>NC_080094.1:2565000-3171500 GCF_950005125.1 Chionomys nivalis | reverse complement strand
AAGGGAGAGGGTGTGGGGTCCTTAACATTTCAGAAGATAGAAGCAGATTGGAAATCAGGGGGAGATGGGGGGGGGTGGATTTAGATACAGTGAGTAACTGAGCTGTTTAACTGTCCACAAAAGATTGATAAAATACACACGAAAAGAAGAGAGACAAGAACACCAAGCCTCAGAAAACTCATTCTCCCATTTCAAAACAAGACTCACAGTATCGGTTATTCATAGATTTGTTCTTCCCCCTCAGCAGCCACAGGAAGCCTGCAGCTTGTCATTTAGGCTTGGTAAAATTCTCCACTGGCGGGTCCTGTGCAGGTTGTCATGTTGTTGAGACTCTTGTATCCAAAAATTGACTCTTCAAATTAAAAAAAAAAAAGTGTAAAGATATGAATATGAACATTAAAAGTCATGTAAACTTCTTAGGAAGCTTTTGTTTCCAGAGGGTTTGTTTTGGAATAGTCCCAGAACTGTAGAGATTTGTTGAGTTTCCCTTTGCCCCAGGCTGAGAAACTGCTCTCACAGCTGTAGTGCAAGCTGATGGCCACTAGGGGGAGCAGGGTGGCGCGGGCACCCGTCAAAGCTCTTCAAATAACTGTCCTGTTTCCATCATGACAAACCCCACTCACAGGCTGTGTGGGAATTGTGGTGCAGCTCAGCCGCAGGGAAAACGGAGCTCTCTCAGGGGAATGTTAGTTTAAAACAATTCCTGGTAGATCTTTCAACATCGCAGTCCCCTAAGGTGGGACTTAACTGCAAAGGAGATGTCTAAGCAAACACCTTACCAAAAGAGATGTGCGGATGACAGACACATCCGTGAATGGGCTCAACAGGACACAAGAAAGAGAGCCAGAGAGCAAGTTCAAGGCCAACCTGGGCAACTTAGTGAGACCTTGTCACAAACTAAAAGCCCAAAGAGAGCCGGGCTGTAGCTCAGAGGCAGTGCTTGCCCACAGGAGTGAAGCTGTTGGTTCCCTGCCCAGAACTAGAGGGAAAAGAAGAAGAAACTAAATATGAAAACAGAGATGAGGATCCACCACACACCAACTAGACTGTCTCAAACCTAAAATAACGACAATACCAGCTGTCAGTGAGGATGTGGATTGACAGACATATCATTTATTTCTGATGAGAATTTAAAAAAAAAGGCCAACCACAGTCTTAGTTAGGTTTTCTATTGCTGGGATAAAATACCATGATCAAGACAACTTATAAAAGAAAGTGTTCAGCCGGGCGGTGGTGGCACACGCCTTTAGTCCCAACACTTGGGAGGCAGAGGCAGGTGAATCTCTGTGAGTTCAAGACCAGCCTGGTCTACAGAGCTAGTTCCAGGACAGGCTCCAAAGCCACAGAGAAACCCTGCCTTGAAAAACCAAAAAAAAAAAAAAAAAGAAAGTGTTCAGCTGGGCTTGTGGTTTCAGAAAGTAAGAGTCCGTGATGGTGGAATGAAGGATTAGTGGCCGGAAAAGTGGAGAGCTCACATCTGAACCCACAAGCAGGAGTCATAGAAGGCACACAGGGAACTCAGTCTTTTGAAACCACAAAGTCAGCCCTCAATGAGACACCTCTCCCAACGAGGCCACACTCCTTAGTTCTTCCCAAACTTTCCACTACCTAGGAGCCTAGGAGCCAAGTGTGGTGGTTTGAGTAAGAATAGAGTGCATGACACATATGCAGTGTTCAGTCCCTGTTCCTAGCTTTGTAAGGGACCCATAAGGGCCAAGGAGTACCCTGTCACTGTGAGAAAGCAACAGAAAGAGACCACCATCTCATGGAATTGTACATGATCCTGCAAGTCACTAAAACAATCTCCAGAAAGAAACTAAGTAAGAGTGCCCACACATCCTAAGTTGAGATGTCACTACAGTGAAACAAGAATCATGATTCCGATGCCATAGGATGGATTTGTGGCTACTTGGAAAGAGCTGTATGCAGAGAGAAACCTCATGGCTATGATCAACTGAGTTTGGGCAATGGTAAAAAACCTCTCAAAATCTTAGGAAGGGAGTCTTGTTGGTCTAGGATGCTGAGACAGCTGGACATCCCAAAGCCAAAGAATGGAGTGTATCTTCTCACCATATACAAATAGAACTCATACTGGACCCAAACCTAACTGTAAGCATCAAATAACATAGAGAGGAAAATTTTCCTTGCCTTGGATACAACAGAAGATACTTGGTGGGAACAGCAGCAGCACAAACAATTGTTTTAAAAAATGGTATTGTTTCAACAAAGCTCAATCTTTGGGGCTTCAAATGAAGACATCAAGAAAGAAAAAACGGTAAGCAAAATGAGAGAAAAAAAATTGCAAAGAATATACCAGATAAAAGACTTGAATCCAGAATGTACAAGAATACCTAAGAAACAACCCAATTTAAAAATAAGCAACATATCTAAATGCAAAGAGGATAGAGAGATATCCAATAAGGACCCGTAAGAGTACTTGACATCATTGGCAATCAAGGAAGCACTAATTGAAACACAATGAGATCCTACTTCACCTCATCTGATGCGGCTACAATCAGTACTCTGGTTCTAACGAGTGTTGCTAGCAGCCTGGAGAAACAGCAGCCATTATGATTTGGGGGTAGATACATGCAGCCACTGGGAATCCGCCTGGAAGTTTCTCAGAATATCAGGGAGTTATACAGCAATTTCATTCTAGGTGTCTTCCTAGAGAAGTGAAGTACAGCCACACCAAAACCCATAGGTAGATAGCACAGCATCGTTCATGAGAGGAGAGAAATGGATGCCACCAAAATGCCTGTCACAAGGTAAAGAAATACAATATGGTGTCTCCATACCATAGCATATTTTCAGAAACAAGAAAGTTGAATGTATTGACTCATGCTAAAACATGCATGAAGCTTGAAAACTTGCAGAGCTGAACAAGCCAGTCACAAGAGACCTCACACTACAAACTACTATCGTTTGATGTTTACAGAAACTTAGACCACAGCAGAGGTTCTGGGGGTAGGGGATGAGGTTTGGGGGGTAAAAGCAAAGGTTGTGGTGTTTCTTTATGAGGGATAAAAATGTCCCCAAATTGACTGCAATGGTAGTTACACATGTCTGTGAATACACTAAAATTTCTCTCTTCTCTCCAAATGAGTTTTATTATATTGAGTGAATTACATTGCAATAAGAACAATGAGCACAATTGCAATAAACAAGAGGCTGAAAAACTGCGTTTATCTATAACAAACAATGGGTTTGAATCATGAGACTGAAAGATCCTCCTTGAAAGAAAAGTTTAGGATTGGATGGTCTTCTGACATTTTTACCAGAAAAACTGATATCGGCATTTCGAAAATACTGCCAACAATGGAGGGAGAACCAGTCCAGGAGATTCGTATGAACCAGATGCTAGGCAAATGCCATGAGAAAAGACAACAATGTAGGGCAATGACTTGGATGACCATCTACCCACAGATCTAACCAAAAACTGACACGTTGGATCCAGAGGCAAGGACAGGGAGACCGGCACTGAGAGCCCATTTATCCCAGAACATGAGATATTTTTTTTCAACAAGAGAAGTAGCCAGTCACTTCCACTGAGTACAGTACAGAGCAAGGACCATGGGATTGTCCCAGGGAGTCTGTGAAAGCACTTCATAGAGACAGGAGCTGTTGGCAGTTTGGGTGCCTGGGAGGCAGCTACAGCGAGGATGATGGGACACCAGGCTGGGGGAGTGGGAGGCCTGAGTGGATTGGGCATGGGATGTGTTAATGGTGCCTTGCTCAGCATGAGGCTGTGAGGGTCTCAGCTCCTCAGACGGGAGGAAAGAGTGGAGGGCAGGGAGGTGCAGGGTAGGTGGAGCCCACTGTAGACTTCTCTCTCCACTGATGCAGCAGCTGCCTCAACTACTACTCAGGGACTTGTTACTCTGTTTTCTGGGACAGCCCTTCTCAGGACAGGGTGTAGATTAGGGCTGCTCTTGCTGTCACTTAAGATCTGACACAGATGGGTTTCCCTCGACGGCAGGACCTCTGTTCTCCGCTGCTGGCCTCTGGCTAAACCCTTTTCTCTTCAAAGCACCGAATTCATTTCATCTGCACCTTGTAGCAACCACATGGCGGTTTCAGCCCCTCCCTCCCTTCATGCCACAAAAGTACACCTCACCCCAGCACAGCTATCGGCTCTGGGAACCGAGATCAGAACAGCAAGCATAGACCTGGCCTGCAGGGAGCTGAGACTAGCGGGAGTCGCTCCTAGCCACCATAACCACCAGACCATCCATTCCCACTGTGAAAGTATTATATAAAAGAAAAAGCAGTGACAATGGCTGAGAACGAGCCAGCTGCACAGAGACGAAGGGAATGGACCCTTGAAAAGAGGCTGCAGCCAGTGAAAAGGCCCTGAGGTCGGAAGGCATTGGGTGTCTGGGGGCAGAGAGTGAGACCAGGAGAAAGGATAAGGAGAGATGGGGCAGGTTCAAAGCATGGTGTGCTTATTGTAATGCCAACTTGGGGGTCCTCAGCAGGAGAGAGGGGTGCTGGGCAGTGTGGGGTTGCGGTTCCCCTTTATGATCTGGGCCACATGAAGACAGGGGCTGCTTATCGCTCTCCCCAGGAGACTCCACTCATCCCTGTCCTGAGCTGTGGCTGGTGTGAGCACAAACGGATGTCTCTGCTGCCCACCTGTTGGTGATGGACGTCAATGGGCACCTGGGCTCCTGACAGGACCTGACCTTGTGCACGGACTAAACTTGACGTGCTTTGAGTTTTGCCGTTTTACCCCTTAATGTTTCCCATCAAATGCTTTTCTCTTGGGAATTCTGGGTCATTCCTCCTAGGGCAGGAGGGGGGGGAGGCAGAGGGATGGGCCGGGATCGCATGCTTGCATGCAATAAAATGAACTTTCTAAGAAGTGAAGAGGTAAGTTTGGCCTGTATTTCTTTAATTTTTCATTTTTTTACTGATGATTTTACATTTACTTTGTGTGTGTGTGTGTGTGTGTGTGTGTGTTACGTGCCATGCTGTGCATATGAAAACAATTTAGGAGCGTCAGTTTCTTCCTGTCACCATGTGGGTCCTAAACATCAAACTGAGGTCCTCAGGCTGGGTGTCATGATCTGTTAAAGCATCTTCTTGGCCTCTATTTTTCTTAAAGTTTTAATTTAGTTATGTGTTTGTGTGTGCTTGTGTGAGTTTATGGCACACATAAGTAAGTTTTCCCGGAAGCCAGGCGAGAGCATTATATACCTGTAGCCAGGGTTACTGGTGGTGGTGTTGGGAACTGAGTTCAGGTCCTCTGCATGACCAGTACACGCTGTTAACTTCTCTTCAGCTCCTCACCAGCCTATTTTACCAAATGCTTTCCACTTTAAAATTAATTTTTATAAATTGAAATATAATTACATTATTCCCTACTTCCCTGCCCTCTCTCCAGCCCCTCCTACCCCCTACCCTGACTCTCAATTGTAGCCTTTTGCTGACCTTTATTGGTGCATTTCTTGCAGCATCTTAAATCAGGACTAGTGTGCATTCCTGGCTCTGTGGAGACAGAGCACTGAGGGGCGTGCAAAGGCCAGGCCCCAGCTTGTCCCCTGTTCCAGATTTTAGCAAAGCAGAATGTGTCTTAGAGTTGGCAGGGTCCTCACACTCTCGTCAGTTCCAGCTCTCTAAGTGACTGCGTTAATCTGGGCTGAGCTGGCTTCTGTGTCTGTTAAATAATGCAATCATTTTATTAATTCTCAACCCATCTATGTAGGAGAGGCCATCGTCTGAAGGGCTATGTCGTTGACTCTTTAATGAGCAAAAAAGTCCTACATGTCTCCAGGCAGTTCTGGATAGGCATGCGCCCCAGGCATCTGGACTTGCCCGGAGACACCAACCATGGCTAACTCATCCTGTAGGAGCCTGCAGCTCCACGATTGTACATTGTCAGTGTGTGTGCGGGGAGAGCGAGGGGGGACTCTCAGGGAGGGCGCAGGGCAGCATTGCATCCTTAATGGCTTATTCCAATGAGTCCATTAAGCCTGGCCCAATGGAGGTGTTGAATACAGCACTGCAGTCATTGGGGATAAAGAGGGGACATTCCTGAAAAGGAAAGTGTCTAAATTAGGGTTCCTATCTTTCCGATAAAGCACCATGACCAAAAGCGACCTGGGGAGATGTTTGCTTACATTTCCACATCACAGTCTATAAGGAAGGAAGTCAAGGAAAGCATCTGGAGGCAGGGACTGAAGCAGAGGCCAAGGAGGAGAGCTGCTTACTGGCTTGCTCTTCTGGCTCACTCAGCTCATTTTCCTACAGAACTCAGGACCACCTGCCTACGGGTGGCCATACCCACAATGGGCTGGACCATCTCCCAGCAATCATTCATCAAGAAGATTTCCCCCCAAACAATCCCTGGGTCAGTTTAATGAAGACAATTCCTCATTCTAGAGAACTCAGGCTGTGTCAATTAACAGCAGCAGAACCTAGCTAGCACATGAGGGCATGTGCTGTGTACCTCCGTTGCTAACCAAGATATTGTCTTACAGGCTTACGCCGAGGCCAACCTGCTGTGTGCATTTTTACCATTTACGTTTTCTCTTCCCACAGATCTCTAGCTCATGTCGATTTAACAAAAGACTAGTCAGCACAACTGACCCTTTGTCAGTTTGGCACATAAACAATTTATCTGCTAAACAATTACCTTCCTTTTCTTGTTCAAAGCTAAGACCTCACACTAATATCAATAACGCAGTATAAAGCATCCCAACTTTTTTTTATTGATTTAATTGAGCTCTACATTTTTCTTTGCTCCCCTTCCTGACTCTCCCCTCCCCTTCAACCCTTTCCCAAGGTCCCCATGCTCCCAATTTACTCTGGAGATCTTGTCTTTTCTACTTCCCATGTGGATTAGATCCATGTACGTCTCTCTTATGGTACTCATTGTTATCTAGATTCTCTGGGATTGTGATTTATAGACTGGTTTTCTTTGCTTTATGTTTAAAAACCACCTTCGAGTGAGTACATGTGATAATTGTCTTTCTGGGTCTGGTTTACCTCACTAAATATGATGTTTTCTAGCTCCATCCATTTGCCCACAAAGTTCAAGCTGTCGTTATTTTTTTTCCTGCTGTGTAGTACTCCATTGTGTAGATGTACCACATTTTCCTTAGCCATTCTTTAGCTGAGGGGCATTTAGGTTGTTTTCAGGTTCTGGCTGTGACAAACAATGCTGCTATGAACATAGCTGAGCACATGTCCTTGTGGCACAGTTGAGCATCCTTTGGATATATACCCAAAAACAGTGTTGCTGGGTCTTGATGAAGGATGTTTCCTAATTTTCTGAGAAATCGCCACACTGACATCCAAAGGGGTTGTACCAGCTTGCATTCCCACCAGCAATGCAGGAGTGTTCCCTTTTCCCCACAACCTCTCCAGCATAAGTTGTCACCAGTGTTTTTGAACTTGGCTATTCTTACAGGTGTAAGATGGAATCTCAGAGTTGTTTTGATTTGCATTTCCCTGATGACTAAGAAGCATCCCAACTTTTAAAAGTCCCACAATCTTCAAAAATTTAAATACCTAAAAGTCTAAATTCTCTTTAAAATATTTAAAATTTCTCTAAATAATCAAAGTCTCTTAACCGTGGGCTCCTGTAAAATAAAACTAAATTAAATCCTTTATTATTCCAAGAGCGAGTAATCAGGGCACAGTCACAATTAAACCATCAAACCCAAAGTCCATCCATGTATAGCTCAACGTCAGGACTCACTCACAGTCATCTGGTTTTCCGGGATCCTTGCTGGGTCAGGATTCACTCACAGTCCTCTGGGCTCCTCACTGGGTCTAGAATCACTCCCAGTTTTCTGGGTTCCTCACCATGTCAGGACTCACTCTCCGTCCTCTGGGCTCCTCAAAGGCCTTGCCACAGCACACACAGATTGTCTCGTAGGTTCAGGTCAGCTCCACTCAATGGCTGGTGCTGTTCTTGGCAATCATCCCATGGTAATGACAATTCCAAAATGCTTGGATCTCATTATGCAACTGGCTGCATTTTCACCAAAATCCTCCTAGGGCTCTCTTCATCAAACCATGCCTCAACTCCTCTCCATGATCCCTTCAATCCTGGAAATTCATCTCCTACCAAAGGACTGCCATCACCAACATCCTAGTCTGGCCCCTCACTGTGCCATGCCTCAGCTGCTCTCCAAGACCCTTTCCCTCTCCATGAGCCTTCAAAACCAGCACTACCTGGGGGACTCTTAAAAACGACCAGGTTTGGCTGCCTGCATGAGGTGGAGCCTTGGCTGCCCCTGGAACACAATTTCTCTATGCTGACTCTAAGGATACATTCCCAGATTTCACCTCATTGATGCTGATCTCTGTTTAATCACCACCGATTTCTCAGCTCCAGCATCTCTTGTCCCAGTGAAGCAATGGTTTCACTTCACCTGGCTCAGGTCTCATGTCAGTCATGGATGATACCTCAGCTCCAGCTGACCGGGACCACAGATTCTTAATTCAAAGTACCAAATGGCTCTGCTGATAGGGTCTTCGCTTTGCTCTGGAACTTCACGGGTCAGGACTCTATCACCTGCGCAACTCTTGGCACCATCCTCTGACCCTCCAAATTCTAACAACACCTCACCAAGTTTAAAAAACTCAACAACGTTTCCAGGCCAAAGTTCCAAAGTCCTCACACAATCCTCTCCAACACAACAACATGGTCGGTCTCTCACAGCAACACCTCATTCATGGTATCAGTTTCTGCCTTAGCCAGGGTTGCTGGGATGAAACACTGTGACCCAAAGCAATCTAGAGAGAAAGGGGTTTATTTTGCTTTTACTTCCACATGACAGTCCATCACGGAAGGAAGTCAGGGCAGGAACTCATGCAGAAGCCATGAAGGATTGCTGCTTACTGGCTTGCTCAGTCTGTTTCCTTATAGAACCCAGGGATGGCATCACCCACAATGGACTTTGCCCTTCCTCCTCCTAAATCACTAATTAAGAAAATACTCTATAGGCTTGCCTACAGCTTGATCTTATTCAGGTATTTTCTCAACTGAGGTGCCCTCTTCTCTGATGACACCAGCTTGTATCATATTGACATAAAATCTAGTCATCAAACAGTGTACATTTATTCTGTGACATAGAATAATGCCAGAATAAAATGAACTCAGATGCCAAGATCCTTCAGCCCCCGAACTACTGGCCGGGATGCTTTTCTGTTCTGCTACCTTTCATTAATATTTTACATCATCAGAGGCATCCCAGTGCATTTTTGATAGAGGGGAGAGGTGCTCAAGGTTTGGGTATCCTTTGATTTGAGACAGTGACAAGTGCCCCCTGTCACTGATGTGTGAATATCTGTGTCTGTGCTTAGGAAGTACCCATTTCTTAGCACTTTTGCCTGTATGAATCTTCTCTCCCCAGGACTTCTATTAAACAATAATGGCTTTGAGAGAAATGAATTTTAAGGCATTATTTTAGAACTTAAAGAAAAGGGCTTGCACAGTATCTTTTATTGGAGAATCACCAAAGGGAGACACGTCACCATGTCACATGGGTCCCCAGGCCTCTTGGATGATGCACATGGAAAAGTCCGCGTGCTCGTCAGTGCCTCGTCTAAGAGCAGGCTTCAGACAATCCAACTGGGTGTTCATGGAGCAGGAGGTCCCCACTCCACAGCTCCCAGTGGTGTTCAGCCCTACACAGCTTGTGTTTGCCGAGCACAGGTAAGGGGATCTCTGTCGAGGGCAGGATCTTTTCATGAGCTGCTGCTTGGGGAGATGGGCAAAGCCTATTCCTGCCGGCTGCAGAGGATGGCTGGCTCACCAATCCCCTGAGGAGGGCTTCATCCTGAGACAGGACAGCTAGGGAAAAGCAAGAGAAAATGGAAAGGGAACGAAGCCTTTTCCTACAGATCAAATCAAGAATCACAACCGATGAAGCCAAAACTGCCTGAAAAGACATGTGTCTCCTGAAAGACACCTCGGACGTGACTCAGCAGTTAGGAAGGCCAGCTGCTCTTCTGGAGGACCTGGGTTCAGTTCCCAGAACCCACATGGTGGGTCATAGCCTTCTGTTGACGCCAGTTCCTGGGGAGATGAGGCCCTCTCTGACAGCCAGAGGCACCATGTGCACTTTGTACGCATACATACATGCAGGCAGAACACTCACACACATGAAGATAAATCTTTTTTAAGAAGCCATCCCAGATGTGAACGCTAAGCAACAACAGATGAACTCTACTTACTTGGGGCCAGAACGTTGCTGGTGTCTGCGTTTGCCCCTGTGACCTGAAGTGTCCTCTGTGAACTCTTCGTGAGCCTGTAGGGAAGCCCCTGGATTTGGGGTAATGACCTCAGCTAGAATGGGAACTTACAACCTGGTACTAGGTCTCCCCATCTTCCTATCTCCCAACCACTCTCCCCAAAGCTGGCTGAGTTGTTTTTTTTTTTTTTTGGTTTCTGTTGAGGATGCAGAAATAGGAAGCAATCCAAACCTGGTCACCTATAAGCCCTATCTGTCTTCTCAAGGGCACACACCATCATTGACCTTCGCGGCCCCGTAGGAACAAGAAGACTCTACGCTATCACCAGGCACGGCTGACTCTCTGAACAAGATTTAAGAGGCCTCCTTTGCTTCCCTTCAAAGCAGGGGAGAGGCCATGTGACTGGATAAGGAGATGCCGCACAGCCCTCCTGGGGGGTGGATGAGCCACGTGGCACCAGGAACAGGGGTCCTCATCGAAGCTCTGAGACACTCCTGTCACAGCATGGACCCCTGCTAGATGACAAAGGGCCTTTCTTCCTATGGTGCATGCTCTCAAGGGCGGGGACGTGTTGTTTGGATCTTTTCGCTCACTGCATGCCGCCTCTTCAGATTGTTAAAACTTTGCAGTGATCCATTTCACAAATATCTACTGAACTCTGATCGTGGCCTTGTTCAGGGTACCAGAAACCAAGCAGAGACCAGGCAAATGAAGACTGCTTTCATGGGTCACCACAATGCCCTTGGACAGGGAAAGAAACCCAGTTACAAAAAGCCTGTAAGGTAAGGGCACCTGTGGTCAGGCCTGTAAGAAAATGAGCATCGTGGTTCGATGCAAGTGGCTGTCGGCACAGCTTGACTCTCCAGGTCTGGCAAGTACCAGCGAATCTGTACTTGGTATTGTTGTTGTGGGTTCTGGACACAGACCTGACAAGGTATTTCCATCGAGGTCTGAAGTGAGAGGGAAAGGGCCAGGTGTTTCAGATGGAAGGGCACCAAGGGGCCAGGGGCACAGGAGTCTGGGCAGCAAGGGGTCAGGGGCACAGGAGGCCTGGGCAGCAAAAAGTTAGGGACACAGGAGCCTGGGCAGCAAGGAGTTAGGGGCACAGAAGACCTGGGCAGTAAGGAATCAGGGGCACAGGAGGCCTGGGCAACAAGGGGTCAGGGGCACAGGAGGCCTGGGCAGTGAGTGATCAGGGGCACAGGAGGCCTGGGAAGCAAGAGGTCAGGGGCACCAGAAGATGGACTGGAGGCATTAGGTCCAGCACACAGTTACCAAGCCCTGCTGAGGGCCAGGGATTTCATGAATCTGATAGACAACTGGGCATCTTTCATGGAGGAGCAAGAGTTTATGTGCTATAAGAGTTTTTGATTGTGTATAAAAAATTATACTGAGTTAGAAGCTCAAAACAACATGGGTGTGCTTCTTCACAGCTGTGGGGTTCGGAAGCCTGGACTGAGCCAAGTGGGATAAAGTCAAGATCTCAGCAGGGATGGCTCCTTCTGGAAGGTCCCGAGGAGGGTCTGCTTCTGCCCTGTCAGCTCCCAGGGCTCCCCTTGCTTGGTTTGTTGCCCTGTTCTCCCCCTTTGAAGACAGCTGTGCTGAGTGGTGCCTTCCTGCTCTGCTCCGCGGGATTCTGTGTCCCTTGGACCCACTTGGATGATCCCAGAGAGCCTGTGCTCCTAGATCAGCTGACTAGTGTTCATTCCTTCTCACCCTCAGCTCTCCCCTGCTCTGTGACGTAACGGGCTTCAGGAAGAAGGGCCAGGCATCTTTCCTGGGCACAGGATTCTGCCCAACACACATGGTATGTATGGACACTGGGGAATGGCAAGAGCAGGCATGGGGCAAAGGAGGCTGGTAGTTCCAGTATGCTCTATGATCCCAGCGTGCAGGGGTGGGGCTTGAGCTAGACTTAGGTAGTGGGGAGGAGAGAGAGGGATGGCTTGGAGACATAGGAAAGGAGAGAGGGGAGGGAGGTAAGGAGGGAGAGGGGGAAGAGAGGAAGGGAGAGAAAGGGAGGGAAGAGAGAGAGAGAGAAGGAGGAGAGAGAGAGAGAGAGAGAGAGAGAGAGAGAGAGAGAGAGAGGGAGGGAGGGAGGGAGGGAGGGAGGGAGGGAGGGAGGGAGGGAGGGAGGGAGGGAGAGAGAAAGGGAGAGGAGAGGAGAGAGCGCAAGCACAAGTACTAAGATGGACATGAGACATGAGATGTTTTCTGTCTGAGTTGTAGGATCTGTGGTGAAGCAATGAATTATGAGAATTAAGAACCAGGGTCTGAGAGATCCAGGAGTGCTGGTGCGGTCTGTTCACCTCACTGATTGACTGGACATACGTCTGACTTTGGAAGGAGGTGATTTGGTTTTGTGATTATCAAGAGGCTAGAATGGGTCAGTGAGTATCCTGAGGAATCCTTCATTCTGGGGATGCCTCTTGCTGCCTTTAGGGGATACTGTGCTGTTCCTTAAACACAGAGGATGCTTATAGGGACCTTCAAAGGTTGTCTGGTCTTCTGGAATGAGTGTGGGCTGAGTAGGCTTGAGTCCCATTTGGGTAGGGCCCCTCTGTACTGTCCCAGGACTTGGCTGGTCTTCTGGAGTTCCTTTCCCTGACATCTGTGAAATGGGCCCAAGAACGATGTGTAGCAGAACCAGAATGTGCCACGTGGAGATGGAGGCCAAGTCCAAGCTCTGTTCTTCAACCTGTCAGGCGCTGTTGAGTGGAACCAGCTGCAAAGCCCTTCATTCTTCCCCAAGTCTCTCTGAGACAGCTTGTCCAGGGACCTACCGAGTGTGTGATACGATCAATTATTAGATCCCCCAAAAGGTCCCTGAGAATAGCCAAAAATTATAAACATGATTATCTCTTAATTTCTACATTCCTAACCATACTATACAATCACCCTTCTAGATGAGCCAGTTAACGTTTAGAAAAGTTTAATTTCTAGCTAAATACTTGAGAAGCACTACACGGTGAAGCTGCAGCCTCCGGAGGCGGAAACCATTCTGCATGGGAACAATACATCCTCTCTGTCTCCTGAAGCGGCCTGCCCCTCTCTCAGCTCACGGTCTCCTTTCTCTGCCTGCCTTTCCATCTCGGTTCACAGAGAAAACCACCCTAAAAGCCGTATTGATGTTTGTTTATTCAGGGGGCTGGCAGCAAAGGAATTGCCAGGTCTGGTTTGGGTTTGAAATTCAGTTGTTTTCCAGTTAGCCAAGCATGACAGGCTTAGCAACCTTCAGACCCTGGAACCTGATCCTTCCATCTGTATTCACGACACCCATCATCCGAAATGACCATTCTAATGTCCCCCGTCCCTCTTTGGCACAAATTAGTGGAGTCAATTGCTTCTGGCCCGAGGCCTCATTCCAGGTGCCAAATGTGACCAGGATGCCAAGTTCAGTTCCAACATAAAGCATTATGGAGCCTTAGACATAAAGAGACCCTGACAGGCCCTGTCTCTGGCCTGGCATGAAGCCAGCAGGATGAACTAGGGAGCAGCTGGTCGAAAACTACAGAGAGGAAGGGAGAAACGGAAAGGAAGGCGCCCAAGGCTCTACCCCAACTCACAGTGGGTGGAATGTACTGTGGCTATCAAGAACATTTTCTGGGTAAGTATTTTAAATTCTTTTTATGACATATTAGTGTAGAGTATAAGGTTATACCTGACTTCTTATTTCCAGGGACTGTTTTTGTGTGTGTTTATGTGCATATACATGTGTGTGTGTGTGTGTGTGTGTGTGTGTGTGTGCACGTGAGTACTGAGGTCAAAGAGTGACCTTCAATAGTGTTCTTCACTTGCCATCCACCCTGGTTTCTGAGATAGACTCCATCGATGTCCTTGAATTCACTAAGTAGGGCAGATTGCCTGATCAGTGAGCCCATATATTCACCTGTGCCTGCCTCCCCAGCAAGAACGTGCCACCATGCCCAGCTTCTTCCCTCTCCTCCTCCTTCTTTAACGTGGACTCTGAGGATTACCCGATGAATGCAAGGTAAGCATTTTGCTGATAGAGTTGTTTCCCCAGCTTTCAAACTCTAGTTAATGACATAAAGACAATGGAAACAGATATGACTTTTACAAAGTATAATGTAGGACATCAAGAATACTAAGTAAAGGCTGGAGAGGCGGCTCAGCAGTTCTGAGCACGCACTGCTCTTGTTGACGACCTCGGCTCAGCTCCAAGCACTGGCATGGAGGCTCACAGTTATCAGTAACTCCAGCCCCAGGGGATCCGTGTTCTCTTCTGAAACCCCATGGGTGCTAGGCATACACGTGGTACACAGGCAAGATTTCAAGCAAACGCTGACACACAGAAAACAATACATCTAAAAGGAGTGTAGAATAGAGAGATAGTCACACAGGATGGTTTGTAAACGAGGCCAGGAGACAGAGTTTGGACATGATGTGGAACATGAAGATACAGGGCTGGGTGAGTTTTCAGGGAAGAACACAGAACACACTAGGCTTGGCACTAGGCTTGGCCGTGGACTGTGAAGAACCCCAGGGAAAGAGTCCCCTGTAAACTGGCCTTCCCTGTCAAGGGAAGTTGAACTTTCTTCACTCCTGCTCTGGTCAAGCCCCAGGGGTTATATTATTATTACTATTAATTTTAGTTTTTGCATTTATCCTCATAGGAATCTTTATATTGATCCCAGCATCACGCACACACTGGTTTTACATGGTGCTAGTTGTAAGCGTACCCCATGAGAAGGGTGGCTGGTGGGAACACCCGTCACCCCCTGTGCCTCCCTCTTTTATGGGATGCACTGTGTGACACGTGAGGGTGCACAAGCTTGCTGCACCCCAAGACAGGACGATGCTTGTGTTCTTCCGTTTTCTCTCTGCTTAACGGTGCAGCCAACCCAGTAGTTTAGGAAGCTGTGGGAACATCCCCGTTTCCCATTTATTAAAAATTCTGTGTGTAGCTCCCCTTTTTAGCACAGTGCACCCCAAACATCCTACACTTCTCTTTCCATGAAAGGAAGGGGGTCTATTTCTCTGAGATTGTTTTAGATTAGCACACAGAACCACAAGGTCCTTTGTGATATTTTCATGCATATTTAGTTTGGGCTGATTTTCGCCATCCCTTAGACCTCCCCTATCTCCCTGCCCTCACTTAGCTGGTACCTCCCATCCTCAATATTATCTATTTTAATATGGATACCTTCTATGCCCTCCATACGTCTATCTCTAAAATCTCCTTTCCCCTGTTTTATGGGCCCATTTCTAGATTAGTGGCCTGTACCTACACTCACTCCCACATAAACACACATGCATGAACTTTAGAGTGGGTGGATGGACGGGTGGTTAAGAGCTCGGCTGCCCCCTCAGAGGACTCAAGGTCGGTCCCTAGAGCACAAGTCTGGTGCCTTATGATCACTTGTAAAACTAGCTCCAGGGGTCCAGACTCCTTTTTCTAGTTTCTGAGGCACTGGCACACATATGTATACACACACACACACACACACACACACACATCTTTAAAAAAAATTACAGCTGGAGATTTTGCTCCGTGCTTTGAATGTGTGTGAGGTTAACTAAGGTTTCCGTGGAATGGCATGAGTGAGAGTGGGCTGAGCAGCCCACACTGAACAAGCAGAGATGTTCTGAGACTCAATGGCTACACAGTTCCCACAGCACCTTCTGGGGACATGGCCTGTCCTTAGTCTATGGTTAACCAGAATCCACTGCTCTCAGCTTACGTGTGGCTCTCTGGCCTAGAGTCCTACACCCTCTCAGGCTGGGCTACCGTGGAATGCTCCTGACCAAACTGCCTGTGTCTAGTCTACATCCCTAGAGCACACCTCCAGAGCCGTGCAAGCCCCTTCCGGAACATGGATTGATCATGGAAGTCCACTCATGGCCCCTGTGAGTCCAGAAGCCTGGGTTCCTAATCTCATCTTCAGATCCCTTCACAGTGGACCCTCGGGCTAGCTAAGGTTTGTGTGTTTGTGTGTGTGTGTGTGTGTGTGTGTGTAAGCTAGAGTCCTCTGGAATAAGGAGTTGCCTCCCTTAAATTTGCTGTGGGGTTGTTTGGGAGGTTTTCTGTCACCGGATGATTGGTGAGAGAAGCCCACTGTGGGAGGAGCCATGCCTGGGCAGGTGGTGCTTGGTGGTATAAGAAAAGGCTGAGCAAGTCATGGGGTGCAAGTCAGTAAGTGCCCCCCCTCCATGGCCTCTGTTTCAGTACGTGCCTCCCAGTTTCTGCCTTCAGTTCCTGCTCTGATTTCCCTCAGTGATGGATACAAAGTGGAAGTGGATGCCAAATAAACTTTCTTCCTGAGTTACTTTTGGACATGGTGTTGCCACGGCAACAGGAAGGAACTCAGGAAAGCTGCAGACCCTGGGACCCACCCTCCCCTTCTCCCTGGGACCTCTCCCTCTTTAGACCAATCCATCCACCCTAGCCAGAACCCCTTCCCTACAGACTCTTGCAGGTCCTGGGCTAGCTTCTGGCTTCCCAGAGTCGTGCCCTGCTTCCCAAGGCTCCATTAGCCATCCAGACCCCTTCTAACTGTGGGCCAGTGTGTTCCCACCTACCTCCCACATTCTCAACCACTTTCCCATGCTCAATATCTCTGGGTTACATACTGCAGTCGTTTGCGTCACCCGTTGTCTTTCCTTCCAGAGTGGAGCACATTTTCACTTGTGGGATACCGTGCTTTTGCATTGCCTTACGTATCCGTAGCATCCACAGGAGGCTCTGGCATGGGCGGCACAGAGTCTGTGCACAACGCAAATGAGAACAGGACTCCGAGTAGGAAGTCCCTGGACCTTTGGGCTTTGATGTAGCCATTATGGGAAGTGAGGCCAGGATGCAGGAGGGAGCTGGACAGAGATATTTGCATCTAGGAGACTGGTGGTGATCACCTGGAAACCAGCCTGGCGGGAGAAGAGAGCAGCACGATGACCCAGAAAGTGTAGGAGGCTGAAGTAGGAGGTGACCCAGGGGTGAGACATCTCCAGCACGTCAGTCAGCTATGGTATTGATGAGTATGAGGTGACTCCTCAGTCCTCCACGGAATAACGAGGTGGGCGCAGGCATGTGTTCCCAGACTAGGGAAGAGGGAGCAGATAGCTGAGTCCTGTGGGAAGGAGGTCCGGCTGGCAAGCTGAGTTGTAACTCCGCTGAGAGGTCACACGCCAAGTGCTCACGGGAGGGCCGGGTGGAGACAATGCTCTGTTCTTGGAGTCATCCCGACACCTTCTCCTCTTAACCTTGCTGATTGACGGGTGGTGACCCTGGGCGGATCTTTCTCCTTAGACTCTCTCAGCTTCCTCATTTGCAGTCCTATGCTGATGCCCACCTTGTACAAGGTTTGTAAAGGTTAGAAATGAGGTCCGTCAAACACTCAGGACTGAACTTTCAGAATGTGGCCCTTGCTCTTGCTGGCATAGGTGTCAACACGGTTTTCAGAAGTTTTGGCCTTGAGCCCCTGGGAGTCAAGGGTGAAATCGAGCCTTGGTTTATCAAGTGTGTGACTTTGGGGAAGCTTCCTGAGGTAGCTGGGACTCCTTCTGCTCGGCGGGGCACTGAGGACCGTTTTACCACATGGTGATAGAGGAAGGTAAGGCGTTGAGGACACAGCACAGGCAGAGGAAGGCTTAGCGGCAGGGGAGGCTGGTAGTGACATCAGCACCGTCCTGTGCAATTATTCTGGGAGACTGAGGCAGGTCAGGTGACTGAGGGTGCTGGCCCATCAGCTTCTGCATGGAAATTCTCAGATCCTGAAATAATTTTAAAGTTTTTAAACAGTGCTGTGTGCAGCCCTGCAGTGCAGTGGGCCTCTACTGCCGCCAGCACTGGAACACTGGGTTTGGTGCCCTCCTCTTCTGGCCTGTCGGATTAGGTCATTGACATTGTCACACAAAGGTGACCAGCCAGTACCCACCCCAGGCATCCTGGACACACTGAACCCCAAACTGCTCATTCTTATATCTGGAATTCCCATGGAACTGGCCATTCCTGCTATCTGGAAGGAAAAAAAAAATCCCTTTCTGTGTGGCATGTATATGGTGTGGTATGGTGGTGGTGGTGGTGGTGGTGGTGGTGTGTGTGTGTGTGTGTGTGTGTGTAAGCATGCATGACCACATGCCTGTCTAGAAACCCTTACATACATATGTACCTGAAAGCCAGTAATTGAGGTCCTGTGTCTTTCTCAACTCATTGGTTTGCCTAGGCAAGCCTGAGGGAACCCTGTCCTTGTCTCCAAAGAGCTGGGATCACAGAGAAGAGCCACAGGCCCAGTCTTTTTGTGTGTATGGAGGAACCAAATTCAATTCCTCTCACCTGGGAGGCAGATAACTGAGGTCTCTCTCCCTAGCCTCAGGAGAGCGAGAGAGAAAGAGAGAGAGAGAGAGAGAGAGAGAGAGAGAGAGAGAGAGAGAGAGAGAGAGAGAGAGGAGAGTCAGAGAGACAGAGAGAAGAGACAGAGAGAGAGAGTCTTACCTGAGTCATCCCTCATAAAGCCCACCATGGAACACTCTCTGGGCACTGTGGCAACGCTGGTATTTCAGGAGGGACCAAACAGCTGCCACATTCACTCTGGCAAACCGATGAGCTCCAAATGGAGCGATGCCATAATCTTAATTTTCCACTCAATGGTGAAAGCAGGCGCATTATTCAAAATTATTCCTCAGCACTTAGTAATTCACATTCGGGAGCAATCTCGGAGAGCGCTGATGTATACGTTACAGGGAGATTTATGGTGGAAATCATGACAAATCAGCCTTTGAAATGTGCTTAAATCACACAAGTTTAAAATACTAATTATGTAAAGTACATTTGGAATTTTTAATTTCCACCTATGTTTGACGACGCGATGGAAATGGACTGGCTTGATGGTGGGGATCCTGGCTCTGGGTCTGCCAGGAACGGAAGCAGATCAACGTTTCCCAACACTGCGTCCCCAGCGCCCCCACTCAAATAATAAGTGAGAAATGATCGCCGAAGAGTCACAATGCTGCGAGATAATGAGGCATGAAATCCCGATCGGGGAGACAAAAATCCATCTCCAGGAAGTGCTTAAGGAGCCCTTGGTGGTCACAGAATAACTAAGCTAAAGATAAAACTTAGGAAATATCTCCGCTAATGGCGTGGCTCGGAAAAATCACATCGTTGTGGGGTTTCCTGTGTGCCCATCTGAACAGCAGCCCTGGGGGAGCCTAGGGACACTTCATTTGTTTTAGCCACTTAGGAGAAGCCCCTCTTCTTCTCAGAACCTGAAAGAGCTTTGTGGGCCTTCCCTTGGGTCTGGTCCAGGAACCACTCTTTGCAGACTTGAAACCAGGGGACACTCCAGGGCACGTGGGAGACCAGGTTTTGCTGTTAACGGTGGTTTAATGTAGCCTCCTCCTGCATTTTTAATCCACGCCTGGGCTCTGGGAGAATGAGGCTTGTGCCTTGCTTACATTCACCACCATGCCAAACAGTAGTTCTCCCCAGGAGGAGTGCACTGGGCTTTCGAGACCTAGCCACATTTCCACAGCCCGCTTGCTTAATCAGAAAGATGGCTCTCCTAGAGGATTCCGTCTTTCCCCTTGATGCAGCGTGCAGGGAACCAGTGAACAGTGGCACGTCCCCCGAGGGTCTCCGGTATATCAGTGGCAGTACCTTGCAATGAATGGGTCACTGGACAGTTTCCATCTGCCAGTTATTTGCATGAAGCCAGGACTCAGCATTTGCCAGTGAGCTTGTGCGAGGATGGTACCAGCAAGAGGATGAGCTGGCTAGATGGTTTTTTGTTAACTTGGCACATTCTAGAGTCAGCTGGGAATAGGGAACCTCAACTGAGGGATTGCCTTCAGAAGATTGCCTGTGAGCAGCCTGTGGCGGGATTTTCTGGATTGTTGATTGATGGCGGAGGGCCCACTGCATTGTGGATGGTGTGACCTCTGGGCAGGTGGTCCGAGCAAGTCATGAGGACTGAGCCAGTAAGTGACACTCCTCCATGACTTCTGCATCAGCTCCTGCCTCCGGGATCCTGCCCTGACTCCCCTTTGCATAGGAATGTGATCTAGGAATTGTAAGATGAAATATAAATCTTTTCTTCCCTTAATTTGTTTTGGGTCAGGGTTTTATTACAGAAACAGGAAACTAATTTGCAAGGGGCTTGCGGAGGCTGCTGGATCAGACCTCCTTGGAGCATAGCCTTTCTCACTTCCCCAGGTGATGGGGACCAAGTTGCCGTCTAGAACGTTCTGTCCCTGTCAGTTGATTTAGCATTTGGCCTTCCTGCCTGTTTTGGAAGACCACTGTGTGTTGTGACCTTAAAAATGACCTGACTGTGCTCAGAGTGCTATTCCCGTTCAGATCTGGCCTTGGCTCCACAATGGACCTGCACTGGCTGCAAGTCCGCACCGGCTGCAGGTCCGCACTGGCTGCAGGTCCACACTGGCTGCAGTCCATTGGCAGATGTGTCCGTGTTTGACAGGCTCCTGCCTTCTCATGTTTTGCTGAACCTCCTCTCTGCCTCAGACCAGGCTTCACTCTTACATCTGCCTTGGACTTGATCCCACCAGAGCTCCTAAGGGAAAGTGTGTGTGTGTGTGTGTGTGTGTGTGTATGCACGCACGCGCGCGTGTGTGTGCGTGCATTTATGTGTATGTGCAAGTGTGTGCATGTGTGTGTGAGTGCGTGCATGTGTGTGTGCGTGCATTCATGTGTATGTGCAAGTGTGTGCATGTGTGTGTGAGTGGGTGCATGTGTGTACATGATGCACCTGACAGCCTGTACCATGCGTGGGAATACAGTTGGCCCTTTTATTCTCCTTTTTTCCTCCAGGAGTAGCTGGTTCAGACCAAACTGGGGAAGCATCTGGCATTCCACACTGACTCCAAGAATTCCACATATTTAGGTTTGGAGCCTGGAAGAGGAGCTGGGAACTGGAGCCTAAGGGTGAGGGGCCTGAGAGAAAGGATGGAAGGGAGGGTTCCTGCATTATGGTTATCATTGCTATTGTTTCTTTGGGGCAGCTGTCACTTCTTAGGGTCTGTGAAGATGCCCTGGGGTGTGTTCACCACCTGACTTCGACTCTTATCCCCAAATGTTTGGACAGGCTTGAAAAGCCATCTCCCTCCCAACCTGCTGGGATTTGCCCAGCCCACACATGGAGGAAAGGGGTTGCTTCTGGCTTCCTTCTGGTTCCTGGTTGTTCTCAGTCTACATTGTGACTGGATACCCAAGAGCAGGGAACATATAAAGAACAGAGATGGGGGTGCTGGGCATGTAGCTCAGCTGGAGGGTACTGGCCAGTACCTCATCAACCACTCATGGTGGGTCTCTCCTGCACTCTCAGTACTTCTGGGTACCGAGACCTGAAGGGAGCAGTCTACATGTGATGGGGAGGCCCTGACCCTGCACATGCCACCAGAAGAGGCATGAGCGCAGGAGGGAGGGTGGAGGAGGGGATGATCTTCTCCTTTATCAGGTGCCCACTCCAGTGCCCTCAGGACCTGACTGACAGTAGAAGGGACGTGTTTGAAAATAAGCCCACTGCCCCTTGCAATATCAAACTCCTCTCCCCCTCCCTCCCCACTCCCTCTCTTCTCTCTTTCCTCCTCTCTCTCCATCTCTCCTCCAACATTGCCATCACAGCCACCACTGCCACCCTCAGAGCCACCATCGCCACCACTGTTGAAGTGACCTCTCTTTCATCAGCCCCTGGAAACACAGACCTCCCATCCTCTTCCTGTTGCATGCCAGGGATTGATGGCACCAAGAAACCAGTCTCCTGCTGAGAGGGAAGACATCTTACCAGATGCAGGCTCACTGCTGTGGTGTGCTGTGCTCTGCTGTGACCCCTCTGTGTGAAGAGCTAGTGTCTGGGTGCCCCTGAGTTCCTGAGCACTCTCCACAAAGCCGCCCCATGCACACTGGGTCTGCCTTGGCCAGGAGCCCAGCTCTGCCTGGGCTAGGGTGTGGAGTATGGAACACTGTCTGCCAGCCATGCTGACTGTGAATTTGGAAAACTGGTAGGTAATACAGGAGACAAGTCTGCAGAAGATAGACTGGCACCTGGGAGTCACTCCCTAGTGCCCTAGTGTGGAAATTCCAGTGTACTTCCCAAATGCAGGGTGACAGGAAGCAGGTGGCAGCACCAGGTGCCTGCGACAGGTGTAATGCAGAAGACCGGGCATCACCTGCTCCTTGCCTCCCTAGGAGGGTGCCATCCGTGCCTTTCTGTTTCTTGCTGGGTGTAATTCAATGTGTCACACGGTGGCCCAGTAAGGATACTCCTGTCAAGAGAAAGGGGCTTGTGGCCCTCCTCTCACTCTCTGTCTCTGAGTATGCGCCTGTGGGACCCCTACCTCAGAATGCATATGCAGGTACTCCCCTCCCTGGAGCCTCACTTCCTGTGCAAACAAACCTGTGACGAGTAGACAAGGCTGAGAGCAAGCCTGTCTCCATGAGCACCGCAATGCTCAGCATAGCTTCAAGTTCAACGGCATGGACTTTATTGCCTGTAGTGAGCTGCGCCTCACCCCATGGCTCCCTGAGCTCTCGGTGGAAAGAGCCTTCATAATGCACCAGCTAACACTCTCAAGGTGACATTGATGCATGCTTGTCAGTGGATCAGTGTGGCTGAGTATGAGGGTTTGGGAAGAAGCAGATGTGCAATGCTGAGTCCCAGGTCTCCTGGGCGCTGGAGCCTATGCCATGGCTGCCAATGCTGAGTCCCAGGTCTCCTGGGCACTGGAGTCTATGCCATGGCTGCCAATGCTGAGTTCCAGCTCTCCTGGGCGCTGGAGCCTATGCCATGGCTGCCTGCTCCTCAAGGCTGGCAATGCTGAAGACCTACCCGAACACAACCCTTCTCTGTCCCTGGAAAGAGGCTGAGGTGACCGGGGGAGAGGAGAGCTGTGCAGTGTGAAGGTGACCAAAGCACCATACTTCACTCGGTTGAATATTAACCCATGGGTCAGAGGAACAAAGCGAGCATCATGCAGGTACGAGATGCTCTCTGCAGGGAGTCTGCCCCACGGGGGTTAACGGTCTTGTGTTGGGTCTAAGTTTAGAAGTGAGCATGGCACCTTTTGTTCAAGTCAGGTTGGGAGGCTCTCCAGTAAATTAAACCCTTGACATGCTCCATTGTGGTGAGACACTACTATGGCAGCCAATTTCCCGGACTCTCACAAGCTTTTATTAATTGCCCTTGGCACTGAGGGGTCAGAGCTCTGCCGTACCCTTCCTAGGTGTAGCCTTCGTTTGGTGATTTCAAAAATATGCTTCATCTCCAAATTGCTTAAAATGGATAAAGAAGTGGTGCCCTGATCAAAACTGAATTTGGCCTAATTAAGATGAATCTGTGCGTTGCTCACGGCCCTTGGGCAGCCATCATTATGGTCTCTTTTGACCTGCAGCCGCTCAGTCTCCTCAGGCCAGGAGGAGATGCCAAGTTCAGAAGCCAGTTGGCCCCGGCTCCACCGCATCCTCCCCCGGCTCCGCCCATCCTCCCTGGCTCTGTTGATAAATTGCTCCCTGGAACATGTGGTGTTCCTGAGGAAACATGGACCAAACAATAACCTGGCCTTTTCTCTCAACTCGGCCTAAGTATAATGGCCAAGACAGACTCTGGGAGGTGAGAAGGAGGAGGGAAGGCTTGAGGGAAGATGTGGCTGTGATGCTGTTTGGAGGACTTATAGGACCTTCAGGAAGTGGGCTCCCATTGGAGGAAGGAAGGAACAAGCAATGGGTCTTTGAAGGCTGTACCTGGTCTCCTGTCCCTTCCTCTCTGTGTCCTGCCTGTCATGAAGTAGGCATCCTCTCCCACCATCACAATGTTCTACATGACTGTAGGGCCAGAGTCAAGAAATCCAGGCACACAGGCTAACCACCCTGTGACAAGAAGACAAAGTAACCTCCGCTGATTTTATTCTTACAGACATAGTCACAACAATGAAAAATGTGAGCCACATACATGAGGATAGATGGGTACAACTGAACATACACATGCACATGAACACACACACAGAAGACAGATGAGTGCAACTGAACATACACATGCACATGAACACACACACACACAGGACAGATAAGTGCAGCTGAACACACACATGCACATAAACACACACACACATAGAACAGATGAGTATAGCTGAACACACACATGCATATCAACATACACATGAACACACACACAGAAGACAGATGAGTGCAACTGAACACACACATGCACATGAACACACACATACAGGACAGATAAGTGCAGCTGAACACACACATGCACATGAACACACACACACACATAGAATAGATGAGTATAACTGAACACACACATGCACATGAACACACACACACACACATAGAACAGATGAGTATAGCTGAACACACACATATACACATGCACATCAACATACACACGAACACACACACAGAGGACAGATGAGTGCAGCTGAACACACTCATGCACATCAGCACACACTAATACTCACATGAATATTTAGAGATGCTACAGAAATAACAGTAGCCATTAGGCCAGTGGTCACTGAGCTTCAGGCCTTGTCCTCGCTGTTACTTCTTCATCCTCACACAAGACCTCATGGGATCCATCCTTCTTTTGCTGTGAGCTTTGTCACCCACCTGATGTCAGTGGAGATCTGACCCCAGAAGCTACCCATGGGAAGTGTGTGCATGTGCCTGTGAGTACATGTGCATTCATGTGTGTGTGTGTGTGTGTGTGTGTATATATATATATGTGCATGTGTTGTATATACACGTGAGTGTGTAAATGTGTATGATCATTGTGGTATGTATACATGCATGTATGTTTGTGTATGGTGTGTGTACATGTTCACGTGTGTGTGTGGTCTGTGTATGTGTGTGCATGTGTTTGTGTGCACAAATGTATATGTGTATATTTTGTATGTGGTCTGTGAACATGTATACAGGTGTATGTATCTGTCTAGATAAATGTGTACATGTGTGCATGCCTGTGTGTGGTCTGTGTGGATGTGTGTGTTTGTCTGTAGTCTGTGTACATATATGCATGTTATATAGTCTGTGTAATGTTCACGTGTGTATACATGTGGCCTATGTGTATGTTTGCGTATGTGTGGAGAACTTGGACTCACTCCGTTATAGAGCGTTTGAAGAGCCCCTGGGAAGTGCCACCCATTTCTAAAGTAGCTGCCCAGTTTTCTGGTCCAGCCCTGCCCCTTCCCCTCTCCTATAGTGATCCAAACCCCGACAATGCTTAGTGATGTGTCTTTTCCACCTCAGCCCCCAGACACTGGGCGGGGCATTGTACTCTTTAAACTTCCATTTCCTGAATGACCTGTGGCGTCAAGCCCCTTCCCGGGCCACAACCATGCAGAAAGGAGGCCTCCCCACAATGAGCTCTCCCCCTTTTCACTGTCCAAGGTCACTTCTGCTCACCATTGGAGCTCTCTGTGCTACTTTTAAGATGTCTTTGAGGAACTCACAGTCAAAAAGACATACCTCCTGTGTGTCAAATGTTTTGTGACCTTGCCCTCCAGAGCCAGAGCTGAAGTCCCCTGGGAATTTAGGAATTTGAGGGAGGGAGGCATCTCTACCCTTACAGACCCTGTTAGCCTGAAAGGAGCGGGTGGCTGCCCTACACCCCAGCACCCTGTAGGACACCATCCTTAAATTTGTGGAGAGAAGCTGAATTTCTAACCATGACATGGTCCGGTGGTGGGCTTTGTAGCTGTACCCAGGAGAGGCCCGTCTCCAGGCCTCAGCTGAAGTGCTGACACCCTCGGTGTGTGCTACCTGACCACAACACAGTGTCTGGGAGAGCAGGAACCATGGCAGGGTGATTGTGCTTACCAGACAGGTCTGCATGGTCATGGACTTCCCGGGGTCTGGATTGTGTCTTCCCCTGCAGTGCGGCTGGAGACTAGCCCGTGAATGGTCTTGTGGATGGTGGCTTCAGAACCTGCCCGGGGAGATCCCAGATTCACTGGGGACCCCAGCACACCATTTGGCAGCGTTCTGCCTCACACAGTCCCCAGTTATAGGATCAAATCTGCATTTCCTACAGACGGTTAGGAAGCACTCACCACAGCAAACAGCCTGGTAAGATTGCCGTACAGGACTTCTCGAGGCCGTGATATTCCTACAGTAGAGTCCCATGGGCTTGTGTCGTGCGTTTAATTTCATCCGGCACTGTCAGTCACATTACAGCCAGGAACACCCATCAGTCAGTGTGCACTCAGGACTGCTGTTTAGGGATGAGCGCACAGTGGGAGCACCATGGGGGAGAGCCTGGTGGAAGCCCCTGTCTCTTTTCCGTGGTCTCCCTCCCACCTGAGGCTCACCCTGGTGGTGGCTTGTGCTTGCTGACAGTTGGGCCTGTTTCTTTAACCCTCTGATCTCAGGGAACTTGAAAGAGCATGGTGAGTCCATCTTATTTCCAGCATCCATAATGAGGATTTAAGAAGAAATTCCACAACCAAGGCGTAGTGGCATTTCAATTGTATTTTAATAAATAAAGACTGCTTGAAGATCTGAGAGCAAAACGGCCCCACTAGTCAGCCTTACAGACCAGGTAATGGTAACACACACCTTTAATCTCAGTAGCCACACACATCTTTAATCTCATAGAAACTGGGTAGTGTATGCCTTTAATCACAATGGTGCACCCTTTAATCCCAGCCCTAGAGAGGATTATAAAACGGGAGGAAACAGCTCTCAACACAGTCTCATTCTGAGATTCCTAGAGAGGGGATCACCATTTCAGTCTGAGGTCAAGGTGAGAGCCAGTGCCTGGATGTTTTGTTTTTCAGATAGAAGGAGAATGCGAATAAATGAATTCCACACTTACTCAAGATTAAGTATAAAAAGGAGTTCTTTAGTTAAGGAGAACTCACAGATCACAGTCTTCTGCACGAATGGGGAACAGGAACCAAATCCAGCATCGTGGTGAGAGAGGAGAGAGTGAGTGGGTGCATACCTTTTGGGTACCCAAGGCCATGTCCAATCTGGTCCAGTCTCTCAAAGGTTACCTATCATCAGATCTTCATGTTGAACCCCAGTTTCTGACCCTGAGCTTTTATTAATTGTGCTTCACCAAGGTCCACTTGATCTTCTCCAAAATGTCAAACATTTCTGGAGATTTCTCCTCTACAAGAGTCTACTAAGCTACACTTTTGTAACTATAAACAAGTGCACATGCAAACACACATGTGCCCACATGCACAATCACACATGTGCACACAAACACCTCTGTCCCTCTTCGTATCTTTGCCTATTGTTGCTTTCATCAGTGCAGTCTTTCTTTGGGGAGAGCCGGGCACCCTAAGCCCTGCGGCTGTTCAGGTATGTCTCATTGCCCAGGAGCCTGGCAGAAGTAATCAGGTTCTGATGCTTGTGTCCCACAAAACAGGTGTGCTGCTACTTCCTGCACATCCTGTACACAAGTCACCGAAGTTCCAGGGCGACTTTGATTCCTTGGGTTGATGACTATTATTTCCAGAAACAGGGAGATAAGGAGTGACCAAAACCTTTGTTTGGCTGTGCAGTGGGAGCTGAGGCCCTTGGGCCCCTGTGCAAACACGGGGTGCATCCTAGATAGACACACAGGGTCTTCACTGCTCTCCTGGACTTGTAAAGGTTTGGAAATGATTGACACCTAGGTGTGTATTCAGTCTCACTCATTGGGATCTAATGAGGGCAAGATTTGGGTGTGCAAAGTTAAGTTCAGCCTCTCTAGTTCTGTGACCCTCAGGTGTTGCAGAGGAAATGGCTATTGAGGGCACAGCCATTTGCTTGTGTGACTGACAGTGATATGCACCCCTTCTTTAGTATGGGCAACAAACAGGGAGAATTTTCAAGAGGTGGAGGCCAAAATTCTGAGGTGGAGAGCAACCATCTTATACTGGGTCCTTTCATTTTCAAAAACGCATTTTATTTTAACCATGTGTCAGTGTGTGTGTGTGTGTGTGTTGTGTATGCATGTGCTTGTGAGTGCCTGTGGAGGCCAGAAGAAGGCGTCAGAGTCCCTGGGCTAATCTGGAGTGGAAGTGTGAGCCACCTGACAGGAGTGCTGAGAACTGAGCTCCAGTTTCCTTTTAAAGTCCCGAGCACGCTCAGCCGAGCACTGAGCCTTCTCTCCAGTTCTGGGTTGGATTCTCTGAGCTCCAGTTCTCTTCTAATGTCCCGAGCACGCTCAGTCGAGCACTGAGCCTTCTCTCCAGTCCTGGGTTGGATTCTCTAAAGCACAATTTATGCCTTAGGAGCCAGCACCAGGCTCATCTCACCTGCCTTTTATGTCTCTCTACTCAGAACCGTGTTTCCGTTATTTCCGTTTCCAGCAAGTCACAGATGTTCAGATGGTCCCAGCACACGCTGAAAACAACTATGGAAAAAGACTAAGGCAGAACTTGGCTAAAAAAAAAAACAAAAACAAAAACAAAAAAACAAACCTCTCTGCTCTCTCTGGCCTGGACCCTCTGGCACCATCCCGTGACATCAGAATTGACCCAGAGTAGACTCTGGGGTGGTTCTTTGGTTGCCTTTGAACTGTGAAGTAAAGTAAACCCCGTTTCCCTTAACTTGCTTTAGTGAGAATATTTTATCTTGAAAACAGGAAAATAAACCAGGAAATTACTTTGATTGTGATGTTTTTTTGTTTGACCATGCTGTCAGGGCTCACCCCCCCCCCATACACACACACACATTTCTCTTCATTTTAAGTCAGCTGAGCTTGAGCTGTGGACTCTCCCACACCTGATCATTTACACTCTGGGACCCTTTGATGGAAGGCAGGTGGGCATTCTCCACACACCTACACGGAGCTTAGTGGCTGGAATTTAGAGAGCCACAGCCTGGGACCTGCACTCTGATATTGAAGGGTGTGTTTAAGCCTCGCCGGGGGAGAAGATGGATTACGACAGGAAGAGGTCAGCCCCCCGAAGTACCTGTAATGCTAAAGTCAGCGTGGTATTTCACTGTCTGTGTAGGCAGAGACATCTGCGGGTCCCCAGATCCCACCAGAAAACACTGTTTCCTAGGAACCTTAGCTGCGGATTTCGCCCGTGGCTGTGTTTATCCTGCCCTGTAAGTAGTGCCAAAGGAATGAACACTTCCCCAAAGTCCCCAGGAAGGCCGTCCGGAGCTTGTGAGTATTGGGTGCAAACTCTTTGTCCATGAAAGGAGTTTTTAATAGGGAATCCAGAGTGACTTCAGACTATCCACTTGTCCCCAATGTCTGTCTTCTGCTTTCAATCTAACCGGACTTCTCAAAAGTTGTTAAAGCCCATGCGGCCTCACCCATATGGCCTCACCTCCAGAGGACACGGTGCAGGGCTCTTCTTTGTCTGAGACCCTGGTCCACATGGGGAGGAAAGACTGAGGTGTGGGCCGCAGTGTAAGAGTGACACCTGCCTAGCATGTAACTGACTGTGAACCTTCAGGCAGGAAGGGCAGAGCACTCCCCGCCCCCCCCCCCCACGCTCCCGCCTTCCCAGAAGCTGGCTGTAAACATCTGTGTGAGGAGGACAGGTTTCCCGCAGGTCAGCAGTCGGCCCTGCCTTTATAACAGATGGTCTTTAAGCTGGGATTTTGTTGTCTGCTGGAGCTTGGCTTTCAACAGTCAGCTCTGGGCCATATGTGGATCTCGTCCAAGCAGAACTGACGATTAGTTGAAGGGCTCAGCTCGCTATGCACAAATAAGCAGAATAAAGCCTTGGGCAGGTGGTGCTGCAGCCCCTGCGGCCACCCTGGGGCACCTGCTCCTTCCTCTCTCTGGACACCTGCTCTTTGGAACTCAGGATCTGGCTAGCATGGCACGGGCAACCAGGACTCGGGGCTTCCTGGGTTGCTCTGGCTTTCCCAGAGCTCTCTCCTTAGGATTGTTTAATAGGTCATGTGACCAGCTGCACTTGCAGAACTCCGAGTCAGCATATTTCAGAGACAACTGTATATCAATGCTGGCGCTATCACTACCTCGTAGTAGCTAAAGCTATGGAGTCAACAGGTTCTCAACAAGAACGAAGCTCAGTTACTTCGCACTCGTGACTCCTAGATTTTATACAGAAACACTAAGTCAGGGGTATACGCACAAAGGAAGTTAGAAGTGAGATTACCCGTGAGCAGAAGCAACTAAGAGGTGGAGGCAGTAAGGAGGAGGCCATGGTGGGGTCTGGCTGTGCACACAATTTTAATGAAGTACCCCTAGACAAATCCCTCAGCTGCAAATCTATCTTGGTGTCTGTACATGCCATAGACACGTGTATTTATCCATGCATGTGCCTATGTGGACAGCTCTGTCATTACCACGGACCTGCCACGGAGATGACACACCCATATAGGCGTGAACATGACTCTGTGTAGTGGCATCTGACCTTGTATAGTGGCATATGAGCCTGTGTAGGGATGGATGAGCCCCCGTAGTGACGTATTAACCCTGTAGTGAACCATCAGTGACCACACGAAATTCCCACTTTGTTGTGGGAATTCGTTCCAATAAGCCAATGGTATGACGGTGACTAAGCCCTGTGGGCGTGGTCTTCTCTGGGTATATGACTGGATAGGAACTGAGGACCAAGGGTCGCATGCGCTCTTTCTGGGATGCTGCCGGAACCAGCAGAGCTATGGCTTGGAGTTCCCTTTGGGAAACAGGTTACAGTGCAGCAGTGGAGAGCCGGTTCCCGGGCAGGAAGGCCAAGCGGCTGGAGACACGACCCAGATCCCTCCTTCTGTCCTGTAATCATTGTGCATTGATTTGATTTAATAAAAGGTAAAATAGTCCCCAGATGTCCTCCTTCACCACTCGATGGAGTGACCAGGGCTCCTTTGGTTTTTCCCTGGGTAGCTGGGCACTATGGCTTACCTTTCAAACGGCTCCTCAGGCTGAGCCTGCTCCTTATCCTGGGGTAGAACACCCAGAGCATGTGGAGCAAGACCAGCACTTCCTCGCCTCCTTCTGTAGGCTGCATGCTGGCTAGAGGATGCCCTGCATGGGGTTTTGCACAGAATGAGGGTGTGTGTTGAGGGCTATGCCGGTGTGCCCAGACGCTGTATGTCAGAGGAGCATGTTTTGTATTATAGTCATATGTCAGAGGAGTGTGTTTTGTATTATAGTCTTGTCAGAGGAGTGTGTTTTGTATTTATTATAGTCGGGCTGCATGAAGCTCGTTAAGCCAATGCGACTGGAAGTGCCTGGTTAGAAAGTGTCATTGGTGCCTCACACAGCAAGGATGTTGAAGTGTGGGTTTCAGGCAAGTGGGAAGCCCCTCGGGGCACTTCTTCCAGTCCACAGTTTTCTCTGTGTCCTGGTTACCCGCTGGGGATGCCTGTTTATCAGGGTGTCTGTGGTTCCCTAAGTACAGGTGAATTTGGCGTCTTTTAGGAAATATCCATGAACCCTTGAGCTTTTCTGCTTAGCCACAGACAATCCACCCCTTCTTTACCTCTTGCACTAACGCCCAATGAGAGCTGTTCACTGGGCAAATGAATCCTCTCACCCGAGGAGAGGCAACAGTTGCCGAGGCCTAGGGTTCTTACCGCTATCCTTACCTCCACTAAAGCTAAGGCCGAGGGGGTGCAGTGCCAGCCTTTAAAATGGAAGCCAAGGTTAAGTACATTGAAAGGCTCAGATATGAAATGTGTTCATATGTGAAATTTTGTGGCAACTCTGCAGGTCTAGAGTGTCCTTAGAGAGGCAAGGGATGGCTGTGGGTCCTTCTTCTTCTTAGGTGAGCTTGGATGAACCAGAGAATACTTGGAAAGAGGGAGTGGCCTCCATCAAATTGGCCTGTGTTGTGAAGGTGATGGTGGGGTATCTTCTTGATCGTTAGTTGATGTGAGAGGGCCCATCCCATTGTGGGCAGTGCCATCCCTAGTCACATGGATCAGGGTTGTTTAAGAGAAGCAGCTGAGCAAGGCACTGGAGAGCAAGCCAGGAAGCAGCGTTCCTCCATGGCCTCTGCATTAGCTCCTGTCTCCAGGTTCCTGCCCCGACTTCCCTCAGTGGTGAGCTCTAACCTGTAAGACAAATAAACCCTGTCCTTCCCAAGTTGATTTTGGTGAGGGTTTTATCACAGTAACAAGAAACAGATGATGGCAGCTGTTGCATTTATAGGACACTGAGTTAATTGATCACAGTGGACCGTTAGGTGTCTATCACGTCCCAGGCAGGTATTATAGTAGGAACATGTTGTGTGCTTCATTCAGGACTGTGGTTTCTCATGGGTAGTTTCTGCTGTTTTTGCTGTTTTTGTTGTTTGTTTGTTTATTGTTTTGTATCCTGCCCCCTTTCTCCCTCTATGTGATGCAGTCTTCTTCCCTGATGGCTTCAGTCTTCTTGGTGAGGATTTCCAGCAGCACTGCCCCGGGTTTCCTGGTTTCTCTCCTGATAACCCCTTCTGCTCAAGATGTTTGTGGGTTTCTGGGATGGGGAATTTCTTTGCAGCCCATGGACAAGACAGCTACTTTTGCTTCACTACCCACAGCTTCTCAGACACCAGTTATTTACGCGGTGTCTGAGACACGCATTCCCACCTTGCTGGGACTGTCACTATATCTCAGCCCTTCCCCCTCTGCGTTCTGCTGGCTTGGCTTTGGCTTGTCCATGACCTTTCCTTCCATGTAAACTTCTTTCCTTTAAATACATTTTGTTTTAAATCTTTCAAATTTTTGCTTCTAAATTTCTGTATGGTTCTCTCTCTCTCTCTCTCTCTCTCTCTCTCTCTCTCTCTCTCTCTCTCTCTCCAGTTCTTTCCTTCTGCCATGTGAGTCACAAGACTCACACTCTGGTCATCAGGGTAGCAGCCGCCTCCCTTACTCTCCACATGTGTCCTGTTTCTCACACCAGGAAGTCCCCTCTTGCTTCCTTAGCCTTTGTAGGACTTGAGGAATTGTCCTGTCTGTTGTTTACAGCTCTCTATGAGACGATTTATTTGTGTTTTGGACAATACCTGTGCTATTCTACACCTGTCTGGCCATGTTCATTTCTATGAGAAGCTGTAAGTTCTGACGTTATGGGGCTGGCCTGTTTTCCAGCATTCAGGCCCATACATAGGAGGTTGGTTTGATCCTTTGTTGGTCTTAGTCTCTACTGAGAGTACTTCACAGCAGTCATCTCTCTGGCTCCAGGTTGTTATTTTTTTAAATCCCAAATTAACTTCACTACAACAAATTACTTTTATAGCAGTGTTTTCAACCTGTGGGTCGTGACCCCTTAAAGGGTCAAAGGACCCTTTCACAGTAGTCAGCTAAGACGATCAGAAAACACGGGCATTTACATTACGATTTGTAGCAGTAGCAAAATTACAGCTATGAACTAGCAATGAAGATAATCTTACGGTCGGGGTCACCACAGCATGGGGAACTGTATTAAAGAGGGCAGCCTTCGGAAGCTAGAGAACCACTGCTTTGTGGGGTAAGTCGGTGTTTTATTATTTTACAAAGGAAGGAAATGGAAGCAGAAGAGTTTTGATTGCACAGCCTGGGTAGTGTGTAGGGAACTCAAACCGGGTCACATAGCTCTGAGGACTGGACAGGTGGCCTCCACCCTTGTTCTGACTGTGTGTGCCACTGCAGGGGGCACGTCGGCTGCATGAACTGCATGGATGCAGATGCTGTCCCAGCCCACGCTCATACACTTCTGGTCTTTACATTGGTTGTGATCCTTTACCTCCTCGTACTGAACCCGGTTGAGGGATTTGTGTAGGAGGAAGGGGCTTCAGTGGGCTCGTCTGTAACAAGGCACAGGTGAGTATCCCTGCTTCTGACTAAGGGTCTTTCTTCCCCACTGCCGCGGGGCTCACTGTGTTACACTTTTGGCTTCTTGCCCAAGGTGCCAGGCTTCAGAAAGGTAGGAAAGAGGGCAGCTTCAGGGCCTGCAGTCAGAACTGAACCTGGGTTTTCTGTACTCAGTAATGAGGGCTGTGTCACTAAGCCATGTTCTTCCTGGAGTAGTCCTATCCAGCAGGTCTCCTGGGCTCAAGGCTGGACCCTTAGCTGGGTAGCCAGGAGCCCAGGTGAGCAGACTGTCTGGACTGCCTGAAGTGTGTTCAGTGCTGTGCTTTGTGAACAGCCTCTGGAAGGAGACGAGTGTGTGTGTGTGTGTGTGTGCGTGCGTGCATGCAAAACAATAAAAGTACATATGTGTTTCTATGGAAGTCAGAGGCAACTTCAGCATTGTTGCACAGATGCTGTCCACTTTGTTTGGGGCAGGAGCACTCCACGGCCCAGAGTGTACCATGGAGAGTAACTGGCTGGTCAGAGAACTCCAGAAGCCTTCCTCTTCCATCCTCCCAGCCCTGGGGTTACAAGGACACACGAGCACACTAGGTTCTGGGGATCAGAACTCAGGTCCTCACGCTCACACAAGCATTTTACCCCAGAAACACCTCCCTAGTCCAGAGGTGCTATTGTTTTAAGCATGGGAAAGAAGACCTCTACCCAGGTGAAGCCCAGATGCCCACTGTGTGAACTGTTGTGAACCAGGGGTGGTAAAGCCCAGGTTAGACCTAGCCCTGCAGTCTCTGCTGAGTGAATGGTGGCTCTGGATAGTGTCCACACCTCAGTTTAACCATTTGTCTCCCTTGCTGGTCTTCGTGGCTGCTCATCCATGTTGACCAAGTGCCATTAGAAAGGAAAACGATGCTTATATTCAAAATATTTCTACAATTTTGGTGGCTCTATCTGACTAATTTCCTCATACAACTACAACTGATCTAGAAGCCTTGATTAATTTTTCTAAGTTGGAATGCCAGGCATACAATGCTTATTATGAAATACTTAGAAAAACACATTTACATATCAAAAGGCTACATAGTGGAAGGTATTATGAAGTGTATGGTAATGTGTTTACTATTAAATATTAAACACCAATTCTATTATGTTTGTCTGCTCTGAAGTGCCCCAAACATTGAGTGTTTTGTATGGAGCATAATTTGATCTGTTATATGGCAATTACTTCTGTGGAATTTACAAAGATCCATGCTTAGCACTCTCCCTGTGACATTCTAATGTCACCACATGTGAAGGCCACTGCTGTAGCTTTTCTGTAAAAAATATGCGTCTTAAAATTAATCAAGGTTTTCAAGTATTTGTCTCTGGGCTCCTATAATAACATTTGGCCTGGTTTTAGCTAGTTATGTTTCCTGTTTTTATTTATGTTACTCTGACATAACCGAACATGATCACGTATGATGGTAAAACCATACAGGTAGGGCACATGGCCCTGGAAGCCAGTGGCTTTCTCGTTCCGTCATCCCCCTCACTGTGTTCATGAAACAACCAAACTCATAAAAGTCCTTGTTTAACTTGCTATTCATTTTATAATCACAGAAAGCGCACATGAGTTTGTTTCTGCCAATTCCTCTTCTTTCTCATGGAGTTCCTTCTCCTATGCTTTAAGTCCTTGAGTCCAGCATTCGTAGTGAGAGGACACACGGCCAACTTGAAGCACCTAGAAACTCCCTAAATCCCTGAGGGACTTTGACACTGACAAACGAAGGATTCATGGTTGTAACACAGCAAAGATTTCACTGTTGGCCTGCATGCCTCAGACTTGGGGTGATAGCCATCAGGCCGCAGACTTAGGGTGATAGCCTGCAGGCCACAGACTTAGGGTGAAAGCCTGCATGCCTCAGACTTGGGGTGATAGCCTGCATGCCACAGACTTGGGGTGATAGCCTGCAGGCTGCAGACTTGGAGTAAAAGACTGTAGGCTACAGATTTGGGGTGATAGTCTGCAGGCTGTAGACTTGAGGTGAATGTCTGTAGGCTGCAGACTTGGGGTGATAGGAAAATGGAAAGGACAGGGCTAAAGAAAGGTACAGCCTTCGTGAAGAAGTCAGTTCATCAAAGGACATTTGAAATTTCTAAGATTGTTCTAAGCCATCAGCATTTCACTAACAACAAAACAGGATGTAGTTTGGAGTTTATGTGTGGCACTGAGTGCTGAGCTACTGACAAACTGAGGAGTTTGGTGGAGTTCTGAATATTACCAGGCTACTAACAGGATCTCTTTTGCTTTTGTTCTTTGAGAAACTCACCCTGGCAAATGCATCTCAGGACATCTAAGGCATGATCACTGGCTTAGCAAATGAGGCAGTGTGGGCTTCCTTAGGGAGAAGATAACCCTCTATCCAGTCTGCCAGCACCAAGCAGACAAGTTAGAGAGGGAGCCTTTGACACAGAGTATACCAGCTCCACACTGGATAACCCCGTAAGAGATCTCACGTAAGAGCTGCTTGGGTGCACAGTCTCCAGGACTGACGCTCATATGGCCGTGTTGGGTGTTCAGTCTCCAGGACTGACAGTCACACAGTCTCCAGGACTGACAATCACACGGCCGTGTTGGGTGCTCAGTCTCCAGGACTGACAGTCACACAGTCTCCAGGACTGATGGTCACACAGCTGTGTTCGGTGCGCTGTCTCCAGAACTGACGGTAACAGGGGCCGTGTTGGGTGCACAGTCTCCAGAACCGACACTCACACGGCTGTGTTGGGTGCTCCGTCTCCAGGACTGACGGTCACACAGCCGGGTTGTTCCCTACCTGGCTGTGGAGAGGCTGTTTGCCCTGCAGAGAGAGGGAAGGTGAATGGAGTTAGAAGCAGACAGGCATGTGGAGCTTCCACAGAAAGTCGCATCCGTGTGAGGAAAGGGTGCTGCTGCAGAGACTGAGACCCAGAAGAGCTATCAGCAAGGCTAGGAGGAAAGTGTTGGGTAGTCCTTTAAAAAATGACACAAAGTGGGTGTGTAAAGAAAGAGAGTGGACCTGAGAGGAGTTGGGGAATGGGGTACTCGTGATCAGACCACATTGTATGGCAGTTTTAAAGAACTAGTCAGAAGTTAACTCAATGTTTTTTTCAAAAGTCAAATATAGAACTGACATCTGACCCGTCCCCCCAACTCATGGGGCTGTGTCTGAAGGAAGTGAAATCCACTCAAGAGAGAGGAACTTGTGTGTCCGTGATCATCAGAGGTTCCATTCACAATACCTGGGTTAATTGTGTGTATGTGGCCATCATAGGTACTGTTCTCGATAACTGAGGTAAAAGAATCACCGTGGCTTCCCACCAACGGGTAAATGGACAGAGAAAATCCATGTATCTGCTATGGACTTTTATTCAGTCATAAAAAAGAATGAAATTGTATCATTTGAAATGAAAGGGCCATGAGTGGAGACTCTTGTGTTAAAAGACCACATTCGCTCTCAGCTGGGGATCTTGGATCAAGATCTTGGATCAGGACATTAAAGGAGAAGTGAGGCCAACTGGGGAGTGAAAGGGACCTGTTGGGAAGAGGAGAGGGAGGAAAGGCAGCCTGGGAGATGCGTGGGCCAAATGACCTGAAATGGTTAGAATCCATCGCTGCAGGTGTTCAGTCCCTCTGTGCTGTAGATAGAGCTCTGAGGTACAATCGGAAGGCCACAGTACCATCCCTGGGAATCATTTCTTGCTGGTATGGACTGAGGTTGGCAGGCCCTGACTCTCACGATAAAGGCCTGCTTATTTATTCATCCCATCCAATACAGTTCAGCAACCTTTAGAAATGTTTTGAGATCTGAAATCTGCACGGCCTCTGGTGGCAGAGCCCTGTGGACAGTATCACGTGGTCAGAGCATGCAGCATAAACTATGCCCCTGAAACAAGAGGGTTATGTGCAGCCTTTACTCTATCTGTAGAGGGCTGTCAGGTCAGTAAACATTTGGTTATACCACTTTTTTTTTTTTTTAAAGAAATAACCTATCATTAAACCTTGGCAAGCACATTTCTAGAACAGTCTCAGGGTCAGCAAAAGTATCTCAGTTCCCCTTGTTCAAATGTGCACGGTCCTCTCAGCTTGGCAGAACACTGGATAAGCTCCTCCTGACTGGAGTCCCCTCACCTCCACCTCCTGTGGGCCTCCCTGACTGGAACCCCCTCACCTCCACCTCCTGTGGGCCTCCCTGACTGGAACCCCCTCACCTCCACCTCCTGTGGGCCTCCCTGACTGGAACCCCCTCACCTCCACCTCCTGTGGGCCTCCCTGACTGGAACCCCCTCACCTCCACCTCCTGTGGGCCTCCCTGACTGGAACCCCCTCACCTCCACCTCCTGTGGGCCTCCCTGACTGGAACCCCCTCACCTCCACCTCCTGTGGGCATCAGCCTTAGATTATAAGCTTTTATTATTGCCTTGCCCTTCCTCTTCCTCACTGAGTTGAAAACTTTTTGTTTTTTAAGTCTTCTGCCAGTTTTTCAGACAAGGGACACTTGCCTCACAGGACATCAAGAGCCCCCTTGAGAAGAGGGTGACTCTGACACCCAGTTTCTGGAAGGAGTCAGATCCTTGTCCTTACAGGCTCCAGACAGCCAGCATTTGTACCTGTAACTTCCAGACACAGGTCCTGGTTCAAATAGTGTTTCATTTACCTGTGCCCTGGGAGGCACAGAAGGTTTCTTTGGAGTCCATGGGATATCAATTTTTTTTTTTTTTTTTTTTTTACTTCCTAGGCTCACAGTTGACTAGGTCACCTGATGTGCACCGAGCCATTGACTAAGCATCTTATGCCACCTGCTCCATGAGCTTTCCCAGGGGAGGTGGTGATGAACATTTGCTCACACTAGACAGACAGGTCACCAACAGATCAAGGGATGAATTCTATCCTAGCCATGTCTGGTGAATGAATGAGACTCTTTGCTCCCTTGTAGAGCACTGATGACCCCAAGACAGCTGCTCTTCCACCCCAGAAAATTCCCCTCCAGCCTGTGTGACAATCTTCCAGAAGCTGTATAGACAGCATCCTCCTTCAGTTAATCCCTCACCCTTTAAACACCCTGTCACCTTTCATGGCCACATTCAGCTGGCGAGGGGCACAGAAGGGAAGTGGCTAGAAACTCAGGTGAAGCAGCAGCCATCTCCATCTTCTCCCGGGGCATCGGTGATGTTTGCTTGCTCACAACGGTTCTGGTCGGCTTAGTGACGACTGTGATGCTGAGGACGGCAGTCCAGAACACCTTCCCTACCTTTCCAGGCATGGCGTCCCACTGTACCTCTGGCTGGTGTGGAGGAACGCCGGACACCTTTGGAAAAGGTCTCGTTACCAGGTGAGCAAGGGTCTGAGAGTAGATCCCTTTATCAATATCAAGAGTGTCTCCATTTAACTATTGTTTATTTAATACATATAAAATATGACTTGATTCCTTCAAAGCCAATATGATACTCAGCTCTGTACGACAGCAGGCACAGAGCTATGGTACAGAGCTGAGCTCCCCATTCCTACAGGCGGAAGTGCGACGTGAACTCTCTGGAAGGGGAGGGGCAGACTGCCAGCTAGTGCATGAAGCTTGGCTCTGCGCCAGGCAATCTGACGATCTTGTTTTCAAATTTGATGCTCAGAACAGACCTGCCTTGATTGATAGAAATAACAAACCCTATTGTAGTTAAATATCTCCGGGAAGGCCACACATCCCTCAGACACAGAGCAGTGAGAGAACTCAGGAGCAAAGGAAAACTGGAATTTCCAGTCAGTGTTTTCTTGTGAGGCGGCCTTGTTTCCTGCATAGTTTAAGGTCATAGGCAGAGTGGACTAGGACTCAGCCATCAGAGCAGTAAGACATACTGTGACTGAGCCATGAATAGTGTGCTGGGAGAGGAAGCCAAACAAAGGGCACCTGACCTATGACCTTGTGGGTATACATGCTAGTTACTTCCCCTGATGCTATGACCTGACCTATGACCTCATGGGCATACATGCTAGTTACTTTTCCTATTGTTATGATCTGACCTATGACCTTGTGAGCACACATGCTAGTTACTTTTCTTGCTGCTATGATCTGACCTATGACCTCGTGGGCATACATGCTACTTTCCTTGCTGCTATGACAAAATACTTAACAGTCGACTTGAAGGAACCAGAGTTTAACTTGGCCCAAGGCCTTAGGAAGTAGAACCCTTTGTGCTGGGAAAGCAGAAGACAGACCAGTCCAGGCTGGCCAGAGTCTGTGGTCACAGCTTCTTCCATTCTGCCTGAGCCGGTAGAGAAGAGGGCTATAAACTTGAAGGCTCCCTGCTATTGGCCTGTGTCTGCCAGCTGGGCATCATGCATACTCCAAAGTTCCCACAGATCCCTGAAGCAGTACCACTGGCTCAAAACATGATTCCATGGAGGACACTGTACACTTAAACCATGAGAACATGAAATACCAAGACAGACAAATAGAAGGATACAGAGAAAAGGCTAAGAGTTGCCAGGGCTGAGGTGGGACAGGGAGTGACCACTAACAGAGATGGGGATTCCTTTAGCGGGGGACAAACATCGATGCCGCATAGAGGCATGCGGGACTCCACAGCAAGGTTCTAAATGTCATTCAACTGTACACTTTCTTTTCTTTCAACCTGATATTTTCATTGATTATTTGGGAATTCCACACAATGTACCCCAATCACACTGGCTTCCCTTTCTTCCCAGGTCCACCTTCACACCCCTGTGCCTCCACAAAAGAAAACATATACATACATCAAGTCCAATTTGTGTTGCTCATATACCCACTGTAGCATGATCGTTTGAGCAGCACCTTGAAGATAACCGAGTCGTTCCCCACATACACACTCCAGAAGCCAGCAGCCGTGAAGAGCTACACTTCAGTATCTTTACCACAGTTTTCAATGGCTTCTGTCTAGACTCTTCCTTTTTTGGGAGCGATTGGGCTGTCGCAGAATCCTTCAATGTCCCTCATTCCCAGCTATGAGTCTGCAGTCATCCACACCACTGTAAAAGAAGCTTTCTTGCCCATAGAAGTCATTGGTAGCACAGACCATGACATTATCGTGGTCCATATTACTGCTGGAGGCCATGTTGATGTCCATGGTCCCTGCTGCTGCTGGAGACCATGTTGATGACTGGTCCACGCTGCCTCCTGAGACCATGCTGGTGTTCGTGATTCATATTACCTCTGGCAGCCATTCTGACGTCTGTGGTCTGTGCCACCACCTGTGGCCGTGTTGATATTCACAGTCCTTGCTGCCACCAGGTACCATGTTGATGTCACTTTTATGTGATATGAATTTTAGCTTGCTAGAAAAGTGATATGCACTGGCATTGCAGGAGAGGTGGCCTCTGTCATTCTGTCATCTGAGTTTCTAAGGGCAGAGCCATTGCTCCTCCTCTAATGCTGTCCTGGGGAACTTCAGCACTGCCAGGCGACACCAATGTCTGTCCTGTCTGGGGTCTCTAGGTCAGTATCTTGCTGATGGAAGCAAGGTTTTCAGGACAAGGACAAGGACCATGTGGGGTAAGGACCATGTGGACAGTACCATCGCCATGCCATGCAGAGATGAGGAAGGGTTCAGACTCTGGTTTGGATCCACAGAGCCCCTCTCTCTGATGCACGGTGCTTCCTAAGTTCCGCATTTTCCTCGTTTGTGGTGGGTTTGCGGTCCTCGTGGGGATACTTGGGAGACCCAAAGGAAGTAGTTCAGCATTCAGTTCTGTGCCTGCTGCAGGGGCAGAGCAGGGCCGGGGTGGCCCAGGAAGGACTGAGTCCTCTGCCATCTCTGAGCAGTTGAGTCAGCAGCACATGGATAAAGATGTCCTTCATGGACCGTCCCCAGTGTCCTGCAACTCCCTGGGGCCTAGCTCACTTCAGGAACAGGAATGATGTGTGCCTAGAACGGGTCTGGCTTTGCTCAGTGGACTCAGCAAAAGCCAGATTCTTAGAGCACAGAAATGAAGGCATTGGGCCCTGTGTACACTCAAGGTCTAGAGCAGGAGTCCAAGTCCCCAGGTTTCAGGGTTCACAGACTCATGAATTTATCTCAGGTCTGTAGCTACTGTGATCTTGACAATGTTCTGCACAGAGGACATAAATGTCTGACAAGCAGCCACGACCTGGAGAACAAAGCACTGACATTTGCCACGATCTGGTCTTGCTTGTAGAGGCCCAGAGCATCCCTCAGGCTCATGGTTCTCACAGGGCTTTGGCACTTTGGGAGACAGGAGGGCTATTGCTTTAGGCCTCATGGTCCTTCTGCTATTCCTTAAGCTTGCTCTCTATAGCCCATGCATGGAAAGGGAAGAAAGAAAATCCTTTGCCATGCCTCTTGAGTGTGATCACCAAGGAGCAAATTTACCAAGAATCAATCAGCTGACCCATGGTGCTATTCAAGGACAGCTGGCCACAGTAAGCTCCATGGTGATAGTGTGAAGTCCCAAGAAAAAATACTCTCCAGCCGCTGGATCTACCAAGCAGGGCAGGACTAACTCCCAGGTGCTGTCTGTCACACTCTGAGTTCTGTCTTCCATCGGTCTGTGGAGGCAGAGCACCTCAGGAAGGTGGGCTGTCACTCCAGACCTGACACACGCCAAAGGAGGATCACTTACACAAACTTATGCTGGTACTCATACCAGCACCAAGGGTATGAGGTGGTTCCCAGAGCAGTGTATCATGAGAAGGATTTTGTTCCCAGAGCATTGCATCATGGGAACACTGTAGTTCTTGGTGCAGTGACTCATGGGAATACTGTTCCTCTGGGCAGTGTATCGTTGAAAAAAATGTGGTTCTCTGAGAAGTGTTCTATGGGAGTGCTTTGGTTTGCAGTGCAATGCATCTTGGGAAAGCTGTGGTTCTGAGAGCAGTGCACCATGGGGGATGCTGTGATTCTCTGGGCTGTGCTCCACGGGAACAAGGTAAGGATTGGACCACACTCACTGTGCACTGTGGCCATGACTGCCCTGGTGGCTGGAGACAGGTCTGAGGTTTGTTACCTTCGGTATAGGTCCACTTATATGACAACATTCAGTTTCTTAAAATATACCCAGTGGTTGCTATTTCCATTAATAAATCTGTTTGTGAATGGATTCCTTCTCCGAGGTAGTGCAAAACTCCGTTCATCATGCCTTACTTTGTACACTGAATGAAGGGTTAGTCACCTCCATGGTCCTTGAGTTCAAGAGGTCCTAAGAACAGGGGAGAGTGGTGTGAAGACACTTTGACCTGATGAAGACACTTTGACCTGATGAAGAGCAAAGCTAGTCAGAATGACCTGTGGGAAAGTGCTGGAATACCACCGATGGCAGAACTTCAGATACAAGCAGAATGGTTGCTGGAAAGCCTCGTCTCCATGTTGGAAGTTCGGGATACCATGCCTGCTTGAATCTGAGCCATGGCATCTGAATCCTCTTCAAGTTTCGGGTCCCCCAGCTCGCTGCAGGCTTGACAGTCTTGGTGGGAAGTCTCTGTGTCTTCTTTGTGTTCATTGGAATGACTGGTCTACCAGAGAAAAGGCCTGCCCTGTCTTCATCAACACTACCCCATCCAGGCTGTAAACTACCCTGCAAAACACATCATCCCTTCCTTGCTCCATTTCCAGTGAGACTGGATGACTGACAGGAATCATCCCCACACTTAAGATGAGAAAAATATCACACAAGACTGGTCTGAACAGTAGGCCAGACATCATCTCTCCAGATTTCAAACTGCAGAGCGAACGCCCCCTTTGCTGGTGATGGCTAAGCTCCATGCTGGTGCACCTGTCAGAACTGGCTACTGTAACAAACCCACCAAACCCAGGAGAAAGACTCATAGTTTCTTTCATTTTTAAATCCAGGGAACCCTGGAGCTAATGTCCACCACTTGGGTCTCTCTTCCGGCAGGAATCTTTTATGCCATGTTCAACAGAGGGTCTCAGGAGGACTGAGTGGCTCTGACACCTGGCATTGTTTTTGTTTCAACAGACGCATGTGGGAGGCAACTCACTCATCACTTCGCACACACAGGGGTGCATGCTACAGGGGCTCAGAGATGAGTCGGGATTCTGGGGGCAGGAATCAGATTCACTTCAGCTTCAGAAACAGCACACATGGAGGATCGCCTTTTATTGAGGAACATGTCCTTCTTTTAAAAACATAGCCAGGAAACAGTGACCTTTCCGGTGCTTTCCTAAGCTGCCGTTTTAGGGGCGCATAATAAATGCCACTAGGCACTAGGGATGGAAAACACAAGATTCAACAAATTAAACTCAGGAGCACACACCAGAGACACCCTGAATGGACCTGCGTACACAGTCACAGCTATTGTGTTATTTCTTCCCCCATCAAAAGGCTGACATTCAGAATATTCAAGAAATATGACTGCCCTTTCAGACTTCGAATTTGGATTTATTTCCCCAGGATACTGTATTTATTTAGTCTTGTATGAATGTCATACATCAGAACCAACTTGCCACGAGAATAAAATCTTACTTGACTTTTTGCTGTCTGCATTTAGCATGAATTCCATTAAGACAATATGAGGCAGGGCTGGATCTGAGGACAGGAGCTCCTGAAGGGAGAATTTCCACCTGAAGAACCTGTTCTATTGTGATTTTCACTCTGTTACTGTCTTTGTGAGCAGAGGAGAGTTGAGCTGTCAATAGCAAGAAATTCAATTAGTTTTAAAACCTGAACAAAGAGAATAGGGTTGTATGTGTGTGTGTGTGTGTGCGTGTGTGTGTGTGAAAAAGGGAAAGGGAGAGGAGAAAGAGGGAGAGAGAGAAGGAGATGGAGAATGCTTACATTTAGACAGCTTGGAGACCTTAGCTAGAAAGCCAGTCTTCCACGCTAAAGTTTCTTTTTCTCCTCTTCATAAGGGGTCTCCATAGGTTTTAGTTAATTTTTCTGATGGTTTATTTAGAGTCAGATTTAACCATCACACAAGGTTGTTCACAAATAACCAAGTGTGGCTGTTGTCACTTCTAATGTGTGTGTGTGTGTGTGTGTGTGAATGCACAATTTCATATATACAAAATGCTCATTTGTAGGTCAGAGTTTGATGTTGGCCTCCTCTTCTATTGCTCTCTACCTTTTTATGTATGTATGTATGTATGTATGTATGTATGTATGTATGTATTTAATTTTTTGAAGCAGAGTCTCTGCTTGGACCAGGATCTTGCCTCAATAACTTGGCTCCAAAAGATTGGTTGGCTAGCAAACCACAGGGTTGTTCGGCCTCCACCTTCCCAGTTCATGTGTTACTGTCATGCTCCAGTTCTCTGTTGGTGCTGGGACCCATACTCTGTCACTTTCAAATTCTCTCTTGTTATATATGATCCTACACTGCCTCTCGGGGTCATTGAGGTTAACCTCGTGAGACGTCTAGCACACTTAGAAGCCAGAGCAACGTGCACACCATTCGGCAGCTAGAGACTTCAGGGCAGGGCACGTGCGGTAAAGGAGCATCTGCTTAACCTTGCGGGGAACAGGTGTAGGGAATGAATGATCATCCAAATAGAGAAGGTGTTTGTCCTGAGAATCCAGTTCCTTACCCTCAATGAGCACAGGACTGATTTTTTTTTGTTTGTGCATTTGTTTTGTTTTTGTTTTGTTTTTTTCTGTGTATGAGTAAGTGCATGAGTGTGTGCGTGCATGCGTGTGTGCGTGCGTGCATGCATGCGTATTTCAGTCCATGGTCCTGAAACATTGAAAGTGTGCAGTATAAAATTGCCGCACTGAAAATAATCAGTGTCTCAACATCAATGCTATAAGTGAAACTTCCTTGAGTATCCGGCCTTTCTTTTCTAAGGTTTTTAACCGATCACCTCTTAGTTTCGCTTAAGATGGCTCCCATTTAGAGCATGTGCAGAAGTCACCAGCCTGTAGCCAGGCATTTGTGGAGTCTGGCAAGAATGACTCCAGGCCTTGGGCACAGCTCTAATGACCATTCTGACCCTCTTCAGATGTAGGGTCCCTGTGCTCATCCCCCTGGAAGAGGAGTCGGAGAGCTTGGACCAAAGTCACAAAGACCAAGCAAGCTTGGAGCGAAGGCCATGTCTAAACAGAAACCCCATCCTATCCCCTCACAAATCCCAAGCAACCTGTTGACCATTGCTCCTTGAATGACTGTCTCCCCTTTTCACCCCCCAGGCAGCCTTTTCTTCCACCTGGGCAGGTGTGGCGACCTTCCATGCCAGCTCTTTACCTCCCTGCTTGTAGTCCATACTGATGTTCTCTTCCAGATGACCAGGAGTGGTGAGCTTACCTTGCCTGTCCTCACCTCAGACCCTCAGACATGTGGCATTGTCCATAGGCCTGAGCCCAAACTTCTCGGCCACCCCCTATGTGTCTCCTGAACCTGTCCATGCCTTACTTTCTCAGTTTGGCTCGGCAGCATCCATTGTCCCAGATCTGAGGCTGCATCAGACTCTGTAGGATCCCTGGTCTCTCTCTCCATCTCTTTGTCTCCTTCTCTCTCTCTTTCTCTCTCTCCCATCTCTCTGTCTCTCCAGTATCTCTCCCCTCCTCTCCCCCTCCTTCTCCCCTCTCTATGTCTCCCCATATCATCTCTCTTCTTTTCTCTCTCATCTTTCTCTCTCCTCTCCCTCTCCCATCTCTCTCTTCTCTCCCTCTCTCCTTCTCTCCTCTACAGTTCTTCTCTCTCCTCTCCCTCTCTCTTTGCTCTCTCTGTTTCCTTGTCTCCCACCACTCTCCTTCTCTCTGTCTCTCCCATTTCTCTCTCATTTCTCTGTCTCTCTCATCTATCTCTCCTTTTCTCTCTCCCTCTCTCTCTCTCTCTCTGTGCTTTTGTGCCTCAGTCTGTTTAGCTTCCAGCCTTCCTATACTCTGCCCTCCACCAAGAATGCTATTCCTGCCCTCCATTCCTGGCTCCCTCCTATTCTTATGAGATATCGCCTTCCTGAGAAGCCTCACCCCAGGAGTGCATGACACCCCAGTGCTCCCCAACCTCTTACATTTGCTCTTCTTTCCATTGGACTGTAAAAGTGTGGAAACTATATACATTGGACTGACTTTATCCCCTAGTCTGTTTTGAAGAGATTTAATTGACCATGGTCATCCCTTTTGTGCTGCCTGTGGTTGTTTCTGCAGATGTTGAGGAGCTACGATGAGACCCATGGCCACAAACCCTAAATATGCATCATCTAGCTACTAGTGCAGCATGTTTGCTGATGCAGCTCAAAACAGGACAGATTTCATGTTCATATCATCAGAACCTAGGACAGTGCCTGTCTGACATGGCTTAGTAGGTAAAATACTTTTAACATAACCACGAAGAACCAAGTTCTGATCTCTTTTGTCTAGGGTTGGGGGCAGAGCCATGAGGATTTCAAGGACTTCCTGGCCCGCCAGACTAGCTGAACCTTTAACCTGAGGTTCAGTGAAGGAACCAGAGCACACAGACACACACAAAAACACATACACAAACTACAAACACTTACATGCATACAAGCCCATATGCACAAGCATGCACACACACATACATGCATACACAAACCAACATGCACAAGCACGCACACACACACACACACACACACGACATGTGCAGAATGAGCAGACACATGTGAATTCTGAGACTACAGGAGAAAATCACAGACTGGAAGACAGGTCATGTGTACACCTGATTTTCCTCAAGGGAACTTTGGTGGGTGGGCACCATTTCAGCCGCTTCTGCTGCGGGCTCTTCATCTACCCACTGCCCCGCACTGACATTCGGGACACTCCACATGTAGCGCTGACAGATCTGTCTGCTGTCCCCATCTGATTGTCTCAGTGATCTGACCTGGTAGGCCTGTTGTCATATCTACTTTACAGAGAAACAAGCTAAGGCGGAGATAATTCAAGTGACTTGACCAGGATTCGGCAGCTAAGAAGTGGTCCTGGGGGAGCCCGCCACTTTCAGCGCTGTGCTTCCTGATGCATTGTTGGCTCCTCTTTGAGAGCTGTGTGTTTATCGGGTTCTGCTTTGACAAGAAGCATAGATTCTTCTGGGCAATCAGCTAGGTGGCTAGGTGAACACTTGCTTAGTAGGAAGTCGTCCTTATATACTGAAACTTGGCTTCAAAGAGTTGCCTTTGAGCTGAAGAGATAGTTGGAGCGATGAGACGGGGTTTTCTACCTCCGGAGCAACATGAGGCAGATCCAAAGCCACAGTGACCATGCTGGTTCAGTGAGCAGGCAGCGGTCCCAGGAGGCAGCGTGACGCCTTTAGGCAGGGGTCCTTTAGGAGGTGAGAAGGCTGAGGACAAGTTCCACACAGGAGGGCCTGACACTGTGAGTGGCTTGCGGCATTGAGGATGAGCCATCTCCATATTGGACCGTAACAATGCAGGTATCGCACTCAGGACAGAGTCTGGTCATCGGTAAACACTGAAGCCCCAGTGGCAGCAGGAAGGTCTGGTGCTGAGGTGTGGCTTTGACCTTGAAGCTATTGACTTCCAGTACTTGGGATTGGACTCCTATTCACTTCCCTACCATCCCCAATAGCATACGTGGCTCCTATTTTATTTGATTCATTTTAATTTTGCTAAGTGAGGTAGTTTTTCCTAAAACAGATCCAATGAAATAAAAGAGAAATTGAAATTGCAATAAAACTCCATGAGATATTTATGTCCAAGCTTTGGGAACTGGTAGGAGAAGCTGGTCTTCACAAACTTACATGACCAAATACCTGACGAGAAGCAGGGTTTATTCTAGCTGATGGTTTGAGGGGACCATCCATCATGGTGGGGAAGCCTGGCAGCAGGAGGCCATTACCCTGTATCTCAGGGGATCAGGATCAAGAGCAAAGGGGATGCTTCTCGCAGTGGTTTCTCCTTTCCCCACTTAGTCCAGACTCCAGTCCACAGGAGGGCGCTGTCCACACCCACAGAGTCTGTCTGCTCTTGGACTTCAGTCCACAGGAGGGCGCTGTCCACACCCATAGAGTCTGTCTGCTCTTGGACTGCAGTCCACGGGAGGATGCTGTCCACACCCACAGAGTCTGTCTGCTCTTGGACTCCAGCCCACCGAAGGATGCTGTCCATACCCACAGAGTCTGTCTGCTCTTGGACTGCAGTCCACGGGAGAGCACTGTACACAACCCACAGAGTCTGTCTGCTCTTGGTTAGTCCTTCACATCCCCACAGACACAACTGAAGCCAAACTTCCATGGCACCCCCACTCATTTCTAAACCCAGTGAAGTTGACAGTCAAAACTGGCCACTACGAGGAGCCATGTTTGATTGATGGAAGCAACGGCCCATCCACAGGCAGAGCCAGATGGGTCAGAGGACAGTGTGAAGGCAAACAGCTTCTCCCACACAGCACCGGTGTGTGAACACACATGGCCAACAACCAGTGGCAGAGGCGGAGAGCTTTTGGTCACAGTGAGGGGTGGATGAGAAATACTCACTTTTGATGGTTTTGTTTGGTTGGTTTGGTTTTTAATTTTGTCTTTTTTTTCTTTTTTAGTTCTATACTATAATGCCCAGTCAGAGAAATCTGGGAAGAAAAGGTTTAAAAACATACACATTGAACAAGAAAAAGTGAAACCATTTCTGTCCATAGACAGTAAAATCTCATATACCGAAGGCCTACAGAAGAAGTCTCCCCGCAAAGCCTATTAACACTAATTAATGAAGCCATTAAGAGAGGCGCACAGTCTCAGTCATGTCTCTGTACCACAGAAGTGAAGCAGAGAAAGGAAACCAAGGGAAGAATGTGTTTCCAACAGCAACAAAACGTGAAGTGCTCAGGAGTTCACCAAATCAGGAGACAAAAGACTCGCAAGCTGGAGTCTAGGATGCTGCTGAGAGAACGTGAAGAAGGCTTACGGGGGAGGAGATCCCCAATATGTGTTCCAGGTCCAGAGATTAATATTATTGAGGTGTTAATACAGGACAGTAAGGAAACAGAAAAATAGATCACATGAAGACTTTGGGCAGAGTAGTGGCCTTCTGTGAAATGTGAGGATTGAGCAGACGCAGCCGGGTCTGTGCCTCCGGGGCTGGGGAGAGTGAGGGCCAGGCTTGTACCCACGGCTGTCAACCTGAGGCAGGTGCGGTGGTCCCTCTGTAACTCCAGTCTCTCGTGGCATAGACAGAGAATCCCTAGAGTGGGTTGGGTATCAAGTCTAGCCATGTTGGTGAGATCTGGATTTGATTGAGAGTTATAAAGGAGTCACACACTCCAAGCATGACCCACAGGTAAACTAAACAGGGGCTTATTTAAAAGTGATTCTCTGTCGCATGCCATTTTACCACTTCATAAAGATGAGTGCAACTTTGTATATCAGTAAGATAGACCTGCTTATTTATATTTATAAAGAAATAAACATGACTGAATATTTGGTATCAAAGGGCATAGAGTGTCTTCAGCGATTTTCCGACTTTATCAGGATTTTGATTTTAGACGCAACACTGTTGAAGATGCCTCTTTACATAAACGCACAATACAGAATGTCAGGTTAGGTTTGCTGCCAATTCAGAGGTTTTTTTTGAATTCTGTCCTAACCCCAAACAAAATCCATTTAATCTTTAATCCATTTATTTATGTATTTATTTTTGATGGTGGGAAACTCAAGTTAGCAACTCAAACAGTGTTTCCTTTTCAAGTGTGATTATGTTTATACAGGAATGCTTGTATATGAATGAACACGAGTGCACCGCCTGCGGAGGGCAGAAGAGGGAGCCATCCCATGTGGGTTCTGGGAATTAAACTAGGCCCTCCCAGGAGTGGTTGGCGCTCTTACCTGCTGAACCATCTCTCCAGACCCTGAAGCCGTCGTTTTTAAAATAAACATTTTAGCAACAGTTGATGCCCGTACACGGAGGGCAGCAGTGGAAAGTGAGCAGCCCATTTTCATGCTTGAGCTGATGTTTCTCCGAGAGCAGAGTTTTCATGTTCAGTAAACACATTGCTCACCACAGCAAGCGTCTGAGGTCCAAGGGTAGCCATTGCAGGCAGGGCTCGTTGGCAGGTGTAAGAGGATGGCATGGGCACCGCAGAGTCCACAGGGTAGGCTAGGAAGCAAGGCTGCGGTGGCATCAGTGCGGAAACACCTCCGAGTCATGGCAAGTTTGAGCCACTGTGTTTCAGACGACTTGTTCTGTGCCAAATTGTTCATCACCTCACATCAGTTAAATGACTTCAGAGGAGTCAAAAGTCGGAGTTAAGAAACTGTGTATTGGCTTTTAAATAAATAAAAAAACAAGAAAAACAAGGCTTACCAACTGCACTTCACCATCTTTGAAGCATTTTCTGCATTCAATAGCGTTATCTAGATAGGGAAAAGATAATCCACAAGCTGGAGAAATATTCGCAATCCTACAGATGAGGATCTAGTTCCATAATATACAAAGAGCACTCAGGACTCAACAAGAGAAAAATAGCAACCCAGCTTGAAAATGGGCAAAAGACTTGAGGAAACATTTCTCTACAGGAGAGATATGAAATGGACAAAACCTACAGGAACAAATTCTCAGGATTGATATAACGTGGTAAGTACGCGTCCAAACTACAATGGCATGAAGAAATGACTACGATGGCAGTCATAATCATTGCGCTAGAGAAAATGTTCTTCAGTGTGCCGAGTGATCAGAGTTCACATATATTGCTGGTTAGACTGCAGAATGGGACAGAGAGACAGCATAGTGGTTAAGAGCATTGGCTGCTTTCCCAAAGGACATGGGTTTGATTCACAGGATCCACAGGATGTTTCACAACCACCTGTAACTCCAATTTCAGGACATCTGACTCCATCTTCTGGCTTCTGCAGCGCACAACGCCTGTCTGTGCTCTATGCGCTACCAAAGAGTTCGTGAGCTTCGGGTAAGGGGCTGGAGATTGAAACACACAAAGACACAAAGAGGCAGCACAGACAGAAAGACAGGGACAGGACCTCTAGTCACTGGTAAGAAGCCCTTTATTCAGTAGCACCATGGAGGCTTATATACCCAACAGTCAGGTGGGCCAACAGATGAAAACCTTATCATCTGATCCTCACAGCCAAGGCAGCATGTGCTCATGAAGCAGAGCTGGTAAACAACTTTGACACAGCTTTTAGTAACTCAAATCAGAAGGAAAGTAAAGATCTCTAGCAGGGAAGAGCAGCTGGAGGCCAGGACTCCAAATGGTCCCAACAGGCCTCCTCAGGCACTAGGCATGTACGTGGTGCACAGACACAGGCAGGCAAAACACTCACTCATATACGCAAAATTTTTAAAAAGTAAATCTAGAGTGTAAAATTGAACAGACGTTGTGTAAAACAGATTGGCCAGTCTTTAATTATCTAAATATAGAATTATTATGTCACACAGGACATCCATCTCAGGGGATGAATCCAAAGGAATTAAAAAGTTGTCATCAAGCAAAAATTCTCATGTGCCTATTCATAACTAACTATTCAATTCTCTGTGGCCAATGGTAGATGATCCAAACGCCAAACCGATTAGTATGTAAGTAAGGCTGTATGCATGTAAAATAGAATGTATTTATCCAAAAAGAGGGAGGGATTCCTGGCGCATGCTACAAACGGCTAGCTAGCACCCTTAAAGTGTCCGCGGGTAGTGAAAGAATCGCGAGACTCATTGCTGCATGACCCCAGTTCTGTAAAGTGTGAGGAGTGTAAATCCAGAGACAGAAACCTGGATTAATTATCTCGGTGGACTGGGGGGCTAGAGCGAAGGATTCTGACTATCTTAGTAACCTGCCATTTCCTTTCATGGCGATGAGAACATTCTGGAACTTCATGGTGGTTAGATATGCGAATGTACTTAATACCATTGAATCGTATGCTTTGAAACAGTCAAAATGATAAATTTCATGTTCTGTGTGTTTTGTCATAACAGTGAGGCTAGCAATCACTGTCAGTTTCTGCTGGCAATAAAATCAATTTTGTTACGCAGCTTGACAGCTTTGTAATGCCTTGAATGCCTTGTTTTGATTATAAACACACCATTTGTTTGTTATGGGAAGTTTAGACACTCAAATGTACTAAGAGGAAAAAAATGGTCCTCACCTGCCTTCGTGCTCCACAAAGTAGCTGCCGTAAATCTGCAAACGCTGGTTGCTGGTTCTGAGTTAAATCCCGGGGCTTGCACCAACATGGCAGCTCTTTCTCTTCTGACAATTGGTATTCCACAGGAAGCAGCATGTGGTCATCTGTTTTCTGTTCCCAGAGTCATGAACACATCCCCATTGTCCTCTTCTCCCCCACACAGTTCGATAGCATTCTGTCTTACAGCTGTAACCTCATTTATGAAGCCAGTTCCTACGCTTGGATGGGTCCTAGCATTTCTGAGCTGGAATGCAATACAGACGTTATCGCAGCCAACTGATTTCTTCGCAGGGCTTTATGGCTGCGGGCGCGAGACACATTGCTGGCGGGACCCATTCAACACTTTGAAAACAGAACTGATGTTTCCGTTCCCGGCTGGGTCCGGCGCCATGTGGGCTGTGGACACACTGTGCATGACCCCCAGTGATGGGAGCGTGGGGTGAGGGTGGGCGGAGCCAGCCAGGTGGGAGACAGTGCCTGCAACAGAATTTCATCCGCAATGTTAGTATTTTCCGCAAATAGAGAAGACACAGATGGCTACATTGAATGCGTTGATGGTCCTGGTCCACTCACACATAATGGATAAAGATCTGGAAGAGAAGGGACCCCGGCAGGACTTACTGCTGTGACTGTCCCCTCATTCAAGCAGCTTGTCCTTGTGCCCTCACAAAGTGGGCTGCCCACACTCTGGGCTGCTTGGGGCACTGGGCAGGGTGGCTCTCCCCACCTTTGTCTCCCTGGCTGGCCATAGTCAGGGAAACTAGGGACATTGTTGAGAGAGGTCTTTGAATCTGGTGACTCATGCTGTGTAAAAAGAAATGCGCTTAGTCCCAGAGGTGTGTGGAAACCCTGAGAAAAGTTTGTCTGCTCCAAGAGGACTCTTCCCTAAGCCCCCTTCCTGCAGGGACGGAGACAGACCTTCTTACCACCCTGACCAAGTTCTACCCCGCCGTGCTGGCTTAGCTGTGTGGGGAGGGATGCGCTACCCAGAAGCCCACGTGAAGCTTGGCAGACTGGTGAAAAGCTTAGCACAGGCTCACTGTCCACACCAGACTTGTTTTATGTAGGACTTTATGTGACCAGCTCCTGTGTTGTCGTTTTGGGGTGATGTCATATTAGGCCCATTTCTGGGTGTCAGTAGGTCACCCAGGTTCATGGCATACTCTCTTCTGACTCCTGCTGATCCGCACAGTCCTGTGTGTGTGATAAACATGGAAGTATTGTAAACAGACCAGGGGATGAGGCAAGGCCAAGGCTCCCAGGGCAGGAAGACCATAGAAAGACCTGTCTATACCCAGCCAGGATCCCTTCTCTTGCAGTCGAAGACCACCAGCTTGGTGACCCTGAGGGAAGAGTTGGCTCTTCAGGGCCCTCTGTAATCTGGAAGCTCTGAAGTGTCAGGTTCCCCCTCCCGCCAGCCACAGTGTCTGTGATGTGCTGAGCAGGGTTGTCATTTGCTGGCAGAAGCATGGCAGTGTGAACATGGGCCTGTTGCCTAGGACACCACGTTCTTCTGTTTATCAGAAAGCAAAAAGCTCAGAGTAAGATGCCTGGTGGGTTCTGCATACCAGAAGGGACAGGCATCAGGTGGCCAGGGACACAGGGCAGCTAAGATACCTGCACAGAAATACCCTCTCCCTGGCCAGCACGTGATGATCTTCAGATGGGTGACAGACCAGCGCCACCCACACATGCCTCCTATTGACTACTCCCAGTCATCAACCCAAGCCTGAGCTCTAGCAGAGTGGACTGAGGAGGCTGGACCACCGCACCCCACGCCAGCAGAGTGAGCCGGGAGGCTAGCTCTGGGGGCAGCTTACAGATGCAGAAGGTGGTGAAGGTTAGGAGTGCAGGCTCTGGGAAAGACTGTGGGTACATGCACAAAGGCTACAGATGCACGCTGCGGGTTCAGGGCTTGGTTGCAAGATGGAGTTTCAGGCTCTGGGTGTAGGGCATAGATGCAGGCCCAAGAGACAGCTGTGGGGTCAGGTTTTGGAGTCAGGCTCTGGGGCGAGGCTGGGCTGTTGTGGGTTTTGCAGTGTTCTTTGACGCAGTTCAAGCTCATACCCTTTGCTGTGCACCACGTTGTGGAACTGTCTGAGCTTCCTATGTGTGTGTTTTCTAGAACCTGGTGGAGAGAAATAATCAGATGTATTGTAGAGCTTCAGTCCCTGCTGGAATCCTTTCCACACACCGTTCTAGCTTCATGATGTCCGCCCTGTTGGACTGCCGTGAGTGTAGCTCATATCTGCACACGGCTGCACGTCAAGAGGAGAGAAGAGAGATGACAGAACAGGAGAGAAGGGCAGCTGTGGGTGCTTACAGGCAGCTCTCTTGTGCCCTCTGTTCGGGTGGAGCATCTTCTGGGCACCAGGTGGCCTGGTCCGGGGCTCTGAAGCAGATGGTTCTTGCCAAGCTGGAGATTGAATCACACTTGTGTCTAGATTGACTTTATGGGCACAGAATTCAGGGTTCCAGAAACCTCTCTCTATTTACAAAAGGACTAAATTGTTTAGGCTCCAGGCATTAACGCCTCTTGTGTCCCAGCTGAAGTCAGAGGGCTTCCTGGAGTTACACTCAATATTCTCCTCACGCCCCGAAGTGCCCACTTTAACTGCTCCTAGGCCTGACCCTGGTGCCGTGCTTTCCAGGCTTTCTGGGTCCAAATAGTTCAGGTGTTCAGTTATTGCACAGGGAAGGTACACTTAGCTAGCACACCGTGATCAACACATAGGAGCCTGGAGGGCACAGGACTTCCAGCTGGCTGTGGCTGGCACCCCTACCCTCAGACACCAGGATCATGTCCTGAATCAGACCTGGCCTTAGAGCTGAGCATCTGGGGGTTTGTGGGTGGATGCATGTGTCTCTAACATGAAGATCAAGTGAACTTGCCTGCCACAGCCTCCGGCCCCAGGTTGGTGGTGAATTTGCCAAGTGGAGCCCTGGGCAGGGAAGGCCCACTCAGGAAGCCCTTCCTGAGAGCCCTGTGGATGTTCTACAAGGTATGCAGACAGCTGGTCACACAGGAGCCTCTCTGCCAGGGACCCTAGAGAAGTCACTGTGGCTGAGGTGGCAGGACGTAGTGCTGTGGGACAGTGTCATCTCCCCTGATGGGCCTAAGTGACAGGAAGTTGCTGGTTGACCAGATTCCAAGCAAGTGTTTGCCCAGAGTGAGATCTGGCTGCTTAGCAGAGTCCAAGCAGAACCTGAAGTGGGGTGGAAAACTCAAGAGGAATGTTGTCAGCAGCCGACAGCAGCTCCACCAGGCATCCTGCTAAGCGGCCACAGCAGGCACTGGCCTGTGGACCGCGGTGATACCATGATATTCACTCGCTGGATGAGAGTGAAGCTCGGAGGGCCAACATGTTTGCCCCAGTTAGTAAAGCAAGGGGCAAGATCCAGCCGAGACTCCATGACTCAGACATGATCCCCAAATCCTCCAGAGACCTCCTGTGAACATGACATTCAATATTTCCTTTTAATCACTAACTAAGGAAGCCAGATGTGGTAGCATGTGCCTCTAATCTCAGCACTTTGGGGTTGCAGCAGGAGGATTGCTGTGAGTTCAAGGCCATGACAAGACTCTGACTTAGAAAGTGAAGACTGGGGGAAACCTCAGTCAGCTTGCTTACACTGTGAGAGCCTGAGTTTGATCTCCACAACGCCTGTAAAAAAGCTGGATGGGCATCCTGCAAGCCTGACACCAGGAAAGCAGAGGCAGGAGGATCCTGGGCTGTCTAGCCAGCCAGCATGACGAGGTGGTGATCTCTGGGACAGTGAGAGACCCTGTCCCCAAATAAGGTGACACTGCATGAGTGAGACAATTGAGGTTGACGTCTCTGCACGCACACACACACACTCATACACACACACGCGCACACGTGCGCGCGCACACACATACACACACTCTCTCACACACACATGCACACACACACTCACACATTCACACACACACACACTCATACACACACACGCACACATGTGCGCACACACACATATACATACACTCTCTCACACACACATGCACACACACACTCACACTTTCACACACACACACACACAAAAGACAGTGGATACACAGAAGGGACCACCTGTGACTCCTGCGCTTTGAATTCTGCCCTGTCCCCAACCTCCCTGCTGCACCCTTGACCATGTGGCAGAAGCCACATTGTTGGTTCACTCCGGCGGGTGGCCTTTCTCTTACTTGCTGGGATGACTGTGTCCTGTTCTTTGACCTTGGGAGAACCTAGCTGAAGCCTCACTCTGCTTTGTTTACTCCTGGATGTCTGGATCCAGTCTCTGCAGCATCCATCCGTGTCCTCAGCTCATCTTCCTGCAGGGTGCTGTCCATCCACATGGGAAATCTCAAGTTGTAAGACTAGGGAGTGGAGAGTGGGGGATGGGGAGGCAAAATCAGCTTTGTGTATGTCTTAAAGTCAGAGAAGGTCTAAAAGAGAAGGGCTTTGTAAATGATATTCCCTTCCTCCCTTCGGAGCTCATGGGAGGGGCGGTCTTGCATGTTGTCCTATGACTACTTAGTTAGAAAGAAGGTTTGTGTGTGAGCCTATGACTACAGCTTCTTGGCTGCTCAAATACTGAAAATGGAATTAAGAATGATTTTTGGTGGTGGTGGTGGTGGTGGAGGTGGAGGTTGTGGTGGTGGGGTGTGTATATGTGCGTGTGTATGCATACGTGTGCTTGTACATGGTGGCATGTGCTATTGCTTGTGCACCTGGAGACCAGAGATTAATGTCAGGTGACTTCCACTACAGCTCTCCACCATATTTTTCAACAGGGTTTCTCACTAGCCTGGAGCTCACAGATCCCACTAGACACCTTGCCGGTGAGCAGCAGTCTGCCTGCCTTGTTTCCCAGTATAGAGATTACAGGAGCATCCTTCCACACCCGGCTTGTTATGGGGTGTTAGGATGGGCCCCAGGTCCTCATGCTTGTGCAAAGGGCACTTTTCCCACTGGCCCATCCCCCATCCCTCAAGGATCTTTTTTTCTCAAACACTATCAGCCTTCTTTTGCCTTGATGCCCAGCGTTCAGCCCATGGGTTCCCTGACCACGAACTCTTGGGCAGGGTCTTTGCTGGAAAGGGGGCAGAAGTTTCCTTCAGAAAGGTTAGAAGCTCATTTGCATGTTCCTTGTGTGCAATTAGCATATTGATTGCTCATTTCCAGTCCCAAGGCTGAGTTACCCCAAACCCCCACATGGTCCTTTCTCACTAGAAGTAATTTTAGACTGTGGCACCAACAGCTACATTTGGGGTACCAGTGAAGGGCAGAGGGAACTTCTCCAGGGTTTGATGAACCCAGGTTTCTGTCTTGCTTTAGGATTCCTTGAAGCAATGTGTGCCTCCAGTCCGGCCATCTCTGCAGCAGATCCCACTTACAGAGTGAGTGCACCATTCCGTATCTCATAGAGGATCACAGATACCCTGGACTCCCTGTGGGCTCTCTGCCTTGTCACATGGCTTACCCCTGAGAGCAAAGCCCATCACTGCCACGTTGGCATCCCATTGTGGACGTCCCGCCCTCAGATGGTTCAGCATCAGTTTGCATGTGTGGGTTAACAAACCCTCTCCCCTTCATTCATTTAAGTAACTGAAATCCTTTCCTCCTCTACAATGAGGATTCTGTGAGGTCCCCATGCTTTGCTGTGTCGTGTGCTGAAATCACTCACCCCTTCCCTCTCCCTTCCTTCCGTCCTTCCTTACTCCCTTTCTTCCTTCCTTCCTCCCCTCTTGTAGGCAGAGGCTGCTTTTCATTCCCAGCCATCCAGACCTGAAATAACTACACAAAAGCTGTATTAATTAAAACACTGCTTGGCCAATCACTCCAATGTATTGTTCACTAGCTCTTGGATCTTAAATTAACCCATTTCTATTGATCTGCATATCACCACATGGTTGTGGCCTACCGGTAAGGTTTCGTCTGGCATCCAGCATCTCTCTCCTGCTACAGCTACATGACTTCTCTCTAACTCCACCTACTCTTTCCTCCTCTATCTGCTTGGAATTCCCATCTTGCCCTATTCTGTGCTGCAAAAGGCCCAAAGCAGATTCCTTATAAACCAATGGTATTCACAACATACAGAGGGGAATCACATATCACCCTCTTTCTTTCCTTTCTTCCTCCTCTCTCCCCTCCTCCTTTTCCACAGTGCATGTGTGCACAGACCTGTCTGTGGTACCTCACTCAACACTAGCATGGAAGCCATGATGAACAGTGTGGACGAGAGGAGACTGGAGAAAGGGGAGGGAACTCAGCATCTAGAACAGAAGCCCCTAGGGAACCTGTTTCTGGGATGCTTTGTTCTCCCTGACATGCTTACACAGACTCCTACCCTCTTTGCAATGCAAATGGCACTGGGTCTCCTCTCTTCTTCCAGGCTTATGATCGAGCACACATAATTTAGAAGTCACATAGCCGGGAGAGTGATTTCTCCAGGTGGAGATTTAAACAACATACCAAAGGATAAATCAGGTTCCAGGATTGCTTCAGGATTGGCCTCCATAGCAGGCACAGGCTGTCCAGATGATATGATGCTTCTGTTTGGTTACCTGAGGCCCAGCTCCTTCACTTGCATGAATTGACCCCATGGCACATGTCCCTGTCTTGGCTTGAGGCTTCCGGGAGAAAGATTCAGGGGAATCTTCAGGTTGCAGAAATAGAGTTCCACCTCCAGAGAGAAGGCTGGAGGAATGCTTTCTCCGGCACAACTTCACTCAATTTTGAATATGAATCAGAATGAAAACGAACAAAGCAAACTCAAGAGCCTTCGGTGTCATGCTTCCTCGGCAGCCTCCTGTGGCTTTTTCTGAATTCTCACACTGTCTCTGTGGAGTCTCAAGTGGCTTAGGATGTATTTGCACTGTCGAGCTCAGTCCCCTCACAAGGGAGCTCTCACAGGCGGATCCTGAAGGGTAACAATGTTCTTAGATGGAGTCTCACTGACTAGGTTGGGGGTGCGGTCTATGCCTCCCCAAAATGGGACTCCAGCTGTTGCAAAAGGTTTCCGAAAAAAATAAAAAATACTTTTTTCCCCTGATCATTTCCAAAAGTCCTTTTGTTTCACACTAACTCAGGGATGCATGCCAGGGTAAAATCTTGACCTTCATCTCCAAGATTCTGTTTCTATGTGAGAGGGACACGTGACTATATGTGACACAGAAGCTCTGGAGCCAGGACCTAGGTTTGAACCTCACGTGTGCCACCAGCTGTGAGCTCAGGTGAAACTCCCAAACTCTCTGTGCTCCAGCCTTCTGCTTTGCAGCATGGGATGGGTAGCATGGGTCTTGCAGAGTAGCTGTGCACAGCAAATATGCAAGCTGTGCACAGCAAAGATGCAAGCTGTACACAGCAAAGATGTAAACAGCAACATGTTGTGCCTGCCTTGACCACTGGCATCAGCCCTTCCAGACCAGCCTGCCCTTCTTTCTTCATCTTGTCTGCATCTCTTGATGTTCACTCGGGTCATTTTTCTCTATTCATCTAACTCAGCTTCCTGGAAAGAGATCCGGCTCCTCCGGGCACCCAACATCTCACATTTGATGAAGGCTGCCTGCCCTGCCACTGATCCTCTTCCTCTTTTGTGCTAATGAAATGGCTTTTATATGTATTTTCATTGTCTTTCTCTCGAGAGATAAATTTTGTGGCCTGCCACTGAATCTGCCTTCCAAAATGTAGCGTAGAGATTTTTCCCTGAGATAAACCATGGTGTGAATAAAGATAGACACTGTATTTTAATCTGGGAACATTACATTCAGAACCTTCTTTTTCAGTCAACACCCGTGGTTGCCATCATTCAGAGGATATGGACGTTTGCAGGGTATTTACATCCAACTACGATTCCAAACCTTTGCCAGCCCGTAGTGGAGTTATTTGTTTGCTGGAAATGATGATGGCTGTAGATGTAACAGGCAGTCCCGGCTGGCAGCCTGCAAACCTACAGGTCCGTTCCTGTCTCTAGTCCCTTGTGGCGAGAGCTGGTGCCAAAGGCTTCACTCTGGGCAGAACTCCCGTGGTGCACAGCGTGTGTGCAGTGTGTGGGAGTGCCCAGGTGCTGCTGTTCTGACCTGCAGGGATGAGAACAGGCTAGGGATGGAGTCCCTGAGCAGCTCGCTCTATTTCACATACCCCCCCACCTCAAAAGCCCTGTGAGAAGGATGGGGTGGGTTTAGGGGAGAAAGGATGCCAGCTTGGGGTCACATGAGCTTGGGGGACAGGTGACTTGGGGTCCTCCGAGTGTGCTTTCTGGGATACATGCAGCTTTCATGGCAGCCCTAGGCACTAGGAAAGCTGAATGCTGAGGCTTGATCTATCTGGTGAACATTATTAGACAGAACCAGTCCGTGCCTTTGAAGGATGGGCTGGCTCTGCTGCCGTAGTCCTGCTCAGGATCCAGAACTTTCCCGCACAGCTGACATCTCCACCTATGGAACCTCTCCTGCCCAGGCTTCTTGGTCCAGCTCTGCTTTGGTGGCAGCGCAGAACATCCGCATGGGATCAATGCTCCCGGAGACCCTCTTCTCCACAGTCCTGTGAGCATCACAAACCGGAACATCCTCATGGGATCTCAATGCTCCCGGAGACCCTCTTCTCCACAGTCCTGTGAGCATCACAAACCGGAACATCCTCATGGGATCTCAATGCTCCCGGAGACCCTCTTCTCCACAGTCCTGTGAGCATCACAAACCAGAACATCCTCATGGGATCTCAATGCTCCCCGAGACCCTCTTCTCCACAGTCCTGTGAGCATCACAAACCGGAACATCCTCATGGGATCTCAATGCTCCCGGAGACCCTCTTCTCCACAGTCCTGTGAGCATCACAAACCAGAACATCCGCATGGGATCAATGCTCCCGGAGACCCTCTTCTCCACAGTCCTGTGAGCATCACAAACCAGAACATCCTCATGGGATCTCAATGCTCCCCGAGACCCTCTTCTCCACAGTCCTGTGAGCATCACAAACCGGAACATCCTCATGGGATCTCAATGCTCCCGGAGACCCTCTTCTCCACAGTCCTGTGAGCATCACAAACCAGAACATCCTCATGGGATCTCAATGCTCCCCGAGACCCTCTTCTCCACAGTCCTGTGAGCTTCACAAACCAGCCCGTGACCCAACCAGGAAAACAGCTTCAGAAGCTCAGAGCAGCCAGCCATGTGCTAAGGAGAGAAGAGGAAGAGGGACTGTGGTGTGGGGAAGGGAGGCCACTGCCCGAGGAAAAGATCAACGAGAGGGAGACAGACAGATGGAGTCAGGTGGAACTGGGTATGAAGAGCACACAGTGGCTGGTGGAGATGAAGCCTGTTGCCTTGTATGCTAACTAGCTTTAAAAGTAAAGTTTAAAAAAATCATAGTAGACTTTTGGTCCTGTTTGTTGGATAACAGTCCCCAGAGTCCTGTTGTCTTGTTTTCCTTCATCTTGAAACCAGCAGTTCTGTCTGTCAGAAGGCTGAGCAGCATTCTCCAAGGCACTGGGAGGGTGGTGTGACTGTTTCTCCTGGACATGAGAACACACAGGTATCTAAATGTCTCTTGGTAGAGACTCTTCTGGGGTCAGTGCAAAGAGAACATAGTATGCTTTTGTGGCCAGAGCCCCAAAGTAAGCGAGAAGAACATACCCACTGAAGCTTTACTCCTTCAAATTATTCTTTCAGTTCTCCAACAGCCAGGAAGAAACAAAGCAGTGCTGTTCGCCTCATGGGCTCAATTTAGAACAACTTTTGGAAGAAAGCAGGTATTTCTATGTTACTAAACACGGAAACCAGGTATCAGAGGGGAGGGGAGCAGGGCCAGCTGCAGACGGTCCATCAGCTTCTCCTCCCTCTACCTAACAACTCTCTTCTGTCTGTGCCTTCACCTATGCCCCCATGCCTTTGGGAGGCCGGCTACGGTGCATCTCCAGTCACAGGCAGGATTTGGGGATATGAAGCAAAACCCATCTTAGCAATGGTTCACTCCAGGATTTTTGGAGACAAAAGGCACACTGAGTTTACATGGTTGGAGAGCTGAGTCTTGGTTCCTCTGGACCATATGGGCAACAGGACGTGTGAATGCCACAGCATGTCATTGGTAGAAGAGACCTCATGAGAAGGAGGGCCCGCCATTCAGCCTGGACACATGAGATTGGCTAGACTGGAAGAAGAAGAGCCAGGCAAACCCATTCCTATTTCAGCCATGGGAGGTATGTGATCTACGGCTAGCAGAGGCCCACGGAGACAGAGAACCTCATATATGCTCACACCAGCACGGCAGAGCTAGGGTGAGGTGGCTCAGGACTCTGAGGCTGCTGTTGGCATCAAAGGCTACTGGCTATGTGTTCTAGAGAATAGCTCGGGCTAAGAGAACAGCCTGGGCATATGCCCACCTCAGAGATAAAATGCCCCCATCTATATCGGCCTCCGTGTGCCCTCCTCCACCAGCCACATGAGTCCTCAGAGACCCAGAAAGCCAGGCTTTGAAGGTAACTGACCTGTGTTTTCTTCGGGGTTCAGTGCAGCACTGTCAACACAACTTCCTTCCAAGTAACCTTGGACTTTACCATTCTGCAGGGCCATGCCCGGCCCTGTACATGGTCCTGACTTCTTAGCACTAAAAGAAAAATGCTAGCTGAGGGTCTCTGGCTAAACTGGCCGTGGTTTCTGGAGAAAAAAGTACATTGGTTTTCTTTGGACTGCACGGAAGACGGAAGGAGACAACAAAGACACTCAAAGTCATGAACCTGCAGATAGAGCAGTTTTTTTCCCCTTGTATTTTTCTGGAGGCGGCAGATGCTCTTTAAAGGTCGGCGGTTGGCTGGGTTCACTCCCTCATCAGGACCTAATCAGGCACCGTGTGTGCACTAAGGTCCCAACTGTGGGGTACTGATGAAATGTACATCTGCCCTGGGCTCCTGGGGGAGTCAGGTCTGAGAGCTGCTCTGAGAACTAACCCTGAGTCTGGCCCTGCATCTGACATGCACTAGGGTTGGGGGAAGGCAAGGCCACTGCAGGAAAGGCTTCTGAGTCCAGTCTGGTCAGTGCATGAGCCATACTCACCAGCACCCATCTGGGAGGCAGTAGCCGTGGGAGACATGACCATTCATATCCTGAGTTCTGTAGAAGGAACAGCGGAGACCAGCTTCCCTTCCCATGAGAAGGATGACGAGCTGGCAGCCAGCAGTGGGGTAAGGGACAAATGGTCTGAGGTGACACAACACACTTGGTGTGTATTTACTGCCCAGACTGAAGTCTGGGACATCCAAAGGCACAGTGAGCCACCGTGTGCCGGGAGTCTGCCACTCCTGCTTCTGCCCTCTGGGGATGCTGGATCACTCCTGGCTGACTCCCTGTTCACACCGCCCTGTGCACCAAGGAGCAGTTTCTATGCCTTGCACAGCCTCTCTGTGCAGAGCAATGCCCAAGCAGGTCATAACTCTGCTCATGGCAGAAGGCTGACCCTGAAGACAGCTATTTGCCCCCGGAACCCTCAGTGTCAGAAGGAAATGCCAGAGGTCCCCAAGGCCCTGTTCTGACAGTTGTCATGTCCAAGTCCCGCCTCCATGCCATGCCATGATCTGCCCCGTCTGGGAAAGCAGACTCCAAACATTCATGGTAGCTGTTCGGCTTTAAGAGACCTGACATCAATGGCTGGCACCCAGTGGGTGTCAGACTCAGTGCCAGACACTGGGAGAATGGGGTGGGGGTGGGCAGAAAGTGAGCCAGCTCCCTCTCTCCTGGCCCAGAGCCTGGAAAGGGAAGTGTTAAGGTGACCAGATTTTTCAATCCAGAGCAGCAGGTGCAGAGTGAAGGGTTGCTGGGGCGTGTGAGGCTGCAGAAGGGTGTCTGTCTCCAAGCCTGGGGGAAAGCTGTGCTTCCTGGAACTGGCAAGATTGTTGCTATCCATCTGCTTTACTGCTGAATGTACTCACTGTGCATGTGCATGGGGCAGGAAGCTAAGAGGCGCTCCGCTCTCGCAGATTCGGGTAATTTGTATCTAGTATTCCCCAAATAGGGCATCGTAATCCCTGGTACATGGGATCCCCAGTGTCAGAGGATAACCCAGCTCCACACAGATACAGGAGGACAAATATAAGGTCATGCCATCTTTCTCTCCTCCAAAAGCTGACTGGTTTTGAGAAGTGTAAGACACACAGAGACGGGTCTGTGACTGTGAGCCAGCCTGCCAGGGTTCCCACAAGCTCTTCCTTGCTTGCCTGTGAAGTGTACAAGGGCCCATCGATTTTCTGTCCCATGAAGGCACTGCTGTGGGATTTGAGTGTGATGACAGGGGTCACTCAGTAAAAGCTCCCTACACATTTGCCACCATCGCCTGGGTGGCAGTGTCACTGGTGGGCATTCTGACACCAGCCCCGTGCTGAGGAGGGTGGTAGCTCCAGAGTGTTTGGGAGAGAGATTTGTGAGCCCCATCAGAGCTGCAAGACCCCAAAAGAGATTCTGTTGAGTCAGCACAGCTCACGGTAGGAGCAGAGCAGAGAGAACCTAGTGGATGTTGACTGGGAGAGGGAGGGACTCCTAGAGGCCTGGAGCCCAGAACTAAAGCACTGGGGTAGAAGGCTTAGCTAGAAGCATGGAACTGACATCTGACGGTCATCAGGAGGGGCTGACTGAGGGATGGAAGGAGGTTTGGGGAGGGCAAATTCAAAGAGAGAGCCTGGAAACAGCCTGAACCGGGACCACCGACAGCAAGTGACTCTTAGTCACTAAGTTGTGTCTCCATGGCCAGCTGTCCAGAATACGTGTGGCCTCTGGTCAGCAATCAGCCCCCTCTGCTTATGGAGGTCAATCACATACACCCCAGCTCCTCTAGCATGGGGACCTGGGAGATGCCACATTGTGTTAGTCATCAGCTCCGTGTTCCTCCAGCATCATGGGAAAACTGACAGGTGCCCTTCTTCCCCTGGAGCTGGATGCTGTGCTCAGGCTCACTGGCTCTGGATCTGTCTTCTCCCCTTGCAATTCATGGGCCATAATGAGTGGTTAACATATTGACTGCCCCAAGAAGGCCCCGAGTCATCTTCCGCAAAGGCCAGCCCGAAGCTAGGGAATAATGACTGCTTCTCCGAGATAATTAGTTACTTTCCTTCAATTAAAATTGGAAAACACACAGAGCAGAACATTTATCTCCTTTAACATCCGGGGAAATGTGGTAATTACTCCCCAACAGTGGGGGCCGGCGCAGGGCATTGCGGCGAGTCTGGTCTTGGGAGGTTGTTCCTCTAAACATGAAGCTGTCTCAGGGTCATCGTCATCCTGTGAGCCGACCTCGAGCGGGAGGACAGGGGGCCTGGAAGGCCTCGGGGAGGCATGCACCCTCCCTAGGCACTCATCAACCTGCATTTCGTGTTGCCTGTGCAGGGGTCCCTGATGTCTGCTTCTCCTCGGCACCAGCTCTGCCTTTGGAGCAAGCTTGACAAACAGCTCATTATTCAAACAGATGTTTGTGTTGTTTCCGATTGCTATTCCGGCGGGAACGTGGTGGGAACGTGGCTTCTCGCTTACGAAATGAAAAGTATACTCCAGCTTGCCCACGATGTCAGGTCTTCCCAGCCTGATGCTCCCAGCAGAAGAGAACAGTGACTCAGGGACAGGGAGGGCCTCCGTCTTCAGCCATCGATCTGCTGTCTCCACGGTGGAGTGCCGCTGTGGCACAAAGTGAGAGCAGAGTCCTGGGTAGGTTCCTGCTGGAGCCTTCTCACCAGTGCTTGGGTACACAGCCCTCACTGCACTGATGGACTGAGGTCTCAGGCCTCCCTAAAGGGAGAGAGCAGGCATCCCCAGAGTCTCCTCAGTACACGTGGTGCCCTCCCCAACCACACCACACATGTAGTGTATCTACTATGTAGTTCTATCTACTGCCTTCCATCAACTGTCTATATTTGGGATGTTCTAGCTAGCAGTACTCATTGGCAAATTCCTCTAAGTGAATCAAGCCTGGGGAGACATCAGTTGGGATCTCTTTCCCAGATGTATCCGTGCCCAGCCACCTTCTCTCCGATGGTGAACGCTCACTTCTAGGCTCATATTGCCCAGGCAACTCCCCTGTCATGTATTTCTGTCCGCAGTCCCTGTGTACTGGGCCATTCTTTCTACGGGGTCTCCATGTGACCACAGGAGAGGCCGACATTTCTTACAGAGCTTATTTTTGGTGATGGCCACTCCAGTAGCGGAGCAGAGGTGCTGTACAAGGCTAATGGCCTCTTGTCCTGGGGGACGACGATCTTCTGACTGGACCCTCTGCATAGAGGAAGCCTCACTGTGTCCTAGGAGAGTGTTTTCAGGACCCAGAAGTTCACGTGTGCTCACAGTTCTTTGTGGTTGTGGGTCATCTCTGTAAATGGCTTCGTCTCATGGCACCCAGCACACTTACCCTGTGTTTCCCTGACAATGTCAGTGCACACGACAGTTTGGAGAGACTGCAGGGGCAAGTGTGTGCTAGATCTCCCAGAGAACAGGCTTTCGGAATCTCCAGTTTCCTGGGCGTGGCCTGAGACACTCCCATCAGGGTCCGATCCTTAGCCAGGCCGTGTTGCTCCTCACGGAGGCCAAGAGGGTAAGTTCCTGGCCCCAGACATCTGCGCCATCAGCAGAGGGTCTCTGAGGAGCCCACGGATTTCTGTGGGCTAGCGTGGGAGCATGCTAGCCTTACTGCCTTGGAGAGAATTTCCTGTGGTGGATTCAACTCGCAAGATGAAGGCCGAGGATGGAGCTCTTTGAGGTTCTGGAAGGAGGACAAATTTTTGTGCTGTTTCTCCACAGCTGGGAGGGATTCCTTGGTGGTCACATGAGAGTCAGGGATGCAAGACAAGCATCCCTGAGGCAGACACCTGAGTCGACTCCAGGCTACCTGGAAGGTGAGCAGCCAGGCCCTGACCCTGGGCTGTGTAGCTTTGGGACTCAGAGGAGTTCATACCAAGCCAGTTTCCTCAGTCCCCTGCCTGCATCTGACTCTGGGGCTCTCACATCTTCTCCTGACAGTGGACCACATCTGCTTGGTGCTCCCCACTGACCTCAAATTCAAGAGCAATGCTTTGCCACATCTGGGGAGGTGGCTGCCCCAACATGGGCAAGCACAGAAAGTAAAGAGCTTCAAGTCTGAGCAGAAATGCTGAAAATGACAGCATTCTCAGGAACACTGTTTTCTGCTGAGATGCCCAAGAAGCGTTTTAATGCTCCACTCCCAAGCAGCCCTCCTGCGGGTGATGCCTGACTCCTTTTCCAACTGTAATCTGGGTAGCAAAATGAATACTCCATCATTGTACTATGAATAGTAAATTAACCCAGATAAAAGTGTTCAACATCCAATCAAAAGCATTAAGTAACTAGGAGACTCAGATTGGCGAGAACACTGTGAAGGCAATTATAACTAATGAATACATTAACTTCAAGAGGGTGGATGGTTCCAGCAGCTTCAGGATCTCTCCAAATAAAATTAGGGTGGGTGGGAACAAAGCGGGAACCGTTTGCTAAAAAGGACAGATTTATTGATTGCCACAGGCCCATTAGAAAGGGGAAATGGTTGCTTAGGAGAAGGATTTGGGCAGGGCAGACACCTTTGTCATCAATAAGAAAGATAAAGGACTCTTCCGGCTTTTGTGTCTTTCACGATCAACAGAAACAGACCCACTCAGGCCCTGCTGAGGTCTTACCTGTGGTCATTTTATTTCTTGCTTGTCTTTTTTAATGCTTTCCTGATTGCTATGCTTTCAAGGTGAAATTAAATGGAAAACATGCAAAAGAACTTCAAGCCCATCATTCCCCGGGGCAGTCGTCACTAATGTTTGAGGTAACGAGTCTTTTCTTCTTTCTTTTCTTTTTTTCTTTTTTCCCTTTTCATGTGCATTATCTGATTGGAGGTAGTTGGAGAGTATCCTGCACATTAAAACGGCTACTACTTTTATAAAAATGATACATTCTGAATTCGAGCCTTAGAAAAATATTAGAGAAACATATTAAGAACATCTCCCCGGTCTGTGGAGATGGCTTGGGGTGTACTTGCTGTGCAAGCATGACAGCTCCAGACGCTCATGGCCTATGCAAAAAGCCAGGATGTGTGCACCTGCAGTCCCAGCACTGGGGAGGCGGAGACAGGAGAATTCCTGGGACTCATTGGCCAACGCAGGTCAGTCAGCTATAGCCCTGGTCTCAAGGAAACACGGTGAAGAGTTTGGAGATGCCTCTCTGGCCCCGGAGCATCTCGGTTTTGATATTCCAGGCAGCAGTCTGAGTCACATCCTCCAGCCAAGCCAGCTGTGTTCACAGCCCTTCCAGCAGGTTCCCTGGCCTGGGAGGTTCGATCTGAACACTGCTCAGGTGACATCGGAAAGTCCTCAGCCCTCAGAGCAGGTGGCAAGGGAGCAAGGCTAGCTTCCCTGCTCCCGAGCAGTGCTTCAGAGACAAAGGAGAGAAACAACAGGAATAGGAGGTGCAGCAAACAGGGACACAGAGGATGCAGACAGCCCTTCTGTAGGCTGTGAATATGTTTTATTCCCATTGGTTAAAAAAGAAGCTGCTTTGGCCTATAGCAAGGCAGAATGAGGCCAGGCGAGAAAGCCAAACTGAAAATAAGAAGAGGAAAAGGATAGCATTGAGGGAGATGTGAGCGGCCCAAGAAACAACCTGCCAGCAGACCGGTAAAAGCCACAGCCACGTGGCAATACATAGGTTAATAGAAACGTGTTGATTTAGATGGAAGGGTTAGTTAGTAGTAAGCTTGAACTATAGGCCTAGAAGTTTGTAATTAGTATAATTTTCTGTGTGATTATTTGGGACCATGCGTTTGGGACACGAAAGCTCCACCTCTGTTTACATACAGGCGCAGGCAAGCAGTCACATTGGTGAGCGCACACCAACAGATGTGAACACGCATGCTCTTCTCAAAGGGGACACTCAAAATCTTCTGGCTTGACTCAGTGTTAAACTTCTGCCAGCACACCTGGCCACCTGAGTTTGATTCCCGGGACCCACACAGTAGGGGGAGTGAACTGACTTCCGCACATGGTCCTCTGACCTCCACACATGTGCCAAGCTGTGCCACCCACACTAGATAGACAGAATGGAAGAATAAACTAATGCCCCTATATTGTGATGCTGAGATTTGGGCTGTTTCTAAGAGGAGCCAAAGTCCTAAGTTCTCAGGTGACATTCATTATTTGTGCAAACTGACAGGAACTAAGTCCAGAAATGCTGGTAGGCCGAGTCCACCTGTGTTTGGCCAGGCTTTTCTCCTGAGCCTTGTGCACAGTCTGATAAAACATAGGTTCTGGTTAGTTTCAAACCCTAATCAGAGTGGGAAATTCTCAGTGTGCTCATGAAATATTTGGGCCATATTTATATGAAAGGTATTTTTAGTTTATTTGAACTTGCAGCTTCAACAGGCATCTTGTTTTTTCTCGGGTTCCACAGATCACCAAGATGTTCTGGTTTTCACTGGCTGTTCTCAGGGATGACTGAACCGCATCTGCTCCTGGTGCCTTCCTGCTCTGTGCTTTTTCAGATTTCAAAGTATTCTTCAGGCAGGTGTGTTTCCTGTCTCTGTTTTTGTTTGTTGCTTGTTTGTTTTTGTCGTTGATATTACATCTTCCCCCAATCTATTTCCTCTTTCTTCCTCCCACTCTTCCTCTTTTTTCATCTTCTCCCCTCTTCCTCCTCTTCTCTTGTCTATTTCTAGTGTTGTGTTTTGAATCTGAAATGCCTCCTACAGGTTCATATTTTGAATGCTCAGCTCTCAGCTTTGATGATGGCTGCCTGGTCTTTCAGGGGTAGGGCCAAAGCAGGTCATCAGGAAGAGACTCTGAAGGTCGTGTAGGCCTCCAGCTCTGACCAGCTCACTCTCTGCTTCCTGCCTGCTGTGATGTGAAGGAGCAGCCCCACGATCCCACTGACATGAGCAGAGCCACCATGAGGAGCTGAAAAGTATCTGTGAAGCCACGAGTCAAAAATCCACCCCCACACACTTCAACTGTTCTGTCCGATAGTCTGATACAGTCCCTGGATAAACAACCCAGTGAGTGTTGCACTAACTGAAAACAAAACAAAAACCAAAAACAGTACATAATTTCTTACTCTCCTTGATTAGCAGTGTCTACAATCTATCTGTTCTTTGAACATGAGAAGGTCTAAAATGTATTTTTTCTTGGCTGTCTATATATTCCCTGTGCATATATGAAAAATCTTATTTAAATCCCAATTACAATTTATACTCATAAATCCTGTGTCTACATAGCAGAAAGGCTGAAGGCATGACTCACCCTCCTGTTCACCAGGTCAGGAAAGCATCAAGGAACTCTCAGCAGACGCCCCGCCTGAGCTGGCCTGGGCAGCTGAACATGACCATCATGGTTGTCACCTCAGTGGTTACATTTACCTCCAATGTGTGGGTGACAGATTTGTTTCCTGAAACCACTTCCTGCTACCCGAGCCCCTGCGGGCTCTGACGAGCATGGTAATTTCTCGTTTATCTCAGGATGGCTGATTAGCCAGGTTGGATGTGATTAAGAAGAGAATCTTCAAGCAGGAGTCTCCTGTAATTAAGCTGCATTGTGAAGAGACGACTTGATACATTGGCTTATTCGGGCTCTGACAATATGATTAAAGTCCCCAGATTTCTTTAACAATCTACCTCAGAGAATAGTGACATCATATTTGGAATTCTTGGGAAGTTAAAGAACTTAAAGAAAGATGCAAGCTAAGGTCCAAACAGTTGCAGAAATGTCTGTCAGGGCAGCATGAATATGCCATTTGTGAAGGAGTTGGCCAGGAACCCAATCCTAAAGGTAGCACAGCCAGGACTAAGGGCCACTTCCTAGGACAGCCAAGCTCCTATAGAATGTGGCCGGTGCTTTCTACTGTTAATGATATGACACACCACGGTGACTCTATTTAATTGCTGTTTCCTCTTAGGGTTCGTGGAGGGGCACACGCTCTACCTGGCTGCCTCATGCTCATTTCTTTGGGTTGTAACTTTGATTGACATTTTCTCTGAATGAGATTCTAGTTCTACAGAAATACTAATGTATCTGTTTGGCATTTTAGGCAAACTTCAGCTAACCCTTTTTCGTACAGAAAGAGGGTACAGCTGGCCTTGCTGGCTAGGTGACATGGTGTCTGATACATTGCAGTTGTCAGTCACTATCCTCATCCATTCTAGGTGAGACATTTGTAAAGAGATGAAAGAGAGAAAGGGAAAAGGAAGGCAGAGAGAAGAGAGGGAGGAAGGATGAGGGGAAAGGAGGAAAGAGAAGAAAGAAGGAAGGAGAAGAGGGGGGAGGGAAAGGAAGGGAAAAGAAAGGAAGAAGGGTGTCTATTGTCACCTTTCTTTTGCTGTGATAAGATGCCATGACCAAGGAACCTTAGACAAGAAAGTGTTTATTTGGAGCTCACAGTTGCCGAGGGTGAGAGTCCATTGTCATCACCGTAGGGAGCCTGGCAGCAGGCAGGAAGGCCTGGCACTGGGGCAGTAGCCGAGGGCTCACGTCTAATCCGTAAGCACTAGGCAGAGAAGTAAGACCTAACAGTGACCTCAAAACTCACCCCACTGACACAGCTCTTCCAACAAGGCCACACCTCCTAATCCTTCCCAAATAGTTCCACCTACTTAGGGACCAAGTACTCAAATATATGAACCTAGGGAGGTCTATGGAGTGACAGGGAGTTCTCATTCAAACCACTGCAGAAAGAGACAAAATGCAGATAAAGAAGCATGGAGGTAGGAGAAAGAAAAGGAAAGGGAAAAGCATTATGTCTTACGAGCTGAATGCAACAGACTCCTGGTGGTCATTCCAGAGCCTGGGGTGGGGCAAAAGCTCAGAATGGCATTGAAACTTCAAAACTTCACCATAAAAAAATGAAATATGTTCTGGCTCCAAAATATCACTCTATCTAATTATGAAAGACACCTGAGCTTCCTCTCAGTCTCTGAAGCCATCATGACAGAAGACAGCTACATGGTAGTTACATTACAGGGGCCGTGGAGGGTGCGGACTAGATAAAGGGTCCAGCAGTTACCTTGCAGGGGTGGTGGGGGTGCGGGCTACAAAAAGGGTCCAGTGTGCAACTAGAGTTCCCCCCCCCCAGGCTTTTCCAGTGCTGATGCCAAGTGGAATCCAACCCAAGCGTCTTTTCTGCTGGGCAGCTCAGCTTGGTTTTCAGTGTGATGGAGTTAGCCCTGCTGCTCCCTAAACTTGTTTTGATTGATAAACAGCACAAGTGTAGGCTGGAGGCCAAGGATGGAGCCCGAGGATGAATGAGAATGTCACTTCTACCGTCGCACTTTGGACTGGGACTGTGGCTGCTCATAGTGTTGGTTTCCGAGTGACTTTCCTGATGTGTTTTCTATTTTTCCCCAACCTCTTTCTCTGATCATTCCCTCAGTATGCTGTCTCTGGCTATAGGATTGCAGGGCTCTGTGGAAAAACAGAAGGTGGCTTCCCCCTTGGTCACCTCTTCCATGAGGCCCTGTCCTTTCCAGTTCTCCTCAAGCCCAGCAATGCACGTTCCCTTTGATAGCACACAACAGTCTGCGCCATTGACATGCACGAGGGCTCAAAAATACAAGAGTAAGAAATGTATTTTACATAAATCAATATTCACGTCTTGTGCTGCTTATAAAGGATTGTCTTCAGTCTCTCCTGGTTCTCCCTCCTCTCAGCCTGCCTTTCAGCCTTCCTCAGTATACTACACATATGTCAGGATTCTCTAATAGGGTGATTAGCAATCTCCAAATTCAGATCCCAGTGTGGCCGTGGCGATGCTGGAAAACTGGTCAGATTTTCATCAGTTTGAAAGGAGGGTGGAACCCCTTGCTTTGTCAGACACCATGGTTTTATTGTCAAAGACACTTGACTGTTTCCTGCCCAGGTGCCTCCCAGCACCCCACAGTGCCTGCCATTCGTGGAAGCCAGCGCTCAAATTTTCCTTCAGTATTTCTGAGATTGATTCTTCTTTCTTCTATTAAAAATGAGCAGCTATTGAACATTATCCCACAGAACCGGGGGAAATTGATCCCTTCTCTTGAATCTGTCTGCCTGGACTTTGATTGTGCGGTGGGGATACCTAGGGTACAGCTCTGAACCTTTGCCTACCACGCACAGGGAAACAGCCCACACCTTGTTCCCAGCAGTGCTCCCGGTAACGGCGTTCTGAGGCTGCTACGCTGCCTCTCCGCACTTGACCCCTTCTTGTTTTAGATCCCTACCCCTACATCAATTTACCGTGAAGTCCCTGAAGCCACAGACAATCAAAAGTGGGGAAAAGATGCATCCATGCCCCTAGGATATTAGCTCCGTGAGTGATTTAGGTATGAGCTTCCTAATGCCCATTTTATGAGTGGCTTAAACCACCTTCAAATATAGGTCAGGAAATTATTGGGGCTTTATTTATTCACTCTCCTTTTGGGGCAGGTGACTGAGGCCTCCCTTCTGATTAATGATGAGAAAGGAATATGTTGAAAGCAGAACAGGCCCTCAGTAAATACCCATCACTTGACTGAGGGGAGAAACAGTGCTACAGATGTGGGCACTGGAAATATAAAGAGATGAGGGATTAGAGACCATTGTTTAAAAAGAAAGTTGCATGGTGTCTATGAGTTAGCTCAGTTGGTAAAGGAAGTCGATGACAATTCCCAGAGCCCAGCAGAGAAATTCAGGCATGGCGGCAGGCTTGTTTGCAACCCCAGTGCTAGGGAGCTGGGGACAGGCAGATCCCTGAAGCTCAGTAGCCAGAACCTCTTCTAACCAGTGGGTTACATGACAGTGAGAGACCTTGTCTCAATAAATAAGGTGAATGACTCTTGAAGAAAAATGACATTTGAGATTGACACACGCGTGTACATGCATGCTCGCTCATACACACATGCACATGCACACACATGCACTAGCATGGTGTTATTGCAGAGTAGATTGTCATAAGCCTTGAACCGTCAGCGCGCTCCTTGTCTCTGGCGACTCTCTATAGGTTCCTTTATGCATTTTCTTGTTCCTTTCTATCCATCACTTCCCCTGCCACACATGGAGCTCTCTGAGCCTCTTCTGACCCATCCATCCTACAAACCTTTCTTGAGCACCTACTATGTGTCTAAACTTAGAACACATAACAGAGACAAAATGACCCAAGGCCACCAAAGCCCACTTCCTTCCTATCTGCTGTTACACAGCCTACCAACTAAAAATAGTTTAAATTTCATAATAATTGAGTCATTAAAAGACCTTTATTTGATGAGGTGTGAAAATTGTAAAAATCAAAATTGTAGTGTTTATAAACAATGGGCCGGAGGCCATTTGGAACCACACCCAATTGCTACATATGGTGGCTTCTGTCCCATGAGGACAGCAGAAAAATTATGACAGAGCCCCTATGATCATAACCCTTCAAACATCTGGCGAATAATGGAAACAGATGCAGAGACCCATAGCAAAACATTAGGTGGAGCTCTGGGAATCCCATGGAAGAGGGGAGGAAGGATTTTAGGATTCAGAAGGGACACCAGAAGAAAATCCACAGAATCAACTAACCTGGGCTCATAGGGGCTCACAGTGTTTGCTACCTGTCCTTCACCACGGAGAACCCTGCACCATCACTAGTAACGCCCCTCCCCATCCCATGGACCACTCCCCGTTTCGGGCATTCCCACTAGGTGAATGCTGCACCTACCTGTGTGCTCTGACGTCCGTGTCACGCACCATCAACCTCCTGTTTCCCTTTCTCTCTGTGTTGCTATGTGGTAATTTCTACCAATCAGCAGTTTATGAATCCCCCTTTCAAAGACAAGCAGCCTCTTCTGTTGAGTTCTGGATTTCCAGGACTGCAGCCTTTGAGGAACATGTCTGGTCCTCCTTCGAGCCTGGCTGCTCCCTGTCACCACGCTGCACTCTTTCTTGGGGCTTTCTTGCTTTCCTAGTGCCACTTGTGTTTGGGGCTCAGATCCAGCTGTCTTCAGCTGTCGGTTCTTGCTTGTGGCGGAGATTTGCTTGTGCATGGTATCATGTGAGCTGAGCCCTGTTTACCAAGTTGGCAATTGGTACCCTTTGGTCCTAAACTGAGGTAGTATCTTCCCAGCAACTTTGCATTCTCCTTTCTAAAGGAGATTCTGGGTATGTTGCCCTTTTCTGAACAATGACTATGGCTTGGAGAAGTTTGGGGATTGCAATGATTTGAACAAGTAATACCCCTGTAGGCTCAGGGCTTTGGACACTTAGCCCCATGTAGTAGTGCTGGTTGGGGAGGTGTGACCTCGTTGGAGGAAGTGTGTCACTGGGAGTGAGAGGGAAGAGCTCATAATCTCACCCCACTTCCACCTTTCTCTGATATTTGAGGTTCAAGGCAAAAGTTCTCAGCTTTCTTCTCTTGCCGCCATGCCTACCCCTTGATGCCACCTTTTCCCTCCATGGTAAACTCTAACCCCTCCTCAACCATAGCCCTAATAAACTTTTTCTTCCACTAGTTGCTTGTGGTCACGTCACAGCAGGAGAAAAGCAGCTCTTACAGGGCTCCTAGAAGAACTGAATCTCGAACCTCTGTTCAATGAGATTTCGGTCCCAGTGATGAATTCCTAAGTAGAAGACCCTTTTGTCTTTCCCTCCCAAGTGAATCCAGGTGACAAAGCCTTGACAACTGGCAGCTTGTTGGGGGTGGGCGGTTCTCTTCAGTGTTGACTTTCACCTGCTTCCAAAGGGTCCTTGTGTTATGAGGACGTCAGTTCCACCTGCTCACTTCTCTTTGTCCTTTCTGGGATATAAATGCTGTCTCCTCAACACCACCAAGTTTCCCATACCGTAGGAAATGCAACCTCTCCTCTACAAAGCCAGGAGGTCTGAATCATACCCTTAGGAAGAGAGCTGGGGTCTTGCAAAAATATGTTTTAACTTTTTAAACCTCAGAGGGTAAAATCTCTTGTCATATAAACCCAATCACATGTGGTCAATCCCAGGGGCCCAGTTAAAAGCCAGATGCAGATGTTGTGGTTCACATCTGTAATCCTGGCACCTAAAAAGTGAGGTAGAAGGCAGAGGTCGGGGATTGGCCAGCAGCCCCTGGGGGAGCTACCACCAGCAGGAGTTGGAGATTCTGCCCTAATGAGGTCAAAGGCAAGAGCTGACTATTGGTATGTGTCAACTGACTTCCGTACATACAACATGCATCGCCCTTTACGGAAAAGTAAATATTTTTAAAAAGCAGCCTCCTACCTCAGTGCTATGCGAGGTCCTCACCAACATCTCTGTGCACTCCTGGCTCCTGAGGTAGTTATCCTCCCCCCACTTACCCCAGGCTTTCCGCCCCTTCCTTCCTGCCCACAGGTAGTCTGCGAGCTTCCAGCTGTCCTGATATACATACATGGCAATAGGTCTTGTGTTTGATCCACATTTAAAAATAATCTCAGGGAGGCTTTGGATGTCCTTGTCTATCCCGCCACTGGAACCAGAAGCCTGATAATACGTCTTATTTGTGAGTTTGCATATTGCTGTTGTTCCCTCATAGGCTGCCCAGGCCACAGCGGTAGGCACATTCTTGTATGAATATTCAGCTCCTACTCTGGGAAGAAACACAGCAGCCCCCAGCATGCACTTGTGGGATGGATACATTAAGTGAAAAGTAAGATCATTATAACTCCTACTCTCTGTGTAAGAGCATCCTCTTACAGGCAGGTGGCTCAGCACCCTGCAACCTCCTGCCTCCAGCAATCAGCTGATCCCTCTCCCCCATGGCAGAAGCACCACCAGTTTCCTCCTGCCCATCTGGGAAACTTAAAAGGCAGGTAGCCTCCTCGCTCCTCCCACATGGCAGTCCTTCATTTCTCGCCTGTCCACATCACCCTGAGAGTCCCGTATGAACTGTGTTCTTATTCTGGCCGGAGCCCTCCTGCCCCTGGAATGAGAGAGTGTGAAGTCAAGGTGGATACCTGATTTCATTTCTCAGCTTTGCCTCCTAGCTAGGCACGTGACCTCAGCAAGCAGGAGCGACAGTCCCACTTCATGGTGTTTGTGACGGATGGGATGGATGGGTGGGTGGATGGGTGGATGGTGGGAGGATGAGGGAGGGAACCCCATCCAGAAAGCACTGGATCCAACAAATTAGTGAACAGTTAGGTCTATAGAGCGGTGGATCTAGGTCCTTATCCACGGTACCCAATCTAAGCATTCAACATCCTCATATCCCAATATGAATGGGTGTCATTTGCAAAGTGGCCTCATAGCAATCACTTACTCAATTAAAAATAGACTTAGAAACATGTGACCGTCTAAGCTAAAAGTATCAAGCATCACCAAACAGGACTGAGCTCCCATTGGCTACGTCGGACAAACCGGTCTCAAGTCCCCTCTGCAGGTGGTTTAAGGAGTGTCATTCTACGTTTTGCTCTGTGTGATGTACCGTTTCTGAAGGGTGGGGTCCTTCTGCATGTGTTAGCGTAGGTGGGGTTATTCCATGAACACAGGCCAGCAGCTCAGTAGTCTAATGCTTGCGGCTCAGTACCGAGGAGGCGTCCTCTTCACAAGGACGGCTGCACGCCAGAGGCAGAGGCAGCGGCGAGAGGCACAGCCACCCTCACCATCAGCTCCTGGCGAGGTGGGTGAAATGTATTCAATCATAAGCAATGCTGCAACACTGCAGTTCCTCTGCTTTTACATACACACATAAACATGTAGCATTTAACTGTAAATGTTAAGTTGCAAATGTGTTATGTATGTAATATAAAATAGCTGTTATTTAATCGCGCGTGCACGCGCTCACACACATACACACACACACACACATACACACACACACACACACACACATGCTATACCCCCCAACCCACATCAATGCTTACTGTGATGAGAATTAGATCCCTCTGGAAAATGCCTCCAGCCTTGAGGTGGGGGGTCTTGGATCTGTAGAGCACACTGCCTCCTGGGTGTCTCCTCTGGGAAATGCCTCGAGCCTTGGGGTGGGGGCAGGTCTTGGATCTGTAGAGTGCACGGCCTCCTGGATTTCTCCTTTGCAGGTTCTTGCTTAGCAAAGCCCCTACAAAGCTCTCTATGCATGTGTGTTAGATGCCAGGGGCTTTTACAGTTAGTACTTTGTCCCACATCTGTCCCATAATGTCCCTGTATGTGTGTGGGAATGCCGAGTCCCTTGGGTCACAGAAAGTCAGTTGGCATCTGAATGCAGACACCTGGTCCCTCTGGTACCAGCTGTGCCCATTGCTTTCCTGAGCTCTTTCAATGAGGCTCTTCCTTGCCCAGTATCGCCCCAATGCTTTGACTTCCTTCTTCATTCCTTCCTGCTCAGTTCCACTCTTCGGAAATGGATTCAAAGCACTGTAATCTACATATGTATTGTATTTCCTTCGAGTTTCCCAACTTAATTACTAAACAGGCTTAGAGCAAAGCTCTTTCTTGCTCAGACCACTCTTGTTCACTCAAGCAATTGAATGCAGGAATAGGAGGGGTCAGCTCAGAAAAGACCCCGGAGCTGAGCACACATACTTGCACACACATGCACATGTACACACCCACGTGCTCATTTCCCATGAACACAATAGCAAGAAGAAGGCGTATCGACCCCTGCAGTGCGGTAAAGAGCTGCACGGATCGGTGATCTATAAGCGAATAGCTAGTTATTCCTGGGCCGGGCTCCCTGCAGCTGTCACACTCCACCGCGGAAGGGGTGGGAGCGCTGGGTTCTCTCATCTCCTCCTCCATGGTGTCACTTAGCACACGCAGAGGCTGCTGTAGCTGTGCCATTGCTACAAGCAAACAGCAGAATGTCAACCTTATCCCATGCACATGGGTTAAAATTTAGAACCCAGCACCGGACTCCTCATGTAAGAGGGAGAAGGGTGGGATTACACGCAGTCCCCCACAGGCATGTCCTCTTTTAATATGTTCACGGAGAAGAGCTGGGAAGCAACATACTGATGGGGAGCCTCCTTGAGCCCATGGCCTTTTAGAGGCTGGACCAGGTCCCAGTGTGACTTTGGGTACACTTCCCAAAGTCACAGTCCCATTCATGACCTCTCTTCTTCCTGCGAATCACCCCTGGATGTTGGACCCCATTCCTATTTCCTTGTTGTGATCTGTGAATACCCTGTTAAGAAAGCAAAACCTTAAAATACTCTATTCGAGGTCACCTTGGGACTATTTGACTCACATTCCCCCCATGTGACATGTTCTGCATCACCATACGATTGGGTATTGAAATGCCCAATGCAGCAGAGGTGTGGAGAGCTTACACGTGTCTTCCTGTCAGCCCAGCGCTGACTGGCTCATCTTCAGTCCATCACCTGCTTAGAGCAAGTCTTCAGAAACACACAGATGTCTATATCAGCTACCAGAGGTCAGTCAGACAGCCCTCTGTGGGGCAACTTCCTTTTAATCAGTATACGGAGGTGGTTTTACTCTGCCCCTTAAGGCTACCGACTTCTCCCAACCATGCATTTCCTTTGTTTATTTAATCAGAACTCCATCATGCTACTTCCACTGTAAGTGAGAGTATGCCATGAGACCTCTTCCATGGGTATCCTTCTGTCATATGAGCAGGGAATTAGGGATCTGTTCCCAGGAGAAGGATTCTTGGCCATGAGACACACAGATTCCTGGCGTGTCACACTCAGATAAGAACAGTACTAAAGCAGGGTTCTGATTTAGGGTACTCACAAGCACACTGCTCACAGGTGATAGCTATCAGATCAAGAGGAGACTCTGATGACAGCCCCAGAGGTCTCCTGGAGGTGCTCACGATGCCCATCCAGCCCTGAATTCTCTGGCCATAGCCACGTTTCCTGTGTTGGTGAACTTCATGTAATAGACGCAGAGTGTGTCCATGTGGTGACATCGGTGAGTGTCCCTTGGCTTCACAAGCTTCTTGCTGTCCTTGCTGGGAGACTCCCTGTGAAATAGCAGGAGTTCACTTGATTGACTATCATGAGTCACGGTGATTGCTCCCGTCTTTGTTCATTGCAAATCTGACCTCTGTAGCTGTTCTGAACACACCCCAGGACACAGATGCACCGTGCCTGTTGCATTTCTCCCCAGAATGTTCAGGCGTGAAGCACCTGTGGTCTGGCACTGACCCAGTCCTGTGGACACCTCTGAAGGAGCTCATTTAAGTCTTTGATTGCCTACTGGCATGCTCAGTGGGTAGGAGGAATCCCTCGTTATACAGCAGATCGTGCTCTGCAGACATAGTCTCTCCCCTGGTTTGCGTTTCTCTGAGGCATCTTTGTGTATTTTATGGGTAACTAACTCATCACTCTGCCCACCTGCTCCATGCTTCTCCTGTCCACTCTGTGGATATTTTCCTAAGCTGAGGTTTGGCGATGCCCCGTGTTTTGTCTAAGAGACTGAGGACTCCCCTGATAGGTGTCCACAGCAGCCGTGTCAGGATTCCCCTTCTTATCACACAGTATTTGACTGCCCTGAGCCACGCGTTCATGGATCCGCCCTCTCTGTAGCGCTCTCTGCGTCTCATCTAACTCCTGTGCGGTCAGGTTCCATCTCCCTGGTCCAGTGGTTCCCCTCTAAGTTACTGTATGTCTCCCACCAGGGTCCCACAGAAGCCCAGGGTGTTTACCATGAGTCTTCTCCTTGACAGAACATGAATGTCTCCTTAACCACCGTGCTTGCTGGAAACCCTGACCTGCCTTTCTGTTCTCCCTTTGCTTTCTTAGGGTAGACCCTGCACAGTTCAAGCGCAAAGCTGTGGAGAATCGGGTTCACCTCCCACTCTCCCCCATCAAAGGGACTTTGTTCCCTCTGCTACTGATAACCCCATTTCACTTTACATTTTATCTCCCTAGTAGAAAGAGTCCCTGGTGTATCCTGGTGGCAGTTCCTGCAAGGCAGCCCGAAACCCCAATGATATGTCCTTAAGTATGGAACATTCTAGAAGGAACTCGGGGACCTTGACTTCCTTGGACGCTGCTGTGGCACTTGAGGCTGCAGTGAGGAGCTTCGTGGGTTGTTTTACATGGTTCCCTCTCAATAAGCTGGGCAAGTGTGGATCCAAATCAGAGCCTGAGATAGAGGCAGTTTAAACTCCGATAGAAGAACAATACCGCAAATGGCCCTCTAAAGTGGCCGTCCGCTTTGTCCTCTAGATGCACCTTTGCCAAAGCTGATATTTAACTGGAAATTGTGTGTCCCAAGAAAGAGACATGGTACTTTTCCAGCGATGCCTTAGGGCCCACTTACAACATTTAACCTTCTATCCTGTGGAAATACGCTTGCAGCCCACATCAAAGGAGCACAAATAAGCCTTTGATGGTTTAACAGGAGCTGGCAAGTAAAGACAGGTGGCCTGGCCATCAAGGATGCCAGTGTGCTGTGAACTCTGAACGACATTTGCCTCCTGCTTCCTTTGAAGAAAGATTCTGCTCTTTCCCAGAAAATATCAGCCTGAGGTACCCACACCAGGAGTGCTTTACGGGGAGCCCAGGCCCCGGGCAGCTGCGGCCAGGGAGGAAACTCTCCTTTATCCACTTTTTAATGTGCATGTGTGGCTATGTGTGTGAGTGTGTGTGTGTGTGAGTGTGTGTGTGCATGAGTGTGTGTCTGTGTGTGCATGCGTATGTACGTGTGTGTGTGTGTGCTATTTCTGGCCCCTGGAAACCAGAAGAGGGTGCTGGCTCTCCCAGATCTGGAATTACAGGTGGCTCTGGAGTTGGAGAGAAGCCAGTTGGGATGAAGCAGACTTGACAGCTCTCCCAGACAGTCCGTTTGACCTGTACTACATCGCTCCTCTCCCTGTCTTCTGGAAAGACAGACAGATTCTTCTGACTTCAGGACAGACAGGTTCTCCTGGCTTCAGGACAGAAAGACTCTTCTGGCTTCTATTCCCCACACACACCTAGGAGAAAAGTTTGGGCTGGACTCAGCTGTGGGCAACTTTCAGCATTCTGACCTCTTTCCTGCGGGTGGAGTTTGGCCATCTCCTTTCCATTGTCAGCATTTGTCTGAAATGGCCCTGAGACAAGCATTGAACTTCTAGACAGAACCGAGTCCCAAGAGGCGAGTATCAGTCGATGCTGGCTGTGGTTTCCCTTTCCCTCTGAGGAAATGTGCAACACATGGAATTTCCTCTCAGCCATAAAGAAGAATGAAGTTCTGTCGCTTACAGGAAAATGGATGCAACCGGAGAACGTCTTAGTAAGTGAATTAAACCCGCCCCACAGTACTAATAGACTGTGTGCTCTCTCTCATTTGCTAGTCCTGAATTTTATAGAGATATAAAATCCCATACTCATTTATGTCATAGACATAGGAGCCAAACTGTTTAGGGGAACAAAGGGGATTAACAGGAGGGAGCGGGGGTGGGGGAAAGGTGGGGAGCATGGGGAAAGGTGGGGAGTTTGGAGGAAACATGGGGAGCGTGGGGGAAAGGTGGGGGTATGGGGAAAGGTGGGGAGCGTGAATGAAAGGTGGGGAGTGTGGGGGGAAAGTGGGGAGCGTGGGGGAAAGGTGAGGAATAGGCAGGCTTGCTCAAAAAACTAATACATATATGAAAAACCCCTTTATGTAACAGAGTATTGTGTACACAAAAAAGGAAACTTTGAAGACTTGAAAACCTTGAAAACTTATGTTTAATTCTATTTGTTTTTTCTGTGTACATGTGCACAGTGTTCACATCAAAAGAGGGTTCATATTCCCAAGGAGCTGGAGTTTCAGGTAGCTATGAGCTGCTTGATATGGGTTCTGGAAACTGAACCCAGGTCCTTTTCAAGAACAGCTAGAGCCCTTACCAACCAAGCCTTCTCTCCAGCCTGCCTGGGATTTCCTGAACACAGATGTTTCTCTTTTTTTCTCTCCCTTGGTTGGCTTCCTATTACACTCAAGAACTCCACCCTGAAATCCTCAGCCCATACAGCCCTGTCTACCCTGGCCTCTGCTGGTTTTCCTACTCTAGTGGAGGAGGCCCTCCTGTCCCAGGGAAGAAGATTCCACATCAGTACTGTTTGAAAGACCATTTGTTTGGCCCGAAGCAGTCAGCAGAAACCTAAGGGCTTTCCCTCAGCTCCTCCAGCAGGGATTTTTCTGCCCTGACATTTGCTCCTCCCCAGGGATGCTGCATCCTCCTCTCCGGGTCCTTAGCATAGGCTGCTCTTTCCTTTCCCTTTCTGGTTATTTCTCTCCCTGCGCCCCCTGTGCCCCCTGTTCCTCCTGTGCCCCCTGTGTCACTCTGTTCCCCTGTGTATCCTCCTGTGCCTCCTGACTGACTTCACAAGACTCTTGGGTTCTCATTTTAAAGACCGTTCTCTCCAGCAAGCCTTAATGGGTCTCTTTTCCACGGCATTTACCCTAATGAAAATTCTAGAAATAGTTGAAAGAATACCTGTGAGTAGGCTTTATTGTTTTTGTTTTGTTTTGTTTAATTAAAATCATTCCATGAGAGAGAGGTCACAGGGAGGCCTTGAAACAGGAGCTACAGAGGTTTCTGAGCCACCGTGTGGGTGCTGGTAACTGAATCCAGGTCTTTTGCAAGAGCTGCTGGTGAGAACTCTAAACCACTCTGACCACTGAGCCACGTGTTCCTTAATTTCTTTTAAAAACAAGTTTTTCTTAAGTTCTTTTTTTTTAAATGGGGGAGAGGGAGAGAGAGAGACACTTTGGGGAAAAGTAGTCCATTTTTAGGGACTCCAGACAAAACAAACGTTTTCATATGGACCCTTTATGTCAACACAGTTTCCTGTGACCAGCAATATGCAAATGAATCTTCAAGTTCTAGCCAAAGTTTTAGAATTAACTATGCCTGTCCTCACCTATCCATGACACGAAGCTTCCTCGTTCCAAACTTTCTTGTTTCTGATAAACTACCAAGTCATTAAGTGAAAAATTAAATTGATCAATGGCCCCGAAGTAGATGTGTTATTATTCATTTTAATAGGCATGCAGCAACATTTGAAAGATAAACGCAACGGTAAATGCCTAAACTAGACTTGGGGCTGTTGGGCCTAATAGGGCATGCTAATCTAGGACTTTCCTATTTCTTTCAGTGGTCCAGAAAAGTATCTTTAATTTGGAAATATAATTCTGAGAGCCGAAGCAATTCCACAGAAAAGTGAGGAAAACATTTCTCAGCGCCTGCTTTCCATAAATCGTGTGGGTGGAGAGAAGAGCTGGCTTATTAAATTCTCCCATTCCAAGCAGCTAGCCCTTATCAGGCAATTTAAACCCATGGAATAAATGGACTTGGGCCATCAACTTATTTTCTGTCCTGGAAGGGACTTCACATCCAGGGGGTCCTGCTCTCCTGCTCTGGCTAGCTACGCAGGTTAAACATGTTGATCAGATACCATATTTTAAATAGTTACGTATTTCCACTTCTTTCAAAAAATTATCTAAAAATGCGCCAAAATCACACCTCGCAATGTAAAAAAAAAAAAAAAAAAAGTCGTTAAAATAAGCAGGACCACCCATAGGTAGAAGTGTTCCATCAACTCTGAGTCATGTTAGAAGGTTCTGCTTGCCCAGATAGGCTTTGGGTCCACATGACCTCAGGTCCCAGCTCCTGGCCCTGTGTTGTGATCCCCACCACCGTTTTAGTGGGTCACACTGAGAGATCAAAGTGTGTTCCCAAACACCCTCAAATACCTCGTGGACCGACCTCTCAGACTCCAGTGACATATAGGTGTCACCCACAGATGCTGACACTAAGACCCTCAGCTCCTAGATCTAAATTAGGAATTAGTTCTCACTGTTCTGAAGACTGCCTATTGGGGCAAAATAGTGTTTTTGTTTGTTTGTTTTTGAACTTGTGCTGGATGAATGTGGTGGTCTATGTCTTCCACTTAGAGATGCTTTGATTCCCAAAGGTGACTCCTTCTCCCCGGACAGGCAGTGGCCTAGTATCATCCATATCTTCACAGCCAGAGAATAGGCAAGCCTGAAAGGAAAGAGGCTGTTGATTGCATGACCTGCCCTGGAGAGATGTGAGCTCAGGTCTGTTCACTGTAAAGGGCACCAGTATGAGCCCAGAGAAATGATTCTACCCAAGCAGGCCCACTGCAGCGCGGACGACAGCCCATAAAAGCTTGCACAGTTTTCAGGTAGCTCAGGGAAGAGTCTCCTCTGTCCCGGCATTTGTTTACTGTTTATGGAAACTTGGGGAGGGAATCTGTGAGTCTTGTCATTTTCATGAACTTCCTGAGTGAGCTTGCTAGGTTTCCACCAGCTTCTCCCCTCCCTCCCTGAGCTGTTTCAACCAGGAAACAGCTCCTCAACAAAAGGATGCTGGTGCCAGGGAAGAGATCTCCAGGCCACAACATCTGTTCTTTGCAAAGTCTTCATTGAAGAGATAGAAAAAGGTGCTGGAGAGATGACTCAGGAGTTAAGAGCACTGGCTGCTCTTCCTGAGGTTCTGAGTTCAATTCCTAGCAACCATATAGTGGCTCACAAACATCTGTAATGAGATCTGGTGCCTCTTCTGACCTGTAGGCAGACATATAGGCAGAACAGTGCATACATATTTATTTATTTATTTGTTTGTTTATTTATTTATTTATTTAAAAAAAGATAGCAAAAGGAGGTAGGACTGGAGGTAGGAATAGCAGAGATGGGGGAGAGGAAGGAGAGGGAGAGACAGGGGAGAGGAAAAAGAGAGGGAAAGGAGGGTCAGAGGTTAGAGTGTGGAAGGAGGAGGTCCAAATGGCTATTGTAGCAAACATTCTTTTTCTATCAAAACATCACTTTGTAGCAATGGCTCCTCTGTGCACGCTAATGTTTAGCCACCTTGTTAGAGAAACACAAACTCCAGAGCTGTTAGAAGCACAGTAGTATGCTGCAGTCACAGTACAAAGGGCAGAACTGTGTTGAGACAGGGGTGGAAATTTGTTAAGATTAATTGGCAGAGGCAAGGTTTGCTGTTAATGAAGTACCGTAAAGGAAAATTACCAGAGCATCCTTTCCTCCCTGGCTCTAGAACTCAGCCCAAGGACACAAGCAGACTCCAAAAAATGAGTTTTAATAACTTTGTTTTTGCTGCTGTGCCGTCTGTAGGCGAAGTGTGTGGTTTTACTAATGGTCTCTGACAGTAATAAGTTTCTCTGGTGTTTATCCTTCCTGACAATACATGGCTATAATTATTGTAGCAGAGAATTTAATAAGTCACAGAAAGTGGAATAAACATGACACTGTGTTTTCTGAAAAATATTAATCCCCTTCTTTCTGCGCTTTTGTTATCTGAGGGTCTGAGCTGAGCGCTGTTTTCTCCACCGCCTGTTGAGCTCTGTTTTCTCCACTGCCTGTTTGCCTGCCGTGGGCCCCGTGAGTCCTTCTCAGGAGGCACACAGGCTGTTTTCTTCCCTCCTTGGTGTGGAATGGTGCACACGTCACAGATCACCAAGGACCCCCATCCGCCCCTGAGAGTTTATTAGGCTCACTGTATACCACTTCCCACCTGTGGGGTTTGGGATGAGGGGTCTCCCCCACAGGCCCATTCATGCCTTTGAAGCCTCCATCCCTGGTTGGTATCACTGTTTTGATGGCTACAGAGCATTTAGAAGGAGCGGCTTTGCTGGAGAAAGCTTGTCACCAGGGGTGGTGCGATTTGAGGGATCCACAGCCTAGCCTCACTTCAAGTTCTCCCTCTTCCCCTTCCCTCCTTTTTTCTCACCCTTCCCTGCCTGTCTTCCTCTCCTGTCTTAAACCTCTCTTCTCCACTCGCCCAGTCTTTCCTGGTTTTAGCATCAGTGGCATCGATGGCGCCCCTGTCTGTCCCCTCCCTATGTCTGTTCAGGTGTCTGTGTAATGAGGCCTGAGGACTTGCTGTGACTAAGAGGGACTGAGACCTTGGCCCTGCAATCTGATTCTTTGTGGATTTCATTTTGGCAGATGTCATCCGGTGTGGGAGCCAGCAGCCATGCGTCACCAGTGCTCTCTTTGGCTGCTTCCTCTTTACTCCTGTTCCTCTCCTCTGTTCCAAGAACTTTCTTACCTTGTTGTCTTTGGGTTTGTGCACAAAAGGCCTTTATTTGCCCTCTGGTCCATCTTTTCATCCTGTGTCCTACAGGCTCTGACCCCCGTGGACCTATGAAGGGAATCTATTCAGTTCTTGACTTCTGGGCTCCCTTGAGTTTAGCCTGTGGACAGGCAGGGTGGCTGGTAGAGTAGGAGGAGAGAAAGGATGAGGTATCAAGTGGTCTGTAATGTCCAGGCCACTGCGCGTCTGTCTCTTTATCAAAACCTAAATGCCAGCCGGGCGGTGGTGGTGCACGCCTTTAATCCCAGCACTTGGGAGGCAGAGGCAGGCGGATACCCAGATGCCCATGGGCAGTGCCCACTGCATCAGTGGCTCTGAGTCAGAGCGTGCTTCCTCTACTTCCAGCTTAGAGAGACACTTTTATGTGTGTGTGCTTAGGTATGTGTACACGTGTACTTATGTATATGTATGTGTGCGTATTAGAAAGACACTTTTATGTGTGTGTGCTTAGGTGTGTGTACACATGTACTATGTATGTGTATGCATGTTAATTATTGTCTACGTGAAGTGGTGCACACCATGGCGTTCTTGTGTAGGTCAAGAGGGCAACTGGGGCAAGTCACTCCTCTCCTTCCACCCTGTATGGCTCAAAGACTCGGGTGGTCAGGTTTGGCTACAAGAACCTTAACTCACTAAGCCTTCTCAGTCTCCCCATTTGTCCTAGAATAATGCCAGCCGGGTCTTTCCATCCAGTCTCCCCTTAATTTTCCGTTGCATTGTTTTTCCTGGAGAGACACAAACAAATAACGATTCACCAGATAGTACAGCAGCCACGCTCCTGGATCCCACCCACAGACATCTTCCTTCTCAGGTGTGCTCCTGGATCCCACCCACAGACATCTTCCTTCTCAGGTGTGCTCCAGCCCACCCACAGACATCTTCCTTCTCAGGTGTGCTCCTGGATCACACCCACAGACATCTTCCTTCTCAGGTGTGCTCCAACCCACCCACAGACATCTTCCTTCTTAGGTGTGCTCCAGCATCTGCAGCTGGGGGTCGAGGAGGGCTGCACAGAATCCCAGGTGAGAGTCCTGTTGTGCCCTGGGGGATCCCTGTGCATGGAGTCTTTACTGAGGGCCTTGATGCACCATGATTGCTGCTGGGCTCTCAGTCGCCTGCCCCTCTTCCTTTCCTGGACCTACAGGTTGGCTTCCCCGTGCTTCACCTTGCGTGTTATTCAGTATGTTGTCCCGGGCAGCCTCTTTCTTTGCTGAAGTTACAAAGCTCATGGCCGTTTCCGTTGTCACCTGGTCCCTTCTATCCAATAGCCAGCTGGATATGCAGGTTTCTGTAACTATGCAGCCTAGAGGTTGAGACTAGGAAAAGTGATGTTTCTAAGGCAAGAAGGGGGGACGGTTCTGTGGGTACAGTGCCTGGGCCGTGATTGAGTTTGGATCCTTAGGCCAGTTCTGTAACCCTAGGGCTTCCAGACAAAGGCCGGCAGATCTTCAGTGCCTGGAGGTTCACTGGTTCACTAGCCTAGCAAAATAGTCAACACTAGGTTTTAGGAAGAAACCCTGTCACACACACACACATACACAAAACCAACTGAGGAAATCACCTCAAGGGATCCACACATATTACACACAGAAAATAACAAAACTCTGTTGCGGGGAGCTGCGGGCTGTGTTCCTACTGCCCCAGCTCCTAGTCGCCTAGCTAGCTTATGCCCCAAAATAACAACACACAAACTGTATTCTTTTAAACACTGCTTGGCCTATTAGCTCTAGCCCTTACTGGCTAATTCTCATATCCCGATCAACCCATCTCTAATAATCTGTGTAGCATCAGTCTTACTGGGAAAGATTCAGCATGTCCGACCTGGCAGCTTGCTTCATTGCATCTGCTCTGGAGAGGAGCGGCATGGCGTCTGCCCCAGAGAGGAGAGGAAATGGCATCTGAGCTCACTTCCTCTTCCTCCCCGCATTCTGTTCTGTTTACTCCACCCACCTATGTTCTAACCTATGAGGGCCAAGCAGTTTCTTTATTATTTAACCAATGACCTTCCTCCATCAAAACTCTAGTAGATAGGTTTCAGATGGCAAAGGAAACCACACTAAGAGAATTATTCAGAATCAGGTACAGGCAATGATGTGGCCTCCAGGTGACCCCGAGTATTTCTTCTCAATTTATCCTTCCACATGTTGGCTGTATCTCTCTGAGAACAGCCATCCAGGTGGAAGTTCCTGACAGAGAAGCAGATAGGATGCAGGAAATACGTGTGTGTGTGTGTGTGTGTGTGTGTGTGTGAGAGAGAGAGAGAGAGAGAGAGAGAGAGAGAGAGAGAGAGAGAGTAAGGGTGTGTTAGCGGGCATGTGTCTGATTAGAGGTATCTGAAAATGTGCATACATATAAATACAGAGATAGTAATATATACACAGCCGACATCATTTTAAAGCCTGCAACCTATATGAAAATGGTCTCCGTCCCTGAGGGATGAATAGGCTGACCTCTCGCTGCCCGACTCTGTCAGAAGCATGCGAAAGAATCTCTCAGAAGCAGTAGCCAGTCTTTTATTTGTTTATTTATTTATTTTTGACATGTGGTAATTTTTTATTCTGTCTTATGTGAAAGTTAAAAGCGAACCCATGCCACTTGTAGATCTTAAGCAGCTTCTAGTTTGGGTTCAGATATTCATCATGGAAGAAAGTGAATTTTAATATCAGGCCAATAGGTTGGTGCCCAGTACCCAGTTGCTCACTGCTGAGCTGATTCCTTCATTTGGCTCCCATTGTGTTTCAAGAAGATGGTAGATTCCAACTCAAAGATGCAACAAAAAGATGTCAGTTAGGAAAGGAAGTGACTGGCCCTCAGACCCCTCCTTGTCATGGCCTCCCTCTGAAGATGCCTCCATCCTACAATTTTTTTTTAAAAAAAAAATCACATATTCTTCTCTTCGGACAAAGGGGGCTTGGTATCCAAGAAGACCATTACTTAGACTAGGTTTAATATGGCCAAAGCAACCCCACAGTGGCATAGGCTGTCCCGGGCACGGTGAATTCTCTGTGATCCTGGGGACCAGTCTAACATCTGTCACACTTGACATAGGGTCAAGCAGGAAATGCCAAACATGAGAAGAGCTCTGGAGAAAGGCTGGTGAGTGTGAGAGGCCCTGCACACGCACAGGACTCTGGAGAAAGGCTGACGAGTGTGAGAGACCCCTGCACACTCACGGACAGTATTTCCCAAGTAGCTGAGCTCCACAGACAGCAGGATGCCCTCAGACGCCATTCAGTCCCCTTACTTTTAACACCTGCTTCCTCTGTTGCAATAAATAAGAACCTCAATTTTTTTCCAAATCCTATCTTTTAAAGTGTATGGGCTTTAGTTCATAAGCGTATAAGCTTAGCTAGGTCATTGTACTTTGGTGGCAGTCGGGTTTCTCATCCATGACATGGAAGGTTCTAGAAACACTTCCCAAGCTGCTTCTGAAGTCTCTGCACTGATTGTTTGCAGCCTGCATGGCATCCAGGCACCCAGCAGGCTCTTGGCTGCTGTTCATCATCGCTGAACCAAACGATCCTTGTCAACATCACAGTGACTGAGGGCCGCTGGGTGGATTCCTACAAAGAAGGTTCTGTGTACATTCATTTTCTCTTGCACCAGGCCCAATTTAATGAGCTTTCTGTAACTTTCAATCACAGCACCCTGAGGCACTCTGGAAATCAGAGGCAGTGGAACCCAACAGGAGCGATCCCTCACGGCTGTAAGTAAATAGAGTTCATCCTGGCGTCTGTTTTCACAGCTCCATCTTTTCCTGGAACAAGGAGCCCATTTTGAAAGAGAGAACTTAACATATTCCAGATCTTTCATTAGTTAGGTAACTCTAAGTCCAACCCTTTTCCCTACGTGGTCTAAACTCTTAACAATTTACATTATAATCACCCCCACCCCCTGAACCTGGCAGAGGCTGGAAGCTCATGCTCCAGAGAAACAGGGCTTTTCCAGGGTGCTGGTGTGTGATTGTGGTTCACACCCTCATTTTGAGCTTACCCTATGAAGTCCAATCCCCCCGACATACACACACAGCCTGGTCAGTCACAGCTGTGTGTGTCATCATCATTTTGTGCACTATGATCCCAGTTCCTCCAGCTCCATCCCACTCTTTTATGTTTCCGTTGTACAAAATTAATTACACCGCACCTCTACACAATCTCAGTGCTGTCTTAATGGTATCATGTCTTATTTGATTGGTGTTCTTCTAATGTTGATCTTAGTACCAAATCATGCAACAGTCTCCATATCAAAGAAAGAAAGAATTTAACAAAACAAAAATAAGAGAACCAAACAAAACAGGTCATGATATATTCACACTTGAAACCGTCAACCGATTGTACCTGGGTAGTAGAAAGGATTATGGGCTATTTTCTTTTAAATAAAACATTATTGACTCAGGGTCATGGTGCTCTGTGATTTTTGGACCTTCTGTGATCAAAAATCTCCAGTGCAATTAGCCAAATGCAGCTTTTTAGAGTTCAAGGGAAAGGGGGAGAGGAACCCACAGATAGATTTCTCTGAAAATTTCCATCTTCTTGAACCTCAGACTCTTTGTCCTGTCTCAAAGCCTTTCTGAGGATGGTTGATTGCCTTGTTGGAATAAAAAAGCACCCAAAAGGAGAAACTGTCTCTTTGGTTTGTTATAAAAAATGTTTCATAGAAAATAAAATCAAACACTGTGGAACCTAAAACCAAGGCTTGTGCATTACTGAGATGTCTGAATAATGGGACATGGACCATCCAGAATGTTCTTATTACTCTTTTGCTAGTGAGTCAGTTTAAATGTTAACCCAGCAAATGAGCTTGTGAGTGTGTATGTGTGTATGTGCATGGTTTCATTAAAGACATACATGCATATTAAAGCAGACAATTTCTGTTGGGCAAAGTTTATTTTGTATATTTTGTTTGGTGTTTTGACTTGAGTTATTAAATGCATCTTTAATTCTCTCTTTCCTTGCTTTCTTGGGATAAGATCTCAATAGCCCAGGCTGATTTCACCTTACAGACCCTGAACTCCTGACCCTCCTGCTGTGATGTGCCAACTTTATCCCAGGTCAAATCATTCCAGTTATCTCTCCTCCTTAATCTCAGTGAGGAAGCAATTCAAGAGTATCCGGAAGTTCCTGAAACTGAGTGAATTCAATAGGTCTTTCCCTACCCGGCTTACATAAGCAAAAAGGAAATTGAGAGACTCTATAGGAGCAGTCAGGCTGCCTGGCAGAGGCTCACACCAATGAGCCACCTGCAAAGAGCACTTTTCCATCTGTTGAGCTGCCTGAGAGCTGTGCACTACACTCTGGGCTTCTCTGGGCTTCTAGCTTTCATGAGCTGCCATTCATTCTATGGTGGGCCTTGACCATACATTTATCTTTAAGCCATCATGATAATATAAGTGACTCTTCACTCAAATATCTATAAATAACCCCAATTTAAACTCACTAATTTTCCAAGTTGGACTTTTATCTTTTATAAGTTTTCTATGAAAGGTATGGGGAATCACTGCTGTACACTGGCAAGATTGAATACTGTAGAGCCCATGATGCTTTAGAAACACTCAAATTAAGTCCCCCAAGACTGTCAATGTGGCCATGTTGTCACTGGGTCAAAGGTCCTTTTACAGATACAGTGAAGTATCTTGAGATATGAGTACCCCAACGGCTCAGAAGAGACTCAACTCTCAGAGAAAAGAGGCCACATGAAGATGAAGAAGGTTTGGATGCCACACTCAGAGCCACTGAAACCTGGAAGGGGTAAGATTTTTTGCTCCTGGTTTCAGTGGCGGTTCAGTCCAGCTAGCACCATGGTCTCAGACTGTGCTGTCAAGCATTGGGAGTGAGCACGTGCATGCCGTTTCTGCCACCCAGTTCACAGCCCCATGTTGCGACAGCACTAGAGAATGGAGCTTGTGACTACCCTGCTCATGAATCTTAAAGTCGCCTCAGCACTCGGGCAGCTTCACTGTGTCCTGGAGCAGGGGAGGAATAATCTCGAGGCACACTATCGGTGACATCGCAGGTCAGGAGGATGAAGCCACAGAAAGGCAGTTTTGAAGGAAAGAGTAGAACAAAGGAGATTGTACAGAGAAACAAGATGAAAAAGAGGAAATACTGTGTAAGCCTTAGTGGGGGAGTCGGGGAAAGAGAAACCCCCTGGATCTAAATCAATTCTATATGGGGAGCTAGTTCTAGGTGGTAGAGAAGTAAGAGATCAAAAGAAAGATAGGAAACTCAGAGATCGGTAACTGAAGAACCCTCTGCCATCCTGAAGCCAGATGCAAGGGCAGCAGCATGGGGCAATGAGACTGGCAAGAGCCAGGGGTTAGCAGACTACTCACCGAGCACTTCAGCCATGGAGGAGAGTGGACTCTGGTGGAAGATGCCCCAAGGTCAACAGGTACCATCTGGCCTCCCCATTGCAAGTGTGATGAGAAGCAGCTGATTCAGGATGCCAGGAACCGCACAGGATGTCAGGAAAGGCCTGTCGAATCTGGGCAGTCTCTGCCAGAATAGACCAAAGGAGAAGGCATTCTCCCAGGAAGTTACTTGACACTTTCTTCTTTGGCATGGCCATACCTCACAAACCCAAATGATGGCTATCACGCCAGTGTTGTTCTCAAAGCACAAAGAAATTAAACTACACATCTGTAGGAAAAGCTGGGTAATGCCAAACTCCCCAAGACTAAGTCCATGTATCTGAATATCACATGGGGCCAAGTGAGAAGACTGAAGTGAAATTTACAATATTTCAAGCTAAATGAACAGGAAAATGCAACTCATTAGAATTTGTGGGCTGTGGAGAATGCGGTATATATGGAAGGCTTCTGGAATGAAACACAGCGATCAGAAAAGAAGGAAGTCGCGAGATCCATAGTGTGGATTTCATCTACTAGCGCGATGAGAAGAAATGCAGCACCAAACAACACCAAGGACTGAAATAAAGAAAGCCAACAAGGAAGCCAAGGAAGTAGGAAATGACACCCGCAGAGAAAGTCAACAAATCGCGAGGAGCCTTGCTGTGGACTTCCTGTCCTCATCAAAGTCACACCCTGAAACCCCACCCCCGAGGTGAGGATACTGGAGGTGATGAGGTCCTGGGAGAGCTGCCCCACCCCTCCCATCAGTGTCAGGACCTAGCGATGAGGTGAACCCGGAAGCAGACTCTCATTAGGCATCATGTCTGGTGGCCTTGATCTAGGATCACACCACATAGAAGAGCAAGGCACATGTTTACACTTTTGTTGTTCATAAGCCACCCTGCCTCTGGTACTGAGTTACAGTAGCATGGTAAGAGAAAGAAAATGAGAAAGATTGCTATACCCTGTACATATTGGCATGGGGGGCAAATAATATTGCAACAAACAAACAACAACAACAACAAAAACAACAGAGGCCATGGGCTATACCCTGTACCTACTGACATAAGGGGTGATTAATATTGTAAACAAACAGAGGCCACGGGCTATACCATGTATCTACTGACATGGGGGGGTGAGTAATATTGTAAACAAACGGAGGCCATGGGCTATACCATGTATCTACTGACATGGGGGGTGAGTAATATTGTAAACAAACGGAGGCCATGGCCTATACCATGTATCTACTGACATGGGGGGTGAGTAATATTGTAAACAAAGGAGGCCATGGGTGTAGAGAGATGACTCAGAATTTAAGAACAGACAGAGGACCTGAGTTTGGTTCTCAGGACATATATGGTGGTTCGCAATCATCTATAATACCAGTTTCAAGGGCTGCAAGACTTTCTCTAGGCCTCTATATAAGCATCAGGTACCAGCATGAGGCACAAACATATGTGCAGGCCAAAACTCACACACATATAAAATAAAATCCCCCAAACAGATGTCATGACTACCAACCAATGTCGTAGACCCTAAAATGATAATTAAGAAAATTTAGAAACCAGCCTATATTATAAATTTGATATCTGATATTTATAAGAAATAGACTTATTCTTTAGAAGATAGAACAATGAAAGCTTGTGTAGTAGTGGGGGCTGCGGGCTGTGTTCCTGTCACCCCAGCTCCTGGTCGCCTGGCTAGCTTATGCCCCGAAATAGCAACACACAAACTGTATTCTTTTAAACACTGCTTGGCCCATTATATCTAGCCTCTTCTCGGCTAACTCTCGCACCTGGACTAGCCCATTTCTAATAATGTGTGTAGCACCCCAAGGTGTGCTTACCAGGAAGATTCTAGCCTATGTCCATCCTGGGTCGGAGCTTCATTGCATCTGCCCCAGAGAGGAGAGCTATCGAGTCTGAGCTCACTTCCTCTTCCTCCCAGCATTCTGTTCTGTTTACTCCACCCACCTATGTTCTAACCTATGAGGGCCAAGCAGTTTCTTTATTTTTTAACCAATGACCTTTCTCCATCAGTAATGAGAATGAATAGGAAGAAGTCTCTACTGAGTGAAGATGTTGGACTGTTGGTTAGTGATCTGCCAGAGAGTGTGTATGTAGTAGCATTTTATTTATATTTTAATAAATAAAGCTTGCATGAAGATCAGGAAAGTAAAACAGTCACACTGACCAGCCTTACAAACCAGGCAGCAATAACACACACTGTTAATTCCAGTAGCCACACTAGTTTACCATAGAAACCAGATGGTGGTAGTGTACATCTTTAATCCCAGAAGTAGAGAGGATTATAAGACAGGAGGAGACAGTTCTCAGACGCAGTCTCATTCTGAGATTCCTGGAGGCAGGATCACCATTTTTGGACTGAGACAGAGGTAAGAGTCAGTGGCTGGCTGCTTTGTTTTCTGGTCTTCAGGTTGAACCCCATTATCTGTTTCTGAGTTTTTATTAATTGTGGTTCATTAGACAGAGAGGGAGGGAAAGATGGAGAGAGGGAGGGAGGGAGGGACGGATGGATGGATGGAGGGAGGGAGGGAGGGAGGGAAATTACCAACCCCAACTAAGTCCAGTCCAGTGATTTTTTTAATAAGCAGTACCTATGCATTATTTGTGATTTCTTCCACAGAAACCTAAATGTGGAAACGCTTCTTACCCTCTGCCTGTGAGGCCAGAATCATGGCATCACCCAAACAGATAAAGACCCTGTAGGAAAGTAAGACCGTGAATACACATATGGATATCTTCCAGAGTATCAGGATACACGGCAGAATGACACCCGCATGCACCACAGCCAAGAACAATGCATGCCAAGCATATGTGGGTGACAGAACTTGGAAGAACATGCATGATCCACAAGTTGATAGAGTAAAGAAGGAAAACCATATGACAACACCAAGTGGTACGGAAAAGTCAACTGGCAAACTTAACGCCACTTATGACAAGAACACACAGCAGAATAAGAACATAGAGGAACCTTCTCAATGTGATTCTATAAGAAAAACAAGGATTAGAGGGACGCTTCCATTGTTAAGGACCTTCCCAGCCACCAAGTCGGCAGGCAGCCCACAGCCGCCTGTGACTCCAGCTCCAGGGACTCCAAAGCCCCTTTCCTGGCTCCCATGGGTACTGCACTCGTGTACACACACACACACACACACTCCTTTAAAACAAAAAAATTCTCCATAAAACAACAACTGACATTATACTTTTGTAAAATAGTTCATTTTTTCTCCCTCACAAAAAAAAGTTTTTTTCCTCTCACTATCCTTGATTTGGCCTCATCTTGGGGGTCTCAGCTGGAGCAGAAAGAAGAGAGATGGGGATAAGCCCAGCTTGAGAAATAGAAGCTACCATTTGCACGATGCCTTTGCATGCAACTCGGAAGAATTGGTGCCCAACTCCCCGAGTTAGCAAGCGATTGCAACAAAGCTGCAGATGTCAGGGTAGCGAAGTCAGCTGCTCCGTATAGATTTTCAGTGGGGAATTCCAATCCGATACTGTTTATAATATCAGCTGTATATGCAAAATATGCATAAAATATGTATGTAGAAAACTAGAACTCCCATAAGAGAAGTCAGAGATCTAATTATAAAGGTTGTTCATGCTTATGGGGTGAGCGATTTAATATCAGGACTGTTAACTCTTTGTTTTCCTTTTTCAAACTTTAGTTTTTATCAGTCATGTTTGCTCTTTGACAACTATATACATGTGTAGAGTGCATTTCGGTTCCTCTCCCTCCCACACCTCCTCCTACCCTCCTGTCCCCCTTATCACACACACACACACACACACACACACACACACACACACACACACACCATCATTCCCTACATGTCCCTTTCCCAGATCCATGACTTTTAGTTTTGTGACATTTTAGTGTAAGGAGGGTCGTCAGCATGAACACTGGATTGAGATTACCCATTGTTGCCTGGTGGGATGACCTATGGGCACCACCGCCCCTGCCCCTGTCCCCAAATCTATCAGCAGGAAACAGTTCAACAGTGAGGAGTAGGGGCCCCCATACCCTTCCTACATCCCCACCTCATTGTTGATGGGCCTTGTTTTGTTTTATTGAAATACTGTCTCACCATATAGTCTAGACTGACCTCAAACTCACAGCAATCCTCCTGACTTGAGGTCTCTTGACAGGGCTGGGATTGCTGACCTGTACCTCCATGCCCAGCACAGTTCTTCATAACTAATTATACTGGATAAAGTCCAAGAATAATGATGATAATGATGATAATAATCTGCCACGCTGTCTCACAGGCATCCACAACTTACTCTGTAGCTGTTCTGAAGGGGCAGAAGACCCAGAGTGGCCAGCATGGTCCCCAGGAGGAAGAGTAGCAGGCCTGATGCTCCCCAGCTGTCAGACTCACCCTGGAGCTCCAGTCACGTGTGTGAGGAAAGCCACAGTGCTGCCGGGACACACGTGTGCGCTGCAGGAGACACAGGCACAATAATAAACGTGGAAGAAAGTCATCTTCCACACCGCCTGTGGAGCAGTGATCTCTGATCAGGAGTGGGAGGGCACGCTGGGCCCTCAACAGTGTTCTGGGTGGTAGAGACTTGAGATATCATTTTATCAATATGTATACTCTGTCCATAAAGGTTTTGCAAACTTATTTTAGAGTGTGTCTTAGTTACTTTTCTGTTGCTGCAAAGAGACCCCATGACAACGACAACTTATAGAGGAGTTCTTTGGGGCTGACAGGTTCAGATGTCACCATGACCATCACGGTGGGGAGCATGGCATCAGGGAGGCAGGCGTGGTGTTCACATCTTTGTCCACAAGTGGGAGGCATAGAAAGCTAACTGGGAATGCCGGGGCCTTGTCAAACCTCAAAGCCAACCCCAGGTGACACACCTTCTCCAACAAGGCCACATCTCCTACTCCTGTCCTACAGCTCAGACACCTGAGGACCAAGCATGGAAGTCTATGAGGAGCCTCTAGGGGCGTGCTCATTCAAACCACCACTGTGTGCTTTACAGTCTGGTTTGGGGGAGGCATGCTCATTCAAATCGCCACTGTGTGTTTTGCAAACTGTATAGCTCACTTCTGAAAACCTTCCTCGTCTTCTTTTGGAGACTGTAACAACCCATTAGATCGCATTCAGTCTCCCCAGCAAGCTGGTTTTCTATTGCAAGGGACAGCAACACTGTAACCCGCTGGAAGTCCTTTCTTGGTTTTGATTGCAAGCTCTGCCTGGCTTTGATTGCACACATAAGAGGATGAGACGGAAGGCTGCCACTTCTTGTTGGTAATGCGGGTAACCAGGTCTGTAGCTGTGTTTGAAGAGTGTATGTAACAGAAAAACAGCATTGTGTAGACTCCTCAAAGAGACCCCAGGGAAATTGGAGGCCCGAGCGCCACTCCACTCTTTTCTCCACAATAAAGATTGGTTAACTTGAAGCTTCCTACACTGCATGCAAGTTAGAGAAGGATCTGGCGTAGCATTGTGTGATTTATGCCACTGAACTCACAGGGGAGTTTCAATTCAAACACTCACTCAGGGCTCAGAAGCAGGGGCAGCCTTCTGAAGAACAGCAAGCTTTGATTGATTCTAGCTAGAGATCCAATGGGGGTGCAGCAAATGAGTTTAGGGCTGCGAGGGGGGCCGCCCAGTGGGAAGATGTCTGCCACACAAGTGTGAGGACCAGCGTTTGAGCTCCAGAGCACACGTGAAGCATTGAGCATTCTGGGACGCACCTGTAATCCCAGCGACGGGGAGACAGACAGATCACGGTTGTGCGTTGACCACCAGCCTAGCCTAAGTCAACCGATGGCAGTTTCTCTCTCTCAAGAGAAGCTATAAACAGCTCCCGAGAAAGAACGCTAAAGGTTGACTCCAGGTCTCCATGTACACACACAGGTATGAACCAGCTCACGTGTGTACCACAGAAACATAGGCACTCATGGAATGGAACAAAGGAGTCCTATTTACTTCCATACGTCCTATGGAAAAGGTGCTTTCCTTGCTATCCCCAACAGAAGCTACTGACACTTCCAAGGGCTGGCCCTGGACAAGGCCATCAGAGAAATTAAGGCTATCGCTGGGGCCCCAATCCTGGACACTGAAACATAGTGATAGAAGTCAATAAGGCCAATCAGTGTGAAGGAAACAAACCTGAAAACACATTTTCCTCCTCTGTTTGACAAAGAGTAGACCTGAGAAGACCAGGGTCAGCATGGGCCCTTAGCGCCCGTCATAGCACTGAGCCTTATGGGCTGTCTCTCTGCTGACAGACACATCACGCCTCTCAAAGACCAGCATGCATTTCCTTTATCTCAATCTGTTGGAATAAGCATGCTCTACTGTGTGAGTTTTGTGGGCCGCCAGGTCTTACTGTCCCCAGAGCAACTGGTGGTAGGGGTGACAGGAGCTGACAGGCCACAGACAGCAAACTCCTTTCTAATGGTATTCCACCATGGTAAGTGTTTCCGTACAGACCTTGAGTGACAAACCTGGATTTCTCTCATCCCTGAGTCTGAGGGGAGTGTGCAGGGTCCCAGATTGACATTATAAAAATTACCCATCGTGTGTATATGTGGTGTGTATGTGGTATGTGTGTGATGTGTGTGGTGTGGTGTGGATGTATGTGTTTGTGAGTGTGTGTGTGTTGTGGTGTGAGGGTGTGTGTGGTGTGGTATGAGTGTGTGTGTGTGGTGGGGGTGGGGAGGGTGTTGATGTGGGGGGGTGCGTGTATGGTGTGGTGTGTTGAGTGTATGTATGTGTGGTGTGGGGTGTGTGTGTGAGAGACACAGAGAGAGAGAGAGAGAGAGAGAGGGAGGGAGGGAGGAAGGGAGGGAGGGAGGCAGAGAGAGAGAGAAAGAGAGAGAGAGAGAGAGAGAGAGAGAGAGAGAGAGAGAGAGAGAGAGAGAGAGAGACTGCCTGGCGAAATGGCTCTGCACTTAAGAGTACCAGGTGCTCTTCCGGAGACCTTCAGTTTTGTTCCCAACACCCACACTAGACAGTCCACAAATGCCTGAAACTCCAATTCCAGCAGATCTGCCACCATCTGCCACCCACATGTATGTAAACAGTCCCCCAAAATGAATAGCAATAAACTAAATCTTTAACAACACAGGGATAAGAAGAAGTAAATGACCTGGTTAGGAACCGTGGCTGCCACCCCACACCTCTTCCCTGCGGTGACCTTGCCTCTACAACAATCAGACTTGTCCTTTTCTACCTACCATGGGTAAATGTCCACCCCACACTGTCCCGAGTCTCAGACTGGGACAGAGGGCTCTACTCTGGCCAGTTTCAGATTTTCAGGATGGGCAGAAGACTTGGTTTGAGAAGCTTGGCATCACTAGTGTTATGGACTATGCTGCTAGGGCTACTGGGGTTGCCAGGGCTACCGGGGTTGCCAGGGTTCCCAAGTGAGTCCTCCAGGGAGCCAGTAACATGAGAAGTCACTCAGCTGCAGTATTGACTTGGGTGATCTGGGGCCCTTGCTTGAGTCCTGGCACTAGTCTGAGGAACAGTGACAGAGAAGGGATGTGACAGACTAAGAAGGTGACATGTGAGAGATGGTGACTGAGTTCCCCAAGGTGTGGCAGGAACAGAGCCACACCTGACATGTGTGTTGCTAGCTGTTCTTCATCTGTTTGAGTCAATACATCAGCAGATATTCGCTCTTATAAAATTGTTGGGTGCTTCTTGGTGGGGAGGGGGTGGACCTTCGAGAGAGACAGTGTCAACTGAACAAATAATTTAACCTGTTTTTAAAATAATCAGACAACATTCCCCCCTTTTTTTCTTGTTTTATTACATGGGTTGAATCTTCTAATCACAACGGGGTGATAGAGATAATCTATGTGAGAACATCTTCCTTCTGCACCCGAGGCTCTCAGTCCTCCCTTCACCTGTGGTACAACACAGACCAGCAGAGCTGGTGGGAGAGGCATCGCTCACTGCTATACTGCATTAACCCTGAAGAGGAGCAAGGCCTTCCAAGTTCACTTTCAATAGCTAGAAACAGAGAACCGCTGAGGGACGGACGGGTAGGAGCGATTCTATGAAATGATCATGGAGCCGTGGGATGGACCTTTTACAGATGTTGCGAACCCTCCTTTCAGAAAATCTGTCATAGCACAATGATAAACCACCATAAACCAAAAGTGTGGTCACTGAGGATTGAACTCTGAAATCAGACTCTGGGTTCTAATCTAGTCCTCATCAGCCCAGCCGTGTGGGCAGAAAAGGCCACACCAACTCTGTGGTTCAGTTCCTAGTTTGTTTAAAGGTGGCAACCATGGTATACCTGTCTTATGGTGCTCGCTACTACAAAACCACCCCTGTGGTATGTGTTACACATAGAAGGCGCTCCCTAAAACTTAACAGGAGCTTATGCCAGGTGTGGTGCATGCCTCCATTCCCAGCACTGGGGAGGCAGAGCAGGTGGATCTCTGAGGTTGAGGCCAGCCTGGTCTACAGAACTAGTTCCAGGACAGCCAGGACTACACGGGAAACCCTCTCTTGCAACAATAGTCAGTTCTTACGAATGCTTTAGTTGATACCACTGCTGTACCACAAGGGATGCATCAGGTCTCTGATAGGAACGTGGGACCTTGTTAACAGTGCTCATTTAGCTTAGTGGTCAAATTTTGGCTGGTTTCAAACTATCTTTTTGTATACTTTTTTATTTTTAGAATTTTACAAGAGGCATAGATATGTTTTAGAATAAACATATTCAAGGAAGCCAGTAATCACCAATAAGGTCTGTGATTCTGACTAATTGAAACTCTACTTCAGGGCAGGGCATTGTGGAGGTCGAGTGGTTTCCAGCCCCTTGGGGTGGGGCCAAGGGAAGACAATTCTGGTGTGGGAGAATGGTCTATATTCTGTCAGCTTTGTTTTAAATAAACGTTAATGGGCCAATAGCCAACCAGGAAGTATAGGCAAAACAACCAGACAGGAAGTAGAGGTGGGTCAATGAGAATAGGAGAATTCTGGGAAGAAGGAAGTTCTCTCAGCAGTCCTGACCAGCCACAAAAGAAGCAAGATGTGACTGCCTTGCTGAAAAAGGTACTGAGCCATGTGGCTAACAGACAAGAATAATGGGCTAATATACATTACAAGAGTTAATATGAAGCCTGAGCTGATGGGCCAATCAATTTATATCTAATATAGACCTCTGTGTTATTTCTTTGGGACTTAACAATTGTGGGAACCAGACAGGACAGAAAAATCTCGGTCAACACAATTCAACCTACAGAGATGTCGAGGGGATACAGCTTTTCCCACTGGCACAGATGGGCAGACAGTGGGGTCCCAGCTTCCCGCGCTGTCTTAGGGTTTCTATTGCTCTGAAGAGACAGTGTGACCACAGAAACACTTAGAAAGGAAAGCATTCATTGAACTACGTGGCAGTATGGTTCTACTCCTCTTCCTCCACAAGGTTCCTTGAACCTTGTGGCTCCAGAGAGGCTGTGCCAGTAAAGGAAAGAGGCTCCAAGGGAGCAGGGGCAGTAGAACAGTTGTGTGTGGAACTAGAAGAAAACCATCCCAAGGGCGGAAAGACTTGAGCATGGATGGGGTGGAGAACAGGGAAGAGGAAAGTGGGGGGTGTGCCGCCCACCTGTACTATGTGACAGTATGGTACAACTCCTGTATCGCAGCGCCTGCACTACAGGACCATTTGTGAGCTGGGCAGGGCCTGGAGATTTAAACACACAGACACACAGACAGAGACACGGGTATCATTGAAACAAGAATGCCCCCTTTATTGTGTCCAGGGGCAGCTTATATAGGGATCCTTAACTGACAGTCATGCCCTAGCCAAAACCACTCTCCTGTCTTCAGGAACTCCTGAGGGTCTTGTGCTCAGAGCAGCTGCAAACATTACAAGTTGTCTACAAGAAATTCAGGATCTGGAGTTCACAGCTCCCAAGAGGGGGGGCAAAGGCATCATAGCTCTGTATGTTAGGATACCAACCTGTTGGTAAGGCGTGCCCACTGGAGCAATGTGGGTATGACTGCTTGGTGGGTAACCAACTACTTTCCAATTAGACTTGAGGCCTACTCCACAGGACATATCCATGCCTGCTACTGTAAACCTGGTTAAACCCCATGGCAAGGGATGTCATAGACCCAAGGCCTGTATATGCCGCTGTTGCTTTACTAACTGGACATCTTGTCAAACCTCCCTCTAAATACTTTTGTTAATACCCATAGATTAGTGCTAAATTCAGCATTTTAGCCATCATCTGAGAAGTTTCTTCTTTTTTTCTTTAGGAGACAGCTGTTAATACAGAGACTCATAACTGGTCAAAGTGCCTAGAGTAAGTAACTGTTGAGTGCTGTGCCCTAGGTGGCACACCTAAATTGTTTTATATCATTAAGTATTTATCTTTACTTTATGTGTTTTTGCAATCTTCACATCGTATGAAACCACCCACAGTGTTAAGTGAGGCCTGTGGGCCCTGCTGAGTGGAAGTCCAGTGTAGGGCTGGAGCCCTGGAAGGACCATGCACTGTCTCAGAGAGAGCTGCCCAGCACCTGCTCCTGAAGAACAGCTGGGCAGAGCCAGGCTCTGCAGGAATCAGTAAATATTTGATGAGGAAATGACTGACCAAACCTGGAGACTACGGTCAGCAAGGGCAGTGTATTGTAGGAATAGGCGTGGGCATTGATTCGCCTCAGCAAAGAGGCAAGCCTTTTAAAAGGCTGCCTTTGTCTCTAGCCTTGGTGTTTGACCTTCCCAGCAGGACTGGATGGGATGGGATGACCTTGCTTCTCACTGGTCACAGTATCAGGAAATTCCTCTGGGGAAGCAGAACACACTAACCAGCTACCGTTTTAGAAGCAGGAATGGAAGAATCACAGAGAAAAATGAACAAGATAATATTGTGATGTGTCACAGAAATTAACATCATGATGGACCATGCAAATTAATTTTATGATTAACCATCAAATTAATACTGCAGTGGGCCCTTCCTTCCCAGAAGGTCTCTGCCAACTGGGCAGAGCTCCTACTCTGAACACGGCAAGCAGAGCAGAGTCTCTAGAACTGGTGGTTTTGTCAGGAGTGGGTCTTGGCTTACACAGCTGTCAAGAACAGGACCTTTTGGGTATGACGGGTTCAGTGTGATGAGCTGAAGTCAAAACAGGTCCTAGGCAAAGAAACTGGAAAGGGGGATATCAAAACTTTCGAGAAGGAAGCTGCTGGTCATGAAGCTAGGCTCAGACACTTTAAAGTCAAGCTCAATGGGGCCAGACCTTGCACAAGTCCTTAATCCTCAGGGCTCCCATATGCATGATGGGAGTCCCCATGTCAAAGGAGATGCTGACAGACTGAGTTCCTGGACTAGAGTCCACAAGAAACCAAGAACACACGGTCTTTGTAAAACAAACAAACAAACAAGAAACAGTTTCTGCTCTGCTTGTGTGACTGAAAGTGAAGCCTAATCAGATAGTGCAAGGATGGACATATTGGATGGTGTGGACAAAGCCATTGGATGCTTCAGACAGAGGTCCATTTGGATGATGAGGAAAGAAGTCCATTGGATATGAGGACAGACTCATTGGATGGTGCAGACAGAGACCCATTGGATCATGCAAACAGAGATTCATTGGGTTGTGCAAGCAGAGTCCCACTAGTTGGTGTATGGAAGAAGGCACTAAACTAGAGCTCAAAAGAAGGGCAGCCTTGAGGATACTAGGAGCAAAGAAACAGCAAGTGACAGACACCAAGCACCAACTAGCATGTACTCTTGTAGACAATGAACTCAAGTGGCTGGAGTTTTTCAGGGAGGCAGGCAGCAAGAGGTAGGCCAGGTATGTCTGCCAGGATGAAAGAGCTGTTTATTCTGTGAGCAAAGGGAAGTCCCTCAGCATCATTCATAATGAGTGGGCTAGAAAGATAGTCCAGACCAGCATGATGGTGCTGGGGGAACCATCTCTGTGAGTAAGGTAGTTTTTAGTTGCAGAACTGAAAAACCCTAAGTGCCTCCAGTTACAAATGGAGAGGAGAGGCGGGACATCTGAAGCACCCATGCTTTTGTCTTCAGAACATGAAGTGGGCCCTGTTCTTCTCCCTGCTCTTGTTTGGAACGCTAAGACTAATATGCAGAAGGTATATGCATCTGTTATGTAATATATAATGAGTATCCTTCTCCATCCTGTAAGGGCATTTGTGGGCCATGCTCGCTTACCCACTTCCTATAAAGTCCAAATGGCTGATGAAAAGCCCTGGCTGAAGCGAGAGGAAGACGGAAGTGTGCCTGTTAATAACAGAGCAGCCGCAATCCGCCAGCTGAGCACTCTCTTGAGACGCTACGACTCAAAAAAGTTCTAAAGTTTTAAAACTGCCCAAGGATGCACTGCCTTCTGGGCGTCTCTGAGAGCAGAGCAGGAAGCTCGGTGGATGGAACCCTATTTAGGTATGTAGACAATGAAAGCCACTGTCTCCGATGTCTCTACGGGTCCTCAAAGCCAGGACCGCTTTGCTCCAAGAAACAGCCATCTTGGCGCACCATGGCAATAATCTTCTCTGTCTCCGAGTTGTGTGCAGATGGCAGGAGCTGATGTTTGTTCCCAGAGTTGCACTCAGCCTGATTCATGGGGTCACCCACCCCTTCTTTCCTGCATGTGCCCGACAAGATGGGGAGAGGGTCATCTTGTGGGACCATCCTGTTAGCCTTACGGACCAGACAGACCATTCTAAAAGACATTCCTGGTCCTTCCCTTCTTTGCGACAGTGTCCCTGATGTGCCCAAGCAGTCTTTGGTCTCTGGGTTTGTTTGTGCCTTACACCGATCACACCCCTTGTGCCCTGTCATCTCCCTCATGCTCATTCTGATACCAGCCATGTCTGTTTATTGAGTCTGGCTTTGTAAATGTTTACTGACCTCTAACAATGCAAGACTAAGAAATCATGAGCCCCGAAACAAACATTCACAGTTCACAGGGAGCTCTGGCAAGTGTGTGCCCTGTAAAGGTTCTATAGCCAAGACTGAACAGAGCTGTCCAGGGACTGGTAGGTGCTGGCTGCCATGACAGGCATGTGTTCCTGTCATGTGGCCTGGGCTCCAGGTAGTAAGCTTGGAATGCAGAGCCTCCCTTCCCTCTTCCCTCTCTCCAGTCCATCCCCTCTGTCCCTCTCTCCCTCTTCCCTCTTTCCCTTTCATCTTTAACACAGTTGTGCTTATTAGACTCTTCACTTGCTAACACATCAACTTCCTGAACTCGTGAAAGGCCTCCTCCATATTTTATAGCCCACATCACCTCAGAGCCCTGCCTCTCATCCTCAACTCCCATCTAGCACCCTCTCTAACGTGCTTGATGCATACCCATAAAATATGCATGAATCCTTATAAAATATATAGGGTGCTTGTGCTGGAGTATATGCCCTGCCTTCCTCTGTGGCTGAGGCTTTTCAATCAACACAACACCTTGCAGCATATCTGCACATGCGTTCTTTCTGATGCCTCCCAGCCCTGCATGGCATGTGCCTCTGTTTCTTTCTGATGCTTCTCCTGTTGCTAGCTGCTCTACTTTTCTTTCTGTTGCTGTGATAAAAACCCTTAGATCAAAAGCAGCTTAGGGGAGGAAAGGGTTTGTTTCATCTTACACTTCCTGGTCACAATCCACCATCAAGGGAAGTCAGGTCAGGAACTCAAATAAGAGTTTGAAGCAGAAACTGTGTTGGAATATTGCTTACTGGCTTGTGTTCAGCTAGCATTCTTGTGGAGCCCAGAACCACCTACCAAAGGAATGGTGCCTCCCATAGCGGCCTGGGCCCTCAGTTATGATTAACATTCAACATATTCCATTGCAGATGTGCAGACAAGGCCACCTGACCTGGGTAGATTTGAGATTCTCTTCTTACACAACTCTAGGCTGTGTCAAGTTGAGAGTTAAACTTAATAGGACAGTCCTGTGTGATGTTGCATGCTACTATTGCATACCTCCAGGGACAGCGTCCAATGTGTCTGCAGCATCCCAAACATGGCTCCCTGGGTGCCTTTTGCCATCACTTCCTAGTGACCCCAGTGAGAATGTTCTACAGGAGCCACTTTATGCCCCATGCCAAGGCAAGAACAGGTGGTCAGGTTGTTCCATATGAGGGGAGATGGTCGTAGCCCACATGGTCCCTCTTGTCTTCACAGATGTGCACTGGATGCTGAGAGAACAAGAGATGGGCATGGGTTCTCTCTCTTGCTGAGGAGAAAGCCAAGCACTAAGGATATGTGCAGATGCATGGCATAGTGGATAGCTAGAGGCATAATCTAGCGACACTGGAAAATTCCTAGTTTCCAAGAGTCTTCTCTGGAGAGATGAATGTCGGGAGGAATGTGAGGGACACCACCAGCCTCAGTCCTCAGTTCACCTTTAAGGAGAACATGCTAGAAGTTGTCTCCCTGCCCACCCACTTCTGGTATGCACTGTGGAAATCTGTGTGTGGAACCCTCTGCTTGGAGGGCAGTGGCATGCCCTGACCTCCATCCTTAACTATGACCTTCATCTGCTGTAACCTCCATTCCTTCGTTGAGCCCCTCCCACGTCTGATACTGATCCCTATCTCCAGCGATGACCTTCATCTTCCATTCTGAGTATGAGTCCCCACCCCAACATCCACCTTCTAGTCCTACCTTCCATCTTTGATCCGGCCTTTGTCCCCTGCCCTGCCCTTCATCCATCTGCTGCCCTTTATCCCCCATCCTGACCTCCATTACCACCCTGACCACCACCCTCTTGCTCTTATCTCCACGCCTGCCTTGACCCCCATCTCTCACCCTGGAACATTCTTAGAACTCTGCTTCAGGCAGCTTTCTTAACCTCTAAGCAAGCAGAAACGTGGAGACCTCAGGTTAGTGGGTACTTTACCGTGTGCTGAGGGGTTTGTCATGGAGCTATTTGGCAGTGAGTTGGCTGCCACAGCACTCCTAAGAACAGGAAGGCTCAGCAGGAGGTCATACCACCTTCTGAGATGTTCCGAAGAGAAGGCTGGATACTGTCCCCTGGAGGTTGGGCAGGCAACCTCTCATAGCTCTAGTCTGTGCCTTCCTGCCCCATGCTGGGAAGCCTCATGACACAGGAAACACCCTGAACAGGACCAGGAGGTGCTGTAACAGACAGGGAAACTCTGTGCTCCTGAATGAATAGCAGAGCTTCAGGGTGGCCTTCCAGGGTGTCACCAGAAACTAAGAGGGGGGAAGAGTCAGGCCTGGAGTGTGAGATCCCGCACCTTGCACCATAGCTTCTGCCATGTAGCTCCATGGAAGGAGTGACTCACTGTGAAGAATAGAGCTAGTCACTATCTGCTGTGAATATTCAGAGTCTCTGCAACTTCACCTCTTAATGTGGGGCATGCAGATAAGGCACAAGGTAGTAGACCCTCAGAGAATATATGAAGTGATAACAGCCATAAAGAAACAAAGGAGTTGAAGGCAGCTGGTGATGGGCCCACCTCTGCATCCCTGTTGGTGATGGGTCTGTCTCTGTATCCCTGTTGGTGATGGGCCCATCTCTGTATCTCTGTTGGTGATGGGCCCGTCTCTGCATACCTCTTGGTGATGGGACTGTCTCTGTATCCCTGCTGGTGATGGACCTGTCTCTCTATTCATGTTGGTGATGGGTCTGTTGGTGATGGGCTCACCTCTGCATCCCTGTTGGTGATGATGGGCCTGTCTCTCTATCCCTGTTGGTGATGGGCCTGTCTCTCTATCCCTGTTGGTGATGGACCTGTCTCTGTATCCTTGTTGGTGATGGGACTGTCTCTGCATCCCTGTTGGTTATGGGCCTGTCTCTGTATCCCTGCTGGTGATGGGCCTGTCTCTCTATCCCTGTTGGTGATGGTCCTGTCTCTGTATCCCTGTTGGTGAAGGACCTGTCTCTCTATCCCTGCTGGTGATGGGCCTGTCTCTCTATCCATGTTGGTGATGGGTCTATTGGTGATGGGCCTGTCTCTCTATCCCTGCCGGTGATGGGCCTGTTTCTGTATCCCTGTTGGTGAAGGACCTGTCTTTCTATCCCTGCTGGTGATGGGCCTGTCTCTCTATCCCTGTTGGTGATGGGTCTGTTGGTGAAGGACCTGTCTCTCTATCCCTGCTGGTGATGGGTTTGTCTCTCTATCCCTGTTCTCATTCTATTATTCTGTATTTTTTTTCTCCATCTTCTCTTCACTTTCTCTCTGCTGAGGATGCAACTGTAGGCTCTGCATGTGGAAAGCAAGGATTTCCTCTAAGACATTTCCCAGACACTAAATCTGTCACATTCACAACAGATCTAAGAAAGACCTTTCTAGAAAGCTGAGGTTCATCAGAGACTTGAGGATGGGAGAGGAAGCATGAGAATGTGTTGTGTGGCCATAGGAGGCCACTGGGATGGAGCTGGCAGAGAGGGATATCATAAAAGGATGACACGGTGGGAAGCAGTCACGCAGAGCTGAGTGAGCAGGGCTTGGCTATCACACCGGTCTTGGTGAGCAGTCATGGAGGGGCCTGTAATGATAGGAAGTGCAGGCCTAGCTGAGTGGCCAGGAAGATGCCCCATAGCCAAATCAGATCATGGTAACACCTCAGGGGTGTGGAAGGACAGGGTGGGTGTTTAGGATCTCAGACTAGGTGAGGGAAGGTGTGGAGGTGCGGGCCCCAAGATCAAGCTAAAGGGAAGACATTATGGTTTGAATATGAAGTGTGTCCAACAGGTGCAGGTTGAATGCCTGGTCTTCGGCTGATGATGTTGTTTGGAGGGGAGACAAAGATGAGACCTGGAAAGGTACCCTTTTCTCTAGCCCTCTCCTCATCCCTTTCCTTGCAGACAACCAGGAGGCAAGCATCTCTGCCACACACTCCTACCACCACAGGCTTCATCTTTTGATCCAGCAGAGCTTAGACTGATGTGTCCAAAGTCAGGAACCAAAATGGGTCATTCCTTAGTTAAATTGTTTCTAGTTGCTTTGCTGTCACAGGATCAAAAATAAGAGCTCTAAGGAAGTGATACAAAGTCTTTGTCTCTGAATAATATGCTTTGAGAGACCAGAGTCAGGCAGAGGCTGCAGCCAGACACACGTGGATGCAATGTGGAAGGGCAAGGCCCAGGGCCTCTCGTTGCCAGCCCTTCATTTTCTTAGTGTGCCAGCTGTTGGTGCTGAGTGGGCGTCTCTGCGCCTAGGTCATGACCTCACATAGGCCACAGTCCCTCCCCAAGCACTGGCCCTGCAGCCTACACAGGGCATCATAGGAATGACCTCTAGCTCTGGAATCTCCTATGGTATTGGGAGGCAGTGACAGCGTGTCTCCTTTCTTGGCTCAGCCTTTTCCCCTCGTTCTCATGTCCTACTAAAGACAGTCAGTGACTGGATTGCAGGTAGAGGTGCTGAACTGATGTCTTCCCATGGACGTCTTGGGTACCTTCATGTTTCATATATAAACGCATATATGAGGGGGGAGGCATAACATACGTGTGAACGACTGAAGAACAGTTGAAGATGATATGGATAAGGTGCACAAAAGAAGGGGCTGCAGAATATTCTAGTGCTGGAAGAAACAAGGGCCAATGAGCTACTGTCTTATAGTGTTCTGTAAACAGAGATTATGTTGATTTCCCAGCTGCCCAGACTCCAACAGATCACACAGAAACTTTATTAATTACAATACTATTTGACCTATTAGCTCAGGCTTCTTGTTAACTAACTCTTACATCTTAAATTAACCCATTTCTATTGATCTGTGTATCACCACAAAGCTGTGGCCTACCAATAAGTTTCCTATGTCTTCTCCTTTGGCAGCTGCATGATGTCCTCCTAGACTCTGCCTACTCTCTCTCTATATCTCTCTGTTTGGATTTCCCACCTGGCTTTACTCTGCTAAGCCATTGGCTAAAACAGCTTTATTCATTATCCAATAAAAGAAACACACATACAGAAGGACATCTGATGTGGGATTCTCCTCTGTATGCTGTGAATATCATTGGTTAATAAAGGAACTGCTTTGGGCCTATAGCAGAGCTGTAGGAGAACAGAACTAGGCAGGGAAAATCAAACTGAATGCTGGGAGAAAGGAGGCAGAGTGAGAGAGAAGCCGTGTATTCCCACTGGACACAGATGCCAGAACTATTCCCGGTAAGCCACAGCCTCGTGGTGATGCACAGATTAATGGAGATGGGTTAAATTGAGATGTAAGAGTTAGCAAATAAGAAGCTAGAGCTAATAAACCAAGTAGTGATTTAATTAATACAGTGTCTGTGTGGTTTTGGGGGGGCTGAGCAGCCAGAAACAAACAAGTGGTCTCCACACTACAGATATCTTACATCACTGTTCTGATGTTCAAACCCTTTGTTGCCTTTGCAGAGTCATAACAATCTTCAATGTCGCCAAGTCTATCTTCATCCTTGTTCCCAAGAATACTGTAATGTTCTTTGGAGAGTGCCCAAATAAGGTGCAAAAGAACATGATATGGCCCCTGTTCCTCCTGGAGACAGTATGAGCTCCTGGAGCCTTGGATGGGAAGGTCCATGAATGGCCTGGTCTTGTGTGTGTTATATTAGGGTGGGAGCCACAGGATGGCATCTGCTTCTATGTGATGGACCACCTCATGTGCTACAAGAAGATAGGAAGAAGAGATGGTGGGTGGATGCTGTTTTCCGTGACAGAAGGGGATAGAGACAATACACTGAGCACCATCTTTAACAGGAATGGGACCTGGGTATTAGGGAAGCCAACCTCTGTGGGTCAGACATTGATGTTCTGGGGCTCCAGACTCCTCCCAGATCGCTGAGTCCATGTTATTGGGGAGTGTCCTATCACCTCATTTCCTGAGCACGTGGGCCAGACCCCCGACCGAGGTTTGTCTGGGGCAGGTACTGCCATCAGTCTTTGGTGGATAGTTCAGACAGCATGTCCCCAGGAAACTGGAGCTGCTTTGCCCCTCTGTCCCTGTCACACACACATGGAGCATTGGCTTGCTGCTATGATCCGTATAAAAGAAGGACAACCCCATGGAGGACTAAACCAACCCGGCCCCCAAATTCCAGCCCCAACCTTTCCTGCTTATTTGCTTTAGGAGAAAAGAGTCCCTATTTGGTTATTAAGAAAGCGAGGTGCTGTTTCCTTTATCTGCCCCCGGATTTATCTAGCATGGTCTTGAGTTAAATAGATTCAGAGGCGTTCACTCAATGCCAGACAACGTTTAGCTAACGGTGTCATTTCTTCCCACACCTAAAGGAACTACGGTATTTATTAAAGCATTTTGATTCTTTGGAGACAGATTAATAAGAAGCTCGTGTCAGTTTTGTATGATAAAATGAGTCAATAAAGAAATCCTCAGTGGTTGAAGCATGCCCAGCCGCGGTTGGCACAGTGTGTATTTGTGTTGCCACAGAGAAAGATTACTCAGGAAAGAAATCCTTTGTGATGTGTTTCCATTATGGAACGGGCACTCTGGATTGCACTTCTCTGGGTGGGTGAGGGGGCTGTTTATGCATGTGGTTTGTGTGGGGGCATCTATCTTAAGGCTGAGAATAGAGAGTTTGAAAGTGGGCTTTCAGAATGATGGAAGAAATGTCTGCCTGCCTGTGGCTCTGTGGGCTACGTATTTTGGTGTAGCATCAAGGCAATCAGAGATGATGCAGAGACACACAGGCATGGTTTTAGCCTTATAAATTCTTTTTCAAAGTTTCAGGGACCCTGGTTGGGGGATGACTCAGTCAGTGAAGTACACAAGTAGGGGGTGCTTGGGATTTATCCCCCAGACACTTAGGTAAAAGACTGGGTGTAGTGGCATGTTCTTAGAACTACCACACTTAGGGACAGGGTGGGGACAGTGGATCCCTGACACTCATTAGCTGGGCAGCCTAGTCAAATCAATGTGTTTTTGGTTCAGTGGGAGACCCTGTCAAAAATACAAGTGAAGAGCAACTTAAGAAAGGCAACCAATGTCTACTTTGGTTTGCACATGTACACACATATGAACACTCACCCACATACATGCACACACACATGAACACTCACCCACATACATGCACACACATATGAACACTCACCCACATACATGTACACACATATGAATACCCACCAACACACATGCACACACATATGAACACTCACCCACATACATGTACACACATTTGAACACTCACCCACATACATGTACACACACCTACACTAACAAGTGCATACATCACATGACAGTACAACACACAAATTCTCTCTCTCTCTCCGTCTCCCCCTCCCCCCCACCTCTCTCTCTCTCTCTCTCTCTCTCTCTCTCTCTTTGACATCAGAAAAATCAATAAATAAATACCAAAGGCCTCTTGGTCTGCAGAAATAGAGCCATGGGGAACTCTGCCTCCTCTGCCTCCCAGGGGACCATCCACTTCCATAGCCTAGTAAGAAAGGCTTGTTTGTTCTTCAGCAAGGAAGTGTGCTTGCTCCTCATCCATCTGTCCTGACCTTGCATTTGGGGGGTGCTTGAACTTCCAGGAGTGAATTCAGAAACTGTTGGTGCCTGTTAGCATTAGATTCCTTCCAACAAATGCTTTGCTGGAATTGAAGCCAGGGCCTTGCTTATGAAAGACAGCAGCCATGGTGAGAGGACAAGCTGTGTCTCAGGCCAGCTTCGTGCCCAGGAGCCCTCGCCCATCCTAAATACATATCGGTCCTGACATTTTTCACCTGTACTTTTTAATTAAATTGTTTGAGTGAAATTTAATTGTGTTGAAGTGGAGATTAGAGCTACAGTTTAGAAATAAGTGTGGAAAGGTCTTTCCTTCCACCTGGAGAATGATGGTGGAGCTCAGACAGAACAAAGTTAATTAAATAACAAAGGCGAGAATCTACTGAGCTAATCCAGGAGCCCAGGATGAGTCTCAGAGGGACATGAGCCTGTACTTCCTGAGAACACCCCACTCCTGGTCCTCACTGCAGGGAAAGCAAGCTCAGAACACAGATTCCTCACACAGGCAGAGACCTCTTCTGCAGTGCTGACAGATGGTCCGTACTCAAACCTTAGAGTTGGGACCAGTAACGTCATCAGTTATACATGCAAAAGGAGACTCCAAAACTAGGATGGAACCAGATCCAGGAGCTAGAGTCTGTCAGATCCAGGAGCTAGGGTCTGTGACATCTGCTTACCATTTATCCAGATCCGGGAGCTAGGGTCTGTGACATCTGCTTACCATTTATCCAGATCCGGGAGCTAGGGTCTATGACAGTCTGCTTACCACTTCTCCTTGCCCTGACTGATTAGCTCACTGTGAGCGTGTGTGACTGAATAAACAAGACATTCCTGTGGCCAAGGACAATTCAGAGGCCCCTCAACCCCATTTTATCTAAACTAAGTGAAGATTGGTTTTTTAAAATTTTAACACTAGAAAACACTAGTGGTTCCAGCCCAACAGGACGCCTCTGATGCTGACCTCTTCCTGGGGCAGAAGCAGCTACAGTAAGGCACCTGCTCAGCTGTCAACAGCTGGAGGAAGTGGGGGAAGCCTTGAAAGTGGCTTCCATTTCACAAAGGCATGAAGTTCTTTTAGAGAAAAGACATTTGCTTGCTGGTGAGCTTTAGAACCCTAATGGACAGTTTTATTTTCCTTAATCTGGATCAAGTACAGGACTTGTTCATGCTGGGCCAGACACTCTTCCCTGTGAAGTGAATTTAGCTGTCTCGGTGGACACTCCTCCTGTGTCACAGTGAAGAGAGAACATGCCACTAGGAGGGGCAGGGAGGTCACCTCTGCATCTGGTGCACATCTGTATCGTCTGGCACACTGTGAGCTCAGGTGTGTGTTCTGGACAGACCTGCCTCAGACTGGGGAGTGTTTATCTATTGGCTACTTCAGCAAGATGCTTGTTACACACAGGTGTTCAGGAGACTCTCAAGGACCCCTGGGAGAACGCGGAATGAGGAAAGGATGGGGCGCTCAGGGTCTGCCTTTGAGGCCACCGACCTGAGTCCACAAGTCACCTGTGAAATGCACATGGCTTCCTTCTTTCAGCATTGTTTTGGATTCAAGAAGACCCTGCCTGGCTGCATCAGGGTCCTTTGCTTCCTGGTGTGACTGGAAGAACACATGCTGGAACTAACCAGCCGGTGGGAAATAGTGAACCATCTCTTACTAAACTGTAATGAGAAGAAATTACCTATATTTCAAATTTTGTGTTTAAACTAAGCCTCATTCCCTGTCTGACATTTCCCTGGTCTAACATCTTTTTGCTGTTTGAGTTTTCCCGATTCTAACACCACAGAGTCCAGGTGTGTGAGGCAGCTAGCTGGGAGAGGCGGGTACACTTTTGAAGTGTCCTTATCTGATCATGTAAACATACACCTCCATTGATTTTCTTGGAGTAATTTATTTGCCTGAACTTTGCTCAGGAAAAGCTGAACAATAGGAAAAGAAAAGAGCTGATTTGAAAATCTACTGTCTCTTCAAGGAAATGTGGAGACAGCCGAAGAAGAGCCATGACAGAGCCTGTGGGAGCTAAGCAAGGGTGGGGTATCAAGGGCAACCATGTCATGGCTTACATCAGCCACTAGGTCCACAGGGAGCCTCAGACCACTTCCTCCTGCTGAGGTCAGCAACCACTGGCGTAGGCATCTGCTCTGTTTGAGTTCCTGTCCTGAGTTCCTTCGAAGGTGGACTGTAATGTGAAAATGTAAGCCCAAAAACTCTTTCCCCAACTTGCTTTTTGGTCATGTTGTTGTGTTGAAGCAATAGAAATGCTACAACAATGGCCACATCAGGTGTGTCTCAGCTAGGGTTGCTATTGCTGTGAAGAGACACCATGACCACAGCAACTCTTACAAAAGAAAACATTTAATTGTTGAAGCAGTAGCTTACAGTTTCAGAGGTTTACTCCATTATCATGGTGGGGACTACGGCAGCATGCAGGCAGACATGGTGCTGAGAGGTAGCTGAGAGTCCTTACATCTTGACTCTCAGGCAACAGGAAGTGAACTGAGACACTGGGAGTAGCTTGAGCACAGGAGACACATCAAATCCACTCCCACAGTGGCATACTTCCTCCAACAATGCCACACCTCTTAATACCACCACTCCCTTTGGGGACCATTTTCTTTTAAATGGCTACAAGGTGTGAGGACCCATGTGAGAGGCTCAGAGGTACAGGTTTCTCCCACCTGAGCTCCCGAGCCAGACTTAATTAAGCTCACTAAATTTGGAAATGGGAAGCATGTCAGCCTGACAGGATGACGGCATCTAAGTATTTGGTTGGCTGTGATCTGGGTGTCTCCAGGACAGTGGCTTAGGATGGGATTAAGATTCAAATGAGTAAAAGCAGATCCTCCACCATGAGGGTGAGCTGCCCATCATCAGTTGAGGAACAAAGTCTGACTTCAGATCTTCCCTGAGCCTCCAGGCTGCTCTTCTATCCATTAGACTTAGACTTCCCCTCCCCTCCCCTTCCTCGTCCCTCCCTCTCCCTCTCTCCATTCCTGTCTCCCTCCGTCTCTCCCCCCACCACCCTGCATCTCAGCCTGAATGATCTTTTTGCTGTTACTACTACTCTTGCAACACAGAGACGTCCTCTGCTACCAGACACTGAATGTGTGTGAAAGCCAAGTCAGGCTTTGCCTATTCATGTGGAACAAGGTCTTCTCGACTGTGACAAGCCATGGACAGGATAAGGGAAGTAAGGCATTTGAGATTGGTTTAATAGGGTGTGTGTGGAGGTGGGAGTCAGCAGCTCTACCTTGGAGCTTTCGCCTGTGGAGACAAGATCCTTCCTGCTTGTCCTGAACTCCTTGTTTCTCACACTCCCATCCTGCCCCTCTGGCCTGGATCAGACCTGAGGATGGTACAGAAAGCACTTCATGCTGGAAACTCACCCTCTTCTCCCAGCACATTAACCCCCATTTCTGCTTTGCATTCAGTCAGCATTCACACAGCCTTTACTGTGTGAGAGAGACTACAGGCACAGACAGGGCTCTTGAGGAGGGAGGGCCCTATGCTCTGTCCTAGTTCAGGAAGGTCTAGGTGACAGGGCAGGGAGGACTGGGTTATCTTGTCACAAGAATTAGCCAAGAAAAGAGCTGGAGATGGAACTCAGCTGGAAGAGTGTTGGCCTGTCGATCAGGACATTCTATGTTCATTGCCCAGTGCCCTCCACCCTGGGTCTACTGTGCGTGTCCACTGCCCTGTGTGTGTCCACTGCCCTGTGTGTGTCCACTGCCCTGTGCATGTCCACTGCCCTGTGTCCACTGCCATGTGTCCATTGCCCTGTGTCCACTGCCCTGTGTCCACTGCCCTATGCTCATTGATCAGCACCACGTAGTTCTGAGTATGTGGTGTATCACTATAAACCTAGCACCCAGAAGTGGAGGTGGATCAAGATTCAAGGTCATCGCCCATTGATGACCAGTGGTCATCAATGATGCTGGTGGTCATCCAGCATGGGCTCTGCCCATCCTGCAGGTTGTTTTTGTGGAATTGGCAGCCCATCCTTGTGTGGCATCTCAAATAGCTTTTCTGGGTTCTTGTCAGAGATGGTCTTAACTGCTTCCCGGATTTTAAGTTTACTGAATTTCCTCACCTTAAAAGTTTGAAACTGGGGTTCCGGGGGGGGGGGCTACAGTATCCATCTGGGCCTCAGAAGCAGGAACATGAGAAGCCCCTAGGTCTTCTTGGCTTTTTTCTCTGTGTGGCCACTATTCATGCCAGCACCCCAGCAGGAATTTCATGTCAGCAATATTAAAACCATATTTCCACTTTCAGCCACGGTCAGGTTTTCCACTAGAGTCTGGAAAGCTGCACAGCTGAAATGGAGAGAGATCCCTAGTGAATGAGCTGGAGGGTGCTCTCCAAAACAGCTGTGTGCACCCAGGGCAGGGAGCCTCTTCCTAAACAGTGGCCTAGTTCAATCTCAAAGGCAGAGGTGGGCATAGGTCCCTACCTGCTTCTGTACCCCCTTAACTGCCTTGACTTCTGTGAGCTTGTGGCTAAGTGCTGGGGTTCAGCAACAGCATGCACACAGATGTGCCTAAGATGCCACCTGTGATGGTTTGAATGCAGCTGTCCCCCATAATCTCATAGGGAGTGGCACTATTAGGGGGTGTGGCTTTTTGGAGTGGATATGGCCCTACTGGAGGAAGTGTGTCACTGTAGGGGTGGGTTTTGAGGTTGCCTATGCTCAGGATACCACCCAGCATCTCAGTTGACTCCCTGTTGCCTGCAAGATGTTGGACTCCTAGCTACTGTGCCAGTACCACATCTGTCTATACGTTGCCAGACTCCCCATCATAATGACAACAGATCGAATGTCTGAAACTGTGAGAGAGCCACCCAATGAAATGTTTTCATTTTACAAGAGTTGTCATGGTGACCATGGTGTCACCTTCACAGCGATAGAAGCTAAGACAGAAGATGATACTGGGGAATGGGGTATTGTGAGTTGGGCCTGTGCATGTTTTTGTTTGGACCTTGGAATTGTGGATTAGAAAAAAAGTGAAATGTGTTTAGTGTTATTAATGGACCACACTAGCAGGAGCATGGAAGACAGTGGTGTTGAACGTGATTGGATGGAGTGTGGGAGGCTTTCTCAAGAGGTTACAGGGAAGAATGTTAGTATGTTACCTGGACATCATTCTTGTGTTATTTTGGTGAAGAAAATGGCTGCTTTTGACCCTTGTCTAAAAAGTTTGTCTGAGGCTAAAATGAAGCATCTTGGACTAATTCCCTTAGTGGAAGAAATCTCAAAACAACCTAGTATGGACTCTATTGTGTGGCTACTAGTTTCTAACTCTAATAAAGATTTATAATTAAAAGGAGCAAACTGAGCAGGGTAAAATACAAAATGTGAAATTTAAGGAGAAAGGGAAGACCAAAAAGTGGAATGGAACTAAGTTCTATGTTCAAGGAAGTAAAAGATAAAGAAATGGAAGAAAGGAAATGGTGACCTCAGGGAAACATCCCACCCAGCTAGGTTTTTAATTTGTGAAAAGGAACTAAAGAAAAGTTTAGAGCCGGATGTGGTGTGGCATACTTTTAATCCCAACACTGGGAAAGCAGAGAAAACACTTGGTCTAAAAAGCAAGCTTCAGGACAGTCAAGCTTAGGCAGTGAAGGACAGAAAACTGGAGAAGATGTAACTGAATGAGGGGGCCATATTTGAGTCCCAGTAAACAGCCAAACTTGGCCACTTTGGCCATGTGTTTCTGGCTTTAGAGTTAAGGATAGAAGAAATGAGTTATTGAATTTGCTTCTGCACCTAAAGAAAGCCTCTGAGGCCAGGCATATGTCAGGGGTGTCCCTGAATGGAGGCCTAGTAGACAGGTCCTTGTATGATGTTGAAGCCTACATTGCTTTGGAGACCCCAAAATGTTAGAGATGCCAGAGCCATGGGATACCTGCCTAAGAGAGCTGCTAACAGGGAGTGGATCCAGCCCAAGAGAGAGAAGTGTGTTGCAGTCAACAAAGCTAAAAGGGGTTGGAGATCTGAAAAGCATTTTAACATCAGGCATGAAGATGCAGAGTTTGGAGTTTGTCCAGCTGTTTTTCAGTCTTGCTTTTGTCCAATATTTCTCTACCATACTCCCTTCCCTGTGTTTTAGGACAGTAATGTATATCCTACGCCATTGTACGTCGGAAGTATGTAATCTACCTTTTTTATTTTGATTTTTACTGGTGATTGTGGTTAAAAGATTGTATGAATCTCAGATGAGGACTTTGAACTTTGGACTTTAAAACATTGTTGAGGCTGCTATAGACTATGGGGACTTTGAAGTTGGATTAAATGAATTTTGCATCATGACATTGTTACAAGCTTATGGAGGCCAGGGAGTGGAATGTGGTAGTTTGTATATACTTGGTCCCCATAATCTCACAGGGAGTGGCATTCTTAGGAGGTGTGGCTTTGTTGGAGGAAGTGTGTCACTGTGGGAGCAAGTTTAAGGTTTCCTATGCTCAGGTACCATTCAATGTCTCAGTCAACTTCCTGTTGCCTGCAAGATGTAGGATTCTTAACTACTCCAGTGCCATGTTTGCCTGCATGCTACCATGCTCCCCGCCATAATGACAATGGACTGAACTTCTGAAACTTTAAGAGAGCCACACCAATTAAATGTTGTCATTTGTAAGAGTTGTCATGGTCGTAGTGTCATCTCCACAGTATAGAAACCATAGCTAAAACACCATCTTTAGTGGCCTTCAAGGAGACAACCCACATGCTCATAAAGAGTGAAGGATAAGCAGAATATGGTTATAAGGTTAGTGTGGCTTATAAACTTTACAGAATCTAAAATCACCCATGAGGTGGGCTTCTAACCATGACTGTGGGAAACTATCTTGAAAATGGTGATGGATGTGGAAAGACCCATCCACTCTGGGTGACACCATTCCCTGGCTGGAATCCTTGTCTGTATAAATAAAGGAAGAGAGTTGAGACCAGCAGCTTCCCATGATGTTCTGTGACCAGCTACTCGAAGACCCTCCTGTTTGACTTCCTATGAGCTAAAAATAAACCACTTCTCCCTTAAGTTACTTTCCTCAGAGTATTTTAATCACATCAGTAGGAAAACAGACAACGACAACCGTGTATCAGTTCCCTAGAACAGTACTCAGTCCCAGAAAGGAATGCTACATTTATAAATTCTACAATGGAGCTAAACCTTGAAAACACACCAAGTGATTTAAGAAAAAAAAAATCTACCTGCTAGAAGTTGTGAAACAAGCAACTTTGTAGAGATGAGAGTCAGTTTGAGCTGCTTGTTGCTGAGGAGGAGGGAGGACTAGGGAGTGATTGCCTTATCTGCACCTTTCCTTTTGGGGAGTGAGCATGTTCTGGGGCTGGAGGTGACTGGATGCAACAGTGGGTACACCCTAAATGTCACCAATTGTTAACATTGCATGATATGTATTTACAACAGCAAAATTTGAGCCTGAGGTCTAATGTAAGTTTTCAAGACCATTTGAAGTTCTTGTAAACAAGGCTGCCTGATTCCTCTCTATTTTGCTTTTACAGTAAGCCCCACCAGTGAAGCTCAGGCATATTTCCCATTGAAAATGATGGCTTTTGTGTCTTGCAGGTTGCACAATAAAATCTGATGAACTCTTTTTGGCCTCTGGGTACCTGTGAAGGTAGCCACTGTTTCTCCAGTGTCCTTCCCTGAGCCCAAAGTGGATGGCTTATTGATGATGGCTGCCTATGAGGATAGAGGCATCTTGACCTCCTCTGGGCAGAATTGACAGTGTGATCTGTGTGCACCTCTCCCGTGCTCTTTGTCACTCTAATTGCTGAAGAGCTTGAGAAGACGGTAGCCATCCAGACATCTCAGTATAGCCTATGGGCTGTGGGCAAAGGCACTGCAGACCCAATACCACTTTGAATATTAACAACCACTCCCAACTTTAAACCACATTATAATTTGAAGGCGCTCAGTGGTGCCTCTGCCTCTCCAGCTAAATGACATTTGTCACACTCAAGTAGGAACAATTATTAATAATTTTCATTTCATTAGAGGCACTACAATAAAATGTCAACAGCCTTCAAAGTGCATCAGAAGTGTACAAATTAATTTTGATTTTCTGAAGTGTAATTACTTTGGTAAGTACTGGACTGTGCGATCACGTTGGGCATTCTCATTCGTGCAATCAATTACACTTAAGTGCACTTATCTGTTTTCAAACATGAGTTTGGGAGGTCACCTGTTGGTGGGTAACTGCTTTTATAGCAGGGAGAGGCTGGGATTCACGTGGGCCATCCAGCAATTGTGGCATAGACCAGCCAGCGGGATCGATTGAAACCTGAGCACAAACACTGTTTTAGTGGAGGCCACTCCCTCCTCCTCAGGGAACCCAGGATTAATTGCATACACTTCCAGCATATTGGGAGAGAGCCTCTGAAGACCACCCTTACAGTGAAACCTTGGAATAGCTTGTGCCTACCTACTCTAGAATGCAAAATGACAAACGTGGCTCTGCAGTGTGACCCCACACTGCTAGCTGTGCACTGTGCAGCTGTGGAACCAGTCTCTCCCCAGCTCTGTGCTCCAGTGTCTGTGGTCAATGTGGAAGCAAAGCCCTTGCTTTCTGGGAGGCTGTGTCTGTGGCAGTCATTGGCTTTATCATCTTTACCCCAGGGTGGAGGCAGAGGAGACGCTCGATCCATATTTATTGAGTGGGCAAATAAATGAGCATTGTCGTGAGAGCCCAGTGATGAAGTGTAGATGTGCTTGATGTCTATCTGTGAGCACTCGCTGTCAGTCATCTCCTTAACGTGGAATTAATAGTGATTGTTACAGTCGTAGAAAAAAACTATTGATCATCCTTAGTTTGGACAGGAAAGAGAAACAAACTCAATAAACCCATGGCGAGATTCTACAGGTCACCAGTAATTAACTGCAAGGTAGGACATTAAATGAATATCTTTCTCAACTGTAGAATGGCAAATTAGAAACAATCGTTGACACTCAGTGAGGGACACTTTTTATATTGTCCATAGGACTATAGAATGCCCAGGCTTCTGATAGAACCAGTTAACTAAATATATCACAAGGAAGGTTAAATACAAGCCTTGGAGCAAGGAACTCTGGAACTCACAAGTTACCAGACTAAGGGAACATGGCTTACCATTTCCCCTGAAGAGAAACATTCCATCCTGGAAGGAGACTCCTGCAGACTCAAGAAGACAACTGCAAGTTTCAGGAAGACCCTGAAACTTAGTAGGATCACAAGTCTCTACCACGGTTATCTAAGCAATAGGGGCTGCTGAGCAGAGAAGGCTATAACCTGTGGTGTGTCTGAGCCTCTTCAGGAAGTTCCAGGGTTGCATCTCTGAGTCATTGTTTGTGCGGAGGTGGCCTTTCAGTGATGTGCTGTCTTGAGTCACCCTGCTCCTCTAAGCAGCCCATCACTAGTACTCCTGTAAGTAGCCCCAATAAGTCCAGGTTGAGCTTAGGTGGCATTGTTACTTAGGTTAGTCATGGATTTCCTATTTAGGATGAGGAAACTTCTTTCTCACATTTCTCCAGAAATAGTGTCATACACCAAGAATAATGTCACACAAACAATTTTTAAGTACATAAAACAAGAACTTCCATGAAAGTCTATTCACAGAACATAGCTAAATAAGTTTCCGAACATTCCAGAGGCGACATCTGTTTAGCCCGCAGAAGGGTGGCTGTGCTCTGGCATGTGAGACATTCCAAAATAGAGAATCAAGTGACATAAACAAGCTGAGATCCAACACGTACCACATGTTTGATTGCTTGCAGATCGTAGATGAGATTTCACAGAACAGAAGTCGAAATGTGTAAAGTGTGTTGAGCGTCGACTGTCACTGATGCTCTGGAGAACCACGAGAATCCTGGACAGGCACCGCTGGGAGACTGGGGTGGAACGCATGGGGCTGCTGGCTGTCATCTGTCTTTTCTTCCTTGTCTTCGTCTTTGGGAATTTCATACCATACGGGTCGACCATATCCACTGGTCCCTCAACTCCGTCCAGACCCTCCCCTTCCTCTGCCCAATTCTGGGCCTTCTTTTTAAAATCTCTTTTTAGCATACATGTGCTGTCCATGCATCCTAGGGTGTGCAGGTCTTCCACTGGAGCTTGGCCGAACTACCAGGGCCGCACTAGAAAACAGCTGAGTCTCTCTCCCAGAAGCTACTAATTCCCAGTAGTTCCTCAGATAAGAGTGGGACATTGCACCCCCTTGCCCCAATACTGGCACTTTGTGCCTACCCCTCCATGCTCGGTCTGAGTGCCCCACCCAATGTAGGCACTTTGTGCCCGCCCCCCGATGCTGGGACTTTGTTTGACTTGTATTTGCTTGGGGCTGGTGGATGCTTTGTCACCTGCTGTGGGTTCATGTGTGCAGCTATCCTGCAAGAGCCTGGGGTTGGATAGGTCGTAAGCCCTAGGGGAACCTACTGCTATTTGTCTGCTAAATGGGCACAGTATTGAACTGACTTCCAATGATTTATTACTACATCCACAGACGACCGCACTGTGCAACTGTCATCAAAGACGCTTCCTTTGCATAAAATGGTGGGTAACAAAGAGCCCAATAGCTGGACAAGGTATGAATGACAAGAGATTGGAATTTATTCAATATTTAGGGTATTGTGTGTAATGTTAATTTATTTTGGCTTTAAAAGAAATGAAAGACAAACACAGAGAGTGATTTAAATAGCAAGCACATTAGGTTTCCGAAGGAGGGACAGTCAGTGGAATCCCTTTGGCTTCCACCTTGTTCATAATATCTACTCTCCATGCTTAGTGAGTGACTGGCTCCCGGTTGGAAGTGATGAGCAGGAGGACCAGTGTAATGGAAAGGGATACGGGGACCAGTAAGACACGTCACCCAAACGCCATATCTTTCTCTGAAACTTAGGTGACCTTGGAGCTCCCAGTAACTGATACTACAACTCTGAGATACATGACCATCAATGACATTTCTTCCAAATACAAAAAACGCCACCCTCATCTTGAATCAGATTTCTGTAACCATTAGCTCAATGGCCACCACAGTGTTGTCTTGGAGATGGACACAGTGGTACCAGTTCTCGGGGAACTGATCTAGAAGTGTGGTTGGTTTTCTTTGCTTGACGCAATCCCCTTCAGCATTTGGATGAGGAGTCCTCTCACTGTAGCCAAGTCAACTTTTAAAAAAAAAAAACACATTTTAAAACATTGCATTAGCATGCAAGACTGTAATTCTAAGAAAAAAGTAAAACCATAAAATAAAAGTATTTGAAAAATTTAATGTACTCATTTAAATAAAATAAAAGCCTTACCCTGACCCGAGAACTTGGCTAATGAGGCATTTGCCAAATTGTTCCGTTTTTTTGTGGCTTGCCAAGTGTGTCATTACTTTGCTTGGCACTTTCTAAAAATGTTATTATAAGCCCTTCTTCCAAAGAAAATTATGTGCCATGATTATTAACTCTAAAATTATAGACACATTTATCCACTGGTGTTTGCTTTCATGCTCAGCTGTCATTTCAGCACCGGCTGCCGGGGTCGCGCACCTGCTCAGAGTGACGCCTTCCCTGGGTCTCAGCTAATTCCCCATTATCTGGTGGAAAGCCAAACACTGCGGAGATAAGACAACCAAACGCGGGCTCTCAGAGAAATCCGTCCTCATCTCAGAGAGCTGGGAACCCCGACAAGGTTCACACAGACTGGTGGATCCTGTGTACCCTGCTGGTGCTGTTCATGGCTTCTGGGACATGTTTTCATCCATTGTGTGTGTGTGGTGTGTGCATGTAGGCACATGTGGGAGGGTGCATGTGCCTGTGTGTATGCGTGTGTGCGTGGGGGCGTGTGTGTGCAGGTGGCCATGTGTGTGCATGTGACCTTATAGTATCATTCATTAGGGTTTTTCTCTGGCCTGGAACTGACCAAGTAAGCAAGGCTGTTTAAGCAACAAGCTCATAAGACCCATACTGATGTCTCTGATGTGCTGGGAGTGCAAATGTGTGTCACCACACCAGGCTTCTTGTTTGCTATTTTTCCTTCCTTCCTTCCTTCCTTCCTTCCTTCCTTCCTTCCTTCCTTCCTTCCTTCCTTCCTTCCTTCTTTCTTTCTTTCCTTCCATCCTTCCTTTACTTCTTTCTTTGTTATGCTTTTATGTGTATTCTAGGGATTGAACTCTCATCCTTATGTTTGCCAGACCAGTGCCTTACTGACTGAGCCATCTCTCCAGTCCATGGTTCTATCTATTTGTATATTGCAATCAACTAGCACTTGCAGCTCAGAAACACAGAGGCAAGTTTTGAGTTTGGTATTTGGTCCTATTTTATCCTTGATGCTGCAACTGAAGGGGAAAGAACAAACAAATAAATAAATAAATGCCTTTAAACAATGTATAACAGAGGAGGAAAGTGCCCAGTGAAAAGTTTTGTGGAAATGAAAATCTTTGCCTGGACCAGTGTCAGCTTCACTGTCTTGCGTGTTGCACCTGCCTGCAGTTTGCTGACCACAGACTCCCTGGGTGCAGGCATGGGTCTCAACACTACCAGCTTCTGCTGGGCAACTGCAGCAGGGGGAGGGGGGAGGAGAGACCAACCCTGCTGATGGTGGATCTTGTACTTCCAGACTGCCCAAGTGCAGGGCAATACATTTCCACCCTTTAAGCCACTGGGTTTGGGGTCTTTGTGGTAAAAACTTAAGGAGGTCAGCACATTTGGTCCACTTGGTTGGAGACTACTCTGAGAAGCCATGGAAAAATGGGAGCTAATTCCACTGGGACATCATCGAAAATTCCAAGCAGAAAAAAGGGATTCAAGATGGCATTCTGGTGGGGACTCGGCAAGGAAAGCCACGTCCTAAAACAACCAGGACCCCGGCTCCTGGGGTGACTATGCCCAGAGAGGTTGCACAGGACAGACCTCCATGTCTATCTGCCCACGCATGTTCCTCTTTTTAAGGGAATTGTTACAGCCCACGCATGTTCATGAGCCAGGCCCCAGAAACGTCAGATACCTTCCTGCCAGATTAAAGTGCCAGTGGACATCCACTTCATGACATTAGAGAATTCTGAGGACAAGCACAGCTGCATAGACCAGTGTGGCCCCCACCCCTACAGTTGTCCTTGCCTGCTGGAGTGAGGAATTCCTAGGTTTTAGTTTCAGGCCCTTTGCTTGGAGAAGTCCAAAAGCTCCATTCCCTGCGGTGTTCCACATGGAAAAGAGTCCTGTGTTGAACAGGAGGCTGTTGGCACAGCAAGGAGTTGTATTGGCTCTTTAGAGGCTGAACCAGGACAGACATCACTCGGGAGGTGAAGCAGAGACTGGCTAGGCTTCCTGAAGGGGTCCTAGCTTGATCTTACCCTTCCTGACCCCATCACTTTTCTGCTTCTCATTTAATTACTGGATCCGTATCCCCATCCCCGGGGATAAGAAGCTGGAGTGATGGAACTGTGTCCCTCCCGTCGTCCATGCAAGTTTATCCCGTGGTGGTCAGGCTCTCTGTTGCTTGTTGCTGTCTGCCTCTTTGGACAATCCAGGAGAACTGGCATGTAAAGGTGCGGGACACATACATAGAAGCTGTTCTTCGGCTGATCTGGAGGGAGAAGTAGAACACATTTCCACTCTCACACCAGCCGCAACATATGCAAACACCGCTGTGAAAACCAGGCTTGCAAATAGCTTTCCCAAGGCAACAAAGCTGCACCCCAGCTCCTCTGTGAAGCCAGGAGTCCCACAACCCACAAGGAGATCGAGAGTTTCCGCAGTCAATAGGGAGCTCGGGTGTTCCCACAGCCCATAGGGAGTTTGATAGTTCCCTCAGCCAATAGGGAGCTTGGGTGTTTACAGCCAATAGGGAGCTCATGTGTCTACAGCCAAGAATGTGTGGAGATGAGCGCTGCATGTGGCTCTCTGCATTGAAAATGACTCTTGAGGAGAATGCCCATGGGGACGGGGACACGACTCAGGACTTGGTGTGTACAGAGCCTGCTGCACAAGCAGGAGGATACAAGTTTGGCTCTCTGAGCCCCCCATAGGTGAGCATGGTGACATTTGCCTGTAATCCCAAAGCTGGCAGATGAAGACAAGAGGGTCCCCAGGCTTACAAACAAGTCAGTCAAATCAATCAGTGAACTCCAGGCTAATTTGTTAAGTTATTTTGTTCTATGTATATGGGTGCTTTGCCTGCATGTTTGTCTGTGAGCCATGTGCATGCCTGGTACATGTGGAAAGAAGCCAGGAGAGGATGTCAGACTCCCTGGAACTAAAGTTGCATGCAGATATGTAGGAATCAAACTTGGGTCCTCTGGAAGAGTGGTTGGTGCTCCTAACCGCTGAGCCACCTCTCCAGGTTTACTGAGAGACACTGTCTCAAAAAGTAAGGTAGAAGATATCTGACATTGACCTCTGATTGTCATGTGCACACACATATGTGAATGCATACACATACAAAGAGAACAAGTTCACATATATACCGCACACATCCAGCATAACCAATTTTCTAACCACTTACAGAATTAACCAATTACATCATCATGGGCAGCTCTGCTTGCTCTCAGCAGGACAACGCAGGCAGGCTTAGGGAGGAACACCACCCCCATGCTTGCTCGCAGGGGAACCTGTGCATTAGAAGAAGCCCTACCTTCTCTGAAGGCCGAGGAGAATACAGTAGGGCTGGTCCTTGAGCCTCAAACTTCACCCAGGAGACTAGAGCAATCTCCAATCCTACCTTCAGTGCAACTTTGCTTCTCCAAAGACATTCTTTTTTTCTAGTGATTAACTGGAGCAAAGAGATAACATCAAACACATGTTAATTATCAAGTCAAATGAAGTATTGTGATGTCATGCCTGTGACAGCCTCATTTTAATTGCCACTTGCGAGACAATGTTCTCTTAGGCATGTTCCTCACGGCTTTTTTTTTTTTTTGCCTTGAAAGCTCAGCCAGTGGGGGATGCTCAAGTTGCTGGTCCCAAGAACTGCTCTGCTGTATCCCAACCCTGGAAATGGCCTGTACTGATGGTTCACAGCCCATTAGTTCCACAGCTTGTGGGTTTGTGCTGTCTAATTAAGGATGGTGGCAGAAAGATGGGCCGTTTCCTTCCCTCCAGGTTTAGTACTTACCCTAAATAAAGACAAAACCCACACAGAAACTGTGCTCAACATTCCAGGGAAAGGGTCCCTAAGTAGTAAGCACACCTGAGAAGTGAATGTGGGTTTCACGAGGGTGGATTGTGTGTTCTTGCTCAACCCTCTTCCTGTGTTTCACCTTGGCAGTCAACTTGATAGAATTGGGAGTCACCTAGGAGACACACCTCTGTGCATGTCTGTCAGGATTAGCCAGCAGCTATCCACGAATCTTCCAGGCTGCCAGCACTAGACTGGGTCAGCTGGTTTGTCCAGTTTTGTGAACTAAGCAGGTCGTGGGTTCTCAGACTCTTTAGTGCACAGCCGTATCTTCTTGACCCATCCTGTACCACAAAAGCCAATCTAATGAATCCTTTTTCTCTGTAGATACATTTATTCTACTGGTTCAGGTCTGATGGAGAGCTCTGCCTAACGTAATTTACATACTCTAAATCCTCCTTGCCCTGCTGAGGTATACCCACCTCAGTGAGACACCCACCTTAGTGAGACACCCACCTCAGTGAGACAGCGACCCTATCTTTCTATTGAGCCCCTCCCTTTAGGAGGGGCTGAAAGCCGAGTGAGGATCTGAGGTTGGACTCTCTCTCTAACTCTCTCTCTATGATTAGTGGCCCATGTGTGAACAAAGACAAACCAACCAGATGTTGGCTTTGACACATACTGGGATGAAGGCAGTGTGCTGCCGGGTACAGGAAGAGTCTGTGATACAGGCCCTGACAGTCCATTCACTGCAGATCAAGCCCTGTGAAGAAACATGTTTCTTTCCTGGCGGTGACTGTTTATTCTCACTTACCCTCTGCCTAGCACAATCCACACGTTACAGTTAGCACACACATACCCTAACCAAGATATGGTCTCCTTCCCAGTCCACCTGTCACAGGAATGCGGAATCCAGCTGCTCCTTTTCCCTGCTGCCATGAAGATGTCCAGCAGCAAGCTGGATGCAATGGATAGAATATTCTTCTGAAACCGGCTGGTGGTTGTACGTGTCTTTCATCCCAGGGCTCAGGAGGCAGAGGCAGGTGGAACTCTGTGAGTTCAAGGCCAGCCTGGTCTACAGAGAGAGTTCCAGTTCAGGTTCCAATACTTCTTTGGCCCCTGTGATATGGCTGTGGCTCATGTTCAGACCCTACAGAGTGGGTCCCTTACATTTTGCTGTCCCAGGTCACTTCTTTTTAGCCACCACCTCTTAGCTTCTCTAGATACCCTAACGTAACTTGTCACCCCTCACCCCTGTACCTCACCTTGTTGTATAAAGGCTCCTAACAGCTGGGTTGCATATGGGATGACTTAAGATCTGTGAGTTCTTGGCTTAGATGCTTTTGTTTCTGATGCCTCAGCTTCCTCACCTGCAGTTGGAGGGAACAGAGAGCAACCTTGATCTTGGTGTAGATTCTGTTGCATGCAAAACACCAGGCTAAGCACCAGTCCCTAGCTGTTACTCTGAACATCACCTTAAGTCTTGTGGTGGGGAAGGTTCTGGAAGAAAATGAATGTTTCAGTGATGAGCAGACAAGAGTCCAAAGCTCCTCCCACGTACACTGCAGTGATGCTGGCCCAAGCCTGCTTACCATTGCCAGCTACAATAACAGGCAAATGATGACGCATGAAACCGGCCTAATTTAAACCAAATCTACAGCTGGCAAGAGAAGGCAAAGAAAGAGTGTCACCTGCCCTGCATCAAGAAATCTCAGTGCTTTAGTTTGGTTTATTATGTAAAAATTAGTTGTAACGTACTCAATGCTTATGTTTGTGTTTGTTCAATTACTGAACATATACGTATATTCATGGATATACATGGAGCCCCTAATTTGACAGATGGTGTTGACTTACTGGCATATAGATTACAGATGGAAATTTTTTTAAAAAAAATAGGCTAATCTAAGAAATTAACAATGTTCAACCTGCCACCTTAAAAGGTCCATATCGTCAACTGTATCAGTTGTCTGTTGTATAACACATTGGCCTCAAACTTAGAAGGCTGTTACGTCCAATATGCATGACCTTGCACAGTTCCTGAAGGTCAGAGATGCAGAGCAACACAGGGAGCTGATTCTGGCTGGGACTCTGAAGAGGCTCAACTCCCTCTCCCAGTTAGGTCCTTCTTCTGAGGGACTGAGGGATGCTCGGGAAGGATGGTACCTGTGTGGACTTGGACTAGAAGTCTCAAGGTTTGTAACCAGGGTCCTCTGAGAAACTCAGAATACAGTGACAGCTGGCTTCCTGGCAATGCTCTGGAGAGACAGAGCAAGGCAGAAACTGCAGTTTGTCCCGCGGCCCCATCTTTGCACACACCTCTCTGTATCCTCTCTTGTAAGTCTTATTCCTCCTGAAATGGGGGAGGCATTGGAAGGGGTAAGGAAAGGCTTTGGGGAGGAGGTGAGGTAGTGGGACCCAGGGTCCGTCACTTGAGTGGAGACTAACATGCAGGCCGAAACCATGGCTGTCTCTAAGAGCAGCTGTGACCCTCATGTTTGCCCAAGCCCTATGCCTCAGTCATACCCAGATGCCATGGGCTACAGTGATCCAGTTTACAGGTGAGAAGATGGAACCATGGAGGAATCTATGGCAGACTCTCCAGTTCTATGTACAAGACCTTACAGATAAAAGATGACAACTCCCACCTCTGGGTTAGCATCCAGATTGCTATCCGGGGTCAGCAATTCACTTACATGCAGAGGGACAGTTTTGGTGTGTGCAGCATGAAAGCCATTGCTTACTGCAGCAGGAAGCAGTTGCCTGTGATCAGGGGTCCCTTCTTCTATACGTGGACTTTCACCCCACCTGTGAGTGAAGATAGCGGCATCCGAGACTTTCAACAGGGTGGAAAGTGGCCGTGTGTGTAAAGGACTCCAGAGGAATGACTGTGAGCACAGAGCAGGACACGTCACACACCAGAAAAGAAATCCGTGATACCAGCTGGGCCTCAGTTCAGGTCAGAGTGCTCCAGTCAAACAGGATATGGGGCATGTGCGGGAAGAGGACCCAGGTTCAGTACCCCTTGTGCACAGGTGTGCTGTGAGATCAATGCTCTTGCACACTGTGAAGATTTGCCACTCATATTGATTTAATAAAATGTTGATTGGCCAGTAGTCAGGCAGGAAGTATAGGCAGGGAGACGAGACTAAAAGAATTCTGGGAGGGAGAAAGGCAGAGAGTTAGTCCCAAGCCAGACACAGAGGAAGCAAGGTGAGAATGCCTTACTGAGAAAGGATATTAAGTCACATGGCTAGACATAGATAAGAGTTATGGGTTAATTTAAGTTGTAAGAGCTAGTTAATACAAGCCTGAGCTAATAGGCCAAACAGTTTATAATTCATATAAACTTCTGTGTGTTTCTTTGGGACTGAACGACTGTGGGAATGGGTGGGACAGAAACTTTCATCTAAATGTCCACCTGGCCAGTCAGATCCTTCATCCATCCTACTGACAACCCGGGGAAAGAAAACCACAGTTTCAAAATGAGAGCTTTAGTTTCTGGATGTGGTACTAACACGTATGTGTGGGAAGCATGCATGTTTGATGTGCTACTGAACAATTGGCTGGGAACTCCTTCTGACCTGGTGGACTGCCTGGAATATGTGGCCCTGGAGACACAGGCAAGGCTGTGGCAGTCCCCACCATGGGGGACTTCTCTTGCAACACGCCAAGACCAGGGACTCTTCCGTCTAAAATCCAGGTGGGACAGCATTGCTGGATACCCATGTGAGCCTCAGGTTTGTCATGATGGACGTGGGACGGGCATGCAGATCTTTCTATAGGTTTTCGGCCTTTCTGAGTTTACATTGATCTCTTAGGATTTAGGGGCTCAGAGCAATATATAGACTTCAAAGTCAATATATTGAGGATTGCTCAGAGAATAGCTGTGGGAAATCATTCTTTAAGAAGGCAGTGGGATCCCTTTGAATGGCTTAAATTACCAGTTGGCAGTATAGATGATGTACCTAGGCATGAGACAATATGAGTGGGCAGGGGGTCATCCAGACCTCTTATCAGAAAACAAACTCCCCGGGGCTTCTTAAAGGGCTTCATAGTCACCCGCCAGGGTCTCCAGCACTAGCTGCCTCTAAAAACACTCCAGCTGCAGAAATTTGTATGGATAGCTGACACTTTCTCTCAAAACCATTCAATTCTGTTATTTACTGTGGTGTGTAACCAGGTTATAAATAATTGTATTTCCTATAAATTTATTTGCCAGGGTGAAATACAAAATTTAGTTTAACTATCTCAAATCTGTGATTGCTTTGAGAATGTAAATATTCTCTCTGCTCTGAAATAGGCATGAATCATCACATTCCAGTGAAAAATATCACAGAGCCCTGGCTCAGCCTTCTGAAGGTGGAAGGTGGCTGAGGAGGGCTGATTGGAATCCGGGATGACAGGTGTCAGCCACAGGCTGGCTCATCAGCCGTGTTTCAGGGCTGCTTGATGGACAGGGGGAGATGCATTTGAACCTTCAAGCAAAACTCAACATCAAACACATCCCACTCGACCCAGTAAAACTGTTTAGAAACCAGAAGCGAAGTTGGATGTGGATTCTCACATAGCAGCCCAACCCACGAGCACCTTTGCACTGTAATCCCTTCTGGGGAGAGCCTGATGCTCCCTCTTGGTGCCAGGCTCTGCCGAAGTCAGCCATCTTGTTGGTCGGCAGAATCTGACATAAAATGAAAGCAAGTAACGAAACCATCAGATGCCGTCTTCATTTCCGTATTTAACGGGCTCATTATTCAGCACTCCGTGCGGTGTGCCTTTACTGTCTTATAAATATTTCACAAATTTTGAGAGCATCAAGCCTTACATGCTGATTGCCGGAAGGGCAGTGCCAACCCTACATTTGTGGTTTTATTTTTAATAATCATTGGTCTTGAATTTTCTAAAATAAGTATGGGGAGGAGATCTTTCTCTACAGGGAAATTTAGCTGTGCCTCCCCTTAAGAGTAGCCTGAACCTGGATGCATTGAAAGTAAGTGAAAAAATTAATAATGGAGAATTTCCCACAGCAATGAGTGCTGGGAACACTGGCGAGCTTCCCTCCCCACTTCACCCCCACAGTCTCTCCCATTTCCAGGGTCTCTGGCTGGTTTTTGCTGTTGAGAATCCTACTCCCCCATTCTCCTATCTTCTTCATGGCATTCCTTCCCCCATACCCACCCCTTTTGGTTCCCTTTACCCTACTGCACATACCTCAACCCCCAACACACACACATACACTAACACATGTACTCATACACCACACACACACACACACACACACATGTACTCTCGGGTCACATACACACATACATGTACACACCACACACACACACTGGCACACACAGAGACTAACATGTACTTAACAAGCATGTCAGTGTCATTTCCCAAAGTACTGCACCTCAGAGTCCCTACTGACTGTCTTCCCCAGGCTATAATTTTTCTCTGTGGTCTGCTAACCATTGACAGGGAGTGTGTCACCCAGCGGGTTAACACCAGCAAATCTAGGGCGATCTTCAGAGTACCTCCCTGAATCTCTAGTCATCCAGCTTCTTTTGTTGAATGGCTTGAGTGTCTTTCAGTCACTCTCGGATCCACAACCTCACTGGGGGAGCCTCAGCGCTGTGTAAGGAGGGAGGCCCTTGTGCTCCACTCCTCAGTGTGAACCCCTCCCCTGGAGCCTCCCTCTACATAAGCAAATTTAGTAAATAAATCCCTAAAACACGTTAGATGCAAATCAAAGCAATTTTACATGTTAGGTTATAGCAAGGAGCCAGTCACGGCTTTGGAAGCTCTGACAAAAAGGACAGTCTCCCTCCTGTTTTGGGGCGACCTCTAACTGGAGCTGACATCTTGAAACAGTTCTTGGGGTACCAGAGGTACAGTTCATCTTCTCGCACCTGCTCCTCTGATCGTTGCTTATGGAAGGCATGGCCCTTCCATGCCTGCCCTCACCCCACATTTTGGTCCACAGTCCAACTTCAAATGTGTGCATTAACCTTGGGGTGTACATTTAATATAAAGTCAAGATAAACCTGTATAAAGTGACTACCTTTAAATGCGTTATTATAGAACACTCCACGTTGAGGGATTTTTCCATTTGGAGATAACTTAGTTCATTTGAGGAACCTAAAATTAAGATTTTTGCTTTCCCACAGACCTCTCTAATCCTATGGCTACCAGGCTGACCTGCACAGATAGCATCCTACATCCACCTCCGTTCCGTCCGCTTCAGTTTAATTCCCATTTCTTTTTCTGCATCACGGCTCTTGCACTGGCAGAAGGGTCAGGTGGGTTTGGCGGTGTTGGTGTCTCTAACAGTCCTGGGGTGGCCTTGGGTGCCATCTTGACTTCCTGTTTCCCAACTTCTTGGGGCCAGTTCAGGACTTGAACAGGCCCTGGCTGGGGGATCCTGGGTCTTTTCTTACTGGTTCCATGGAGCAGGGCCACAGAGTGTATGGTGGCTCATGTGCCATCATTACTGCCTCTTGGAGCTGCTTCTGGGAAGTTGCTAGGTGTTCTTAGCTTCACCCTGTGGCCATATTCTCCATCCTGTCTGTGACACCAACTAACAAAATCGTGCCAGGTTGTTTGCAACAATGACCTCATTGAGAGTCTCACAGAAGGACAGTATGGCCCCCCACTGGGACACCCACTTTATAGAAGGTCAGTTACAGGTGGCGTCAGGTTGCTATGTGGCCATCTGCCACAGGGTCTCACGGACGGGGTCAGATGTAACACCATACCAGGCACCCAGTTTTCCTGCGAGCATTGGAGCCTCCTGATTTTATACATCAGAGCCAGACTCACCCATCCTGAGAGTCAATTTTGGAGCACAGTTGTCTTGGTCCAAACATGGTCTAATGAGGACCTATGAGACTGTGGCTGAGTGGCTAATCAATATGAGCAATGGCTGGACAAGGTTGGGGGAGTTCAGTGGGTAGAGGGTGCTGGGCAGTCCCTGGCACATCTCCTCGGTTACTCTGGTTCACAGTCACAGAAGCGAAAGTTCACAAGTGGTCACGTCAGTCTCATTAGGTACCAAGGCCGGTCACAGGGTTCCCCAGTCTTGGCACTATTGATCACTGTCTGCAGCGGGACTGTAATGTCCACTGCAGGACATTATCAGAGTGCCTGGTCCTTACCAACTGGATGGATGGCAGGGTCATCCCATCCCCATGACAGGGAAGGATCTACAGACAAATCTCAGAGGACAGAATTTCCTCTGGCTGAGAACTGTCAGGTCCCCTACCTTGGCCACTTGGGGTTCTCGCTAGGATGCTATGATTGATCCTTGGAGACGAACGATTGCTTCTGGCTTTAATGGAAGTGAGCAGAGTGGGGTGAGCCTTTATTTAAGACACTTTTGGCCTTGTAGAGAAGGCAGAAATAACAAAATTAGTCAAGAGCACCAGTCCTTAGGTCCTGCATCATCTCAACCCTCGGAGGACACTGATCTGAGGAAGATGGGACAACTTCCACAAACCTTTGTCAGGCAGAAGCAGGCTTGTTCCACAGGGTGGGGTACCTTGGTGCTCTGGGGACCTGGGCACAGTGCCTTGTCAACCTCATCCTCATTCTCTCCAGAATGTCCTCTCTCATAGGACTGGGCACATCCTCTGCTTCTGAATGAGACTCGGTGACTCCATCCAGGGATAGAAGAGACCAATGAGAAAATCCTCTGTGACCTACAAGTCTGATGTGGATTTCTTTCTGTGTGCTATGATTACCATTGATAAGTAAAGGAACTGCTTTGGGCCTATAGCAGAGCTATAGGGGAACAGAGCCAGGTGAGGAAAACTAAACTGAATGCTTGGAGAAAGAAGGGTGGAGTCAGAAAGAAGCCATATAGCCCCACTGGATCCAGACAGAACTTTATCCGGTAAGCCTCAGCCACGTGGTGATACACAGATACTAGAAATGGTTTAAATTAATATGTAAGAACTAGATGATAAAAAGTTAGAGCTAATAGGCCAAGCAGTGATTTAGTTAATTATTTTGGAAGTCTGGGCAGCTGGGAAACCAACACAAGTCTATCACACCCAGAGACCACTTTATATTAAGAGTTACATCTAGAGATCACTATAAATAAAGAGCCATACCCAGAGGCTACTATACATTAAGAGTCACACCCAGAGGCTACTATACATTAAGAGTCACACCCAGAGGTCACAATATAGTAAAAGTCATATCCAGAGACCACTATAAATTAAGAGCCAAACCTAGAGACCACTATACATTAGGAGCCATACCCAGAGACCACTATACTATACATTAAGAGTCACATCCAGAGGATCCTGTACTATATATTAAGAGCCACACCCAGAGGTCACTATACATTAAGAGTCACACCCAGAGGTCACTATACATTAAGATCCACACCCAGAGGCCACTATACATTAAGAGTCGCACCCAGAGACCACTAGACATTAAGAGTCACACCCAGGGACCACTATGCATTAAGGGCCACACCCAGAGGACCCTGTACTATACACTAAGAGCCACACCCAGAGGACCCTGTACTATACACTAAGAGCCACACCCAGAGGACCCTGTACTATACACTAAGAGCCACACCCAGAGAACCCTGTACTATACATTGAGAGCCACACCCAGAGGACCCTGTACTATACATTAAGAGCCACATCCAGAGGACCCTGTACTGTACATCAAGAGTCACACCCAGAGACCACTATACATTAAGAGCCACACCCAGAGGTCCCTGTACTATACATTAAGAGCCACACCCAGAGGACCCTGTACTATACACTAAGAGCCACACCCAGAGGACCCTGTACTATACATTAAGAGCCACCTGCCTGCTCTCTGACTGATGGAACCTTCCTGAATCCAGTTATTTATTCACAAGATGAAACGAAGCATGGGGGGATTAAGCACTTCAGTGAAACAGAAATTACAATCATAATACATATTTTAACAGACGAGAACAGGCGGTATTTTAAATCTATCCAAGATTAACCCGCATTCAACAGTCTAAATGCTCAAGCTGTGGCAACAAACATTGTCTAATTATGAATTCTTAGGGGTGCGTTTATACCTGGAGTCTCCAGATTGGAATGCGCCCAACTGAAGTTATCTGCCTAGTGCAGTTTTTGTGGGTACTCAAGTAGGGATTCCAAATATTTCAGCCCCTTTCTGTAGCTTCCCCATAGGGGGTCGCCATGGCAGTCTGGAAACAAATCTGAGCAAGAACAGTGAATCCCAGGAGCTTGAGGCTGTTTCCCGCCTCGCCAAGTGTTGCTGCACCTATGAGCAGGGCCTTCACAACTGCTTTCCTATCCTGCAGGAAACCCAGAGTCTCTCCCTTGCATGGCATCCCTGGAGGCTGCGCTGGGACAGACAAGGTTCTGCAGGATCTTATCTTAGACCTGCAAGCAAGAGCTGACAGTCCAAGGCAGGAGAACTTTCTGCCTTTGGCTTCGCAGTCCTTGCAGGGGAGCCCCCAGACGATCTAGTCAGGCGTGGCTTACCCTGAGGAGGGGCTGTGGGATGACATCAAATCCTTAGGCGGGGTTGTGGGATGATGTCACATCCTGCTGTCTGCCTTCACTGATCTCTAGCTTCATCTCAGGCCAGGCCAGAAAACACTTTCAGCACACACATACCACAAATTATGTGACACTTTGATATGTTTCTGAGAAATTCTTTTTCTATTATATTAACAATCTCAGGCCATCGCACATATACTATTCCCTACCTAGGTGTCAGGATAGAAGAGCAGAGAAAGCCAAGTCCAATCCAGTCTAAGTTCGATTCAGCCTACTTGACACCACCACGTCCCACTCTTCAAGACTGGATACACAGACTCTTAGACTCTTTTGGCACTGGGGAAGTTCAAATCCCCTAATTTCTTTCTTTGTGTGTGTGTGTGTGCACATGCATGCACACTCTAACATATGCATATGAATGTGTATCATCAGAGCAGGGGGTATATTTACACATGTCTATGGGTGCATATGAAGGTCAGAGGTCAATATCAGGTATGTTCCTCACTTGTCCTCCATTTGTTTTTTGAGACAAGGTCTCTCACAGAACCTACAGCTCAATGGCTAGCTAGGGTGGCTGGGCAACCAGCCCCAGGGTTCCTCCAGTCTCTGCATTTCTGCTACTGGGATTGCAGGCACATGTCACATGTCCCCCTGCCAGTCTGTTTTAAATGGATTCTGGGAACTGAACTCGGGTCTTTATGATTGTGGGTCAAGCACTTTAACCGACTGGGCTCTCTCCCTGGCAGAATTTCTACACCCAATACACCTACATCCTGGCTTATGCAGGACCCTTACTTCCTCACACATGCTCTATCTCAGTATCGATACTTTCTACAGGCAGCACACTGGCCCAGAATCCAAATCCCGCCACGTCCTCCATCTCTACTTCAGCCAGAACAAGTCACTGGAAACTTGGGGCATGTGGTGGTTTGAATGAAAATGCCCCCCATAGACTTGTGGGGAGTGCCGTTATTGTAGGTGTGGCTTTGTTAGAGTGGGTTTGTGTAGCATGAAAAATAAGAACCCAGAGACAGATATTGCGGTTCTATCTTAAGATCAGAAAAGCAAAGCAGCCAGCCACTAACTCTTAGCTCTACCTCAGACCGAAAATGGACAAAATCCTACCTCCATGAATCCTGAAGACCCACACCCCACACTCCACATTCCACTGAGTTCCTGTCTCTTTCCACTTATATTCCTCTCTCTGCCCAGCCATATTGCTGTTGTCTCCACCTCCCTAGTGCTGGGATTAAAGGCGTGGGGTCCCAAGTGCTGGGATCACCTTTGTGTGAACTCTGTTTCTCTTTTCACACAGATCCAATCTTGTGTAGCCCAGGGTGGCCTTGAACTCACAGAGGTTCATCTGCCTCTCTCCAGAGTCCTGGGATTAAAGGTGTGTACCATCACTACTTGGCCTGTATGGATGACTAGTATGTCTGCTTTGCCCTGTGATCTTCAAGCAAGCTTTATTTATTAAAATGCAAATAATATGCCACTATAGGTGTGGCCTTGTTGGAGGAAGTGTGTCATTAGTGGGTGGACTTGGAGGTTTCAGAAGCTCATTTTCTCCTCTGCTGCCTGCTGATGCAGACATAGAACTCTCAGCTATGTCTCTAGCACAGTATCTGCCTGTGCTGCACTATGGTCCCCTCCATGCTGGAATTGGACTAAACTTGGGGTCTGTAGCCTAGCAACAGTGTTGACTGTATCATGGAGAATTAAGCATTCATCATGTCTATGGTGGTTTGAATATATTTGACCATACATAATTACCAAACTCATATATTTGAATGCTTGGTTATGAAGGAGTGGCACCACTTGAGAAGGATTAGGAAGTGTAACACTAACGGAGCAGATGTGGCCTTGTTAGAGGAAGCTTATCACTGGGGCAGGCTTTTGGGGGTTTCAAAAGTTCAAGGGAGACCCCCTCTCTTATTACTGCCTAGAGATACAGATGGCACTTGCAGCTACTTCTGCCTCCAAAAATATAAGCCAGCCCCAACTAAATGCTTTCCTTTATAAGAGTTGATGTCTGATAATAGCAATAGAACAGTAACAGCACTTGGTTCAGGGTTTAAGGCACTGCAGTGGCAGATCTGACCATGTTGCTTGCTGGTAGAATGTGGACTTTGGGGCTTTGGATGTGTAAAGTGGGGCTTAACAGGCCACACTAGTAAGAGCATAGAAGATAGTACCGAGAACACTTTAGGGCCAGTTCAATAAGTTTCAGAGGGGAAGAGCATTAAAAAGTGGCCTAGAGACTGTTCATGTGATATTTTGGCAAAGAATGGGGAGACTTTTTGCCTTATGCTAAAAATCTACTTAAGGCTAAACTGAAGAGTTCAGGATTAACAGCCTTGGTGAGGTATATTTGAATGCAATCTAGTATTGACTCTATCCTGTGGTTAGTAGTGGCCTCTCTTAGGCAGATCTATAATGAAAAGGAGCAAGCTGAGAAAGTTGTAATGAGGCCGCTTGTCGGTTTCTGGCTGCTCATCCCCGAAATAACCACACAGAAACTGTATTATTTAAATCACTGCTTGGACCATTAGCTCTAGCTTCTTATTTTCTAACTCTTTAATCTTAATTTAACCCATCTCCACTAATCTGTGTATCACCACGTGGCAGTGGCTTACCGGGTAAAGATATGGCATCTGTCTCTTACAAGGTTACATGGCTTCTCTCTGGCTCTGCCTTCCTTCTTCCAGCATTCGGTTTAGTTTTCCCCACCTAGCTAAGTTCTGCTCTGCTATAGGTCCAAAACAGTTTCTTTATTCATTAATGGTCATCACAGCATCCAGAGGGAAATCCCACATCAGAGAAATAAAAAAATACAAAATGTACAATTTGAGAAAAAAAGGACCACCAGGAGTAAAATGAAGTCAAGCCCTGTGTTCAGAAGATTAAAAATGTAAAGAAAAGCCTGATGCTAAATAGGATAAAGGAAGTTAAGGCAAGACCCTGTCCAACTCAGCTTCCCACTTGGGGAAAGGAATTAAAGAAAAGCTTAAACCATGGACAACAAAAAGTTGGTGAAAATGTGTTAGAACAGGGAGATCAAGTTCCAGTCCCAGCAAGTGGCAGAATTTAGCAACTCTGGCCATTGGTTCAGGCTTTAGAGTCAAGGATACAAAAGGGGGGCTGCAAAATTTCCCTCCACAGCTAAGGAAAGCCGCTGAGGCCAGGCCTGTATCAGGGGTTTTCCTACCTGGAGACAGAGAGGTCATTGTGTGAAGTTGTAAAAGTGAATCCTGGTTTGCCTTTGGGGACCCTAAGATGGTAGAGATGCCAGAGTCATGGGATACCTGCCCAGGAGAACTGCTAACAGGGTGTGGAACCAGCCCATGAGAAAAGTGTTTGGGGAAGTCAACAAAGCTGCAAGGAGGTGGAGATCTGAAGATGGCTTTGACATCAGACCTGGAGATGCAAAGTTTGGGGTTTGTTTAGCTGGTTTCCCCACTATGCCCCCTTCTCTCCTTTTTGGAATGACAATGTATATTCTGTGCCATTGCATGTTGCAAGCATAAGATCTGCATTTTAATTTTGCTTTTGCAAGGGGTTGCAGTTAAAGAGACTGCTTTGAGTCTCAGAAGAGATTTTGAACTTTGGACTTTTCAATGGTGTTGAGATTGTTATAGACTGTGGGGACTTTAGAAGTTGATCTAAATGCATCCTGCATTATGAAATGCATACAGATCTATGGGGAACAAGGAGTGGAATATGGTAGTTTGAATAAGAATGGCCCCGATAGGATCATATATTTGCATGCTTGGTCATTGGGGAACGGCACTCCTTGTGAGAGATTAGGGAGCATGGCATTGTAGGTGTGGCCTTGATGGAGGAAGTGTGCCACTTTGAGTGAACTTTGGGGTTTCGAAAGCTTAAGGAGACCCAAAAATCTTTCTCCTCCTGCTGTCTACAGATCCAGATGTAGAACTCTCAGCTGCTATTGCCTGTTTTCCACCATGCTCCCTGTAATGATAATGAACTAAACCTCTGGAACGCTAAACAAATCCCCAATGGAATTTTTCCTTTATAAGAGTTGCCGTGGTCATGGTGTCTCTTCACAGCAATAGAACACTGACTAAGCCAATGCCTTAATGGTTTAAACAAAAAGGTCCACACGTGTGAGTAATTGTGTCACTAAGGACACACCTGTGGAGAGTCTGGGCTTGGAAAGAGGTACATGCACAATTGGAGACAACTTGGTTGTTTCAGCCCCCACTGGCCACACATGATCACGAGCTTCTGTGCTGACCCCAGATCTCTTCTCTGGTCTCACTTGTTTTGGGTCCTCTCTGCCCCATTCCAGGTCTTGATTCCTCTGTCACACTTCATCTTTATCTCATTGGACTCAGTCTCAGCATTCCTAGTCCTCCTCATTCCCCATTAGCAGCTCCTCCTTGGGGGTAGAGTCTGGGTTCCTTAAGGATCCTGACCACCATACTGCATATGAAATGTGGGTTGAAAAGTCCTTAAGAAAAGCAATCCCAAACTCTCATGGAGGAAAGGACTGGGTCCATGTTTTCAGAGGGATGAGCCCACATAGTGGAGGAGGTGTGGGGTGGGAATGTGCCACAGGGCTTGCCACAGGAATATCTGGAAGCACAGACTTGACAGAAAGCAAAGGTGCCATTCATCAAAGGTTCGCCTCCCTCAACAGTACCAATGTCGGGAGACAAAAGGTTCAAATACGTGATCCTGTGAGGGACCTTTCCCAGTACATAACAACTTGTAATTTATCCCACCAAAGCCCTCGAAAAAGTAGCAGACTTCTCCTATGCAGGGATTCCCACCCATGTGGTCTCAGTGGCAGCATCTGTGCTCTCCAGTGGGTGATGCTGATGCACGAGGTTAACAGCTCAAGGATGCCACCAGCTCAGGAGGCCAGCCAGTCCATCCCTGCAGACACTTAAAATCTGGAACCACTCTCTCCAGCTTACCCTAATCTCTGCCTCTTTCATTCTCCTTGAATCATCTTTGGGAGAGGCGCCAGTGGCAGCTCACACGGCGCAATCTTCCTGTGAGATCAGTGCTGAAACCAAGCCCGACATGCACTTTCTCTGGCTTGTCTCCTCCATCCTCACCTACCTGGTTGGCCAGTGTGGCATCCTTTGGGCTCTGGCCTCATGCCTTGTTATCTACGTGTATTCTTGGGCGTATTTGTGCTTTCCTTTTCTTTTTCTCCACAGAGGATCTTCTTGACATCCTCAATGTGTCAAGTTACTATCTATACAAGCACAGCCAAAAAAAAAAGCTCATCTCAGTTCATCATACAAAGCACTTACCAAGTGCACATCCCTGCTGCCTCTCAAGTTCACTACGGCTGGGGGCTGGAGAGGTGGCCGGGTGATTAAAAGCATTTGCTGTTCTTACAGAGGACCTGGGTTCAATTCCCAGCACCCACATGAAGCCCATGTCTGTGATTCTCGTTCCAGAGGAGCCTGTACCTTCTTCTGGCTTCCATGTGTACCAGGTGTACATGCAGCATGCATGTAGGCATGTACACATACACATACAATAAAATAAAGACATCTTTCAGAGATCAGCATGGCTGAAGTTGAACTTGCCATCTTCCCTCTCAGAGATTCCCTGGGATGCTCAGCTTAGTGACTATAGCACCATAGGTGCCTTGGAGCAAACTCCGCCTGCATTATTGGCCTTCATCATTCCTCGCTAACTTTTGCAGCATCCTAAAGCATTTACCTTGAGCGTTTTTCACATCTCTTCAGGGTTCTTCATCTCCACAACCTGATAATATTCCAAAATGTTCATTTAAAGTGCAAATCTCCTCCCTTGTTTCCAATGAGAATGTGCAAACGACCCTCCCCGAGTCATGGGATAAAAGCCAAACTTCCCAGCAGTCCCCTGTGAAACCTTGGTGTCGATGCTCTTTCTCCTCCTCCCCAGCAACAGTCAGATCGCTCTCCTTTTGTTCTTTTGTTTCTTTGCTAGTCTTTGCCCTTCAGAAAGGAACCTAGGGACTTTTTCTGATGCCATTTCTTTAGGTTCTAGTCCAACTGCTTCTACATTATAAAAACTGGAAATTTTCTGTGGATCAAATGAATACTGGATTCACAGGTCCCAATTAGATCATGCACAAACAGGGTTTGGGGATATGAACTGATGTTAAGGATAACTTCATGAAGGTGCCTGCCACACAGATAGGAGCACTGAGATAATGAGGATGATGGTGATGATGGCAGTGTTGGCAACAGTGGTAGTGGGGATGATTATTATGATGATGATGATTCAAGGAGCAAGCATGTATGGTGTGGGATGTCCTTCTGTATATGTGTTGCATTCATTGGCTGATGAATAAAGCTGTTTCGGCCAATGCCTTAGCAGAGTAAAGCCAGGTGGAAATCTGAACAGAGATAGGGAGAAAGAATAGGTGGAGTAGAAGAGATACCATGTAACTGCCAAAGGAAAAAGATGCCAGAACATTACCAGTAAGCCACTGCCTCATGACAATACACAGATTAATAGAAATGGGTTAATTTATGATTAATAGCTAGCTAGGAATACACCTGAGCCATTGACCAAGCATTGTTGGAATTAATATAGTTTCTGTGTGATTATTCTGGTAGAGGCATCGGGAAATGAAAGAGCAGTCTCCATTTACACAAGAACTGAATAGACTTTTCTGTGGCCTGGCTGCCCTACTTAGAGGCTCCTTCAGCTGTGTCCCACCCTCCACTGGGATGGCTCTGTCCCCAGCCTGAATCACCATAGCAATAGCTATATACTTTTTGTCACCTCTTGTCTTCAGGGCCTCTTGGCACCTTCTCTCCCAGGTAAAATAGTGTCTTTGAAGTATTTGGGGGTGTATTGTAATGTCCTGGGCCAGATCTACTATTGTGTAGTAATGCCAGCCCATCCCTGAACATGGGGCTGACTTCATCCGTTTGGAGTCCTGAATCCCACTTCTGCAGCTGAGGATAAACTTCCCACATGCTGTGCAAGCTGAGGGAGCCAGAGGACATGACTCCTCAGAGGCAGCTCGGTTCAGAAGACTCTCTTTAGAAGGTAAAGAAATGCTGAGAGATGAAGCTAAGCTCAAACACTCGACTGCTCAGATAACTTCAAATCCTCTGAAGAATCTAAATTCCCTTAAGCAACTTCAGGGAAAAATCGCTGCTTCAGCTGTGGGGAGAACTAAAGTTCCTCCTGACCCAGTAGCACCTCTGCCTATCTCTTGGACTGAAGAATTTAAGCTCAAGTCTAGGGGCCTCAGATAAAGACAAACGGGTCCCTTAATTCAAGCCTCATTGCCAGAACCTTCGGGAAATGGGCAGAGCCAGCCAGAGTGCTGCTGTCCGCAGAACTGCAACTGCCACGCTCCCTGCCTAGCTGCTTGCTCCCACGCTTATCTCCTCTGTCTTGGAGATGGTGACAAGCCCCAGGCCCGTTCCGGCTGCTGTCTTCACTATTACACACTTGCTGACCTGGAATATTGGTCTTTTGTGTACCACTCCATCAAAAGCTTTCTTGAAGTCTGAGGAAATTACAGCCCAGCTCCTACTGCTGACTCTTGGAGCTGTTTCCTTGAAAAATTCCATCAGATTAACCAAGCATGGTTTCACAATGGTGCCCCTGCTTGCCACCTGCAATTATGTGAAGTCTCCACTGCATGCTGGATGCCGGGAGTGAGTTCTGCTTCAGTTCCCTCTGAGGCCAACAGGAGTGGGGCACGGTCCCCAATAATTCAAGTATGCTGTGGCTCCTCCACAGAGATGGCCAAATTGGCCCCCAGGATGCCTTCATTTCATGCGTGATTGGGTCGTGTCATGCCTAGGACAGGCATCTCCAGAGGGCTGGTGTTGGTTGCTGTGAAGGAAGCATTGAGGTTTGGAAGCCGAAGTCTACGTCAGTCCTGCTTCCACCACCTCATGGCTTTGTCATTCTGAGCAAGTCACCAGAAGTCTCTGAGCCTTGGTCTCCTCTCTGTTGAGCGACAGTGATGGGGGCATGTGATTCTCAGGCGTATGGCAGAACCGCTTGAGCTAAGAAGGTTTTGCAAGGCATCTGCAGCGCCATCCCCCACAGCAGGCAGAGCAGGTGACAGGTAGAGGCATCAATGACGTGCCAGCTGGTATCTTCCCCGGGGCATTTCTCATCTCATTTCCTACTCTAACTTTTTCTACCAGGCAAGACTTTAAATATCCCGTCTCTCCTACTTACAATCAAAATAGAAAGAGAGCACGCTTATTCTAATTCTCTTCTGTGTGTATGTGTGTGCGCACCTATATGTGTGCCTGTGTGCCTGTGTGTATGTGCCCTTATGCCCATGTGTGTGCATGTGTACGTGTGTGTGTTGTGTTTATCTGTGAGTGTGTATCTTTCTGGAGCATGCACACATATCTGTGCATGCATGGAGGCCAGAGGTCAACCTCAGTTGCTATCCAGCTTGTGTTTTCAATGAGGGTCTCTCACTAGCCTCTAACTCACAGTAGCCTCGGTTGCCTGGCCCATGAGCCCCAGGAATCCACCTGTCTTTGTGTTTCCACCACTGGGTTCACAAGAACAGCAGAGAACTCAGATCCCCTCTGCTTTGCATGCAAGCACTTCCTCTCACTGGTCCCTTACCTCTAACTTCTCGCCGTTTATTAAAGCTCTCACGTGGCTAGAAGAGACCTGGCATGGTCTGTGATCTCTGTCTACCTTACCCTGTGTGAGGACCAGGATTCCGGACTGAAGTGAAAAGAATCCTTCTCTCCATGAGTCCACAGCCACCTCTCTGTTTGTTCGTTCCAGTGGACCCATTCTGGCATCTTTTCTCCTCACCAGCATCTCATTGAGGGTGGGGTCCATAGTTGTCCTAGGTTTCTACCTAGGAGGGACCCTGTCTTTGGAGTAGAGATACAGCAGTGGTCCAGAGGAGGGCGGGAACATGTCTACCACACTTCTCTAAGGAAGGGGACCTGGGGTCCTAGGGAAATTCCTATTGGTTTAGGACTCCGGTGGTGAGAAAATGCCAACAGTACCTCACTCGACCTTGGACACATGCCCCATTCCTGTCTAAGCTCTACTACCCCCCTTGGCTAGACACAGTAAACCCATGGCTTAGCAGAGTCTCCAGCTGCTGCGAGTTGGGAGAGACACCTCCTTCTGCTGTCCTCCTAAGGGACTGACTATTCCGTTTACTGTGATGCTTGTCACTTCTCTCTGTGTCAGTTTGTTCATGACTTAGCATGAGTTCCTTTGGGAAAAGTCCTCCCTTGGTCACATCTGTATTCCCTGCCGTCTTCTTGTGCTGTGTGCTAAGCAGGGCCTTGTACACACTAGGTAAACTCTCTCCCATGCAGCCATGTCCCTAGTATTTCAGTTATATTGAAAGTGTCCCTGACAGGAAGCCGGAGGTGAGACATGTTTAAACAGATATGTGAATGAAGAGACGTAGAGACGATTTCACTTGCAGGAGTCACTGATGCCCGCCTTGTCGCTTCCTCTGTCTTGGAGTTGCAGGCCTGTGTTTCCTTCAGGTCCACTCCAGCTTGCAGCTATGCCTGTGCTTATACAGATGTATTCACAAAAGCTGGGCTGACTGGCAGATACCATGAGTAGGACTGACTGTCTAAATGATAGGAAGCTACAGAAGGTGGTCTGAATTAAGAGCAGCCAAACCCTCCCAGGTCACTGCACAGGGGAATGACAGGATTCATTGAACAGGAACCTTAGGGGGGGAAGGGAGGGAACTCCCTCTGGTGGTAGCCCCAAACACTGGGCGATCTAATGGACCCTAGCCTGCCTGAACTCTGGTTGGTGAGTGTGTGTGTGTCCTTGCTGCTGCTGCCACTCTGGTGGGTGAGTGTGTGTGTGTGTGTGTGTGTATCTGCTGCTGTCACTCTAGTTTGTGTGTGTGTGTGTGTGTGTGTCTGCTGCTGTCACTCTGGTTTGTGTGTGTGTGTGTGTCTGCTGCTGTCACTCTGGTTGGTGAGTGTGTGAGTGTGCATATGTGTGTGTGTTTGTGTGATTGCTGTCACTCTGGTGTGTGTGTGCATGTGTATGTGTGTGTGACACTTCTGCTGTCACTAAGCCTTTCTGACCTCTGAACCACCTTTTGCTGCCTCCCATGGTAGACCAACGACTCTCCAGGAATCCCTCAGGCCTTCAGCACCAGACTGGGACATCCAGCATCAGAGACTGGAAGCTACTGGGTTCTTAGCCTCTCCACAGTGCAGACAGCCATTGCTGCATGTGGGGATGTATATCTGGAGAAGGCTGGAGGACCGAGTCCAGGGCAGTCTAGGCTACAGAGGGAGACCCTTACTTAAAAGCCAAAATAAATAAACGAACAAGCAAACAAATAGCCCAGATTTCAAAATTTACTTATAGCCAAAGAAGCAGGTACCTCCTCCCCACACCCCCAGGCCTGGAATTCATTCTCTGTGGAGTCAGCAACTGTGGTTCATAGTTCCAGGAAGCAAGAGCTGACTGGAGTTTGTCCACTGTTTCTGGGACAGCGCTTAGTGGGATGGGCTGAGGACAGATTTCTTCTTTGGCTATGAGTTACACTGATCACACACGGCTCCTCGGTCATCCACATTTTAGTTTTAGCTCTTTAATTTCAGCACAGTGCTCATCAATATTTGTCCTGAATGTTACAAAGCATCCTACCCTGCCCGCCACTCCCAAGCTCAGCTCATCAAGTGAACACAGGCCTCTGGGTCATTCTCTTGGTCTTCAGAATATTTCCCACTTATGGGTCTATGGCATAGCTCAATGGGACTTCCTGAATTCACGGTACTCTTAGTGTTTGGGGTTATAAACTGGCTTAAAATTAGATGTATTTGTCCCTTACATATATTCTTGAGGTTTTGATGCTATTGATAGTGTTTTCAGACACATGAGCTCTCTGTAGAGTTGAAAATGAAAGCAAACTTAAAACAGCTACCTCAGTGGTGGTTTGCTCCCATCCCACCTCACCCATTCACCACTTTTAATTAGTTTCTAGTTTTATTTTCCCGGGCTTTTACTTTGTAGAAATAGTTAAATTCTCATCTGCACCAGGTTAAAAGCCCTAGTTAAAACCATACCTGAACAGTTTATTTTTAAACGTTGCTCAACTAAGATTAAAATATAGTTTTAGGTCAGTGCACCTTAGTGAGGGTGGGACTTGAGGCTCACCGCTCCCCTCATGCTGGGGTTGTGCCCACCTTGAGCCTGTGCAGGTCTGAGCATGCGTCAGAGCCTCTGTTAGTCATGCGTGTATCTGTCCTGTGGTGTCCAGAGAACACTGTTCCCTTCTGGTTCTTACAACTTTCCCACCCCCTCTCCCACAGGGCTCCCCGCGTCTTGAGGGGAACGGCTATGAGATAGAGGTCCCATATAGGGCTGAACATTCCACGGTCTCTTGCTCTCTGCACTTTGACTGGTGAGGATTTCTGTGTTAATTCTGGCTACTACAAGAAGAAGGTTCCCAGACGAGAGTTAAGAGGCAGAGACTAATCCAAGAGCGCAACAGCAGCCATTAGGAAGGAGTTGGTTTACTGAATCCGCTTAGCAGGATAACGACAGTCAGTTCTCCCCTAGCGCCGATGGTTGTGCATCTGTAGATTCTTGGCCCTGGCAGTGGTGCCAGGTATGGTTTCATCTTCTGAAGAAGGCCGAAAATCCAATCAGAAACCAACTGGTCATTCCAATGCCATTCATGACTCTACCACGCCAGTGAGAGGACCTCACTGGACTAGACCTTGTTGTGCTCAGATGGTTCACAGCTGGTTACGAATCATCCTGACTGTTGCTGGCTTCTGGCAGAGAGAGAGTCAGTTTTCTCTAAACATGCAGCCCCTTGTCAGTTTACAAAACTCCAGCAGAAGTGGCTCATCCAACAGTGCACTGGAATGGACTGAGTTATAAAGAAAAGTGGAGGACACGAGTAGGGTAGGTAGAGAAAGGGGCAGGGATCTGGGCGGAAAGAGAAGAGATGATGAATGTGATTGAACACATCTCACGAAATCTTCTAAGAGCTCATTTGTAAAAATGAGAAACAAAGTCAATGCAGGCTAAAAACAATTTTAACTAAGTGTTTGAATCAGCTACGGTTGTGCATTTAAGTAGATACATTATTGCCACCAGACCCTTAAAAATACAAATTAAAATCATTAACAAGTCTCATAACTATTGTCTCAAGTGATGAACTTATAATTAGAATATAAGAAAAATGGAATAAAACATGTTTTAAGGCTCATGCTAAAAGATGTTCACCATGCTCGTGTGTAAAACAAAAAAAAATGGAAAATGATCCAAATATATTTTATTAAGAAACTGGTCAAAACATTATGTTATCACTATTGACTATCATACAAATAATCTTTCACACTAATGTCTGATCATATTGCACTATATATATCTAACTCTGATCAAGATGCTTACACATTGTTTACATTTGGAGGTCATTGTCCTCATTTGCTGCACAGTTGTTTACAGAATGTTTAATATTCTAATATGAAGCCTTACTCTTTAAGCTATATAGGAATTAAAAATTATAGGTCAATAGTTATCCATGTTTGTCATGTTTATAGTTAGACTAATCAGGTTCTTTAGATGCATAGAGATTGTATTCTGCATAAATCTTTAACCACTTCAAGGAACTGTAAAATATGGTATTTAAATAACTTAGGGTTTGTTGATATGAGACTCGATTGCTCCTGGCAGCACCGATCTATTCCCAAAAGAATGTTGGACACCAAACACACTTCACTTGGAGCTTGTTTTCTTCTTGGCAAAACTGGCCTTTGCCCGAAGAACTGCCCATGCTTCAATCACTAACAAAATGCACAGTGTTGGGACTGGACAAGCAGGATACAAGAAAAAGACTGTCAAACCTTGCCAAGATAGGGTAAGATGTTTCGAAAAGTTTTCTGCCTCTAAAAATGGTCTGTCAGTTACTCTAGACCTTAGCTAAAATGGGTTGCTCCAATGTTGCAAATGAGACTTTGGGTGATTGACCAGGTAGCCAGTTGTCTCTGTCATTTATTACACATTTTGAAAGTTGCCTGGTTGATCTTCCTGTTTATTTGAGTAGTATTATCTCCCTTTTCAGGTTTTCAATGGGGTTGAAGATCAGATAGTTGTAGTTACTTTCCTCCCATGACTTAGCCAAGCTACTTCTAATACAAGACTTAGACTCCTTAGGATAGAATAATTATTTAAACATTTAGCATGTTTCTTGCTTAATATTGTTTATACTGGTTGTAATTCTAATTTGTATACTTGATATCTGTTCTTATTGTAATTAGTTTTTTATTGGGTTTAGAACTCTCTTATTTAGACAAAAGGGGGAGGTGCTGTAGGAACTCCTCAGCCAATGACCTTTGAGATGCTGGATCACTTTTGGTGTGGTCATGGGTACTATAAAAACAGATGTAGAAATGTATATACCCTCTCTTGGATGCTGGATTTGGTTCCTGTTCCCCACTTGTACAGAGGACTGTTGATCTGTGAGTCTACCCCAAAATAAAGAACCCTTTATTATACTCCATTCTGAGCTAGTGTGGGACTGCTTTATTGTAATCCTCTACAAATGTTGTATTAGGAACACATTGTAACTTTGGTTTTAAAAGAAGGATTATGGTCTGGGGGTGTAGCTCAGTTCGTAGAGTGTTTCCCTAGAATTCACCACATCCTAGGTTCAGTCCCCGACACAATACAGCCCTAGGCATGAAGGTACATGCCTGAAATTGTGGCTCTTGGGGGGCAGAGGGAGGAAGATCAGAAATATAAGGTCATCATTGGCTACATACTGAATTTGCAGCCAATCTGAGAGTCACAAAACCTTGTCTGAGTAGGAAAAACAGAAAGGAAAAAAGAAGTTTTTATTTAAAATGTACTGTTTTTAATGTGTGTGTGTGTGTGTGTGTGTGTGTGTGTGTGTTAGTGTGCAGGAGCACATGGAAGCCAGGAGAGGGCATTGGTCTCCCTGGAGCTGGAGTTACAGGCAGTTGTAAGCTGGAGGGTGTGGGTGCTGGGAACAGACCTCTGCTCTTCCTCAAAAGCAGCACGTGCTCTCAGTCACAAGTCAGCCCTCTGGCTCCTGCTTTTGTTTTCTTGTTTGAGTTCTCTGTGTGTTCATATATTGAGTGCGGGAGAAAAGTGTAAAATTTCAGTCCAGGCTTGAAGACATTCATTTTTAGACATGAAGCAGCCTTCTTGTTCATTGGTCTTCCCTGTGGGAGACAATGCCTGCCGAGGGTTTTGCTTGTTGACCCCAGGAAGCATCACAGAATTCTGCAGGGCTGTAGGTAGGAGGCACGTCTTGATAGGAGAATGTCGGGGGTAGATGGCGAATCTTTGGGGCCTCCTGGAGCTGCCTTTTATTCTCCTCTGTGCTGTGTGGGGGTGCTGCTATGGAGAGGGAGAGACAGACGGGTTTAAAGCTGAAGATTTTTAGTTAGGAAGAGAGGGAAATGAAAAATGGGAAGGATGTTCAGCGAGTCCGGTTTTATCCCATGCTTTTTCAGACCCAGGCCAGCTGGCCTTGGTGAGTTCCCAATAGAACATCCCCATTGTCTCAGTGTGTGAGTGCACCCCTCGTGGTCCTGAGTTTCTTGCTCGTGCTTGCTCTCCTTCTGCTCCTGATTTGAACCTTGAGATTTCAGTCCGGTGCTCCAATGTGGGTCTCTGTCTCTGTCTCCTTTCATCGCCTGATGAAGTTTAATATTCAGGAGGATGCCTATATGTTTTTCTTTGGGTTCACCTTCTTATTTAGCTTCTCTAGAGAACTCAAGAACAATGGCAATGGGTTTCTGATCCTACTGCACGTACTGGCTTTGTGGGAGCCTAGGCTGTTTGGATGCTCACCTTACTAGACTTGGATGGAGGTAGGAGGTCCTTAGACTTCCCACAGGGCAGGGAACCCTGATTGCTCTTCGGGCTGATGAGGGAGGAGGACTTGATTGGGGGAGGGGGAGGGAAATGGGAGGTGGTAGTGGGGAGGAGGCAGAAATCTTTAATAAATAAATGAATTTAAAAAAAGAAAAAAAGAAAAAAAAAGAAAAATGGGAAGGATGTACAGTCCCCCAGCTTCAGGAACAGGGGCAGATAAAGCCCACGGAGGTGAGAGTCAGAGGAGAAAAGAAAAAGCTTTTCCAAGGACTCAGAATTGACGCTGTCTTCAAGGCAGACACAGGATTTGGATCTTCTCTGGGAGGAGCCAAGAAGCTGTTCTTATGATTCAGGGCAGTGCAGGAGCAAGAGTCTTGGCTCAGGACAAGCCCTGAAAAATCAGTGTGATTTCTACCCACAGGTTTGCACCCGCAGCTAACAAGCCCCTCTGACTGTCCAGCAGCACCCATCGAGAAGAGCCCAGCAAGGCATCTTTGATGTATCTCTTTGTTGTGCCTATTGGTGTAGCCAGCCTTCAAAAGTAGCCTGAGCCAGACAGGAAATAGAGCTTCCAGAGAGCGGGATCACCACTCCCCAGCCACAGAGTCAGAGCCATCTCAGGTAATCGCTCTGCAGCAAGTCTTCCTACCCTGGGAAAGGGAGATGTGATAGAAGCCCGTGACCTCCTGGGATTTCTTGAGGAGTTAGAAACAAAGACATGGATTTAACCACATAGCACAGGAACATGACATGCTCTAGAAACAATACCCTGGATTACAAGTTAAAGGGCTTCTCAGCTCTTGTCTTCTTAGAGGAAAGAGTTCAAGTGCAAGATGGAAGCAGCCTCTGCCGAACTTTACCAGGCAGCACTAAACAAAGCATCACCCCACACAGAGTGGAGTGGACTGGCCGAAGCCTAGAGCAGCCTAGTAGGTTATTAGACACTACTGTGGATTATAAAAAGTTTTTTATAAATATTTAAAATGGTGGCATTTTTTTTTTTACCTTTTTCTCTTCAATATCATAGTGGGTAGATTTTGTTACCATGATCGTCTAGAAAAGTCCACAAAAGGCATTGTGTGCCAAAGACACAATGCATGTCCTATAATGATGTCAGGACTCTTGAGGATCTTTCGACAGTGCACATATGGAAGAATTCACTGCTGCCTTTGTTTCTCTAGAGGGCACAGCCTAGCTCATCACCTCAGCCAGTGACATCCGGATGTCCAGGGCCAAACCTCTTGGCATCCAAGCAGCACACGTCACTTACCCTTCAGGCTGAAATGGAGGAGTGACTGAGCAACGCTTCATGCTGTGTGTTTTGTATGAATGTTCCAGCCTCTATGTGTGGCATTAGTCAACATTTATAGGCTTCAATATTTAAAGAGTGCAGAGTGGCTCCCTGTAGGCTTCAGGTCAAAGAGGTCAGATTATGAAACAGCAGTTTTCATAACAGGATAGACCTTTGGTTCTCAAGGGCCCCAACCTGTATGACAGATAAAACAAAATCTTCCAGGTAAAGGAAGTTGTGTCAATTACTTTTTAAAATACCAAGTGTGGAACCTGGAGGGATGGCTCAGCAGTTAAGAGGGATTCCTGTTCTTCTAGAAGATGCAAGTTTGGTTTACAGCACCCATGCTCAGTTGGCACACAACTGTGTTGACTGAGTTTTCTCTCCTGCCTGGTTCCTGCAGTCATTAAGTCCCAAATAAAATCTATATTAGTTATAAACTGGTTGTTCCATTAGCTCAGGCTTCTTATTAACTCTTATAACTTATATTAGCCCATTATTCATGTCTATGTTAACCACGTGGCTTGGTACCTTATTCGGAGAGGCAGTCACATCTGGCTTCCTCTATGGCTGGGTCACGACTGTGGACTAGGACTTCCTTCTTCCCAGAATTCTCCTGCTCTCATTGACCCACCTTTACTTCCTGTCTGATTGTCCCACCTATACTTCCTGCCTGGCTACTGGCCAATCAGCGTTTATTTAAGATATAATTGACAGAATACAGACCATTGTCCCACACCACAACTGCCTCTAACTCCTATTCCCTGGGCATCTATTGGCCTTCTTTTGTCTGCAGGCACCACCCTGGATACACACACATGCACACAGAGAGAAGGGGGGGGGAATTTAAAAGAAATAAAATAAAATGCTCAGGGAAGTGTAGTATGGATTCTAGTTGGTTTTAATACTAAAAACCCAGAGTCAGTTATAGGGAATGCTGAAGATCAGAGCAGAGACGCCAGCCACTAAAGAGTTCTTTTACCTCTACCAATGCACAGACAGAAGGGATGATCCTGTCCTCAGACTACAACTGTCTCCTGTCTCCTACTACCTTATGTTCCTCTCTCCACCCAGCCACACTACCCCTGTCTCCAAGGGCATGTGATCCCAAGTGCTGGGATCACCTTTGTGTGAGCTGTTTCTCTTTTAGACATATTCAATCTTGTATAGCGCAGGGTGGCCTTGAACTCACAGAGATCCATCTGCCTCTTTCTCCTGAGCCCTGGGATTAAAAGTTTGTGCCACCACTTTAGTGGTCTTTGGTGGCTTAACTTTGCACTCTGACCTTCAGGCAAACTATTTGTTAAAACACAAACAAGATATCACTATAAGGAAGACTGGTAAGCACTATCTAAGGTGAAAGGTTAAGGGAGTGGCCTGTCTCAGTGGCTCAGAATCACCCCCCCCCCAAAAAAAGCATAATTGGTATTTTACTCCATTGTCACCGCCAAGGCATAGACACCGCCATTGTCATATCTCACTGCAGCTAAATAAAACATAGGAAGAGATTTGGGGCTGTGTCTCACCGAGGATGGCCTGTGCAGCATCTCATCCATCCTGACTGCAGGCGGTTCTGTGCTTTAGAGCAGACCTGAGGAGGAGGTGAGATCAAACAGCCGAGGACATGCTCTTTCCTAGCAAAAGTCAAACGTGTTACAAAGACGACCCACATGGCTCTACATGGATTTGCTATTCTCTTTAACTTCTGCATAAGAACATCTCTGTAATCTTTATTGTTCTGCGGACCAGTGAGGGGCTAGTGAGTCACATTTTCAGCATCTCTTTAAGCAATTAATTCACCTTTGAGGTCTTTTGGGGTGCTGTCTGCTTTAATCTCATCCTGCATTTATATTTCATGAACTCCTCTAGGTGTCCCATCAATATATTATAATTTAAAAATGTTTCATGGCCAACTAAGTTCAGAAAATGCTGACCCAGAACTATCTAAAAATACATCCTTGCCCAGTAAGACAAAAAAAAAAAAAAAAAAAAAAAAAAAAAGTGGTAAAATTTTTGTTAGCTGGGGACAGTTCTGCCATCTGTTTCGATGGACTCTGATTACCAGTGGCGTGGAATGGCCTATAGATATAAAAATGATTCAGACAGTTTCCACCGAAGAAAGTGCTGCCCTTGGGTCCTGTCCTTGGAGAAGACCATAGGCTCCTGGGGATTTAGAACAAGGACTGTGGAGTTGTGGGAATGACACGGCGGCTTCCTTAGAAGAGGAGAAGCAGGCATTGGGACACGAGGCAGATGAGAGGGAAGCACTCAAAGATGGGGAGACAGTGGTACCATGCCAGATAGAAAAGTGGGTGCTCATAAAAAAATAGAGAAAAAACTAAAAACAAAGTATATACTTAAACAGAGTAAACGCTCCATTCTTAAAGGGAGGGATGAGAGGATAACGAGAGAGAGTCAATGGGAGCTGAATCAAATTCAGCACAGCAAACACTAGGTCCTATATGCCCAGATCTGGCAGCCAGGACGCAGGCTTAGTTTTTCTCTGTTCCCTCAGGCTCTGGTGACCCCGACTTCTCAAGCTCTGTTGCCTGCGGCTTCCCTGTTAGGATGGTTCCACTCAGTGCCCTCACCTTTCCAAGATGCCCTACGTGACTGACCTCTCCACCATTCTCGGTTCCCCACTGCACTGGGGTCCCCACTGCACTGGGGTTCATTCAGCTCCACAGCCTCATGTACAGCCCACCAGGAGCTCCACACAGGGGCTCCAGCCCTGCGGCACATTGCCTGGCCTCAACAGTTCGCTGGTGCCTTGACGCAAACCTCCATGACCCTCTCACTCATCCTGCCTCCTGCAAAACCAGCAGCATGTGGGCACTGCCAAATTCTACTGCTGTCCTTCTTCTGCCATAGCTGCTGTGGTCTCTGACTGCTTCCCTAGCTAAGCCTGATGAGAGTCTTCTTCTTACGCTGTGGTAGTAACTCCCAACCATAAAATTATTTTCGTTGCTACTTCATAACTGTAATTTTGCCACTGTCATGAATTGTGATTTAAACATCTGTGTTTCCCCATGGTCTTAGGCAACTCCTGGGAAAGGATCAATTGACCCCTGGAGGAAAGTGAGGGCAGAGCATGGGGTCTGGCTGCTTTCAGTGCTCATGAGCTGGCAGGCCCTTTAACAGCCCAGTGAAAGCTCACTGGCAGCCACCAAGAGCTTCCTTCCTGAGAGCCAGGTGGTAACTATGCAGGGACTCCTGTATCGACAATATCTGACACCGCAGCAGCATAACCAGATGACAGATGCCATGCCAACACTAGCCAGTAACAACTTCTGGAACCTTCTGGGTAGTAGTTAACTGCATAAAGAGTCTATGCAGAGGAGTTGGAATAAAGACTCAGAGGTTAAGAGCACTTGCTTGGCAGAGGGCCCGAATTTGGTCCCCAGAGGCCACAGCAGGTAGCTCACAACCTCCTGGAACTGCAGTGCCAGGTGATCTGATGTCACCAACACTTGTACTTGTGTGCACAGACCCACACATGGATGGACATACAGACATAAAACTGAAAAAGCTGGAATAATGCCTTTTAAAATGAAAAAGAGTATGTGTGCATGGATGTGTGGCCACATGAGTAATGGATGCTTTGTTTTAAAAAAAAAAAAAAACATGGAGAAACTCGGGTTTACCTTCCTACATCCCATTCTTTCCATTAAGTGAGAATAAAGACACTTCAATATAAATGGTTTGTACATTGATGTCTGTGGAGTGCAGCCGGGAACACGGAAGTTAGTAAGGTCCGAAACAGCCACATGTTAATTCCACTGTCACTTGGGTCCCGTGGGTTAAGGTCATGACAACTTTGCTGTGTGATAGCAAGTCTACACGTGTCTTGGTGGACCCTGACACCTCATTTCTCTTTGTCCTAGAAGCTGATAGAGACCAGACAAAATGACAGCTGGAAAAAATAAGGCAGGAACTTTCAAGATGTGCAATATATGCATAAGCATGTATACAACCCCCAAGTGCATTTGAATTTCCATGTTTGCTTTTTATTTACATACGTGTAATGCCACACACATACTCACACACAATTAATCTACTGTGTCTAACTTGTTGGTGGTCAGACACCTTCCGTTGAGATGAGGAGGTGCCTGTGGAGCTTTGCTTGAGCACAGGACTCTGTAAGCGAGCTTCCGCCCCAGCTCCTTCTGAGCTGAGCTCTCTTGCGCACAGTGGTAACTGTTAATTATCACACAGGATGGAGTGCCAGAGTGACCATCAGACTCCTTAATGCACTTCCCATAAATCCACACCATTCCGTAGAGGTCAGACTGATAACGGCTAGGAATGAATATCAATGCCTGCCCAAGTCTACTCGGAGTGTGATTCTAACCGCCAACCCCGAGCCTCCTTCTCTAGCTTTCGGAAAATTGGTACTTCAAACACTCATCATGGCTAACTTGAAGGTCAGAGTTCGTCATTAGGCTCATTGTCAATGAATCACGGCACAAGGACCTCCAGTGACAGTTTTTGTACACAGGAGGACAACTCTGGACTATCTGTTGCCTTCAACTCTCGTTTGAAATATTTTCTTATAAGTCAGTTTGGTGGTTTTTTGACCTGAGGTCTGAAATGTTCAAGCTGCACACATTTATGCCATCTTCTCCCTATTTCAGCTCTCGGCCTCAGGATTGTAGCCCAGACACCCGAGAGGCAGTTTTCTATACAGACTTACGCATGCACACATGCATGCGCGCGCACACACACATTTGGAAACCCATAATATTTAGAACTCTGTAGTCTGATCTGCCTTACATTGGACAAAATCAGTCCCAAGAGAACTGTGCTGTTGAGTAAACATATACGTTGGACTCTATTCCCCATTCCCCTCCGAAGCCATTTCTCTCTCTCTCTCTCTCTCTCTCTCTCTCTCTCTCTCTCTCTCTCTCTCAAATGACCTGCTGTATTGTTTCCTGCCCACCACGATCTGAGTTTCTAACCCTCCCAGCATTGCACCCATGAGCTAAGGAAACCTTTCCCCTCTCTAGGATGTACATGCCAACACGTACGGTGATATTCTCTGATTATCACAGCCTGTACATCACCTGGAAAGTTCATGCATGGATATGAGTGCATGCCTACATCCTTTCTCTGATTGCAGATGATTTTTAAAATATGGATTTAGAAGTCAGTGTTTTTACAATATGTGCAGGAGAGGACAATTTTAAGTTTTTTTTTAAATGTTTACTTATTTTTATTTATGTGTGTGGACTGCTTTGCCTGCATGAATACATGTGCACATGTGTGTGCAGTGTTTTAGTGGCCAGAGGAGAGGATAAATTACCCTGGAACTGGGGTTACAGATTGCTGGGAGCCACTATGTAGGTGCTGGGAACTAAATCCTGGTCTCCTGCAAGAGCAACCAGTGCTCCTAACTACTGAGCTCTGCAGGTTCCAGTTTTAAACACAAGGGGCAATTTCTGCTGCTCTTTTCATCTGGGTTGTAGGCTATGTAACGTGTGTGTGTGTTTGTGTGTGTGTGTGTCCGTGTCCAGAGCAGTGCAGGTAGGGGGCAAGTTTCAGGATCATACCTGAGGAAGTGTCTGCCACTCACAACAGCACTGAGCTAGCATCCCTGGGAAAGGAATTGTGTCCCTAAGACCAAGGTGCACTTTTTATGTTCTGGATTGGTACTGGGTTCAGTCCATTTCTGCAAACAAGGAAACCCTCATCTAGGGCCCTGGTCCAGGCTCAGTGGCTGCCAAAGCTGGCTGGGGTCAAACTCTCTTATGCTGACTCAAGGGGTAAACTGGGATTTTGGCAGGGCCACAGAAGTGACAGGGTAGGAAATGAGTATATTTCCTGTCTCCCTTATAGAACCAAGGCAGTGGAGGCTCCACCCCAAGGTGTCAATCAAATCCAGAACTGTTCAGGAGGGGAAGAATTCTTCTGTGGTTCTTCCGCAATACCCCACTGGGCTGCTATTGTGTTGACCCCACAGAGGATGAAAGCACCCCAGCATGAGGCTTGCCTTTCTCTTCCTGGGACAATGAGGCAAACTGGTCAGATTCTACCAGACCAGAGAAACATAGCACAACACAGCTTTCTTCCTTCTCCCCGTCCCTCCTTCCCCACATTGGGAGGTTGTTTCCTGCACACTCAGAGATGGGAGCATGTTCAAGAAAAGCACCAAAATCAAATTTGCAGACAGAACCCAAACATGGTGATTTTTTCCCCTTTCCCATTTGAAATCCAAGCTGCTAGGGGAATCAGCATTGTGTGGGTGGCTGATTTCTACACAATTACAAGCCAGGTTCTTTCTATTATAGTTTCCTGTCTGTCTTTCATGATCAGAGACATGCCCCCTGAAAGTAGAGAGTACAGACATCCCAATGGCCTCTCGGATTCTTGCTTTGGGGATGTTAAGCAATAATTCCTCAGAGCAAAATGTGGCTGGCCTGAAGGTAGGACTGAGGCAGCACACAGTGGGTGGGAAGACGGATGAGCCCTCAGGAGAAAAACCTCCTCAGGGAGCGGGCTGTCTCCTTTGGGAGCTGTTTGGCTGAGGTCATGTCAATCCTTCCTGGTGCCAATGTTCACTTTGTAAAGTTCACAGGGATGCAGTGATCCCTGGTCCAGATGGATGGTCCAGTTCAGGCCCACGCACCTGGCTGTTGCTCTGTTTATAGAGGTTTTGAGATATGAGCTGGAAAGAACCCAGGAGGCCTGTGGTGGCCCAAGGGAGTTCTGGACAGGTCTTAGAGTCTACTGATGGGCACAGCAAGAAGGAGGCACAGTGTGGGATGGGGACACTAAGGGTTTTTTATTTATTTATTTATTTTATTGGATTCCTAGTGTGATCCTCAAATCAAATTTGGAGGTGAGGAAACGCGTAACTGTCCCCTCAGAAGATGACAATGAGAAAACTGGGGAAGAGAAACAGCCTTGACTGTGAGACAAAGGATTTGGCACCAGACCAGACAAGACAACTGACCAGTAGAAGATATTTATGATTAAACCTGAACTGAGATCACACTGGGGAGTCAGAGGAGGGGAGAGGAGGGGAGAGAAGGGGAGGGAGGGGCCGAAGGGAGAGAAGGGGAGGGAGGGGCAGAAGGGAGAGAAGGGGAGAGAAGGGGAGGGAGGGGAGAGAGGGAGAAGAGGGGAGAGAAGGGGAGGGAGGGGAGAGGAAGGGAGAAAAGGGAGAGGAGAGGAAGGAGGGGAAGAATAAGAAAGGAGGGGAAAAAAGTCACAGTGAGAGGAGGGGAGGGAAGGGAGAAGAAGGGAGAGGGAGAGGTAGGGAAAGAGGAGGGAGGGGAGAGGCGGGGAGGGAAGATTCCATGTCTTCTGCCTGGAACTGGAGGCTCACTGCTGAGGAACCACACTTGCATGGCTGTGTGCTTCCCCATCCCTCAGCAGAGGAAAGAGGCTGGAGGTCAAGAGAGAGGGGAGGGGGCCAGATACATCTTTTCATCAAGAGACCACTCTACAGTCATGACCAAAGCATGAATCCATACAGAGTCCAGTCCTCTGAAAGATCTCACCACCCTACACTGCTGCAGCAAAACTGAACTTTTGCCTGGGTGCACAGCTGTGCACAAGTTCATGTTCATAAATGTGCCCTGTGCCTGTGGAAGCCAGAGGTCAACCTCCCTACCTCAATGTTGTTCCTTGGATGTCATTCATCTTGCCTTTTAAGGTCGGGTCTATCCTGGGCTGCCTCACCAGTGAGTCCCTGTGCCTTATCCTTCACACTACCGGCTTCTTATGTGGGTCCTGGGAATCAAACTCAGCCCCTTATGCCTGTTCAGCAAGCTCTTTCTCCACCGAACCATCGTCCAAGCCCCTCTGGGGGACATACTGAACCCAGCACAGAGCTCATGTAGAGTTAGATAAGGCTTTTGCTCGTTATTAATTATTTAATGATTTCACATTAAATATTTCACAGAGAAGGCTGAAAACCACAATATTTTGAAGTGACAACTATTTATTTTAAGGATGTATTTGTTCTTAGTTTATGTGCAGCACCTTGGAGGTTAGAAGGAGCCATAAGACTCCCTGGAACTGGAGTTACAGGCAGTTGTGAGCCACCTTGTGGGTCCTGACCTGAACTTAGGTCCTTTGCAAGAGCAGTCAGTGCTCTTAACCACCAAGCCATTTCTCCAGCCCCCAAATACTAAACAATTATCTCTTTAGTTTTCTCCTGGTAATCATTCCCAGAAATTCCACTTTCTTTAGTTTCCTCCAATGCACACGGTTGCCTTCAGATACCTCTGTAGACAAATGTCAGTGTGGCTGGATCAGAACCGAGCAGACTGAGACCGCTCTAAACAGCTTCCATGCTGATGTGAACCCTGGATGACCACTTACCCACCCAGGGGTGAAAGAGAACATCCCACACCAGCATTTTAGCATGATTAACAGGGCAGGATGGAATGCTGACCAGAGAATCTCAAATCAAAAAGACCAAGATGGGCAGGCTATGCTGTGAAGACCCAGTAAGGGACCTGCTCAGATAAGGCTTAATTAGGACTCTCACTCACACCAATCGTCTATGATACATGAGTCAGCATTAGTCAGCACATACCAGCATAGGCCCAGTGATAGGTTGGGCCCCATGAATCATGAGCTCAAGACTGATTGAAGGTGGAATGTCTCACCAGCATCCTGGAAGGTCCCTTGTAGATACTGGTGACCCCTATCTGCCCGGAAATTTCCTTCCTCCAGGCATCAGGCACTGAGTTTATTGGCATCTCCCAAACAGTCTCTGTGTGATCCCCAGGGTTTCACGACAGGGCTCAAGCTATGGGGTCTATGTTGTTGCTAAGCAAAGGCCTGCAATGAGCAATGATGAGGCTTCCACCCAGTTATGCCTGAAGCTCATTTTCTTCCTCCCACATCTTTACTTCAGGGCTTTAGGTTCCCCAGTGGGGTCTGCTGGTGGCATTTCTGGCATTATTCACTCTGTATTTTGTCTCTTTCCTCAAATAGTGGTTTCTCCTCCCAAAATACTGTCCCACCTTCCTTTCTCTACTGACTTCCCGGGCTCCACACATATCCCAGTACTGAGTCTGAGTCCAGTTTCTTGGCTGACTCTCTGTCCTCCCTCTCCTGATCCATCCCTCCTCTAGCTATTTCTTCATTTGCAGCTTCCTTCCATGCTTACTTTATTTTGCCCACAAATCATCATATGCCAATGAAGGGTGTGACCTCAGATCCAAATGCCTGAGCCTGGTTTTAAATGAGTTATTTGCTTGTGTATGATAAGGTTCCTGTGTATGCAGGAAGACACATATGTGTAAGGGTGTACACAGGCCAGAGGACAACCTCAAGTATTATCCTGAGAAATGCCATCAACTTCCCTCGAAACAGGGCCTCTCATTAGCCTGGGACTCACCAGTGAGGCTAGACTGGCTGACCATCTCCAGAGACTGTCCTGTGTCCACCTTCCCAGAGCTGGGAGTAAAGGTCTGTATCTCCAAGCCCAGCATTTACAAGGGTGTTGAAGATGCAACTAGGATCCTACATCGAGTGCCACTTTACCAAAATATCTCCCCAAGCTCCCCTTCGCCATCCTATTCCATAAGTGTTCTATTAAAAAACAAATTCAGAATCCAGTGTAGACAGTCAAGATCTGCTTTTGTCGTTGTTTGGTATTGGTTGTGAATTTGTTTGTCTGTTTTTAACGGTTCTCTTTTTCTTTTATTTTTTGAGTCACCATGAGTAATGTATTGCTGACTACAAGGAAGAGTCCCACAGGGGAGGGAGATGCAGAGATAGGCATACATCTGTTAGGCTAGATAGAACACCGAATAAAGCAATAAAGAAGTTAATCTTCCCAGGCCCTCCTTCTGCCTGATGAACCCTTGGAGGTGATGGCAGCAATAAGACGGGTGGAGGAGGTAAAGGGGAAAACATAAATTAGGCCGCAAGAGGATAAAGAGACGGATTTTCGATAGGCTTCGCCTTCAGAGATGGGAGGGCCTAAATTAAATGGATCATACAAAATTCAATAAACAAGGATTGCGGCTGGTCGGTGATTTATCCCATTATAATTTGAGCTGAACTGAAGCGTCAATAAGACTCCTGACCTGAAGATTGGTAAGAGGCATCTAATCACAAGACTGGACCAGTGACTGCTGAGATCATGGCTGAGAATTTACAGTTCTGGGGTTTACTGTTGGGATTCTGCTGTGGGACACTGGTCTTTAATCCTGCCACTTGCATTATTTTTAATACTATGCTGATTGGCCAGTAGCCAGGCAGGAAGTATAGGCAGGGTGACCAGGCAGGAAGTAGAGGCAGGGCAAAGAGAATTATGGGAAGAGGAAAGTTTCAGTGAGCAGTTGTGACCCAGATGCAGAGGAAGCAAGATGTGACTGCCTCGCCGAAAAAGCTACCAAGACACGTGGCTAACACAGACAAGAATTATGGGCTAATATAAGTTATAAGAGTTAATAAGAAGCCTGAGATACTGGGCCAATCAGTTTATAATTAGTGTAGACCTCTGTGTGATTTCTTTGGGACTTAACGACTGCGGGAATCGGGCAGGACAGAAATCTCAGTCAACAGGATCGATTGTCCCAAGAGATGAGTGCTATCCTTGGTGCATGGAGCAGAGTTCCCATGTCTCCAGCCAGCATCCCACAGCTCATAAAGGATGGTTAGGAAACCTACAGCTCCCTTTGACTTCATGGAGTGTCCACATGGAGAAGCCTCTGCAGAAGGTTAGAGAGAAAGGAGACAGCGTGCCTTCTCCCAGTGTCTGCATCTCTGTAGAGCTGGGGATGGACCCACGCCCACACAGGAGCACTAGGCCACTGAGGAACATCACAGGCCCAGGGCTTCACACTGACCAGTGCCCTGAGTCACCACAGGCAGGTCGCAGAGAAAAGCCCTGGTGTGCTTCAGAGTCACTCGGTGTCAGGGCACATCCCTCTAGTCAGCCCTTGCTTCCTCTGATGTCCCCCAGTATCCTCCACTAGGTCCCCTGGTTCTTAGCATCCCTGCCTTCTGCTTCAGTAGACCAAGCACCAGCTCTCCCTGCTGTGAGCACCACCTTAAGTACAGCCTGCCTGGGGTTATACTTTGTTTTAAGCACTCAGAGATATCCTAAGACTTTTGCTCCAAGGTTAGAGTACACAGTGGTTTCTGTTTACTTGGTTGGCTCCTCCTGCCCACAGTTAAAAAGCAGACCAAAGGGAACAAACCTCCACCTTGCAAATCAGAAGCACCAGTGTAGTGGGGCTCTGCAGTCATGTTACACCCACACTGCTCCAACAAGCCCTTGGGAACCTGGCCTGCGTAGTCACCATTATTATTTGGGTTGCTGGCACATTTGCTTTCTGACACCATTCAGACATAGTCGAACTTCCTTACAAAGACCAAAACAATTCTAGTCTTCATCACAGCCTTATTCTTTACTCCCAGGAAACCTACTGGGCTCCATGGCCCCAATTCTCATACTGCTTTTCCATCCATGGTGAAGGAATGGAGAAATAATATGTTGTGCAAACTAATATCAGGTCTGATGAACTCGGCACCTCACTGATTCTGCGAGACCTTGGCCTCCTCTGCTGAGCAACACCCAGGGGACAGAAACGCCCTGACTCCTAGACACAGGACATCCCTAACTCTTAAACATCAAGGGTTTTTGTGCCTTAGCAACTGGGTGAGAGTCAGCTCTGCTCTGATATGTCCTCTGGAGGTTCCAAGGAGGCCACAAGCAGTAACATCAGAGCTCACTAAAGGGGTCTTGTCTGTGGACATAGATGAGGGCCACCATCTGCCTGCTTCTAGATGTTTCCATGGTGGGATCTCCCAGTGGGGCTATGGGTGATACAGTCCCAGAGATTGGTTTGCTATTATTTTCAACTCCTGTGCAGATGAGGAGGCCCAGGAAAGTTGAGGATCCAGAAGTGAGCTATATGTGTGTTCACTGTGGCTGTGTCTCCCAGTGGACTCTATCAAAACCTTTTCTCTGAGCATTGCCTCCCTGGGTGATCTGCCTGCTGAAGTCCTGAAGTCTGCCTGGAGGATTCTATGTTAGCCAGTGTGATGCTTACCTGCTCACTAGATAAGATGAAATTAAATTATCCAATTCCCCATAAGACAGGCAGCATTCCAGCCAGTGGCAGATGGATTGTTTTACAATTAAAACCAGCCCAGAATGCATATTGCTAAGTCATTTTAATAATGTGCGCTTTGAGTTGCTTATTTTTTCCAAAGAAGCATTTCAAATAAGTAATTTAGTGGTAGAAATAAACTATGAATTTAATTTATGTGTTCATTAATTGTACAATTAAATGGAATACTAATTGACTGTAGAATTCTACCTAAAGGGAACACTGCCCCGGGGTAATTAGTTCTCATCTGTATTTCACTGTGAACATAATTTCTGGGGGTCTCACCCCACCCAATTAGGTTTTGTTTGGCTTTATTGTAGCGTGAATCATTCCTCTATCGCAGAGATTTAATCCTCCTCATGCAGCTGGTGGGATGCTCTCCTGTCCCGAAAGATTATTTCTGTGTGGAAGGGCATCTGATGGCGGGCGGCAGGACCTGGAGGTTGCTGGGTTACGTTGCAGTTTTCCATCTCTCTTCTGCTGAAGGTGAGACTGACGTCCCGAAGATGCCCAGGGCAGAGATGATGCATGCAACATGTCTGTCTAGATCCTCACTCTCCTTGCCACCCAGGATGGGTTTGGCCTTAGCACGGGCTGCTGGCTCTGGTGCTGAGGCAGATGACTGTGCCGGCAAGAACATGTCCAGCAGGCGTTCCATAGAAACGAGTGACTCTGAGGGGACAATTGGTCTTCAGGGCCTCGCCATGATGTCATTGGTCAAAGGATCCAGTTTTTCTCAACCAGTTCCTCTGGCCCGTGTCTGAGACCTGATCAGGCCAGGTGTGTTGATTCCATTGCAAAGACACAGAGAGAGGGAGGGAGGGAGGGAAGGGCAAAAGAAGGGAAGAAAGAGGAAAGGATGGGGAGAAGCGGGGAGTCAAGGTGGTTCCGTTTTGGGCCATCCGGGATTCTGGTTTCCTCTCTGGAATCAGGCAGGAAGAGACTAAATCACCGTGTCTACTGCCACAACCACAGCTGCTCAGCAGGGTGCCAATCCTTTCTGCACTCTGAGTACTCAAAACTTTTGGGCATACTTAAGACTTTTAATGTAATTTATCGCCAGTCTTCCAGGGGAGAGATCATAGATTTGCCTAGCAAAGTGCCAGGATTATAGAAGCTACTGGTGAATATCTACAGAACTTATGAACTGAGATAGTCCGCTTATGAACGTTTGTTTTGGTTTAAGATGGCAGAGCTTTCAGTCCAGGCAGAACATCATGGTGGGAGTGTATGACACAGCTCATTCACCACCCCACGGCAGTGGAAATACAAAGAGGAAAGAAGAGGAGAGGAGAGGAGAGGAGAGGAGAGGAGAGGAGGGGAGGGGAGGGGAGGGGAGGGGAGGGGAGGGGAGGGGAGGGGAGGGGAGGGGAGGGGAGGGGAGGGGAGGAAGGAGGGAAGGGGAGGAGGGGGGAGGGGAGAGGAGGGAAGGGGAGGGGAGGGGAGGAGAGGAGAGGAAGAGACAGACAGAGAAAGAGAATGGCTGAGGAACCAGGACTTCAGTATTTCCCTCAAGGGAAATACTCTGCCTTCATGCCTTCAGTGATCTAACTTTTTCCTCCCGGGTCCCAATTGCCTGGCATTCCACGTTCTCCCCGTTGTACCTCAGCCGGGGACTGAGCCATGAGGACACAACCTTTAGAGGCATTCCCAACTCAAACCAAGGCTGCCAGGTCCCCTGTCACATTTGAAGAATACAACATCTTGTACACCCGTGTGTGAGAACATGTCAAGGCCAGAGGCTGGAGAGCAGGTGTCATCCTGCATTGACTGCTATCTAACTTGTTTTGTGAGGCAAGGTCTCTCACTGAACTTGCTGCTCACTGCGTAGGCCGACGGACCAACAAACCCTGGCCATCCCCGTTTCTGCCTTCCCAGTGCGTGACCCACCACACCAGGCTTTTATGTGGGTGCTTGGACAACAAGCACATTGACAGTAGAACCATTTCCCCTGCCTTGAGGGTGTAATTTCTTAAATGTGCGAGTCCATTTGCAATTCTTCAGGTCCCTCTCTAGACCTAAACCAAATTAAGCAATGGGTGACGATGGGCATAAATCATAACATCCTTCCCAAGTCGGCTTCTCAAACTTTTCTGCCCAGAAGCTGAAACACTGATGGGAAAGTCAAGGAGGTAGCATTATCCTCGGACGGCAGACAGTAAGGCTCTGAAGTGGACTGTGGTGTTCCCTGTGAAGTAGAGAGCTAGCGAATGATTGCCAAATGAGGTAATTACATAACCATCGATGGAGCCATGATAAAGAGTTGAGCATAGAGGCCAAAAAGCTTCTCCTTCAAAATAGCCCAGATGTAGGCACGTTTGGGCAAGAGTTTAAAATAAAAAGGTTGCCGGGCAGTGGTGGCACACGCCTTTAATCCCAGAACTCGGGAGGCAGAGGCAGGTGGATCTCTATGAGTTCGAGGCCAGCCTCGTTACAGGGCAAGTTCCAAAACTACAGAGAAAAAAGGTAAAGAATATTTTCAGATGAAACATAAGGCTAGGTTGGGAGCAGTGAGACCCCAGACCCTGAATTTCTTGTAATCGAGTGCCTACAGCTGCTCTGAGCACAAGACCTTCAGGAGTTCCTGATGGCAGGAGAGTGGTTTCTGGTAGGTTTGGCTGGGGCGTGGCTATCTCTATATAATCTGCCCCTGAACACAATAGAGGGGGCATTCTTGGGGAATTCTAGGATGACCCGTGTCACTCTCTGTCTGTGTGTGTTTGTGTATTTTAACCTCCAGCCCCCTTGCCCGAAGCTCGGGAACTGGGTGCCAGCGCACAGAGCACAGACACGGGGACGCGGTGCGCGGCATTTGGAGGTCCCAGCCGAGATATCAGGAACTAGGGAACGCTGAGAGGTCACCTTCAGAAGGTGAGGGTGGATTGGCGTATATGTGTTAATCCTGACGTCCTTTGCTTGGTTTGGCAGCAAGTGGAACCAACCGAGAAAGAGGGGTAAATGAACAGGGTTGTCCCCGGCCGGAGGGGACGTATGTATTGGGAAAAGATAGAAAGAATGTATATAGTTTAAAAAGATAAATGTGTACAAATGTATGATATGTTGGTTGTGTTGGAGGTTCTGTTTTTGTCTCCACAGACAATGAGAGCCTAAGGATTTATTCGATATTCATGTGGTTTGAATCCCCGAGACCTCCTGAAATGTTGCAGTGGAGTGTGAGCAGCAGCTCCAAGGCCAAGCAGCTCCTGGCTGCGGGCTCTGAGGGGCTGCAGCATGCAAAACCCGGGACCTGCCTCGAGGATGGATGAGGCAAGAGCACTAGGCCTGCTTCCAGCTTGGGGTGGGGGGGTGTCGAGGCACAGAAGCGCAGCCCGACCACGACAAGGCCCGTTGGTCTGGACCTCTGTCCCAGCCCGGAGCAACGGGCCGGGGCTGCCAAACCGAGTAGAGGACGTCAGGATTAACACATATACCCCAATCCACCCTCACCTTCTGAGGGCGACCTCTCAGCGTTCCCTAGTTTCCGATATCTCGGTGGAGACCTCCAAATGCTGCGCACACCGCGCCCCCCTGTCTGCACTGGGTCCGCTGGCACCCAGTTCCCGAGCTTCGGGCAAGGGGGCTGGAGGTTAAAATACACAGACACACACAGACAGAGAGACAGTGACACGGGTCATCCTTGAATTCCCCAAGAATGCCCCCTCTATTGTGTTCAGGGGCAGATTATACAGAGATAGCCACGCCCCAGCCAAACCCACCAGAAACCACTCTCCTGCCATCAGGAACTCCTGAAGGTCTCGTGCACAGAGCAGCTGTAGGCACTCAGATCAGGGGATTACAAGAAATTCAGGGTCTGGGGTCTCACTGCTCCCAACAAGGCTATCTATGAACAAACCCAGATTAGTGATCTTAGCTTGTTCTTCTGCCATGTTGTGTGTGTATATGAATGTGCATGTGCATCTGTGTGCATTTGTGTTTGCCTGGGTGTGTGCATGCGTGTGAATGTGTATGAAAATATGTATGTGTGAGTGTGTGTCTCTTTGTGTTTGTGTGTGTGAATATGTATGTGTATATTATGTGTGTGAATGTGTGTGTATGCATGTCAATGTTTCACTGTGTGTATGCATGTAAAATGTCTCTGTGGCTGTGAGTGTGTGTGTGTGTGTGTGTGTGTGTGACAGCACACTTGTGCCTGTCAGTTTTCAGAAATGAGTTCTGTCCTTTCACCGTTTGGAGCCTAGGGATCAAGGCCAGGTCGTCAGCTGGCTTCTTCACTCCCAGAGTGCTTTCTTGATGCTCTTGGGGGACCAAATCCAGAAACTAATTGTTCTTTGTTTGGAGTTTTGAAAAATGCCTTGAGTAGGTGTCCCACACCCCAAGCCCTAAGCTGCACTCGGTGGAGTCTAGGAGCCTGGGACTTAACCTGGCAATCCCACTCTTTTCTGAGGCTGGGACAGAGAGTGTGTAGTAAAATAACACTTTATCACACATTGCCATTCCTCACGCACAAAGTGGGGGAAATGACCCCAAATGAGATTTGGGCTCCTTTGCATTTTTCTGGTTTTAAAAAGAAGAAAGCATCCTTGTCAGCACAGGCAACACGCACAGAAAGGCTCCCAGAGAAGGGAGGAGCTGAGTTTTATGGGTCACAGTGACCTGATACTGATCCATGCTAACATCCAGTTCTAATTGGAACTGAAAACCTTGTATTTTTATCTTGCTTTTCCAAACCTCTTCAAATGCGAACCTGGAAACCTCATTTGAAACTTCTTTTCTCTGTCACACTTGTTCAAAATAAACCTTTGCTAAAAAAGACTGAAGTTTGTTTCTTATTCAAGAGACAGCTAGAAATGGTGCAACTTAATCTACAGTTGAAAAAGAAAAAAAAAAATAAAACAAGCAAACAAGCCCTGCCTGGCCGCACCGGCTCCACTCTCGATTTCTCCGGTGCAAACGGGGTTGACCTTGGAATTTAGGACGGACGCTCAACTTTGCTTGGCCTCGTTTCTTCAGTTTTAAAAGAGATGGAAATGTCTCCTGCAGGAAAGCAGAGGCAGAAATAAAACAATGTAATGACGGGAAGAAAGCCTACTACTCAACACAGCTGGCAGAAGTAGCTGGTGGCAGAAGAGGAAGCTCATGTAGGGAGGCACATGTCCTTGACATCCATGGTGGAGAAGGGCCATGCGTTTCCTCTCGCTCACCCAAAGAATGGCTGCCAACATTTGACCGAGTTCACACTTGATTGGCAAACTCCTAAGCAGAGGCAGAAGCATACAGTTTGTGAAGATTCTGAAAACAAAGGGGTATTCTAAGTTTCTTACCCACCCTCCAGAGACTGTACCCCAAACCTAGATATCTTGAAAACTTTGGTGTAAATGTATTTATGCACAGTGACATTTGGGGGGCTGGTTCTTTGTTTGATGAGCCACAGCTACTCTCCTGCCTGGGGCTCCTCACAGCAGAAGGCACAGGAAAGTCAGGCAGGGGAAGGCGCCAGGTCCTGCGGTCAATGGTTCTCTCTTAGTGGAGCCATGAGGACTCCACTCCTCATTTTTCCAGAAGTCATGTGTGACAACACACGTGTGCGTCACCAACTGGAGAAGCTCCTGAGCCTTGATGTCTAGGCTACTGACCAGGGATCCATCTCATAGGCAGGGCTGACCTTCATCTCCAGCATCTCCAGAGGTTGGGCTGATATTGTATGGCCCATGGTCCCAAGGTCAACAAAACATTGTCTTCCTCAGGCAGGACGCTCCAAGGGTTCAGGGATGACCTCCTGACCTAGGGGAAGACTCCACGTTAATCTCCTACCAGAATGTTGCTAACTGGAAAAAATGAAGACATAAATATTCACTAATTGTCAGAGAAAACAATGGGGGAAGGGACTGTAGGATCCTGGCTAATGTTGATGACCAAACAATTGCCAGCACTTCCAAGAGCTGCTTTGCATGTTAAATATTTCAGGACATAGAGACAAGTGACTATGACCATGTTTCACCACTGAGTACCAGAGGGACTATCTTGATTCCAGAACCAATGAAGAGCTAGACAATTGTTCCATATCAGCCAAGAGAGTAAAGGACCTGGTTGGTCTTGCAGGTCGACAGCCATAACTATTCAGTCTGTTGTGAGCAAGCGGTCAAGCTCAGGACATGTCTTATGTCTGGCTAGTCTTATGTCAACTTGACACACAAACTGGAGTTATCTGAAAAGAGGGAAACTTAATTGAGTAAAATGCCTCATAAGATCTGAATGTAAGGCCTTCTCTTCATTATTGATGGAGGAGGATCCAGCCCATTGTGGTTAGTTCTATTCCTGGACAGGTGGATCTTGGTTATATAAGAAAACAGGCTGAGCAAACCAGAAGAAGCAAGAACACCCCTCCATGACCTCTGCATCAGTTCCTACCTCTAAGGTTTCAGTCCTGTCCTGACTTCCTTCAGTGATCATAAGCAATGTTGAAGTGTAAGCCAAATAAACCCTTTTTCTCCAGCTTCCTTTTTGGTTAGTGCTTTATCACAGCGATCAATAGAGGCCTCAACTAAGACAGCGCATAAACAGGGTGTCCAGTGAAATCACAGCTCTTGAGAGTCTAATTTGCGGGATTTTCACATACCTTCAGCGTTTTTTGCTCCTGGTTTTAAGTAAATGAATCACAGTACCCAAATGATGGTACTGTTGTGTGGGTTACAACTGTGGACTCTGCCAGTATCCATTTGTCAAATCCTGTGGATTGCACTGCAGGGAACCAACATTTATGTCAACTGTGGATGCTGTTTAGTCAAAAGGTAGTAATAGTTATTGGTTGATTTGTTTTAATGCACAAATATATTAATAGAGAAAAACATGGGTATGGCCCATGTGGGAAATGAGGCTGTTTATGGAGGTTTTTATAAACTACCTGTTCAATTACTCTATACGTCTAAAAGTACAATATGGGGTCCAATGAAGCTATCAAAGCATCCTTAGCTCTTCGATCATAGGAAATTTTTCTGCGGGTTGGGATTGAGCCATGGACATCACCACAGACTTTAGGCCTTAAACAATCTCACAAATGCATGTGTCCCCAAGAATGGATCAGATGCAGTGTTCTAGAACTCAACCTGGGCGGAGGAAGCAAGAGTCAGTTTGGAGCACAGAAGAGGATTCTGAGAAAGGAACTGGGGAGAGCCTCATCAAGGAAGGACCACCTCTTCCTCTTTGTATTTGTCCCAGTTGGCTTTAACTATCTACTTGACACAACCTGCAGTCACCTGAGAAAGGTGTTTAAAGGAAGGGATTGCTTAGATCCTATCCAGTCAGTCTGTAGGGAATCATCTTGATTGTTAACTGGGCTCAGTTTTCTGTGGGTGGCACCATTCCCTAGGCCCTGGGCTGTTAGAAAAATCTAGCTAAGCCTGAGTTTGTGAGTAAACCAGCAAGCAGCCTTCCTCCATGGTTTCTGCCTCAAGTTCCATCTTGAGCTCCTGCCCCAGTTTCCCTCAGTGATGAACTAGGACCCGGAAGTGTAAGATGAAATGAACCTTTTCCTTTCCTCAGTTGTTTTTGTCATTGTGTTCATCACAACAACAGAACAAACTAGAACAATGCTGTTTTCCCAGAACTTCCCAGCAACGAGAGAGCCCATGCAGAGAGCATACCCGGTATTGGCTTCTACCCAGCTGGGAGAACCATTCTTCAATTCAGCTGCTGGTTTAAACAGCTTTATTACTTGTGGTGAAATTCAACCCTAAAGGGAGACAGGAATTTCTTCAGATATTGTGGAACTCTTAATAAAGCTGCTCATCCTCACTTCTTGAAGATGAACAATCAATAACAGACCCCTCTGAACAATGCAATAAGCACAATTCATTTGGCATGCATGTATTGAGTGCCCACTGTGTACTTGCTGTTCTCGACAGCAAGACCTTGTGGCAATTAGGAAGCCGTGCTGGAGAAGGCTGGACAGACCCTCCAAGGAGGAGGCTGAGAAAGTGAAGTCGTACAGACTGCATGAAATGTTTGCTACCGGATTTCAGTGTGACCGATGCTCTCCCTGTGTGGTCACCTGGTGCCTGGGCATGGGGGTGGGAGATGGCTTCGGCTCTGCCTCCCTCCTGGAAGCTCATTAGAAGAGCATGTGAGTCAGTAGTCGCTTGACAGGAAAATCCTTCAGCATCTCTAATATTTTCATTCTCTCAGCCTGGGGCTTGACCTCCTTTTCTAAACAGTAGCAGTGATCCAGAGCTGGTTTCCCATGGGAAATCTGAGAGTGGAGGCTCCTCTGGGTCCATCTAGAGATGCGTCAGCATAAACCAAGTCAGATCCAAAAGCCTCTGTCTGTGCACTGGTTGAAGCAGTCTCCTTTTTCCTCAGATTTAGAAGGATTGGAGACCTCATAATCATCTCTATAGCTGTGCGGAGTCTTACTCTGATGACAAGGTCAATAACTCGTTGGAGATAGAGTTAAACATCACTGGGGAGAGGTTTCCATTCTTTTTCTTTTAGAGCACTCTTCCCAAGAACCAGTCTTCCATCTGCAGCTTCCATCTGTGTTCCCTTGTGGTGTGGGAGGTCCTTCTGTCTGTGTGTTGCTTTTATTGGTTAACGAATAAAGAAACTGTCTTGGCCTGTGATAGGGTAAAAGAACAAAGCTAGGCGGGGAAAACTAAAGTGAAAGCACAAAGAAAGGAGGCAGGGTGAGAGAGAAGCCATGTAGCCTCGGATGGAGACAGACATGCTGAAACTTTACCCAGTGAGCCACAGCCATGTGGTGATACACAGATTAATGGAGATGGATTAAATTAATATGTAAGAGTTAGCAAATAAGAGGCTAGAGCTGATGGGCCAAGCAATGATTTCCATAATATGGTTTCTGTGTGATTATTTCAGATCGAAACTGGCCAGGCAGCCAGGTAGAACAAGAAGCTTCCTCCAATACCCCCCTAATCAGCCCACATTTTAAAAGAGCCCAGGAAGTACCAGCAAAGTGTTCAGTACATAGAGCCCAAATATACCTTGGAAATTCCCTAGAATTTCCTGGCTTTCTGATCTGGATGTTGTATGAAGGTTACTTGGTTGTTTCTACCTCTCAACTCCAAAATAATCATGCAGAAACTGTATTAATTAAATCACTGTTTGGCCCATTAGCTCTAGCTTCTTTTTTTTTACATTTATTTATTTATTGTGTATACACTATTCTGCCTACATGCATGCCTGCAGGCCAGAAGAGAGCACCAGATCTCATTACAGATGATTATAAGCCACCATGTGGTTGCTGGGAATTGAACTCAGGACCTTTAGATGAGCTGGTGGTGCTCTTAACCACTGAGCCATCTCTCAGTCCTAGCTCTAGCTTCTTGTTGGCTAACTCTTATATATTAAAATTTAACCCATTTCTATTAATCTGTGTATCACCATGTGGCTGAGGCTTACTGACTAAAGTTCTGTCCAGCTCTGGTGGAGCTATATGGCCTCTCCCTGACTCCACCTCCTTTCTCCCAGCATTTAGTTTAGTCTTCCCTGCCTACCTCTATTCCCTGCTCAGGCCCAAGACAGTTTTCTTTATTAACCAATGGTTTTCACAGGTTACAGAGGGAAATCCCACATCATCTGGATTGTAAAATTATCTGATTTTCAATGTCTCAGTATCCCTACTTGCTAAGTGGAGGTAAAGATACCTTTTTGGGGTTCCTGACACAAGGCATGGAGTGTACCAGTGACATGACAGAGACCCCAAGGCAGAGGCGGTCATTTATCTGCAGAGTACTTTGGTGAAAGAAAGAGGAGAAAGGCAAATGATAGCCTGCAATGAAGACAGCCTGGTGCGGCTCTCAGATTTGATCATGCAGGCTTTCCCACGTGTGACCAACCACAGTGTGGGCCAGACTCATGCAGCCTCCCATCTCTGTCTGCAATGACACAGGTGTTCAGTGCTCTCTGGAAGGTTGAGAAAATCACAGCAATGGTAGTGGGATCATTCCTTTCTTCTCCCAGTACATATTCATCAAGAATAAACCAAATGGCCTCAGAGCAGAGATGGGGACCCAGGGCTGTTAATCGCCTGTTTAGAAGATTATTTGTCCAGGGCTGATCCCAGTCCACGTCTGCAGGCCTTTCCCTGTCATAGGCCCCACCATTGCTGAGTCACTCAGCATCAGCCTTCAGTGGTCACAGAAGACACCAGTCAGACGGGTCTGTGTTCTTAGTGCCACCACCAGACATCACATGTCACTGTCCTGACTCTGGGGGTAGGACAAATGATGAGAAGCACTGGAGGAAGCCTCCTTCTCTCTCATTCACAGCCTCTCTGGCCTTTTCCTTTAGCTCTCGGGTTTCCCTCTCCTTTCCTTCTGCGGCAGCTCTGTATACTGAAACCAAAGGCATCTCCCAATACAGGAGTAGTGAGCAGGGGCACTCTCTGGAGTGAGGGAGTCAGACTAATGAAATGCAGTTCCCCAGCATGGTGAACTGGCCTCCTTATGACAATAAAGACCGGATGCTGTCATGTCACTTTAGCCCATGCCCCAAATGAGAACCACATTGGCCTGAGTGCTGAGTGCAGAGAAGCTCGCTGGGCTCTGGGGAAGCGAGGACAAGCAGGTCAGGGCCTTTCCTGCCTCTCACCTCCACTCCCACCGTGGCCACAGATGAAGAATCCTATGCGGCATGCTCCTCCCTTTGATGACACCGCAGTCAAAGGGATGCAGGAGTCCTGGCCACACTCAGCCCTGCTCAAGGCCATGGGCCTTGCTGGGTGCCCTTAGACATAAGAAGGCTGGCATTGTGCAGGGTGGTGGTGGCTACAGGGACCCCGCATGGCATCTAGCTCAGCTGTGGCACTCCTAATCAAAGAGTGGCCTCCCCAGCTGCTAGAGACTGTGCTTTAAGACCAGGAGCCTGTGTGTCAGAAGTCCACAGAGCTCTGCCGATGTCTGATAGCCACCAGAGCAAAGCAGTGTCCTCAGCCAGCATTTTTGAGACCCTCTTTAGAATACATTCCTTATTTTTCCCCTGTTAGCTGCAATGAAACCAAAGAGTACTCCGGGATAGTTTACTTTCCAAGAAGAAGATGACAGGGTGATCTACGAAAGCCTCAACTGGCTCAATCCCGCTCTTCCGTGACTGTCTTCCCAGGCTATCAGGTCTCTTCTTGCTATAAGTCGTATCTTACTTAACACCGTGCAATACAAAGTGTGTTTACACTTCATATAACCAGCACGCCTCCTTCTGTGCCACCTATTCGCTGAAATACCAAGCAGGTGGGTAAAATTGTGCCACGCAGAGGAGATGGATTTGGAGTGGTATGCTTCATTGGATGTTCAGTGCATTGTTTTATTCTCCTATCAAGGCATCTGCTTGGTGAGCTGGTCCTTTGGAATAGCCTGGAGTCTGCTGTCCCCTTAGAAGAGAGCACACCTCAACATTTTAAAGCTGAATTCTACACAGAAGCGTGTTTGGCTATTTGTTTTATGCAGATGTTTATGCTACCTCCAAGCCAAAAAAAAAAAAAAATCTGTTTGAAAAGGAAAAGCAGACTTTTATTTTTTTATTGAAACATGCCACCAGCTTCTTTACACATCACAGAAGTCTATTCATTTGTGTAGAATGGCCATTGAGATATTCCATCTATTCAACATTCGCTTAGCTCAGTGCAAATGTAAAATGCAATCCCGCTCCAGCCAGGAAGAGAATGATTTTTGGAGCAACAATTTCAATCCATTATGGACCCGTCGAATATTTGGACATATCCATTTCTCAAAAGATGACTGACAGAAAGTCAAAGGCCCGTGCAGCTGCTCGGGCTGGTTGGGGGTGTCTGTGAGCTGCGGAGCTGAGGGAGAAGGCAGCCTCTCTCTCTCGATCATGTTAAAGACATATGCATGGACCTCAAATTGCAGAAACACAGCCAATGTAAACTAAATTTCTAATTCAGAGATGATGGTTTATGATTTATTTTCAAAATAATGTATCTGTGAAAAATTAAGAGCCACAAGGATCCAATTATCTCAATAGAAGTCTAATTTATGTGGCATGAAGCACTTAAAAAAAATCGGAAGGTACGTTTAGTAAGGCTAAATTGGTGTTTTCTTGCTGGGTCACAGCTTGAAGTCTGTATAAATGGTGTGGTTCTCATTAAACATAGTCGACTTAAAATTGCTTAGGTGAAGTTTGTGTCCCTCCATAGGTGCAGTGCCTCTGGGAGCCCCTGACTCTGTGCCTGCAGGAGCTGGAGCGGGCTCACCTCGCAGTCAGACTCTCTGACTTCCACAGTTGCCTATCCCATGAGCTGCAGTCTTGGCGGCACACACCTTATCGATTTGGAGAAGGAGCTCGGGAATGGATCAATATCCGTTGGCAGCTAAAGTCTTCAGATATTTGTGCATAACCAGATAGTTATGTTTCCGTGGAGTGGGAAGGTGGGTGCTAGTTCCATGACTAAATAACGCCTGGTGGGACTGTTGCCGACAAGCGGCAGGTCAGCACGTGGTGCGTGTGCTCTGTGATCACTATAAACAGTAGTGACCCATGCTGACCTGCTCCTCCGGCTCTGCACAGGGAATTTGTCACTGGATGGTTTAAAAGCAGTTTCTCACCTCTAATGAGCTCTGCAGACAGAGCAGGACTCAAGCTGAAACCTGCCACGACCACCAAAATACAGCGTGGCTGAAGGAGGCAGAAGACCCAGGGGTCTGCGCGCTGCTTTCAATGAGCCCTTCTCCCTCAGATATGCAGGGAGCAGAGCGGTACAGCTATCAGGCATGGTGGGCCCAGCTCTTCACAGTGGCTTGGAGACACCAACCAGCTCCATCACTCAGGGTCTCTGGAATCTGAACCTTCATCTGCAAGAGGGAAAATGGCAATTCCATTCTCAGGGGTCCTCAGGTGAAGCAGGTTGTTTGAGAGTGTGTCCCTCCTCTGAGAAGAGCTGTGATCACCTTGCTAATCAGAGCAAGCTTGATCATCCCAAAAGGTTCAGAATGAGGTGGGGAGGGATGGGGAGAGCCATCAGACCCTCAGCTGGGATTCCAACCACTCCCTCCTGCTCCTCCATAGCTGACTTGGGAGGAGCCAGAGGACACAGGAGGTAAGAGGATAAGGAAGAGGAGACTTCATCTATGTAGCTGTGGGGACATCCATCCAACGTGTTGGGGTGAGATCCCTCAGTGCTGTGCTTGTTTGGAGTGGTCATCTGTGCTCCGATAGGCAAGCCCCACCACTGCTCCTGCAGGTCAGTAAGCTCACTGGCTCACTGACACAGAAGTCACTACAATCATTATTACTTTGATCTGATGTCCTACCTGGGGTTGGTGGGGGAATAAATGCTGGTCATGTCTTTCCAGGAAAAGTTCACAGTGCACAGATGAAATGCCAAACTCGGCTCACAACCAGGTACACCATAGTGTCTGAAATGCTATTAATTTACTTGTATATTATACACAGACAAGTACCTGCATGAATATCTGTCCGTCTGTCTGTCTGTCTATATATTTTCAGACCTAAGGGCTCAGTGAGTCTTCCATCAGTTACATGGAGAATAATAAATCAGGCAATCTCTCTCTCTCTCTCTCTCTCTCTCTCTCTCTCTCTCTCTCTCTTGTCCTGATCTGGCATAGACTCCCACAGTCTTAGACCCCCAAGGGGCATGCCTCTATAATTGGGACTTTCTCATTTCAAGAGCTCCTAATCTAAATGATCAGGTACCAGGAAGCCCTGAGGGCACAGAGCTGTTCTCACCCCTCCCACTAGCTCTTCAGAGCAAGGTCGTAAGAGCAGTGCATTCAGGGTCGTAGGCCATTTCTCTATGCTTTTACATACACCACCCAGCTACGCCACTCTGCTGGGGGCAGCAGCCAGGCTCACCTACACAGTCAGGGCAAGGTTCTGCTCTCATTTGGGTCACAGGCCTTGTAGGGTCCAGGGCAGCTTGGTATACACCGGCCAGTTGGCAACACTGCTACCATGACAGACTCAAGAGAGACCAACTAGAAAGCAGGCCTGAGTTCCAGTTTACCCTAGGGCAACACCTGACTCCAGGAAAGACCGCAAACTGGAACCACCCAGGCACCAACCAGGAACCGACCAATCAGATCTAAGGAGAAGTACCTAAGGTTCCAAAAGAAATACCTGATGTTCCAACCATTGTAGATAGACGTTCCTTTGCCCAGCACATACCCATCCCCTTTCACCAAGACACCCCTCGACAACTGTCAGCCAATCGGGGTCCTGAACCTTAGAAACCCAACACTTGACCTCTGCTATGATAAAACGCCCACCCCAACTGAGCTGAGTCTCTGATCTTGTCAGTCAGTGTGTTGAACACACGGGAGTCCAAATTTAAACTTGAATAAATTTGCTTTTACATATGGGATTGGGTCTCTGTGGTGGTCTTTTAGGGGTCCCTGCAATCTGTGCATGACAGCATCAGATTTTAGTTCCTCACTAGGCCAGTGTCAAAGGGTTTCTCCAACCCTCCAGTGGAGCACAGACACTCATGTACTTCCTTCTGCGAGAAGAGGAATGTCGAGTCTCTAGGCCTGCAGAGAAGCCAGGCCAGAGGCACACTGCCCTGCCCTCTGCCTGTTGAAGTAAGCAGCGCGCTCCAGCTGGTTAAAGGAACCACAGGACTTTTCTTCATCTTGCTTTTCTCCATGTGGTGGCTACAGCCATTATCACAGGCATCAGGACAAATAATAAACCATCAAGTACCAGAAAAGAGTCTACTCCAGGTCCACAGCACTTCCACACCTGAAAGCTGGGAAATTTTTTTTTTTTTTGGGTGGGGAGGGCATGTCACGTCACGTCACGAGACATCTCACACTTAGCAGTGCTGACATTTGGGAGGACTAGATAATTCACTGTTGTGGACACTAGCCTGCTGAGTAGAGTTCCAAATGTCCTTCAAAACACAGACACCGCTAGTCAGTTGAGATGCTGTGCTAGGGGTTAACTTTGCACTTTTGCACACTTTAACTGGGAGCTAGAAGCTACAGCCTGTGTCAGCTTCTGCTGTAACAAACCCTGCACACAGCAGCGTGGACAGCATGAACATATCTACATTATCCAAGGGTAAGGCTGAAGATTGGGTCTTGCCTGGCTAAAGTAGGGGGCAGGGATAGTAGGGCTGACACTCCCTGGGCTTCACAGCAGTGTGCCTACCTCTAGATGAAAGTGAACACGTTCTGTGAGTGCTGGCTTCATCATCCCTCTTCAAAGCTGCCGATGGTGACTGAGCCCTCTGATGACATCAGTCCTACTCTGTCTCCTTGCCCCTTAATGAGCCATGATTGTATTGGTCCTTGATTTCTCTGTCTTTGCGAGGGTGTAGGGGTGCATCTGTGTGCATGTTCATGTGTGTGCACTACTTTGGACCGTGTGCTGGTGGCTGGTGGCATCATTGCTTCCCACTTGAGGGCTCAAACAACTCCACGGTCATTGCTTCCGTAATCTCAACTTGCACTGTGATGAAATTTATCCAACTCTGTGAAATTACTGAATTAACCAAGTGAGTTGTTTAGGACATAATGATATTCCACTCAATGCTTTTAAACATGCATTGCTTAGGAGGCTGCTTCATCTTTCTGAAAGGGGTTAGTGGTTGACAAAGTCCACTGAGAGAACTTCCTCAACCCAAAAGCAAGGGAAATTTGCCATATAAAGACAGACAAGAGGGAATTGAGATGGTTTGGTCATTAAAGTGTCTACTGTGCAAGAGACGGGTGCTGCGTGGTTTCCCAGCACCCATGTAAAAATCCAGGCATGGTGGCACATCCTTAAAATCCCAGCTCTGAGGAGGCAGAGACAGGAAGATAGGTATCCCTACCAGGGGCTGGCTTGCTTGCCAGACCAGTCTAAATGGTGAGTTCAAGGTCAGCGAGAGACCTGCCTCAAAAAACAAGATGCATCACACCTGACAAAAGCTGAGGCTGAGTTCTGCCCTGCAAATGCTAGCTCAAATACGTGCATGCACACCAGTGCACACATGTGCATCACACACATGAGTGTGCATGCACACACAGATAGTCATGTACACATCGAATAGCTAAAGGAAGGGCAATCATAAATAACCTAAACTGTCGCTTCTTCTCTGTAATGTTGGGTTGTCATAAAAGAATGACCTGAACTACACATTAGATCTGAACTGACCCCAGTCCAGAGCAGTTTGACTGTAGCTGACCTGCCGCGCATGAGTGAAATCTGACAGATTGAGGCAATAAACCATTCAGTTAAAGAGCGCTTTGTTACTCAGCATCAGTGCGGCAACTGTTGGCCAATATACTGCTTTCCTCGCAATTCAATAAGTCAGTGGTTTTCTGTTTGTTTTTTTTTTTTTGTTGCTGTTTGTTGGCGTTTTGCCAACAGAACAATGTAGCATGCAACCATCTCCACAATAAAGCCCCTGGCATGGCAGTAGACAGCTACTCTGTCCATGAAAATGCACCTGAACGTTTACAATTCTTTTCATAAATAACATGCTGAACATCACCTTTAAGGCTGAGTTGCTGCATCTACGCAACAGGCAGCTGAGTTACTACGCTGGACTTCTGATCTCTGAAGTCAGACCAAAACTGTCGCCATACCTGTTCACGTCTCCTGCCTTCTGAAGACCGCAGCAGTGACCTGCAAGAGCCTTCTCTCTGCCTTTCCATGGAGACCCCACCTTGAGCAAGGACACGGGACAATATTTAACAGAGAATGAGATGCAGAGGCCAACACCCCTGGGAGAGGGAAGGGTTCTCCCATTGCACGGCTCTCTTAATTTATTTATGAGATTTCAGCTGTGCCCTGTGTCAGGGCCTTTAGGGCACACTGATGACTTTAACTCGCTTGATTAAAATGTGAATATGGAATCAAAGAGGAAGGTCAGGAGCTGAGGGTGTCATTCATTGCCGGTTCCTGAGCGTGAGGGAGGGTCACCTCTAAGCAATGTCACTTTTTTCAAGAGCTAAGATTTTGTGACACCAGGTGCGTCCAGAGCTGCACAGTCATGGACAAAAGTTAAGGCCTTTGAAGGAGAACTTTGAGCCCAAAGAAATTGTGTAGAAATGACCCTGAGAGAACACAGACCTTCTGTTATGCCACCATCTTAAACAGCCATTGAACATTTGTGGACTCAGAATTTGTGCTATGCAGATATTTGCTGGTTGAAGTTGTCCTCGGATTTTTCAGGGATCTACTGGGGTACACACCGTCTGGGATCACCCCGTGCTCTGTCACCTCTGGTCTGAGACTGGCCTTCAGTGCCCTCACCTCTCTAGACCGCGACAGTTTCAAAGAATACTGGACAGTGTGTGTGTGTGTGTGTGTGTGTGTGTGTGTTTGTGTTGTTTTGTTTCTTATCCTGGACCTGGAGTCCCTTTGGTGTTACTGTGACTGGATTGAAGTGACATGATATGGGAAGGCCACCCAGACCGTCATGTGTCCCTTCCAGTCCCTCCAGCAAGGTTTCACACTGGGACTTTTCCAATTCCTGTAATCAAACGCCTTGCAGGAGGTACGTAAGGAAGTGCTCGTGAGACTTACATGCAAAGGTAGGATCTATCAAGGTGACAAGGGTGGCAGCTGGTCACATGACTTCCACAGTCAGAAAGAGATGACCACTGAGCACTACCAACTCACGCCCAAGGCGTCTCAGGAGAACATTCAATTCTCCTTTTCGCTCAGACAGGACTCCACCAATAGGATGGCGCTGCTCACATTTCAGGGTGCATCTGCCTTCAGTCACACCCAGAGGTGTGTTTGCATCGAGATTCCAAACAGTTCAAGATGAGCTATCACAATGCCCATCCGATGAAGCCTCGGTCTTGGGCTAACATGCTAGGTCAGGGGATTCACTAGAAAACCCCCATTTTCCCATCTTTATCACTCAGCTATTTGAAGGATGCTGTCCGATTTTTTTTCTTAAACTTCGCATGAAACGCTGTAAACGAAAGGGCACCAAAACCCTTTTGTTCCTCTGTAACTTGAAGATAACCTTCAGCGCCCAGGATACAGCCTACCTGCCTGTCCTATACCTTCTCTTTCAAAATGCCTTGCCTTTGTCCTTCGGTTTCCTCTTCCAAGGCACACTCCTGCCTTCCCTTCAACTTGTTCCACCCCAGCTATTTCTTTGCAATTCCTGGATGCATTTTTAGTGAGGACATCACTGCAGAAGAGGCTGTGGGGAGCAACGCAGCAGGATTCAGCAGGAGGCTTTAGGGAAACAGTTGTAAGGAATGACCAGGATGGGTGATAGAGGCAGCTCAGGCTCCTTCCATCTGAGATGTGTGCTGACTCCCATCCTCTGGGAAAGCAAGGCAGGTCTCCAGACTTCTGGGATCCCCGCCCTAGACGCATTGACCTGGTGTATTGTTAGCCCGTTGTCCATCGTGATAACAACATATTAGAGGCTGCGCCATGCATCAAACAGGAGGGTTATTTAGCCCACAGGTTTGGAAGTTCCAGATGAGTGCTCCGCTCTGGCAAGCATGCAACGCTACCATGTAATGGTGGCCTGTGACAGACAAGGGCAGGGCCAGAGAGCATTTCAGGGAAAACAAAACAAGAGACCAGGAGGCAGGAAGGGGCTTTTATGCCAACCTGTCCTCACAAGAGCCAAGGAAAAGTATTCTCCCTGGTGTGGCGCTCCCAGAGACCCCAGTGCCAGACTATCTCCTAAGGGTGCAGCGCATCTTAGCCCTAGGCTGAGGACTCAGCTGCCAGCATGGGAACCTCTAGAGGAAAGCACCCTCGAACCCCAGCATCTTGCCTTGCTGCAGGTGGTTTCTCCATCTTGTTCCTTTGGAATGGGGAACGGAGCTGGTGGTGATGGAGGAAGAGAGCTGTTCTGGGGTTCTCTCTCAGGCTCGGTTGCAGGGGCCGCTGGCTTCCACATGGAGAATACAAACATGGACCACAGCTTTCTGGACTAGTCTTCCGTGACGGTTTCAGTCTCTCGGCTTCTTCCTTTCTTTTCGTCTTTTCTACTCTTTGTTCAACTGAACACAAGTTAAAGTCTCCAAGCAGAGGAATTGATCCAGGAATTCATTTTCTTCCCGTGCTGTTTGGCTTCTCGAGGGCCCCAGCGGTTGCTGCAGAAATCCCTGACAGGCTCAGCAGTCAGGCAAATTAAATCGTCCAGCCCAAGCAAATCCTGACCCCCAATTTCCTCAACTCCCTAGGTCCGCCTGCCTCTTCCCCGATAGGGTACCAGTTTACCTCCCCACAGGGGCAGGTTAAATAATAAAAAGACTGAAAATAAAACAAGCTTGTGTTACAGACAGCCCACCGCTGGTATTGCTTTTTCATTATGGAAGCGAGAAAGGAATCACTAAGACCAAACACATCATGGAAGAAGAAAGAGAGCCAGGAGGAGACTGAACCCGGAGTCGGAGTTTCCGGAACACCCCTGGGGGCTGATGCTGCCTGGGGCAACCGGTTCTCCTCAGTCCCTCCGGGCAGGAACAGCCAGTGTGCACTTTCTACATTATGGATGAGAGAAGGGGCCTGGATAAAATATGGATCTCTCCCGGCCTGCCCCAGACTCAGCAAACTCAGCCTCCTGTTAGCTAGTGGAGCCTCTGCCTTCCATTGACCTGCACAGGCTGCTTCCCTTCACGCATGCTCTCACTTGAGTTCTCTGTTTGAGACATTCAAAACACACACTTCCCTGGAAACGAACCAGGATTACACAGGGTGGGCTTCATATGTTTCCTATGAAGTGTGTGTGTGTGTGTGTGTGTTTGTGTGCACGTGTGTGCATGCGCGCACATGAGACAGAGACAAACAGAGAGAGAGAGAGACTTGTCAGGACAACAGGCCCATTGAGCATCAGTGCTGAACGCACTCCCGGGAACTCACTGCAGGCACAGGTTGGGTGAGTCTTCTCAGGAGGACTCCCTAGGAGAGAGGGCCTCCAGGAGATCTAAAGAACAGAGACCCTGGATCCAGGCAAGGGGAGAATGAGCCTTCTGTGAAACACCACACAGGCTGTCAGAACCTGCTAAATTAGACCCTAGGCAACATCATGGCCATGAAAGGCAGGGATGGGTGGGTCATGTGAGAGAGAGAGGTTCTTAGAGGGAGGGCCATGTGAGAGGGAGGGGCTATTAGAGGAAGGGTCATGTGGGAGGGAGGGGCTCTTAGAGAGAGGGTCATGTGGGAGGAAGAGGCTATTAGAGGGATGGTCTTGTGGGAGGGAGGGGTTCTTAAAGGGAGGGTCATGTGACAGGGAGGGGCTCTTAGAGGGAGGGTCATGAGAGAAGGAGAGGCCCTGAGAGGGAGTGGTAACAGTTATTGCTTGGGTTGATTTCGTAGCCAGGTAGTCAATATTTCTGACATTATTATTATTATTATTATTATTATTATTATTATTATTATTATTATCTGGAGATGGAGCATATAGCTAGGTCTCTGTCTATGCTATGCAGGTGCTCCACCCAGTGACATGCCCAGCCCTCTTTTTACAGTTTATTTTGAGACAGAGTCACACTGCACTGCCCAGAGTGACCTTGAACTCATTCCATTCAGACAGGCTTCGAACTTGCTTTCCTGCATCAGCCTTTCAGGTAGCTGAGATGACTCTCTGTAGCACCATGTCTGGCTCATGTCCGTCTCCCTGCTCTGAGGTGACCCTGGTTACAGCTTGTATGTGGTATTGGTTCAGTTAGTGGGAACTGTTCAAAAGTTATTCTTGCCAGGGTTTTCAGTCATGTGCACTTGTGGAGAGAGCTTGGGCTGTCTCCTCTTCAGAGGCTCAGAGAATTGCTCTGTGTTAAAGGCTCTGACAAGTCCTGCCATGAGGATGCTGGCTTTTCTTATGTAAACTCTCCCTTTAGAGTAAGCAGCTTCTTTGATGAAGAACAGGCTAGAGGCTGATGAGATAGCATGTCAGGGGCCAGCCTCCACAGGTTCACACATTCCAGGGCAGGAGCATGAGGATTAGAATTATTAAGCAAAAGGAACAGAGATATGAGAGAAATAAAAGACAGAAACACAGAACTGCACCAGGAAGGAAATTCAGTGAATCCTGAAAAAACCTGTGTTTATTTCCCACACACTTATATACCCCACTCCAAAAGGGGAAAAAAGCAGAGGGGGCAGGAAACAGACTTCATTAACACGATATAAGGAATAAGCAAAGTCATCCTCAGTCAGGCACTCTTGTTTGGACAGGACACATAAAGCCCACACCATTAGACCAAGTATCCTGCAGGCAGCCACTTCCTGGAACCTCCTGCCTATCTGCCTATCTCCTTGAAGGAGCAGGAATAGACTTGGATTCTCCACCTTTATCAAGGCAGCATGCAGCCACCTCTGTACTCAAAATGCTAATGAACCACACCCTGGGTCAGGAGCTCCCATTTGTAGCCACACCTGTTGTCAACAGCTTTAAAAGAACAAGAGCAGCAGAGTGGACTCACGTCTGTGGCCCCACAATAGCGTGGTCCATAACGTGCCTGGGGACCGAGTGTAGACAACAGCACCTACACAGAAATCCAGGCACACTGTCTCATCTTGTGATTCAGTCCTGACAGGGGCAGATAGGACCACTCCAGTGCTTGTGGTCACTGAGTCCAACCTAACTGGTGAGTACCAGATAAACGAGACACACGGCTTAGAAAACAAGATGGGGAGTGACCCAAGAAGACACCTGCTGACCTCTGCAGTCTACACACACACACACACACACACACACACACACACACACCACATACCACACATTTACACAACATACAGCACACACACAACACACAGCATACTACATACACATAGACACCACACTCACAAACACATGCACCACCCATGCCACACACACACCACATACATACCCACATATGCACATACTACAATATTCTGCACATACACTGCACACACACCACAAACACATCACACTCTCATCCCACACACTGCACATACAGAGACACACACTACACCCACAGACACACCACACACACCATACATGCTCACACACATATACACACAACACACACAAACACACCACACATACACACTATACCACAGATAACAGAAACACACACTCCCTCACATACCACACATACACACACACACACACACACACACAAACTCTCACACCCCCCACACCACTCATACACACACACAACACATATACATATCACCACATCATAACACACACACACTACCCAGGAACAAGGGGGCCCACATCTGAAGCCCAACTTCAAAAAGAAGGAGTCCTACTGTGTGTAAAAAAAAAAAAAGTGAGAAACTCAAAGCAAATGAAAACTTTGCTCAACTTCACACTGCCTGTCGAGCAAGCGTGTGCTGGAGCTGAATCTGAAGATGGATCAAAGTCTGAGATATTGATGGCCAGACAGCACCACGCCATCCTTCCTGCTCCGCTCTCTCTCGGGGACCCAAACGTGCGATGTTCAGTCGATTGTGAAGCAGTCTGCACTAACTGCAGACTGCCCTGCTCTGAGCTGGCTGCCTCCTATAATGAGTCCCTCTGTGGGAGGCTGTGCACTTAACCCTGCCTCTGCCGGCTGAGGAGGATGCTGAGGAGTCTGCAGGACTGTGCCCACTGGCTGCAAGTCTGCAACCTGTGCCCACTGGCCGCGAGTCATCAGAACAGCAAAGCTTCCCAGGCTTCTAGCATCTGAGTAACAGGCTCTGCATGTGGCTGGGTTACTGGCGGCCCTCTGGCGTCAGACAAGGACAGTGCTCACTTTCCTCTGAAGATGCTTTTCTAACTTAGAAACAGCCCTGCTTTTGTCTGCAACCACCACAACCAACTGCGGGCCAATTCTGTCTTGTTCTTCTCGGACCCAAGTTCCCACCTTGAAGCTCTCCCCACCTTTGACCAGCAAGCTCCAGGCAAGGATGCTTCCTCCCCAGGTTCTCGGCTCTTTTTCTTAGATGTCGGAAATATGAAGCTCAGAGGCCTGTTGCCCTGAGCATCCTTTTGGGAACTTCCCCGTTGGCTGGGAACTGCAGATGTATCCAGAGTGAATGGGCCAGGAACTCCTCCTTCCCACAACTGGAGTGTGAAACCTGGAATCACTACCCTGTCTAACTTAGGCATATGGTCGCTGAAGCAGGGAAGCTTTGATGAGAGCCTGTGGCTTCCAGAGAGTGGCTGAGATGTCTGGGCCCACAGTGAGGATCTTCACAGAAAACCTCACACACCTTCTTCATCCACCTGCCTGTCTCCAGTGTGGACTGACCTTCCAACATGGGCCTCAGACCCTCATCCTGGAGAAGAAGCTGCTCCATCAGCAAGTCAGATGAAAAAAAAAATGTGCTGCCTAAGAGGGTTTTCTGAGCAGCTACTGCAGGCAGGGCCCTTGCTCAGCAATGTGAGAGGCAGGACACGCTAGTGAGGTCTCCATAGCTCTGTGGCTCGGCCAGCAAGGCCTTGGAATGAGGCATGCTCAGCAAGCTGACCTCAGGACCACAGCAGACAGACAGCTTTCTTCCTGATTATTTGTCTAGATAGTGCACTGGATTCAGCTGTACTGGATGGCAGCCATGCTTCTGAATCATGATGACCAATTACCCCATTAGTGTATTGTCCTTTTCTTTGGACAGTTCAAGGTGGATAATAGTCATTGAAATCAGGGACATTCTGGTGCCAAAAGGATGTTACCATTCTAATGCAGGCTGAAAATTCAGTTCCCTGGGGCCAGGTGTCAGTCCCCAGAGCTAGAATGGATTGGCTGTGGTAGGCAGGCCTCGGTCAGTTGTGAAGAAATGAAGAGGGGTATGTGTGGTAGAGAGGCAGGCCCTCCTGTCAGGTACTGTTGTGAAATGTACTTTAACTATGTAAAGATGTGTTGCATTTGTTTAATTATGTAAAGATCTGCTGCTGTTTTACCTTGCCCGCCTAAGGCACCTGATTGGTCTAATAAAAAGCTGCATAGCCAATAGCTAGGCAGTAGAGGGATGGGCAGGGCTGGTGGGCAGAGAGAATAAGTAGGAAGAGGAATCTAGGCTGGAGAGAGAGAAGAGAATGGAAGAAAAAGAGAGAGGGCTGCCCAGGGCTACAATCAGGCAGCTGCCAGCCAGACACACAAAGAAGATGGGGAAAGTAGAGCATACAGAATGAGAGAAAAGTAAAAAGTCCCAAGGCAAAACATAGATGAAGAGAAACAAGCCAAATTAAGTTATAAGAGCTAGTGGGGTAAGCATAAGATAAGGCCGAGCATTCATAACTAAAATTAAGTCTCCACATCATGATTTGGAGGCTGGTTGGTGGCCCAAACGAAAGCCTGTTACAAGGCACCTCCCACAGAAGGACAAGGCACCTCCCACAGAAGGACAAGGCAGGAGTGGAGGCATGGAGGACACAGCCTACAGTGCCCACTGTGATTCACACCCTCACACACGCTCCGTTCAGGTGTTTCTTCTGGGGTAATTTAGGTTCAATTTGGTTTAATTACGCCAAGGGCATCCAGGGTGGTTTTGAGCTAGTCAAGTGATGGTGATTCCCTCTGAGAAGGACCTTGGCCTTCACTGACCTCAGAGACACATTCTCCACTGACCTCAAAGCCAGGAACTGCTTTGCTGTGAACTTCCCTCAGAGTGGGTAGATCCTAGGGCCCAAACACTTCACTCTTGACCCCTCAAGGAGTTGAGCAATCCAAGCACCTGAGTGAGTTTCACAGAAAAAAAACCTCCTGGCTCCAGGGAGAGCACAACCCATAGCTCTCTGACTGCATCCCAGGGAGATCCCCAAAGTCATCACCCACCGTGGGCCTGGAGGGCCTATGAGGCATGAAAATTGGGAGAGACCCTGCACAGACACATATGCACACAGTTCTGAACTGTCTAACAGCTCGTGGGCCTGTTGTTAGACAGAGATGAGAAGCTGCCACTGGGAGGGACAGAGATGGCTCTGATCTAAAGCAAGGAATCTTTCTCTCTCCGCACTATGACTGCATTTCCAGTCCAGCATTGTTCCTCGACTTTTCTTCAATGAAATGAAAATGCATTTGCAAATTGTCTTTTTGTGCAACAGTAATAATAATTAAAAAGGGATAGGTCACAAATAGGAGCGAGAGGAATCAGGGGAGGAGTTGGACTAGCGAAGGGGGGAGTGTGTGGAAATTATATAATATAGTATTTGTATATGAAATTCTCAAAATATCTATTTTTTTAAAAGGAAGGAAAATGACTGGCTTTTGGAGCAAGCCCACCATGAAAAGTAGAAAGAGAAGGGCGGGTCTCCGGGAGCCTCCTCCTCTTACCTGTGTGTTCTGCATCCCCGAATGGCTTGCTAAGGTGATAGTGATGGCAACTGCTGGCTTAACTTTGCCACTGCTTCCATTCCTGCCTTTGTTTCCAAGAAGCCCCTGATGTCTTTCCTTCCACCCAGGCTCTCTGGGACACCTCTTCTCTGTGATATAATGTCCTCAGCTATCTTAGGGATGGTGTCATTGAATAGTGAGTGAAAGAGACATTCTGTCTCCCTTCCTCAATTAGGTTAAATTATACATTACCAGAGGTCACCCCCATTGCTGCATTATTTAAGTAGAAAGAGCTAAATAAAGGAGACCCCTATTCTTCATTCTGAATTCATGGAAAAGCATTAATGACTTTTTCCAGAACCTTAGAGCCACAGATCCACTAGCATGGGGATGGCTGGCTCCAGCTGCTTAGAGATTGATTTCAAAGTCCCAAACTTGTAATAAAGATTATGTTTGGTACATCCTGTGCTGTGTTTGGGAGAACCTCTCACCAAGGTATTGCTATGGTGGCTGTCATGGAAGAACAGTAAGCCTAGGTGGGAGCTGCAGGAGGTAGCATCTTCCTTCTCCAGGTGACCCTTGTATGTGGCCCCAGGAAGTGTCCATACCAGATGCATGCTCATAATTCATGTAGACATTAGTCTATGCTTAAAAACTGGCCTTCCTCAGACACAGCATGAGCGTCCCAATGGACTTTGAATTAAGAGTCCGTTCCTACTCAGGATCTTGTTGCTGACCTCAGAGAATTTCTAGTTGGGTAATAACACAACCAAAGGGAGAGGCCACGACTCATGACACCAGTCACTAAAACGTACATCCAGTTCAGTAACAAATTAGATCATGCAGTCTTCAACATGAGCAGGGATGGTGTGTAGCTCAGTTCTTAGAGCAGAGTACTAGATTAGCACCGAATAAACCAGACCTGGTGGCACACACAGACACACCTGTAATCTCAGCTTGGGAGGAAGGGACAAGAGGACAACGTTCAAGGTTATTCTTGGTCACTTGGTGAACTAGAGACTCAGTCACTGAAAAAAAAAAAACTAAAACTAAAAAAAGCAAGAAACCAAAGATAAACAGTCACTGTCTGACTCCACATAATTCCAACCCAGCCTTCTCACTCATGGCTCTGTGGCCTGGAAAAGTCAGCTAACTGCTCTGTGTCTCAGTTTCTTCACCTTCAAACAGGATCAAACCAGTTACTGTGTTTAAAGCTCCTAGAGCAGTGGTTCTCAGCCTTCCTCAACCTGTGATGTTTTAATACAACCTTCCTCAACCTGTGATGTTTTAATACAGCCTTCCTCAACCTGTGATGTTTTAATACAGCCTTCCTCAACCTGTGATGTTTTAATACAACCTTCCTCAACCTGTGATGTTTTAATACAGTCCCTCATGTTGCAGTGACCCTCATTCATAAAATTATCTTGTTGTTACTTCATAACTGCAATTTTGCTATTGTTATGAATTGCGATGCAAATATCTGATATGGGACCGTCAAAGGAGTCACAGGCCACAGGTTGAGACTTAGAGAGAAGCTGAGCCTGGATGAAGTTTTTGTGATTGTCACTGCTACTCCTTAATGGGAAAATTTGACCAGCACATAGTGCCCTAATTTTATCCATTTGCCAATTCATTCATACCCTACGTGGGCTCTGTGTCTGTGCTGTGTAAACAGAAGCATGTGTGGGTGTGGCTGACCTGTGAAGCTGTTCCTTTTTAAGAGCACAGCTTCTCTCATCCAGATTAGACAGACCAAGGTTGCCAATACTCACCGCCTGCTTTCTCTTTGGGGCTGGAGACCAGCTTGTCTTCCCTGGAGTCTGGATGAAACCACAGGAAGATGACAGAGACCAATTGCCTCTGAAGGCCCCTAAGACTCAGAAAATTAACATTTCAGCAGGTTCAGGAAGTCCTGAAACAAACCAAATTCACAAATTCCCAAGACCTCTCTTCCCTCAAGTCACACAAACAACGAGGGATGCAGGAGATACAGCAGGAGCTTGAAGAAAGTCTTCGACCTTTAGAGCTGCTTGCCTGCTGAGTGCACAGCTCCAGGGTTTGCAGTTCTGAGCAACGACCCAGGCTGGGGTGACTTTCCATGATGTGACCTTTGAGTTATCCACATTGATGTAAATATCCCCCAATAAAACTATCAAGTTGGACCTTGCTGGTATTTTCACTCGCTCTGCTGTGAGCTCTCTATCTGGGGTCAGAAGACATTTGTTCTCATCACCCCAAGGACAGTGTCACACAACAATGGCGAACCCAGGAGGTCAGTGAAAGGAGACAAGGGACACACACAGGCGTCCGTGAAGAGTGGGCATTTCCCTGTCCAGCAGCCTTTCTGGGCCTCTTACAGTCTCAGCAGCCCTGGGTCTTCTGCAACTGAAGTTGACGAAGGACACATCCAGGGTTTAGTCATTATGACCTAACAAGTACACTGTGGGTACCATGAAGTTTCCGGGGCAGCATGCAGCATGCCCAAGAATAAATTTTCTTTTCAACAGCTGTATAAAATTCATATTTGGGGGGATGAAGGGCTCCATAGCTATGGTAATGCTGGCTACCAGGAACACATCCCCCAGAAAGTACCTAGGCAAAGAAAAGATAAAGTCAGCATCCCCAGACCCTGCCCCCCACTTCCCTCACTGTGCAGCCGCTGGCTCGGTGGATGAGCAACTGTTCTTATGATCTATGATAGAGATTCCTCCCTCTAAGTGAATGGGTTCAGCGATGCTATGCCCACTTGGTGCAGATAATCAAATTACCTGTTTCCTGTCTTCTTCAAATTTAATCAGGAGCATCGTCTGTCTGCCCGGGAAGAGACAGCCCTGCTTAACACCACCCTCCAAGCAAAGGCATCCCTCCTGGCTCACGGGGGACTTGAGAACACTAATTAATTACCCTATCCTTCTAAAGCAGTGTCCTGAGATGACAGGCACCACGTGGCACAGTGCAAATGGATGCACGGGAAGACAATAAGATGTATTAAGAAGTCATTCCAGGGACTTGGGATTAGCATAGTTGACAGAGTGCCTGCATTCCTCACAGGCGAGCACAGCTTTGACCTCAGCCCCGAAAAAAGTAATGTCATTTTGGATAGTTTCTCTTTATTAGTACAAAAAATTGCTTAATTAAAAAGCAAAGCCAACCTAATCAGCCGTAGTGTTCAGCTCTCATTCTCTCAAGAGCGTGATGATGGTGTGGGAGGCCCAGCTTCTCAATCCAGAGAAGATTGACCACCCTGGGGACACTTGACAAATTTTATAGGTATTATTTGGCCGTCCTAATTCTACTTCTTCCTTGGGTGACAGCTGTTTCTGGCGCCTAGCGGGCAGAGAGTCAAGGCTGATAGGCAGATGCGCACATTCCTCCCATTAAAAAAGTCTCCTGCTACTTGAACCCTTGAGCACATGAAACTCACCCACAAGTGTGCAGGTGCACACCCACAGGTGTGAGTGTGCCTGTGGTGGCCAGAGGTCAGTCTCAGGTGGGATTCCTCCCTTGTGTTTTGAGGTAGGAACTTTTGATGACCTAGAACTTGTGGATTAGACCAAATGTGTTGGCCTGCCAGCCTCAAGGAGATGCTTGTGGGTAAGCTCTTTACTGACGTCATCCCAGCCCTGACAGTCCAAACTCTCAGTGCCATAACAAAGGCAGAAAGGAGGGAGCATTCGGGTGTCGCCACTGTCACACCGTGAGCTGCCACCGTCTTGTGATAAATTAGGAAGAATTTAAAGTCATGATGTCACAGCTATTGATTGGATCATAAATGTAAAGATAATTTATGTAAACATAGACAGTAACTATGCACTGAGCAATTGCTGCTCCAATGGGGCAGGCCTTTATGATAGCTGTGTGAGTCAATGGTGCCCTGATATGATTCCAGGGCACAGGACATGTCCAGGTGGGCACACACTGCAGAGCAGATGGCCCACATAGGGTTGTTGGTATATTTGTTGGTTTTGGAAACCATAGGACTCAGCTGTCAGGTTAGGAAAACACACCAGAAGAAAAGAGGTGTCCCCAGGTCTTCCAACAGTCAGCTACATAGCCAAGATGTCCAGTGTCTGCCAACAGTCAACTGCAGAGCCAAGGTGTCTGCAGTGTCCTCCAATGGGTAGCGCATTGTCAAGTGTCATCTGGCAGTCAGCTGGATAGCCCAGGTGTTCACAATGTCCTTTAACAACCAGTTGCAGAGCCAAGGTATTCAGCATTCTCCAATAGTCAGCCATATAGTGAAGGTGTTGTGTCTCTCAGCAGACAGCCGCATAGATGAGGTGTTCACAGTGTCCCCCAGCAAACAGCCACAGAACCGAGGTGTTCACAGTGTCCCCCAGCAGACAGCTGCATAGCCGAGGTGTTCACAGGGTCCTCCAGTGGACAGCTGCATAGCCAGGTGTCCACAGTGTCCCCCAGCAGACAACTGCATAGCCAGGTGTCCACAGTGTCCCCCAGCAGACAGCCGCATAGCCAGGTGTTCACAGTGTCCCCCAGCAGACAGCTGCATAGCCAGGTGTTCACAGTGTCCCTCAGTGGACAGCTGCATAGCCAGGTGTTCACAGTGTCCCCCAGCAGACAGTTGCATAGCCAAGGTGTTCAGTGTTCTTCAGAAGTCACCTACATAGCCAAGGCTGAAAGCCAGCCCTTGTCTCTTCTCATGCACATTCTGCAGAGAAAACAATCAAGTTATCAGACTTTATCTAGCTCTGCCTTTGGGGCCCCAAGTTAAGGCAGCAGGCACTCCTGTCCACCAGAGTGTTCCTGAGGTGGAGTTATGTAAGGAAGGTATTCAGGCCCCATGATTCCACAGGAGCCTCACTCAACATCATGTTCTTTTTCCAGCCAGGAAACTCCAAAGGTCAGGGGGAATGGCTGCTTTCTGTAATTCCAGGTGTGTTCTGGAATAATCTTTTTGTATACCATGAAGATGTCACTCTGATTGGTTTAATGAAAGTCTGAATGGCCAATAGCCTGGCATGATTTCCAGTCAGAGAGGACATTGGGAAGAAGGGTGGAGTTGCAGGAGACATGAAGGAAGATAGGTAGGAAATGAGGTAAGTCACGGGGCAGCACGTGAATTAATAGAAATTGGGTCAATTTAAATACAAGAGCTAGTTAAAAACAAGTCTAAGTGATCGGTCAATATTTCATAATTAATAAGAAGTCTTCATGTGGTTATTTGGGAGGTGGAAGGAAGGACAGAAAAGTCACTTGCACAGGTGGGTCTGCAGCCCCATGCCAGTCACCTCTGCATCATGACCAGCAGTAGACGTGACCAGCGTATGAAGAGAAGAGGTCAGCTTGAGCCCCTTTTTCACTGGTTCCAGGATGTGAGACTTGGTCCTTTTGGGCCTTAGGTAATTCATGACAGCAAGGCAGGATGCAGGGCAGAGGAAAACCTCTCACCCTGCAGCCTGGAAACCACAGAGAAAAGGTCAGAGGTCATGGTCCACAATCCCTTCAAGAGCATCAAAATAGGTAAGGCCCAAACCCTCCTACAGAACATCCCCTCCCATAGATGCCATCTCCCCGCAGTGCCTGGGGAGGCACAGCCTCCATCACAAGGGCCTGCAGATACCATTCAAGCTCCAAGCCGCAACAGTTGCCTCCGGCAGATTCCTGTTCTGGTCCTGGTTCTGGCTCTCAGGCTGTGGGCTGGCAGAAACAGGGAAGGAGTGGAGCAACACGATGGTGGGAGGCTAGGCCTCCCAGATGAGCTCTGCAATCCTTCTGGGGTCTTTAGAGACCATCCCTCTCGGCCCAGGGCACACCCTGGGCCCCTGAGCTGCCTGTTTTTAAATATCCCTATGCTTGCCTGTTAAAGTGTTTGTTAACAAGTGAGAGCAAACACAAGCACACACATTCACTCAGGTCAGGACCATCAGTGATACTGTTCTCTCTTCCACAACTGGTTCCATCGGGAAGTCTTCCAGGATGAGGGTATGCCTGGGATGGCCTGGGAGGAACACCTGTCCAGTAAGATGATCTTCTGCAACCCTCTTGGGGGCTGCCAAGGCTGCTTCAGAGCCATCACACTTTTCCGTGAAAGAGAAATTTAGTATAAAATGACTAACGATGAAAGCGGTGGCATGTAAACCTGTAACAGCCACATATGTGTGTTTTGGGGTGACACTGAACACGAGGTATCCAGCCCAGAGCCAAGCACAAGCCACCATCACCATGGTCAGTGCCCAGGTGCTCAGGACGTCATCAATCTGAAGTCCCTGTGCACGGAGGGCAGAATGTCAGTCTGGTGTGAAACCCGGCTGTATGTGGAGATAAACACACTCATGTCTCAGGAGTCAAAAACTGAACATGTCTGGAATCCCTGCTCCATTCCTGCTCCTCCACAGCATCCCCTACTTTGGGGGACTCATAGAAGCATGCCCCAAATTGCCTGCCCTAACGCATTTATGTAGCTTTTCCACAGATGGTGTTAAACACTACCGCCTCTATTTCACACTTGAAGTGTAATTCTTCAGCCTTTTAGCGCCACCACAGATGTGAAAAGCGGGGCATGTTATCTGGCCACCAATAGAAAAAAGCCAAAACAGCTCTTCTCCACAAGCGGTGAATTCCTAGCTCAGGCAATCATGGGGTGACTTGAAGCAGCCCTGTATCTGCAATCACCCTAATTACCCTGTGTGGAAGGCTTTATCTCAGTCCTCCGGAATAAGATGCAGCAATGGTGGATATAGTGGGCAATTAGCAACGCCGAGGTCTCAGAACACTGATTGGAAAGCAAAGAGTTCTTTTGTTATTTTTCCTTTCTTAAAATAGACTCACCACTCTGCAGAGGTGTGGGCAAGGAAAACAGGACAGCAGTGACTGGCGGCATACTCTGTGTTCTCTTTGGAGATTATTATGAATGTTTTCTGTGTTTGTCATGTGTATATGTGGTCATGGGTACATGTGTGCCTGCCTATGTGCATGTGTGTGCTCATGTGAGGCCAGATGTCAGACACCTTCCTCAATCACTCTCCATCCTTATTTTTTTTAATAAAAAATTCAGTTCATGTGTGTGTGGGTGCTTTATCTGTGCAACACTGTTTTGTGGGTGCTAGGACTTGAACCCGGGTCCTCTGGAAGAGCAACCAGTGCTCTTAGCTGCTGAACTACCTCTTCACCTTATTTTGAGACAGGGTTTACCACTGAACTTGCAGCTTACTGATTGAGGTAGACTGGCTGGTAACCCCGAAACCCTCCTGCCTCTGCTTTTCCAGGGCTGGGATTTGCACAGGTACAATCATGCTCCATGTTCTTCACATGCATTCTGAGGACTGAACCCATGTCCTCATGCCTACACAGCTAGTGCTTTATCACGTAAGTCATTTTCATCCCCCACAGGATCCTCATCCCCTACAATTCAGTGGCTCTGTGTGACACCCGTGGAAACATCTCTCCTCAGCCCAGAGGCATTGGCTTATCTTGGTTTCTGAGAGGCCAATGCAGGCCAATTGCAAGTTCAAGTTCTTGCATAAGTTCAGGGCAAACCCGGGCAGCTTAATGTGACCCTATCTTAGAAAGAAGGCATTAGAGGAGGGCTAGAAGCCACCATTGGTGGGTAAAGACTTTGTTGCCAACACTGAAGTGTTGGGTCAGACTCCTGGATCCCCTGTGGTGGAAGGAGAGAAGTGACTCTCAAACACACACGCACACACACGCACACACACACGCGCCCACCAAGCAAATAAACAAACAAATATAAAGGGAGATCTGGGGTCTGTCTTGGCTGTGAGTGCTTGTCCAGTACAACCAGGCTCCGGTGGTTTAAATTTCTAGGAAAAAGCAGTAACAAAATGTTCCTGATTACTCCAGTGTTATAGGACACTCACATGTGCGAAACAACAAGGCCATGTCTGTACTGAGTGTCTGTGCTGGCATATGGGTGCAAATGTCGGTGTCTGCTGGTGTCACAGTTAGAGGGTTAGTGAGGACTTCCTTCACAAGCGTGACCCCCAAGGACACAGTCCAGTTCTTAACTGAATGATGACGATGCGCCCAAGCGGTCCCCAAAAGTAACATCTTGGGAGAAATCAGAACCCAACCAATTCTCAGTTTAAGAAACCCTATTGCAACCCCTTGGAATTTGATGGAAGACCATGCCAGGAAACCCAAGAGGCTTTGTGAGATGAAAATCACTGTGGTCCTTTATTTCCATCAAGGCTTGGGTCATGTGGGTAAGTTCTAAGTCCACAGTGAGAAGGACCACTTCACATACTGAAGGGCTGGTTCTGAGTGGGAATCTAAAGGCCGTGGCTCTGTCCTCACCTGCCAAACTGTGTCCCCTGCGTTGCCTGTTTTCGCCATCGGAATGAAGAGCTGTTACTCTGAAGCATCCCGGGATGATATGAGAAAGAATTCCACATCCCCAGATCCGCATGCTCAGAGCACATCTCAAGCCATGTTCACCAACAGGAAAGACTTTCTGCTGTCTATGGGAGAGGCACGCAAAGCATAGGAGACAGATGCCGGCTGGTACCCAGAGTCCCATGGGTCTGGATGGGATCATGTAAAGAATTCTCCCCCGAAGGGATGATGCCTGTCATCTATCCCCAGCCTTTCCCTGTCTGTTTGCCATTTGAAATACACATTCCAGTTTTGTTTACTGAGAAGAAAGGGCACAAGTGTGGTTTCCGTGATTAAGCGACTCCTTTAGCTCCACCGGCTTGATTGCGCTGCGTGCGTGCCTCCCTGGCTTTTCTGTGACTGATGGAGCCATTCACGAGGCCTGATTGCAGCAATGGGCAGGGCAGAGAGGGAAGCCGCTTCAGTCTGATTTCAATCGCTTTAAAGTGGCAATAGGTGAATTGGGGGTAAGGAATAAAGAAAAACAAACACAGGTAAATAAAGGTAGAATAAAAGGTACCAAGACAGAACGCAGAGTTATTTAAATTGTGCCCTTTTCATTCAATAGGGTAGAAGAAAGGGGGAAAAGTGTTCTACCTAAAAAGAAAGTAATTTGAAGGTTCAAATACCGTGAGTGCCAGGAAATATAACCAGGAAATAATCAGTGACTGTGTTTGCAAGGGCTGATGTCTGATGTATGCAGCAGCCTCTTTCACGATATATTTTTGGTGGGGGAGAGAGGGGTTTTTCAAGACAGGGCTTCTCTGTAGCTTTGGAGCCTATCTTAGAACTTGTTCTGTAGACCAGACTGGCCTTGAACTCATGGAGATCTGCCTGTCTCTGCTTCTGGAGTACTGAGATTAAAGGCGTCACCACCACCACCTGGCTCTTTCACGCTGATTTTTTTTTATCTTTTCCCCTGAGTGCTTCTATCTGCCCATTCCATTAACTCTCCTGGACTATTCTGACACACAGAGGTAAAATGATGCCCTCCACAGCCAGCTAACAGTGTTGGCTGATTTAGGTTAGATACAAGCAAGGAGTGTGTGTAACCAAGCAGTCCGACCAAGGTGTGTTTAGCCCATCACTGACCCATTATTATCTGGACTCCACTATCACCAGAAAGATGGTCTGACATGTTGCTGGAACTGTGAGTCTCTCCCAGGGAGGCAAACTCCCCCTCTGGCTGCACCACCTCTGGAAGTCATTCCCTTCCACAGCATGAGACTCCTGGGCCAATTCTTTGAGGCCATTGCTTCTTAAGTCTGATAGAGTTAGAGTGGACACACTTGTCTCCCCAAAAGACTTTACTGCCCTGGAGGCCACCACAGCATCAACCCTTCCAGAAGGCAACATAATTCTTCTCTATGTTGCTGTTTAATTATCTCCCTACCATTTCAGGAAAAACCAGGAAATTCTTGCGATCTCTTAAATCTTCCCTCCCGATTTCAAGGAACGAGGAAAAGACTAAGCCAATATGTCAAAGGAAAAGATAGGTGTCGTGCCATGTGCTTTGGAGTCTGGGTGCAGAATTTTCACAAATATATTTCAGATTCAAATGGACGGAACTGTCTGCCTAATGATATGTGGCTTCAGAGTAAACAGTTCATTTTTCTTCTAAATGAGTACTTGGTTTACAGAAACAGGAAAGCATGGTTTTCAGCTGCCAGAAACAACCTCCGCGTGTCCGAGACCTCTGCTGATCATTTTGCAGTAATAGTGTTTATCCTATTCAGACCCCAAACACCGAAACGATGCAGTTTTTTGTTGTTGTTGTTTACTTCATTGGATCTCCTAGGATTTGCTTCCCCCATCTGCCTTTAAAATCAAGCTCCACACTCAACCGTAAAATCGACAGAGGGACATTTGTGCTCCTCTCCGACACTCGCGTTTCCACGTACAGAGGTGCCAAGCTGGGTTCTCAGGGAGGGACTCCTGGCAACTAAGAACATTCCAGTTCTTGTGATGGCTCCTTTCTGTCCTCTCAAAAGCCACTGCCATCTGAAGCCCAAAGAGATGGGTGGAGGAGGAGCCAGGCTGTGCCCAAATGCTGTTCGTCACGGAGTGTGCATGGAAAGAGCCTGCTCATGCATGGATCTTCAGTTCCCACCCATCTGTAAGGGACCCATTTCCAGACAGCATCGAACCCTGGGCCTCACACACGCCTGCTAGCACTGGACTCCTCCCTCAGCCTTCTTGGCCTTTTGTTTCAAGACAGGGTCTCACCAAGGTGCCCGTGTTGACTTTGGGCTTGGGATTGTCCCATCTCTCCCATCCTTACCGCTGAGATACAGGCCCGAGCTACCAGTCTTGGCTCCCACTTGTTCTGTGTGTGCGGGCTGTGCTGCCTTTCATCCCATGGGACACTGGTTACTTCTGTCAGCCTGTGTGCCCCTGCTCAGCGTCAGTATCTGCTGCATTCACCATGAGGCTGTCCTCTTTCCTGCAGGGTTTGCCCTGTACCCCACAGCTCCCTGAACCCTAAACGCCTTTCTGGCTGACTCATAGATCGGCTTTTATTGTTTTATGTACTTGAGTACGTGTGTAGGTGCCCACAAAGCCAGAGGCGGGAGGGCGGCCGATGGTCTGGAGCTGGGATTTGGGGTGTTCTGAGCCACCCACTGTGAATGCTGGGAACCGAACTCAGGTCCTCTGGAAGAGCAGCAAGCACCTTAAGGGCTGACCCATCTCTCCAGTCCCCACACAATATATTTTCTATAATTCTTCTACTTTTAGTTTTTTGGAACCTTGCATTTCAGACTTTACCTTTATAGCTAGTATATTGTTGACTTGTAAAAAGATCAAATGTGTATCTTTTTAACTTCCAAAAAGAACAAACAATCTATTTTCACTTAATTTTCTGCATTTAGATTTTTTTGTATGAACTTAATGTGCTCATGATCCCCACCTCCCTGGCATATTATACTCAGTATCTTTTCTTTTTCTCCATTCCTTATTTCAATCTTTTATCAAACTTAGCAGTTTTGCCTTTTTGTTCCCCTTCCCTTTCTGGGTAATCCTAAAAAATTTAAGATTTCAACTATCAAAGTCTGAAGAGAGTAAATATTTATGTTCTCTTTTCAAAGAGCACACAGACCTCGGAGTCCCGTGACTCTCTCGGTCCCTCTCAGATCTTCATGTTCACGTTATGGGGCTTTAATTTCCACCTTCGTATAAGCCACCCACATTAGACATTCCTGAGAGTCAAGTGCAGGGGTTTAAAGAGATGAAGAAGAAGATGTGGAAGTTTTGAGAGCGGGAGGGCAGAGCGGGCCCGCGGCAATGGCAGAGAGAGAAGGCAGACGTCATAATTAGAGTTTAATGCTCTGGAAGTTTTGCCTCTGGAAGCGAGAGACAAGGCTCCATACATTCAAGGTGACAATAAACCCCAAGCCGCACAAATGATGCCAACTCCCAGGTCATCCTCCCAGGCGCAAGCATCCAGAGGCAACAGGCACTGGGGACATTTCGTCAGCAGCCACAGGAAAAGCCAGCCAGGAAGACCTAACAGTTCATGTCAAGAAGGTGTCTGGTCTTCATGCAGCCCGAGAGAAGCTGTGTAAAAGTTTTAGGTCACCGGCGTTTGCCTGTACCACAGGCGCCATTGCCAAGGGGCTTTCCACATGAAGAAACCAATTTTTGCATATATCATTAAACGGATTTCTAACATGAGATTTTTCAGGAGATTCCAGATGTTGCTTTAATAAGAAATCAAATCTGAATTCTTAATAAAGTAACAATTTAGTAATTTAATTTGTCTTGTCCTGGTGCACTAGCTGGGGCAGAACCAACAGGATTTGGTGAGTGTGCAAACATGTATGTTGTGTGTACATACACATGAATATTTGTGTGTATTCTAGTGTGCTTGTGTTCAGAGGGACATGTACTCTACATGCTTGTGTGTGTAGGGGGGAGAGTCACAGTACAGCTTCAGTGGTTATTCCCAGACTCTGTCCATCTTGGCCTTTTGTGTGGGTTTGTGGATCACACTGAGGTCCTCAAGAGCACTTTACCAACCTAGCCACCACCCCTCCCCCACCCAACTCCAACAAGACTTATTTTTCTGCTAATGTGAAGTTTAATGTTTGGGCCACTTTTTCCCTCAGGTCACAAGAAGGAACGCTAATAAATTATTAACCATATGAGTAATTTCTAGAATATTCCCTAGCAACTGTCACCTATGTACACAAGCAGTCTGTGGTCAGATATGATGACTATCATTTCTATAACAGAAAATTTTAAAGTGATTTTTAGAAAATAAAGTAATTATGAAATGGATTAAAATATGTTAGACAGTGGAGTTCTAGAGAGTAAGGGTTAGAAACCTCCCTGTGGCCTGCAAAGTCTGAAACACTTGCCCTCTGTTACTGGAGGAGAACGTGTCCCAGCCCTGTTGTGGAGCACTTAAGATGCAGTGGTGGGGATGCATCTAAGAGCATAAAAAATTCAGTGTGGTGAGAAAGAAGAAAAGGCAAGACTCAAAAGGAGACACGTGGTGTGATCTACTATGTAATTAAATAGAAAGCATAGAATTATGGCCTGGTGCACACTGCAAAGAAGGCAAGGAGGGAGGGAGGGAGGGAGGGAGGGAGGGAGGGAGGGAGGGAGGGAGGGAGAGAGGGCAAGAGGGAGGGATGGCAGAATGAAAAGAGGGAGGGAGGGAGGAACGGTAGGAAGGAGGAAGGGAAGCAGAGTGAAAGAGGAGAGTGGGAGGCAGGGAAGGATGGAGGGAAGAAGGGAGGGAGGGAAGGAGGGGAGCAGAGTGGGAGAGGAGAGTGGGAGAGGGAGAGGGAGGGAGGTAAGAGAGAGGGGGAGGGAGGAGAGAGGGCAAGGGAGGGAGGAGAGAAGGGAAGCATTGGGAGGAAGGAAGCAGCATTACTGGTGTATTTGGTGGTATTTATCACTTCCTTCCTTTCCTCCCACCTTATTTAAACTCTGTTTTATGGGTCAGACATGTAGCTCAGTTGGTTGAGTGTGTGCATGGCATGAACAGTGACCAGGGTTCTGTCTGCAGCACCACGCAAACTGAATATAGTCGCAAACTGAATATAGTGACCCACACTTGCGATCCCTGTAGTTGGAGTTTTCTCTGTCCCGCCTGGTCCTGCTGGACAGTTTCTCTCCTGCCCACTGGTCCCCACAACTGCTTATAAAATAACCATTCAGAGGTTTAATATGAATTATAATTGCTTGATCAATGGCTCAGGCTTATTACTGGCTAGCTCTTCCACTTAAATTAACCCATTTCTAATAACCTGTGTGTCACCACGTGGCTTTGTGGCCTTACCTGTTCTCTAGTACATCTTGCTGCTCTTGCAGCTCACTGGCATCTCTGTCGACCCCACCCTTCTTCACCTGTATCTCTGCTTAGATTTCCTGCTTAGTTATATTCTGCCCTGTCATAGGTCAAAGCAACTTTGTTCATCAACCTATAAAAGCAACACATAATAACAGCATACAGAAGGACACCTCACATCAGATCCTGGCACTTCAGAGATACAGGCAGGAAAATCAGGCATTCGAGGTCATCCTGGGCTACAGAAGGAATTTGAGACCAGTCTGAGACTCAAGACAGTGACTCAAAAGCAAAGCAAAACAAAGGCCTTCTGTCATGTACAGTAAAGCTGTACTATAATTGATTCAGAATTCTTAAAAATACAAGATAAAATTGAGCAAAAAGGAAGTATATCAACAGGAAGGAATGCTGAAAGCAAGCTCAGCCTGGCAACTGTGCCAGGGCAGGATGCCGAACGTGAGCATCAAGCTCAGACTGGATTCAGGAAGGGGCAGCATGTTTAAATATGAGTGATCGTTACAACAGCCTCTTTCTTGTCAAAACAGACGGAGCAGGAACCTAGATCAGAGCTGTGTCCTACAGTGCCACGTGGCTCATCTTCGTATGCCACACCTCTTCCAGCCCCCCACCCACAGCCGAGTCAAACTGGACCCAGGGTGTCACCCCAGGACAAGCAAGGTCCCTCCTTTCACCTATATCCCAGCCTGTTTTGTGGCTCTGGTTCCGGAACAGAACTTCAGTCACTTGCCCAGAACAACCTTAAACTGACTCTGTAGCGGGGATTGGCCAGATGAAGACGTCTTTGGCCTTCAGATCGCCTGTCTGTTTCTAGTTTTATATCCCTGGCATCTGTCACTGTTCCTGGGAGAAGCTGGCTGTTTATCCTACCTGGGTTGAGATGAATTCAAGACTCTATGTTCTTCATGAGCTTAAAATATTGATTTGAAAAAAAATTGTTAGCTGTGCATAAGAAAAGTACACAACAACCATCTGGTGCTTTTCATCCCTGAAGTTTAGAAGGCGGCCGAACTCTCAAAGCCCATAGGACTGTGCGGAAGAATAGAAATAAGATAGTTGCATCTCTACATGGAGGCACGTGGTAGGAGACATTTTCATGCCAAACAGGTCAATCAGGGCATAATTGCCTCTGATAGGCACTCTAGAAATCAGAAACATTCTTTACCTAGACCCGAGTGCCACTTGAAAAGATGACAGCCTTTCCCTTCCTTTGAAAATATCAAAGACAATCAAAACCCTGAGTCCCAGGCTGAGCCTCAGAATCCAGCATCAGAGACGAGAGCAGAATGAAGAGAGAAGCTGCCACAGGAGGACACAGCACGCAGCTGCTGGACGAAAGCCACAGACAAGTCCATCTACGTCTCAGTGAGGGCCTCGGGGCGGAGGGCGGGGGGAGTTTCTACTCTGACTCTCAAACAGGCAAGGCTGGTCTTAGAGACAGGTAGGGTAGAGTCACCTCACATGGACTTCCAATCCCTGTAGGTGCAGCCACCCCTCCCCGTTGGGCTCATTTGAACTTCATAATGAAATGCAAACAGTCCCAGGGCAAGGTGATGTCACTAGATCAGGCATCGCTGCTTAGTTAGAAAATATGCTGTTGGTTGCTTGGCTGGGAGCAGAATCAAAGGTGAGGGACTGTCATCAGTTGGCATCATTCCTCTGGGTAAACACACAGAGACTCCCAGTAAGTGTGACCTTTCAGAGCTATGAGCACAGATCAGTGGTATCCTAATTGCCACATGTTTGGGGGTTCCAGTTTGAGCTGCGGCGCTGGAAAAATAATTTAAGTTGTTGACTTAATCTTGCAACCCAGCTCTTCCAACGTTGTCCTCAAAGAAACTTAATTTCAAAAGTTCTGTTAAGCTGAACATGGACATATGTTCCTGTAATTCTAGAGCTTGGTAGGCTGAGGCTGGTGGGTTGTGAGTTCAAGGCCAGCCTGGGTTACACAGCAAGAACCTGTTTCAAGGAGCCAATGACAGGGACTGGGGTGATAGAGCGATGCTCAGTTTTCAAAGGTCTTGTGTTGCCAGCCTGAGCATCGCAGTCCAACCCTCAAGGACCTGTTACTAAAACAGGCATGGTAGACCATGTGTGCAGTCCTGGTGCCAGAGGGGCAGAAACAGGAGGATCCTTGCTGCTCTCTCTCTGTCCATCCAAAAACAAGGCGGATAGTACCTGAGGACAATCATTATGGTTGTATGTGTACACACCCACATATGCACATGCATGCCCCTGCACACAGGACTAAACACATAATTGTACACATAGATCCATACTAAAAACCATAATAATAATAATAATAATAATAATAATGTAATATGATCTGTCACTATGCTTCAATACTTACTTATTTTAGTATGAGCGTTTGCCTATGTATATATGGGCATCACTTGTGTACATTGCCTGGTGAGGTCAGAAGAGAATATTGGATCTCCTGGAACTGGATCTATAGACAATTTTGAGCCACAACCTGGATATTAAGAATAGAAACAGGGGCCTCTGAAAGAACAGTCAGTGCTCTTAACCTCTGAGCCAACTCTCCAGCCCCAGACTTTTCAATGTGTTTTCAGTTAAATGTTTAGTTTGCAGCTGCTACATAACACCTGTATGCAGGCATGTGTTGTGACAGGCTGCCTATGATGATTCAGTGTGTCTATGTGAGAATGTTCTATGGTACGACCACACATTGGGGTGACACGCTGATATTGGTAACCAAACATCTCAGCAGAACCCATCACGTGGCCACTCACTCCTTCCCTCCCCCTCCTCAGCAGCCACTAATTGCTTCTCTTTCTCTAGAAGTTTCCATGTTAAGGGCATTCTGCAAAAGAAAGTGCACACCCAGGCCTTAGGAGTTGTGGTTTTTTCACACAGAGTAGTTCCCTCCATGTTCACGCAGGTTGTATCCAGAGCTTGTAAGTCTGTGTTGCTGAGTAATATCTGGTAGTGTAAGAGCAGCTACGGTTAGTGTGAACTCTCGTTTGTGGATGACCTGGGTTGTTTCCACTGCAGAGGGAGCTGCTCTCCTCATTCACAGATAGGATAAGGTGCGAACTCATGCTCTCACTTTTGCCTCGGAGTATGATGGTTGGCTGTGTGGTCGAGGTGTGTTCAATGTTATAAGAAATAGCCAAACCATGTTTCAGAGTGGCCCCCTTGTCTTGCCATTCCCAGATTTAATATATGATATTCTATGTTGCATGGTTAAAAAACATCCTGTGCCTTTTCTTCTAGTGATCCACCTGAGGAGAGAGGGCCTAAGCTGGCAGTTCCAAGTATAGAAAGAGACGTCATTAAATTCTTTTGCATAGGCTACTGTCTGGCTGCTCAGAAAAACACAGGTTCAGTTAGAAACTATTTTGTACTTGAATCTAGGAAAACAAAAACAGTTAAAATTGTATTTGTGGGAAAGTATTGTCAAGAGGAGAAATAGGAAGCTGGTTTGTGTTTCTTGGACAGCAACACTTCCAAGAAGCTGGTTTTGAGCCTGCGGTCAAGTTCTTCCCACCTCTGCACACACGCTCCACAGAAATCGCAGAGAGCTCACCAGCACAATCTACTGGGTAGGGAGACAGGACACAGAGCCAGGACTGGAGCTGCAGATGCTCCGAGAGGCTCTGGGACACCTCTGTCCTGATGGCCAGAGATGGTCAGGCATGGAGGGACAGCAGGCACCGGGGACATGCCTTCTTTCTCACAGACCGTGGGTGTGTGGGATCAGCTTCAGCGGGTGAAGGGTTACAAATCCACATTCTTCAAGTACATACTTTAATCACAAAATTGCTCCTCGGTAGGTATGCTTTATAAAGTTTTTAGATAGTTTGGTGGGGGTATTTGTTTTTTATTTTATTATTATTATTAATTAGATTTATTAATTTATTTTACAACCCAGCCTGTTTCCCCTCCCTCCTCTCCTCCTTCTACCTCCCCACACCTCTCCTACACCATCCCCCCAAATCTACTCCCCCTCTGTTTCTCTTCAGACAGAGGCAAGCCTCCTATAGGTGTCAACAAAGCATGGCCTATCAAGCTGAGGTGCGACTAAGCTCCTCCCTTTGTATTAAGGCTAGGCAAGGCAACCCAGTACAGGCAAATAGGTTTCTGAAAGCAAACCAGAGGGTTAGTGTCATCGGGATTTCTGTCCTGCCCGGTTCCCACAGTCATTAAGTCCCAAAGAAATCTCACAGAGGTCTACGTTAACTATAAACTGATTGGGCCATTAGCTCAGGCTTCTTATTAACTCTTACAAATTATATTAGCTCATAATTCTTGACTGGGACTTGCCTGATGGGAGTGTGAATTCCTAGACAGGGTTTCTACTTATCTCTGTAGAACTATCCTGGAACTCACTCTGTAGATCAGGCTGGTCTTGAACTCAAAGAGATTTGCTTGCCTCTGCTTAGGTGCTGGGGCTAAGGACATGTGCCACCACCACCCAGAGGGTGTGAATTCCTATGCATGTTTTCCTTAAGACACACCCAGAGCATAGAGCATTCTCAGCTCACTCCATGCACCGGGCTCAGGCTAAGGAGTAAGCTCAAAGAGCTCTCTGCTCACAGAAGAGAGGGCTGCAGTAATCACATACATAAACTGGACACAAGAGAAATTAAACAAAACTCAGGTCTGGAAAGTGGTTGAAGATGCCCAGAAAGACCCTGGCAAGGTGATGTGTAAGTGGGGCCCTGGAAGAAGCAGGGCTATAAGGAGGGCTGCCAGGGTCCCGTTGTGTGATGATCTGAACACTGCCATCTGTGGAGGAACTGGTGTCTATCCACAAGAAACCATGCAGCCATGTCTGCACTAGGTCTGCACTTGTCTGCCTGTCCACACCTCTGACGGCAGCAAAGCCCCATAGGGTGGGATTTAGTCTTTCCCACTCCATCCTGCTTGGTGTCTGACATGGCATTCCTTAGAATGTAGACTTTTCTTCTGGAAAAGTAGGTCAGTGCAGATAAAATCACAGCTAACAGATCAGTGCTGGCCATGGCTACTGGGTAAGGGCAGAGCTGGCTATGGCTAAGGGGTCAGTGCAGAGCTGGCCACGGCTAAGGGGTCAGTACAGAGCTGGCCATGGCTGGGGAGGTCAGTGCAGAGCTGGCCACGGCTAATGGGTCAAGCAGACATCTCCTAACAGCACCAGAACCTGAAGACTGAGTGCTCAAACACACCATCTGCCTGTGAGCACGTTCCGCATACAAACCACAGAAGTCACCAATTTATATTACCCCTTGAGGGGCTTGTAGACTCTTTTCTGCATGAGGCATTATGGACTCACTAAGGGGCATGGCAGAAGAGTGGCCACGGGCAGTGAAAAGCTGCAAATCTGTGATCTCACATGGCCACCCATGCCCACTAATGCCCACCCAAGCCCAACCATGAGTGTCCATGTGTACTCATGCTCAACTATGCTCACTCATGCCTACAGTTGCTTGGTCCTGGGGCCCAGTCTTGGTCCAGAGTTGTCAAAGTCTGTCTCCTAGAAGGAATATAGGAAACACAAGGGTAAAGAGAATTTAAGAAGCCATATAATGCTAGGTTTCCTTGTGGCTTAGGTCCTTGCAAGGGCTAGCCAGTTTGTGCCACATACTGGGAGTCAGAAGAGAAATACAGATGACACCTGCTGCCCTGTAAGAGAACAGAGTCGCATGCTAGGTTTCTTTCATTGACAACACCTCATGAAGCGAAATGAAGACCCCATGACCTTGAAATTGGCTCCCTACTCTATACCCCACATGAGTTAGAGACATTTCTGTCTTGACAGTCAACAAGAGTCATAGAAAACAACTCTGCTGTTACCAAAGGGATGGTTGGTACAAGACTAAAAGTTAGACTGTTCGACACTTCCTTCTTTTCCCTCAGTGGCTCACTATGATAGTTTGAATAGGAATGGCCCCCATAGGCTCATACATTTGGATACTTAGTCAATGGGGAGGATTGGAAGGATTAAGAAGTGTGCCCCTGTTGAAGGAAGTATATAATTGAAGGTAGGCTTAGAGGTTTAAAAAAATCCATGCGAGACTCATTCTCTCTCTCTCCCTCCCTCCTCCTCTCCCTCTTCCTCTCCCTCTTCCTTTCCCTCCTCCTCTCCCTCCTCCTCTCCCTTTTCCTCTCCCTCCCCCTCCCTCTCCCCAGTCCCCCCTCCTCTCCCTTCTCCTCTCCCTTCTCCTCTCCCTCCCCCTCCCTCTCCCCAGTCCCCCCTCCTCTCCCTCCTCCTCTCCCTTCTCCTCTCCCTCCCCCTCCCTCTCCCCAGTCCCCCCTCCCTACCTTTCTCTCTGGATCAGGATGTAGCCTTCAGTTACTTTAACACCATGTGTGCTACCATGCTTCCTGCCCTGATGATAATGGATTCAGTCTGTGAAAACCTAAGCAAGCCCCAGTTGCTTAGTCATGGCGCCTTGGTCATGGCGTCTCTTCACAGCAATAGAACAGTGACTAAGACACTTACACTCTGCCCTTATCTGCTATCCATGGCCTTATCTGTACTGACTCCTTAGCTGTGGCTGTATTCACACTGATCCATCAGCAATGGCCAGATCTGTGCTGACCCACTCGCCATGAAAGACTCCGCACAGCCCCACCTCTCCCTCAGGCATGGTTCATTTCTCTCCCACTTCCTAGCCAGGTGGCGTATGCCTGTGTCTCCACACTCTCTGATCATAAGACTAACATATAATGATTTGCCTAACATTCTAGAGGAAGGGAGACACTTGTGGTCTATGAGCCCTACGTGGGGTTTACTCGCTGAGTCTATTAGATAAGAAAGAAGGATAGGATAAGCCTACAAGAATTCCAAGGATTAAAGGGAATTATCAGACCAGAACCACATGTGTGGTTATTATAATAACTTTTGAATCCACATCTAAGGTTGCCACCCCCTTTCAAAATGGCATTGTGCCAACATCACTACCATCCTGTGCATACCTATCAAAGGCAGCATCAATGAGACATCCTTATCATAGCCTGTGGTGGATTCTATATGGGCAAATCCCCTCACTCAACTCTACATCTATTGTTTGAGATGCAATGTATAAGGAAAGAGCCAGTGTAAATAAAAATAAAAGCCACCAGGAAAAAGTGGTAAGTATGCCCGCATGACCCATGGTCCAGTCTTGAGCAATACTCATTAGTGTGTGAGATCTGTGGTACCTCGGGCTCCTGGACACTGCTCTAAGCAGAGGAAGACTTGTGCTCACCTTGGAGATAGAATGAGAAGCAGGATCAAGATGAAAGGCAGATTGCCTGCTGCCGGACCTGGAAATTGCCCACAATTTAACCGTTCTCCATGGTGTATGCTCGGAAGTGCCAGCCCACTCACAAATGACAATGGAATAAAGAGTTTTAAACAACCATTTTCTAGAATGTTGACTTACTGGAGGAGGAAAGGAATCCTTGTATCTTGTCGAATGATTGCGGCACCTGTAAAATGGTAAGGTCATTTTTCTGCTGAAATGTCAGGGTGAGATTTTTAAATAGATTCCTGGTGCAGTTTTAATAATGTCGAGGTTAAAGATAAGGGGGAGAAAGTATTTAACAAGGAATGTGTAGCAAAAATATTGCTGTTTCGAGCAAGCGTCAAAGGAGCCTCTCGTTTTGTCAGAGCGGCACAGGACTGCGCATGCCGCTGAGGGTTTGTAATTACTGTTTTCATAATTAATAATGATTCATTCCATGGCTCCAGGCTGGGGGACCCTGTTTTGACCTTCCCACTGTACTTGGTGAAATTGGTCTCTTGGGACACAGGGGACAGAAAGATACAGAAAGTATGTACACTCCGCCACGTGAAAACCCTGGGTCTGGTGTGCGGCAGACCTCCCCACCATCCACCCACACTCCCCTGGGGAGACTCCCATGAATCAAAACCTCCAGGGGTCGGGTCTGCATCACATGATCATCTTGGTTCATGGATGCAGGTTGCTATTGGAAATCTGTGGAGGCACAGAAAGGTCTTCGCTCCTGGAATCTGGGCTGTGAATAGAGCCTCGTACTGGGAGCAGAAATTTCCAGAAGTACCCAGAAATCTCCAGGTGCTGAGTGATAGCCGGGTTCTATGGGAACTGGAGTCACTTTCTGCCTGATTGCCTTTTCAACCCAACATGAAAGCTTTTGTCAGCATGCGTTGTTCCCAGAGGCAATCAGGGGAGAGGGTTATTTCTCCCACGTGAGTGGAAGACTCAGGATGACGAGCAACGACATGCTGCCCGTGAACCCCTCACCTTGCTTTCTCTTAACCTCTCAAAAATAAATCTTCATGTGATCCTGGCATTTCATTAGCCATTTCTCCATGAACTTGGCATTTCATTGGCCATTTCTCCATAGGGAGGCTGGAGAGAGATCGAACCCTCCGGCCCCTTCCTCCTTCTGTCCTAGTGAGAAGTGTCTAGCCATACTCTCCCTTAGGCAGGTCTGCATTCTCAAGCCTCCTTTAGTTTTGAAAAGGGTTATATAAGCATCTTGTTTGGTCATAGCATCCCCTTGATGGAGGGGGGCTCTCAGGTGAGTCAGTTTGACCTTCCCACTGTATTTTGTGAAATTGGTCTTCTGGGACAGAGAGAAAGGGACAGAGCAAATGTACCGTCTACAAGGGAGTCAAAGTACAAACCCCTGGGGTCTGGTCTGCAGCAGACCTTCTCCTCACCATCCACCCACACTTTCCTGGGGGATACACATGAGTCAAAGCCTCCAAAGTCAGCCACCAAACTGGCTTGAGTTGACTTTCGCTTAGTAACCCAGCTCTCCAAGTATGATAGCCTAAGTCAGGAGACCAGAGACCCCTGAGATCACAAGCTCATGTCCTGACAAACTCTACATAAGTCTGCCTGTAAGGGGTTTGGGACTCAGATGTGGACCTGCCTTCTCCAGGAGACCTCTGTAATGAACGAGAACCCCAAGACCATAGGTGCCCACCACATACACCTGTGCTGTTCCTCCCGTCTGCTATCACCCACCCACGTGTCTCTGTCCCCCACGTGTCTCTGTCAGTCCTTCACTGCCATGACCAGGTTCATAGGTTTAGAAGCAAACACTATGATGTAATTGTTCACCTAGGAGTTAAATTTATGGGACACTGTGGGTCAGAGGCCTGTCACCCTTCACCAGTCTCTGCCAGGTGCTCTCTATCATGCAAGCCACAATTCACATAAAACCCAGGAGTGTTTTTGATGCTCAAATGATCAGGAGGGCAAGGAGTATCTCCTTTGTGGTTCTGATTTGAAAATTCTTTAAAGTAGATGGCTTTTAATTTTGTATATGTGTATGTATGTGTATTTGAGGGTGTGTGTGTGTGTATAGTTGTATTGCAGGTATAGAACTAGAGTTATAGGCAGTTGTGAACCACCAACATCGTTCTGGAACCATACTCTCCTCTGAAAGAGCAGCAAAGGTTCTTAACCCTTGAGTCATCTCTCTGGCTCATTGCCTGTACATTCTTAGTTACTCCTGGGTTTCCGTGTTACCCTGCTTAATTCTCACCTGGGTCCCCTCTGCTTTGTGTAGCTTACGCATATCTCATATTCATTTTCCCATAAATCATTTGGTTGATTCACCTTCTGACCCTGTGGGACCTGCCCCAAATGCCCTGGATCCCGTCTTCCTAGGCTATGTGCCTGTTAGATTGAACTTCCATGTCGTACCCTTGGTTTTTGATGTGAGATGCCTCCAACTGCATAAAATAATTCAATGAAATCCAAATACACACACACACACACACACACACACACAGTCTATTTGCTAACCAGTGGAGTATACCATGACTGTGCGTTCCCTCCAGTTAAGTCCTCTTTACTCAAAGCGATCATAAGTAGATTGTGTGACTCAGAACTTTTCAGACAGGATGCCTTTCATGACAGCACCTCAAGGAAAAGTACTGCAAGCAGAACGGAAGACACCCATGACCTCCTTGGACAACATGTGCCTGCCTTCTACACCCATCAATACGTGGAGGCCAAAGGGAACATCTTTACCAAGGGGAAAAGAGTCAGCCTCTCCCCCTCCCACAAGCCATTTAGACTTTGCATTTGTCTGTATCAGTGAGGAGCCAGATCCTTGTTAGCTGGCTCCATGGTGACAGTGGTGTTTGTTTCTTCCCCAACGTTCCTAGTTCAAGGTGAAGATGATTAATGTGTTGCCGAAGGAATTGTACAGTAAGCTTTTCTGATCACTGTCCCCTGAGCCACCCGTGTAACTGCTCATAGTCACAGCCACGGCTATTGATGAATAGTTTCATGACTCATTTGGGCAGATCCGTGAGGCCAATTACTTCATACAGTGGCATTCCATCACAGTCCTCTTCGATCTCGGAGTCTGGCTCATCGATTCGAGCTTGCTGAGGAAAGCAAGTGCTACAGTCAGATCCGCAACCCTGATGGCTGCATCTGGATTTCCACCATGGTGTTTCCCAACGCCTGCTCGTGTTTCCTCAGCCTGTTTAATTACCCCGCTTCAGGATGGAGACGAGGGTCAGCAACCTGACAGAGAATGGCACACCTCAGAATCAGTGGTCTTCTGTTGTTGATAGGACTCTCCTTTTCCATTGCATGGTTGAATGTGATTTGCTAACACAATTCATATACCTTTTGATCCCTTGGTAGAGGGCAGTTCAATTAAAATTTCAGGTTGAGAAAACACACATTAGTATTTAATTTTTATTTTTATGGCTTAAATGCAATAGAACTGTGTTTTGCTTCATTCCATAGATGATGCAATGTGTTATTAACAAGAGAAATATTTTTATGCTTCTTCAGGGTATGTAATTCCACACACATGCATAATTGGAAAATTACATATAAATAAATATGCTTTAAACGATGTGTTTTGCACAGTCCACTCTCTGTTCACCTCACACTGATGCATAATTAACGGGGAGATGCACTCATTTGACTGCTGCCCGAGGGCAGGTCATTCCAGCTCAGAGACCCGTCTGCTTTGTGACATTTGATGACTTTTCTGTCACTGGGATACAGAGCAGTGATGTTGGGAAAGGAGGTGGCTTGAGAAATGGAGGAAGGGTAGGTTCCACATCTGCCCAGAATCTTCTGCTGTGGACAGGACTGTCCTTGGAATCAGAGTTGTTTGGTTGGGTGGCAGAGGGAGCCCTAGCACACAAGAGCTAAAGAATGTTATAATCATAAACTGATTTCATTCTAAGAATTATAAATTACAAAAGCAAACATGAAGATAGCACAGAGTCCCTACATAACCCATATTCATGTCACTCTGTCATTTTAACAAATCACAGAAACCTCCTCTGTTATAAGAACTTACTGAGACAGAACACAATGGCTCATTTCTTTTAGTGGATCTGAGTTGGTTGCCAATCGTCAGCCATATTGGACATAGATACCACCCAAAAAGAAACATGGTAATGCCTCTTGCCACATGTCCTCCATCCTAGGCCACCATTAATCTGTGCTCTGCCTGTACGGATCACCTGTTCTGAACAGGTCATCTTCCTCATTGAACACCACGTTTTTCAGGTACATTTTAGCACATATCATTGTCCAGTCCTTCTTGCCACCACGTTGCTTTCCAGCACAGGACAATGACACATTCTCTCTAAGCATTTACTGTTTGGTAGACATTTGTGTTGTGTTTTTCTTAGGAGCTGTTGTGCAAAATGACAGCAGTGGACCTTAGGGCAGAAGCTTCCTGCAGAATGAAGCTTCTGTATAGAAATTCCGAAGATCTGTCGCTGTTGCCGACGTGGTTTTCAGAGGATGTGCTAAGGGGTTCTTTTCCCCAACTCTTCATGGTCCTTGCTATCTTTCTTCTGCCTTTTATTTGCTAATTGTTAATTTCATACATGAGTGCAACGTGTTTAGAGCATTTATAGCCTGACTTTCCCCTTCGACTTCTCCAGGCCCACCCACAGCCCCCTTGCAACCTCATTCTCTCCTGACCTTTTCCTCCCCCTCCTTCTTTATAATCCCTAGAGGATCCAATTAGCGCTGGCAGTATGTGCATGGGTGTAGGACACCACCCACTGGGGCATGAGTAATCTACCCAGACCCACACTGCCAGAGAAATCTGACTCTCCCTCCCCCGGAGGTCAGTGCTGAGAGATGCTCAGACTTGGGTTTTGTTTCCGTGTTTACTCACTTTGAAACAATGCACTTTTTATTCTTTACATAAGAGTCCTTTATACATGTCCATGCCCCTCATCAGTTATGTGAGCTGCATTTTCTCCATTCTGTGAGTTTCTACTTTCTTGATATTGTTGGGCTTCAGAGCATAAGAACTTAGCAGGAAGTCCAGTCTGCCTGTTTTTCCCTTTTTTGTTTTCAGTTCCAAGATGCTGATCACACCCGTGCTTCTGTCTAAGCCAGTATCGTGGTGTCTGTAGGGTTTATATTCAGGTCTTTCACCCAGTTTAAATTAGCGCTGTATGTGGTGAAAGTGACCTGGTGGGGAGATAGCATAAAGAGACACCAGTGTGTCTCAATCTGGCTCTTAGGCACAGTGGACCCCAGGACATGGAAATTTCTCCCAGAGTTTTATGTGGAGAGAAAGAGAAGGCCTCAGCTGAGAGGGAGGCAGGCATGTCTCCTGGAAAGAGATTCCACAAAGTTCCAACAACTTGTCAGACCTCTTTTTAGGACAAGACTGAAGCCCAGGCATGACGGGTTAGTAGTAGGTAGAACCACACCCTGACAGGACTGTATAAATGTGGGTCCCTTTGGCTCTCTATTTAAACTTTGGCCTCATTTTAGGAAATTAGAGATGGATTTAGAGTGGGTCCCTGCATTTTTTTTCTCCCTCTTCCCAATGTGATCACATTGAATATCTTTTTATGTATTTTACTATGAATTTGACCATTTCAATTTGCATGAGAAATGGGTTATCCATAAGAGATCTTTTAATTTGCTTTAGTTCTTTTCAAATTCTTTCTAACTTTTTAAAATATTTTTTTACCCAGTTTATGTGTTAATTTATATCCATCGCTTTAAGAAAACACCTGAAGCTGGGATGTTCATAAAGAATGATGTTTGCTAGCTCATTGTCTGGAGTTTAAAAGTCCAAGACCAAGACCAGACTGAGCGGTCCTGGTCTGAGTAGGTCCCCTCCCTAAGTTGCTTTGGTCATGGTGTCTATCGCAGAGGTGGAAAGCAAAATTAGATGTACTCTTCTAAAGGTCTGTCAGCGGGGACCAAACCTCTAACCTGTGAGCCCTTCAGGGACATACTCATAACATAACCAGAGCACAATATTTTGTTATGCATTCCATTGCTGTTTTGTTTGTAATATACAATTTCATGTAGGAGTTATTTATTGCTAATGTAAAGCAATAATGACTGGATTTTACATGTTAATCTTACACTCTGGAACTTGCTGGAGTTAGCTGTAATATCTAAGAGTATTTCAATGGATGATTGGGTTTGTTCTTTGCTGCGTAATACATCACGGTTTTCATATGGAGACCATTTTATTCTTCACTTCTAATCCGTATTCTTTCTACTTCCTTCCCTGCTAGTTGCTCTCAGAAGAACTTCTCTACAACCCCAGATGAGGAAAAGCCTGTTTGGTTGGTTCATGGCGTAATGAAGATAATTTACTATTTACCACTAGGTTTGAAGCTAATTGTGTGTGTGTGTGTGTTTTTTTAATGGATGTCCTTTAGCACGCCAAGTTCCTTTCCACTTCTTGATTGCCAATTTTTTGACAAGAACTTTATCAGTTGACTTGTGTCGGTTAAAGCAGCCATGCTGGTGTTCCATCTCACCCCTTCGTTCTGTTAAAATGGTGTGGAGTGTCAATTACTTTGGAAGCTGAACCAACCTTGCATTTTGAGCACAATGCCACGTGTCTATCTTTACATGATTGATCTTTGCTGGATTTGAGGAGTGTTTTGTTAAAGGTTTCCATGTCTATATAGCAAGAGATAGTTTTTTGGTTTTTTTTTTTTTGTACAGGGGTTGTTTGTTTTGTTATCAAAGAAACATTAGTGTTGACGACTTATTTGAGAAATGTTTCCTCTTATTCTAGTTTTTTCCCCTGTTTGTGATAAACACCATTATCAAAAGCAACCTGAAGGAGGAGAGGCTTATACTGCTAAGTCACAGTCTGTCATACAGGGAAGGAGGAGCGAGACATCAAACAGGGCCTGAAGCAGAGACCACGGAGGACGATGCTTGCTGGTCTGTTTGCTCCCTTGCTTGTGCTCAGACAACTTTCTTATATAACTCATGACCTTCTTATATAATCCACCGTGGTCTGGGCCTCCTGCATCAATCAACGAGACACAATACCCCCACAGACATGGCCACAAGCCAATCTGATCTGAGAAGTCTCTTAATGGTGACTTGTGCTTTCCAGGTGACCTTTGATTATGCCAAGTTGACAATATTAACTAACCAGGACACCCCCGATTTCATTTAAATAATAGGTCTGTGACAAATATCATCGTATTTATGGTTTTTGGTGGAACTCACCATTACAATATTTGGGTCTAGGCTTCTCATTGAGGGAAATTATTCCACTATTTTTGCTGTTACTAATTTCAATAAACAGTACTTTTAGAATTCTTTTGTATTTACAGATATATTAAAGAGATAGTACATCTTATATGCCTCATGCCTAGTTTCTCCTTCTACTAGCATATAGCTAATAGAACCAATATTGATTTATTATTTTTCACTATCTCTTTGCTGGTTAGTTTGCTGGTGTCTTGTCAACTTGTCAGAGCCTAGAGTTACCCAGGAAGAAGGATCCTCAGTTGAAGAAGTACATCTATCAGAGTGGCCTGTGGGTATGTTTATGTGGCTTCTTCTTGATTTCCAGTTGATGTGGGAAGACTTTGCCCATTGTGGGTGTACCTGTCCTAGACTTCTGGGCCTCAGCTGCATAAGAAAGTGTCTTAGTTAGGGTTTTTATTGCAGTGAAAAGACACCATGATTATGGCATCTCTTATAAGGAAAATATTTAATTGAGGTGACTGCTTACAGTTCAAGAGGTTCAGTCCATTATCATCATGGCAGGGAGTGGTGGTGTGCAGGCAGATGTGGTGCTGGAGGAATAGTGGAGAGTTCTATATTTTGCAGGCAGCAGGAAATCAACTGACTATCATACTGGGGGAAGCTTGAGCAAAAGAGGCCTCAAAGACCACCTCCATGGTGACACACTTCTTCCAACAAGGTCACACTTCCTAATAGTGCCACTCCCTTTGGGGTCCATTTCGTTTCAAACCATCACAAGCTGAGCACAAGCCAGGGAATGAGTCAGAGAGCAAGCCAGAAAGCAGGGTTCCTCCACAGTTTCTGCTCTAGGTTCCTGCTTTGAGTTCCTGCCATGTCTTCCCTCAGTGAGGGCCTATTACCTAACAATATAAACTAAAATAAACTCATTTCTTTCCAAGTAGCTTTCAATCACGGTGTTTATCACAGCAACAGAAAGCAAAATATAGCAAGCTCACACTTGATTCTGTTTGTTCTCTTGGTTTGGCTCAACCAATACCTCCTACAGGGAGTCAAATGAAACATTAGTAAGAAACAAAATTTACATGGGGAAAGTGTTTGGTTGTACGCTTGTGTCATTTTGTAGTGGTCTCCACCAATAGTCAAGCACTGAGTACTTCTGAATATTAAAATAATTGTGCAGAACCACACTACATATGCCTGTCCGTGTTGTCCGAGGAAGACATTCTTCCCACTGGCTTCAGAACTCTCGGAAGAGACCCATGCCACTGCCTGTGTTTTTCATTTCCTTGAATGTGCTTTGGGGGAGTATACTGTATTCCAAACTGTGTCTCTCCATCTTTCTCCTTGTTCTTTTCTATATTTGAGTAGACTACATAGTAAATATCACAGACTCGAAGATTGTCGATTGCGCCTTTACTGGGACATTCGTGCTGATATTGTTCAGAGATCTGAGATGTTTATTTAGTCTCTTCCTTGTATATTTTACCTATACACTTTCTAAACTTATGAGGCAAAATAAGAGCATGTGGTACCTTCAAGCGACATCCACAAAGGCTCGTGTTCCTAAGGAAAGAAAATGTGTCCTCTTTCCATGCAGCAGACGGCGCAGGAGCCCCACATGTGACACACACAGCTCTGAACACCATGCTTCAGCCCAGGGCACACACGCCTTTGCCCTGCCTGTGTTCATGTTCTGAGTCACCTGCCTGCCATGCTGCCCCTCCTTAGATCATCGGAGGTATGTACTGCGAAGCAGAGGGAATGTGCTTCTTCACACAGACGACTGTGACATTGTCACATTAGGTTAATCCAGGTTTCCCTATGACAATTTCTCAAACCTGGATTTTGGGGGTACCTCTCAGTAATGTGACATGTCAAAAGTCATACTTTGGGTGATGTTTTTCTATTTTCTCTTCCCCAGGGACATGAGAAAGCCTGACATACCCATAAGAAACCCCTGTATAAAATATGCTGTCTTTAGAAGCTCCTAAACCAAAGTCTCAAAGGAGGTGGTCAAAATCAGAATTCTGAGTATCTGAAACCCAATACATTTTATATATTCAACAGCATTAAGAGGCACAAAAAAAAGACCCCAACAACTGAAAGAAATGAACCTAATTTTACTTCAGCGTGGAAACAAAATCACATATTATAATTATACTGAGTAATCTTTGAAAGCAGCCTTGGTTACACCAGGAGGATGAAAAGAAACAAAAGAGAAATCTCAGCACTCGCCCCCGAGCTCTTGTGGCTGGTGGTAAATTGAATACTGTAAATTCGACACCATTTAATGTGTCTTCTAGAACAAATCACTGTTTGGTGCTATTAGAAATATCTACAGATACATATACAACCTTGCAAAAGATAAGAAAATAGAACTTACGTTGAAAACATATTGCTACTGAAGGTAGCAATAGTCACTATATAAAATGTGCACACATCTCCCTCCCCCGCCCTCTCTCTCTCTCTCTCTCTCTCTCTCTCTCTCACACACACACACACACACACATACACACACATACACATACACACACATACACACACATACACACACACATACACACACATACACACACACATACACACACATACACACACACACATACACACACATACACACACATACACACTCATACACACACACATACACACACACACTCCGAACTCCAGCTCTGGCTTCCAAGAGGGATTAGTGGAAATTGTCCTCTCAGTACAGTTACAACACAAAAACCCATCTTCCATCTCAGTGCATTTTTTTCCATGGAAGGGAAATAGAATTCCAACCTTTGGAGGTGTGCCCAAGGCAGTTTCATTGGCTAGGCTTGGAATTACTTCATTAGCCCCTCTCACAAAACCACAGTATTTGCTACTAGGAAAGTTCATATTTGAAAAGCAAGAGCCCACAGTGTTACTAAAATACAAAGCAAAACTCAGCAGAAAGCAGTGATCCCTGAGGGTGTGTGAGTAGTGAGGATGCTAGCCACTCTCTCCCTCAAAATTGGGCGTAAAACACAAGCTTGCTACAGGGAGCACAGTCTGCAGAGACCAGAGGTGAACTTCGCTTCAGTGCTAGAACCAGGGGCAGGTTTCAAGTTCCTGCCTACGGCAGCAGGAGGGCCTGGTGACCCTTTCAAACCAATTGGATTCTGACTGGTGCTGCATCTGAGATCCTACTGTGTGGAACACCATCCTCAACTCCACTCAGGCAGTGAACCTCATCTAGCTTTCCTCCCTCTCAGGGGCTAATCTTTAATAACCTCACACCTCACCCCCTCACAGAACTGGGTGGTGTGGAGCCTGGACTGTGACAAGGTAAGGAAACCAAACTCATTTGCCTCCATGGAAAACCGCAATGGCACGCATCCTCACTCTGGAGATGGCTGGCTGGCATCCTCAGCCCCCACCCAGGGTCTCCTTGCTATTGCCAAGGAGGAAACATGATGCATGGGAGATCTGGCATGACATGTTTAGAACCACCATGCTCCCCGATGGACCACCATGCTCCCCAACGGACCACCATGCTTCCCGATGAGAAATAGGAAGATCTGAACAACATCACCTATGACACGCTCTTGCTGAACAGTTTTTAATCTGAAGTTCTTCGGTTCGATACTGGTGCACAGGGAGCTGAAGGATGAAGGATTAGCTACAGCAAGTAGCTCACCATCAGACATCCCAGTGTGTGTGGCGGTCTGTGTGAGATCTGTATGTGGTGGTCGATATTTCAATCATCAATTCAACTTGCTTTAGAGTCATCGTGGAGTAGACCCCAGGGTGCGTCAGGTGGTAATGAAACACCATCATGGAGGCGGGATCCCATCAAAGGGGAAGAAGAAAGCAATCTGTGTGCCTGTGCTGCCTCTGAGCAGCTGCTTCCTGACTGTGGATGCCATGTGACTAGCTGCTTCCCGACCATGGATGTCATGTGACCAGCTGCCTCACCTTCCACTGCCATGCCTTCCTCACCGCGGTGTGTGCACCCTTGCACTGTGAGCTGGGATAAGCTCCTCAAGTTGCTTTCCTTAGCAAACCTGTCAGAGGACAGAAAAAAGGACACACGGGGCTGACACCAGACTGACACTCATCTGAGAACAAAGCAGGTGCAGGCAGAGCAGCTCCAAACTGTGTGGAGAGGGGAGACAGCATTCTTACGGCCACTGGATCGAATCAGGACTGAAGTCAACCTCAGAAGCTTCCAGAAACAGGAGTCAGAGAACTCCTTGACTTTGCCTGAGCTAGCTTGAGTCGAGTTGCTTTTCCTTTCAGATGTAGAAAGTGCTGAATAAAATAGATGTCACAGAAAAAAAGGGGGGGGAACCAAATTTAGCTATGAATGTGTGGGAATCTTTTATTTGGAACATTTAGTAGGAAAAAGACATGTGGATGCTCATTTTAACATTTTCATCGTGAAGCATTTGAAATAAGCTTTATTAAAAGCTCAGAACGGACGACCCCCACAGCCACCTCCATGCAGCTGTTAGCAGGGTCACTCTGGCCTGGGCCTGGAGTAGCTGCATGGTCTGGAGTACAAGGTGGGAAGGCATACTGTGTTCCCGCGATTCCATCTCCCAGGCGCCAACTTAATTCTCTTGCACTTTCCCATATTAGCAGATGTCGGGATGCATTCTTAGAAATACAGCATCGTGTCCATCGGCTGTGCATTTTATCATGAATGATGAGTGTCATAATATGCTGCTGTAACAAAATACCCGAGGGGAGCAACTTCAAAGAAGGGACTATTTCTCCAGGCTCACAGCTCCAGAGAAGTCAGTTCAGGGTTACTGGGCTCTGTTGCTTTGGGACCCGATGAGGCTGTGCAGGATGGCTGGGAGTAGAAAGCCCCTGCCTTCAGCCCATAAGAACCCACTTTCTGCAGCCAAACCCCATCCCTGTCACTTTCTAGTCTTAATCTATTGATGGAGGAAGACGCTTCATGATCTGACCTCTGCCATGGAGACCCAAAGCTGAGCATTGCAGACTTGGGGACCAAGTCTTCAACTCATAGTCTTTAGGGTACATTTTAGACCCAACTATAACAGATAGCATCACAAACTCTGACTATGTCTTTGTTTTTTCCAAATAATGAGGACCAGAATAATTATGTCTCATCCATGTGTATAGAACTGCCCCATTTTCTCAACAGCCTGAATAGGAAGTTTCAGAGAAAGCAGCAGGGATGCTTCCAGTTCAGACTGTGTTAACATTTTGCTACAGTTCACAAGATGCCTCAGACCACCTTCCCCACTGGGTCTGTCAAAGGTTTGACACATTGTAATTTTGTTGTGTTTTACAAAATGTCCAACACATAACTCGTATCTATTTACACCCTCAGTAGACATTTAAAGATGAATCCATTCTAGGGGCTGGCAGTGTGGACCAGCAAGCCTTTGCAGAGTGGTTGGTGAGTCGGAAGCACTGTCAGGGGCACTGGGTGTGGAGCCTTGTCGGTTCTGCTGTCTAAGAACCAAGGCAGCATCATTACCTGAGATCCCTGAGTGATTCGTGCCCACCTGTCTCTTAGAAGTGATTTCGAAACAAGTTTCTGGTTTATAATCGTGTGTGTGCATGTGTAAGCAAGTGTGTTTGTGTATTATTCATGTCAGTGTATATATGTATGTATCTGTCTATACGTGCACATGCATGTAACCTGTTGTGACAGAGGAAGCTCCTGCCTCCCCAATCTGTCATTTTGCTTTTTAATTTTCATTGTGATTTTAATCCTACAGAATTTTTTAATTTTATCTTTGTTTGGATTTTTATACAGCTATTTTGGGGATTTGCATTGCCTTTCAAAAGGTGTTTTGGGCTTAATTTTGGCTTCCAGATTCCTACATTGCAGCTCTAACTCCTGCTGGGTGATTAGGAGTGTGTCTTAAGACTTGACCTTCGAAGAGGTCACTGAGTCAACCTGAGGTGGGTTCTGGTCAAACAGGCCTGCAGTCCTTGAAGAAGCTTGGACGCAGTCATGTGCACAGGGATGATGTTGTGAGTCGGGGGAGTGGGGGGTGGACACCATCCTCAAGCCAGCAAGAACAGCCTGAGTCATCCTTCCTCAAGGGCACACCGAAGCCTGGCCTGCTGATGGGTGGATCTGGGAACTCAACATCCAGACCCCTGAGAGGGAGTTTCAGTTGCTAAAATCCTAACTTTCTTAAGGCAACTGCAGAAGGACAGGAAAAGTCCTCCCAAGGGGTCTTTGAAACATCAGAATGCCCCATTGTCCTCCATCAAGTCTTCTGTGGGAGCTCTGCTTCCAGGGAGCTCTGCATTTGGGAAAGACAGACTAGGACAGATGATCTCAGTCCTGGGCAAGCTGTAGCTTCCTCCCTGTGTGCCTCTGCACCCCCCCCCCCCACGTTGCAACTTTTTCCCTTTCTGCCTCTGCACCCCATCCATGGAGCTCTGATCACAAGTACCTAAGTTGCTCCTACAACAAGAAGCAAGCACGGCTCCTCTCCGAGAGGAAACGCAGAGTGTGTCTGTATGGGGTGGAGGCATTCTCTACACTGGCTCCAGCTTTATCACCATGAAGGATGCCCAGTCCAGCGATCACCTCCCCTCGGGCATTGCAAAGAACACTTCTCTGGTTGCAGGGCATCTGCTTCCTATTCAGACACAAACCCGCAGCTTCCCAAACACGGGGCTATGACACCATTTCTCTGCCCAGAGCTCTGAATCCTCAGGGGTTGGTGTCTTATCTGGCATACTGGTTGCAGCCCCTTAGGAGGAAGACCGAGCCTGCGAGACTTTGGTCCACTCCCTTCAGTTACTATAGATCAGATTTTGTTTTCTAATCCAGCTCTGGGTATTTATTCTGATGGCAAACTCATCTTGTAGCTTTTAAGTGGGGGAAAGCATCCCTCTTCATTGTAAGTTGATATTGAAAGTGTTAGATAAAACAGCCAATTTGTCCCTTTCCCCATCGGATTCAGGTCTGACTGAACAGCGAGTCACCACTGAAGTGGTTGGTCGTACATCAAAGAGCTGGGTCTAATAGGCCTTTGAAGCGCCTGTATAAACACGTGGGAATAGACTTCCAAGGCAGCCAGACTGCTTGCGCCATGAAGCCTTTGTGACAATGAGCACTGTTTAAATTTTAAATGGCTCTTAAGCTTTCTCCACATCTGCCTCTCTCTCCTTCTGCACCGTTTGTCTGTAAGCATGGTTGATCAGCACCCTCCAAAGCGTGGTCGCATGCAGCAGTGTTGGAGGGAAGCAGAAGCATGCATGGACACTCTATGGGAACCCCCCCCCCCATGCATGTGAAGAGGACCCTGCATGCAGATTCCCCACACATCCTCCAAGGACCTTCCTCACTGTGTTCGGTGGACAGCTCTGCAGTCACGGTGCAGGGCTGAGGCTGTTTCTGATTCGACCCTCTCTATCAGACTAAAGAGAAGCCATGAGATACGGGTAAGGTTTTTGCTCTCTCCTCTTTGGCTCACCATTTCCTTTCCGGCAAGTGGCATGGTGTCTGGTACACAGGCGGCCTCAACGAATGTTTATTTAACTGTAAACAAATCTCCTTAAAACAGTGCAGAAGACAAATGATCCCAAGCCTCAAGATGAGGACAGCCAGAAGAAAAATGATTCAACTTCTGGGACGGCAGCACGGGGAGCAGACATGACCATGGATGTGACAATGAGCAGTCAGGAAGGGGTTGCTCCTGCGGGCAGAAGTGGTGTCAGATCGGCAGAGGGCTTCCCAAAGCCACTAAAGTCAAAAGCACAGATCTCAGAACCTTCACTAAGCCAAGTGCGGTATATAAACAATTACACATGCAGGTACGCCAGGCGAGTCCTCCCCAAACAGAAGGCAAAGGGAATATTAAACATTCTCAAAATTCACCAGCGGAAAGGGTCCCAGTGCCTTCAAAGGAGCAATGTTAACTGAAATTGACAAGTCTCTTCTCAGCAGAAGAGCTACGTCCCAGAAGGCAGGGAGATTAAAAACACGTTAGGGGGTGCAAAGGAAGCAGCTTCCAAAGCAGAATTCTGTCCATCACAGCTAGTCTCCAGCCATGTGAGGAAAGAAGTTTTCAGGCAGATACAGACCGAGGAACTCTATCACCACCAGCCAGCTCTAGAGAGGACACTAAGGCCCCTCAAAGATGGAGAGGACCTGCGAAGGCACAGGACAGAGAACATGGGAGAAGCTGGAAGGCAGCAGAGATAAGGCCTGTTGGGACCAATTGGAGTCCTGGCCTTCAACTGCTCTTCCCTGCTAGAGCCTTCTAATTGAAGTTACTAAAAACTGTGCCTTGCCTAGAGGATGAGAGGATGGGATTTTCACCTGTTGGCCACTGACTGCTGGGTATTTAAGTCTCCATGGTGCTGTTAAAGAGGGACTTTGTACCAGTGATTGGAGGTCCGTGTGTCTGTCTGTCTCTGTGTGTGTTTCCTCAACCTCCAGCCCCTTGCCCGAAGCTCGTGAACTGGAGCGCAGATGGGGGGTGCGGTGCGCGACAAGGCCAAACCTAGTTGTACTCCAATGTAGACTACCATAATGGTAGCTATTGGAACGATGCCTCTCAGCCAGGTATGGCAGCACAGGCTTTAATCACACGCCGAAGCAGGAGGATGACCACCATGAGCTAAAGAGTAAGTTCAAGGCCAATCTGGGGCAGAGAGATTCTCTCAGAAAGAGAGATCCAGCACTGAGACATCCCTCGGTGACGGATAGGTCACCTGGTGTGTCAGGCGCTAGGTTCTCAAAGACAACAGAAAGAAATGACAGCAATGGCCATAATAATGGTAGCAGCGTGTCTTTCCAGAGGACACACTCTGGGTTAAGCTTATGGCATTTCATTTTGTGTGTATGTGTTTTCGCCTCAACCAAATCCCCAAAGCCACCCCTAGGCAGATATCTGGAGCCCTTCTTTGCTCTGCCTTCAAAGGCTCCATGAACCTGACTTTGCTCAACAGATCCACCAGGATCATCAGGCCCCTTCTATGCTACCAGCTGGAAGTGCATTTGGTGCAGAGCCTGGGCCATTCCGACTCCCCTCCCTCATGCATTTTCTCCCTGTGGTTCTCTCTTTCTGGTCCATCTACTGCGCAGGCCCATGCCCCACCTCTCCACTCAGGAGTGATGGGTACTGTCCTCAATGCAGAGGAAACCCTCCTGGGAACAGGTAATAATCAGATCCTCACTCTCAGTGAGGCAGAGGCGTCCTTGCTCACTGCCTCTGCTGATCTCTAGGAAGTCATGCAGCTCACCTATGCTTTAATAATCTAAAGTGTTGAGCAGTCATAAGGCATTACCAGACATCTAATGGGGAAAATGAGTTGGCAATCCAGGAGAAAGGGCTGCCATGGAAACAGTCTCTGCATGTGAGATGGGGCTTCTACATCAGGATGCTGATGAAGCCATTGTCATCACACAACAGTAGAAGCAGAATGATGACAGTAACGGTCATGACAGAGGATGCTTTTTAGGCACTAGACAGATAGACAAACACCCCAGCAGGCATAGTCATGAGCCCTTAGAATCCCTCACACTGCTGAATACCTGGTTCACCACAGGAAGCAGTGGAGAGAGGAGGCTTGAGATTAACCATGGGTGAGTGATTGTGCATTCATATGGACAGAGAAGAAAGAATGGCTTCCATGTGGCACCACATTGGTTGCTTTCCTCTGCAGTCACAAAATACCAGGCAAAGGCTACTGAAAAAGGTTCATAGTTTGAGGGTCAGTCCCTCATGGCAGAGAAGGTGTTGTGGCAGAAGTGTGGGACAGCTAATCATGTTGCTCCTGAAGTCACGAAGCAGGGAGAGATGAACTTGAATGCTTATCTCATTTCCCATTTTGTTTAGATCAGCACTGAAGTCTATGCACTGGCGTTGTGCACATTCGGGATGGCTCTTCCCTCCTTAGTTAAATCCCCTGACATAGCACACATGTGTTCCCACAGTGAGGTCAGCAGTGAACCCTGGCTATCACATGTGGACAGCAAGGGCAGAACTGATCATGGTACAGAGCATCCTCTTGATCTCAGTCAGACTCAGGAAAACACTTTCAAAAATCCAGAATATTCCAAAGTTCAAATCATGATGGAAAAATATGTCCAAATTTGCTGACACTGAAATTAAGTACTCTATTTCCTCAAAAGACACAAATAGCTAAGAAAAGCCACTGGATAGAAGCAGGTCTTTATAACTCATTGGACCTCTGAAGGGCTCCTCACTGGAGTCATATGAAGCACTCTCAAGTTAGTGATTAAACAGACACCTGATGGGCAGGGCAGGCAGAAACCTGGAAGAGACCCTTGAAGTGCTCAGGAACACGCTCCAGCCTCCAGGAAACAAGAATGGGCCACCCTCTTCCTTCACTCAGTAGTCAGGCTAGAAGCCAGCACTCCAAAAGGGACCCAAGCACATTGGTGCTCATGACTCGGACTAAAATCACCCCCTGGGGAAAGGACTCAGCCCAGGAAGGTATTATGCCATTGCTGTTTCCTTCCTCATCAGTTTTTATCATTTACATCCAAACCAAAGATGAAGGGAGGGGTGATTCTCACACACAGCACCCAGAGAAAGAGGCTGGACGTGAAGAACACAAAACAGGCATGACATTATCTCACACTTTACAAAAGCAAAGCTCAGCACACACAGTGGCGTATATAAGTACTGACCATACAGAGCCAAGGAGGACAGGGGCTATGACCAAAGCTGCAAGAGCCAACTGCTCTCTGGTAGAGAGGAAGGAGTATAGGGGATGTGAGAGGACATATGGGAAGCAGATGGCTCCATTTCATCTTCTGAAGGGGCGTGTCCCAGGAGCTCCTTTGGGGACCTATCACTGCAGTGGCTCTGATTAAACTTCTGAGTTTTCATTCTTTTACTTCCATGTCCATAACAGCAGCAATGTTACAGACGTTAGAGGAGAGGAAAACAACTCCAATCCATGTTTCATATCAATCCTTTCAGGCAAACAGTGTCATCCAAACAAAGCCGTAAATGAAAGAGAACAAAGGAGCATCAGAGACACGACAAGGTGGCGGAGCTGAGGGCATGCTCAGTACGCTCCACTGGGCTCCCAGGGCATGGTGTGTCAACAGAGACAGTAGTTAAAGCCCTTTATGATAGATGATGGGTGGGTGGGTGGGTGGGTGGGTGGATGGATGGGTTGGTGGGTGGATGGATGGATGGGTGGGTGGATTGATGGATGGGTGGGTGGATGGATGGATGAATGGATGGATGGATGAGTGGATGGGTAGATGGATGGATGGGTAGGTGGGCGGATGGATGGATGGATGGATGGATGGATGGATGGATGGATGGATGAGTGAATGGGTCGGTGAATGGGTGGGTGGATGGGTGGATGGATGGGTGAATGGATGGATAGATGGTTAATATACAGATAGATTATGGATATGTAGATAAATGATAAGTGGATAAGTGATAGGTAGCTAGATGCTAGATGATAAACAGATAAGGTAGATAAATTTTAAGATATATGTCTTAAAGATTAATGTGTATGTGTGTTTGTGTGTATGTGTGTGTACTCACACAAGTGCAAGCACCCTCAGAGGCCAGAGGCATCAGATTTCCCTGGAGCTGGAATTAGAGGAGGTTGTGAACCTAATGATCTGGGGGCTGGAAATCAAACTTGTATTATTTTGGAAACAAGGTCTTATTCTGTAGCCCAGGTTGGCCTTGATCTCATGGCAATTCTCCCTTGAATGAAAGAGATAAACACTTGCAATCGCACCAGTGAGATGCCCACACTTAATTCTGTAGTATGGATTCCGTATCTTCATGCTGGTTTTAATATACATTTTCATCTACACAAACACAATGCCAGGCGTACAGCAAGTATTCGATAAATGCTATTCTCCTCTTTTCCTTCATCATAGGAAGTTGGTTTTATTATTTGGCTTGGAACGGTGATTCTGATCCAATCTTCTCATAAACCACAAAGCAAAAGAAGAACACGTTCCTTTGTTTTTTTACTCTACAACTTTGAGTTTATGGGATTCAATAGCGGCTGGTTTTCCGGCAGAGCTGAGGTAGCAGTGTGCACAATTATTACCATCCAGCGTTTATCGAGCACTCACCAGGGGAAGGAAGAGGCACTAGACACCGTGTGAGAGATGTTTAAAAGACAGGCAGCTATGGCAACCTGCAGACAAGAGTTATCAATAGAAACAACTTGGCTTTCTTTGGGAAATACTTAATCACATCTGGACATGTTTGCATTTTTCTTTGTGGCGCTCTTCTTTTAAAAAAGCAAGGGAAGACATGTGAAAGAATCTCAAGCTAGAAGGGGAAACCATTATTTTTCAGGTTAGAGAAAAACACGGGAGGGCAGGACTCTCTTCATCCCCTCAGCTGGATTCGGAAGCTGCCATGATTACAGGCTCCCACATTCAATAACTCTGGTGCTCCCTTCTGGCTGCCCACTAACTTCCTCCACCTGACCTCACACAGGAAGAGTCTCGCTCCTTCTGCTCCCATAATTCTCTCCTGACGCCTCACCTTGAGGAGCATCTTTGACACATCTCCTCTTCTCCACCCACATCTAGTGAGTCAGCTTGAACAAGTGGGATGCCACCTCAGTCTCTCCATGCCCCTCGCCCACTTCCCTTCACCCCCTGACTCAGCGTCTTTCCCCATTGCTGCTGGGAGCTCTCTGCTCAGCACTTGCTGCGTGCAAGACAGAGCCTTTACTCCTGACATCATCCCACCACAGAAGACACCAGAGGACGTGATGGTTCCCAGTACCTCAAAGCCAATGTCAGTCTTCCTAAACTACTCACTGCTCACTCCATGATGGCACAAACATCTTTTTCTCCCTCATGGGATGCAAGTTCCTGATGTGGGAAATTCAGGCTGTCTCGTGCCTTTTAACTTCATGTTTCTGTGTTTACTTAAGGACTCCACTGACCTGAAATCTATCTTTCATTTCAGCAATCTTTTGTGTCTTCCAAACCTTGTAAGTGTGTACATCTCATTCCCAGGTTCCCTCTCTCCCTGCAGACATAACACCATATCTCCCTGCTGTCGCCCAGGTCAAGACTGTCCCCATTCACATATAGCATCTCCAGGACCCTGTGCCTGCTCATCAGTCGGGAAGTCGACAGGCATACACAGAGTGTCTCCACATGCTAGGCTCCAAGGACAGAGGTGAAAAGAACATGGTTAACTCTGGCCACGTCAGGTCTTCCTTGCTAGTGGTGGGCAACAGAAACAAAGCAGATACACACAACCATGTCAGGGAGCTGGTGCTAAGAGATGAGAAACAAGGATGGGCAAGAGTGACTCCAGACTCTCTGGGATGGGGGACCTCAGGGGTAAGGACAGTGGGGGACCTCAGGGGTAAGGACAGTGGGGGACCTCAGGGGAAAGGACAGTGGGGGACCTCAGGGGTAAGGACAGTGGGGGCTTCAGGGGAAAGGACAGTGGGGACTTCAGGGGAAAGGACAGTGGGGGACTTCAGGGGTAAGGACAGAGGAGCAGCAACTGCAAGGGGAAAGGTGGGGGACCTCAGAGGGAAGGTGGGGGGACCTCAGGAGGAATCGATGTATCTGAGTCAGGAGACATCACGAGGAGCTAGGCATATGAGGAGGAATAAAAGTTTTCCCAGCTAAAGGAACAGAGTTTTTGAAGACCTGAGCCAGACACAAACTTTCATTGCCCACAGAAGGCAGAGACAAGTGAAACTGAATCCAGAAGAGACGGACGAACGTCTACAATTAGACCACAGACGTCAGTGCTCCCTGAAGTTCAGGGGCTTGCACTTTGACCTGACAGCAGTAACAACTTATGAGACTTCATGCACATGTCAGATAGGAGCTGCAGACGTCTACGGGTCAGACACGCCCCTTCATCTTTACGCTGCTCTTGGGCAGTGTGGGAGCCACAGGGTACTGCCGTCATCTTTGTTCCTGACAGTCAGTCAGTTCTCTTTGAGACTAATGCTGAGAATCAATGTCCTCCCTGTGTCCCTACAGTCTGACCATCTTCGAGCTAAGATTCCTTCCTGCAGGTACCGAATCCTGCCCCTGTGTTCTGCAGAACGACTGAGCAAAGCTCTTTTACTACGAGGAGGCGATAATCAGTTCTCTCAGTGTTTGCGTGAATTTGCTGGGGAAAATTATTGGGTTTTATTACTTTAAAAAAAAACTCACAGAATTCCAGATTGATGCCTTTTCTCCCAAACTGAAACTTTCCTTTATTGTCTTCTGACTTGATAGTTTCTAATGAATAGTCTGCTTTTTTTTCTTTTTCCTCTCTACATCAGGTATGATTTTCCTTTGTATTCTTTCAGGATTTTTTTGATTTATCTTTTGGATTTTGGCTTTAAGTTTTTCACTATTTGTTTTTATGCGCGTTGCTGAGGGTTTCTGAGCTTCGTGAGTGTGCGGATTTGTGTCTTTAACTATTTTTGAAAAGTCACAACTCATTAATTACCTCTCAGGGATTTCCTGTGCCACATTTCCCTCTTTTCCTTTAAGCATTCAGTTTATCCTGTTTGCTCGCTGCTCTTTCCTGCATCTCTGTAGCTTGCTATGCTCTGAGTTCACGTGTTTTTAGCTTAGATTATTTCTTTGATCTAGTTTCCTGTTTCACTAATACTCCTGGTATCCGTAAGTCCACCAGTGCATCCTCCTGAGGAGTTCTTGTCTTTGCCACTCCGATGTGTCCTCCTCATCCCCCCACTGAAACTCCCTACATGTTCCCAGACAGTCTGTCTTTCCCAACAAAGCCTTTGAGACAGTGATCATGCTTATGTTATACATACATCTTCATTATGCAATTACATTAGCTGTGTATCTCGTGGCCATGACCAAATAACCAATAGAAGCATTTTAGGGGCGAGGGATTCGTTTTGGCGCATCAGGGATGGGAAGGTGTGACTGCATGAGCATGAGACCACTCTGCACAGGGTATCAGCTGTCAGGAGGCAGAGAGAGATGGGAGCTGGTGCTTCCATCTTTATTCAACAGGCAACCCCAGCCAGGGGGAGCACAGCCTGCATTCAGAGTGGTTCTTCCCTGCTCAGATGGATCTCTCTAGAACCATCCTTGCAGACATGCAGAGGTGTGTCTTCTAGGTAATTCTAAATTCTCCCCAGTTGACAGTGGAGAATGCTTGCTGTAAATGTTTCCAGAATGAGTCGTTTTGCTTTGGGCTGGGTGCTGGGTATCTTGGAAGTTTCTGGTCACACCTTTATAGCATTTGCCCATGGTTTCTAGTGGACGAATGCAAACGGTGCTTGTATCTATTGTGCCCATCCCCTTCTCGGGCTCTGCCACAGGTACCCTGCTGCAGACTCCCCTCCCCTCCCTGCACATGCTGTCTCTCTTTGCCTTTCTGACCAGTGGGTTCTGAGCCTTGTGTCCTGCAGCCTGAGTCCTCTGATGGCAGCTGTGAATGCTGGGATTCTCCTTAGGTCAGGCTTGTGATCAATCCTCCCAGTTTTCCACACTCTAAGTGAAAGCTGGTAATGTTATATAGTGTGGAAAGAGGCCACTTGTTAGTTCCCACTCGCTTAGCCCCAAAATAATCACACAGAAACTGTACTAATTAAATCACTGCTTGGCCCTTTAGCTATAGCTTCTTATTGGCTAACTCTTACATATTAATTTAACCCATTTCCATTAATCTGTATATTGCCACGTGGCTGTGTCTTACCTGCTAAATTTCTGGTGTCTGTCTCCGGCAGGGCTCCATGGCTTCTCTCTCACTCTGCCTCCTTTCTCCCAGCATTCAGCTTAGTTTTCCCCACCTAGCTCTGTTCCCCTATAGCTCTGCTATAGCTCAAAGCAGTTCCTTTATTGATCAATGATAATCACAGCATACAGAGGGAAATCCCACATCAATGTAGTCTATTTAACTATATCAGGGTATGTGTCTGTCTTATATCCAGGGCCTGAGAAAGGTATAAGGATTCCGCTCAATGTTCAAAAATCACTTGGTGTGACAGTGCCCCAAAGTCAGCCACTGTTTCTCGTGTACCCACTGGACCCAGGCACAGGTGGGCCCCGCCCCTTTCCTCAATCAGCTTGCTATCATTACCCAAACATCTTTACTCAGGGATGGCAAAGATTTTGCCTTTGCAAGTTCTTGAGCATGCCTGTCACAGGGCTGGCTTCGCCTCTTCTCTTCTCAAGTGTCACTTCTGTAGAGAAACCTTCCTTAAATAGAATCTCCATGACCTACTGCACAGCCCTGGGTTGAGTCTTCCCACACTGACACACACACACCACCTGTGCTCCTAGAACTTGAAAGCAAGTATGTGTGTGACAGTCACTTTGGGAAGTGGGAGGCGCACAGAAGGAGAAAATTAGTTCCCGGCTATGCCCCCAGTCCCCTGCCCTTCTCAGCCATGGACAGCAAGAAATACTTTCAAACATTCCCGAACTGCTTGGAATCAGTTCCCTAAAGCACACCGTGGGAGCTGTGCACCTGAGGAGCCGTTCAGCAGCAAGGCTCAGGCTACAGCTAGAGATATATGGGATTCCACTTTTATAAACCCACATTGATTATGTCTACAGTGGCCTGGGGCTGACTCAGCAGCTGCTCACAGGGACCCCAGCTCTTCGTGTCCAGCAGAGGCCAGCCAATGGTATGTTTGGGGTGCTATAGCGTGTGAGGCCATAACCAGTCAACCCTGTGAGGAGACATAAAGTCAGTCACAGACAATGTACAAACGAATGACCATAACATGTGATCTACTATAAAAATGGATTCATGGAGACAGGAAGCCACAGCTGTCTAGGCTGCTTCTTGCAGATCCCACTGCCTGGGATTAGTGCAGCCTTCCTTTGCCTTGGCCCGTCCATAACTGACTGTCACCCTGTTCCAAACCTGCCTCAGAAAACTGCTAGGAAGTGTCCAGCTGCAGTGGTGGCTGACTTTGGTCATCAACTTGATTGGCTCTGGTTTCCAGCAAGACAGTGGTTCTCAAGCTATGGGTCATGACCCCCTTGGGGGGTCAAAGGACCTTTTCACAGGGGTCACCTAAGACCATCTGCACAGTAGATATTTACATAATGATTCATAACAGTAACAAAATCATAGTTATGAGGTAGCAATGAAAATAACTTTATGATGGGGTCACTATAACATTAGTAACTGTATAAAAGAGTCACAGCATAAGCAAGTTTGAGAACCACTGTACTAACATGCACCTTTGGATGGATCTATGAGGTTAGCTACAGTCCCAACACAAAGAGGGCTACTGTTTTTGCCTACCTGTCTTTGAGCTCCACTGGTGAGTGCATCTGCTCTATTGCCGCTCCAATGTTGCCACCCTCCACTGACGGTGGTAGACTAAAGACCACCAGCTCTCCAATAACCTTCTAGGCTTTCAGTACTGGATAGCGACTAGGAAGGGACCCAGCCTCATGGGTTGGGCAGCAACTGGGTTCTCTCAGCCTGCCCAGGGTGAAGACAGCCATTGCTGGACTACGCAGGCCATATTGTGTAAGCAAACCTGTCATCCCCTTTGCAGCTTTCCTTCCTTCGCTTCATCTCCTGCAGAGAACCGTGACTAGCACATCCCTGTTTGCAGGATGGATCATCAAATGAGGAACTTAACCTCTCTGTTTAAACAGCCTTTAGGGTTCTGCCCAGGTGTTGTGTGTCATGCCGTTGTTCATCCGTGTTCACATTTTGGACCTCCTGATGGTCTTATGCTGAGCATCCTTATTCAAATTTGACTGTGGGGAAATTGGTACCAGTATGGAGTTAAAGTTTTCCACAGAACTTACAATAAACCCTGTATGACCTCTGTCCTCAGAGCATGCCAGGTGAGTCCTAGCACTCTAACTGAACGAGACCAACATGCCTTGGTGCATATTCCATATGGGAAGCTCTATATTCTGCATCTCTACTGCAACTGTCCTGGAGTCAGTGCTTGCTCAGCTCTTCTCTCTCCCAGGCCTTCAGGGAAAGTCTACTCCTAGAGCAAAGGAAGGCTATTAGAAGAGCTAACAGAGCTTGGAGATGTCCATCCAAGGAGTGGCTCTCATTTCCACACAGAGGAGAGCTAAGAGGATCTCAGTAGCCCAAGCAGCTTTGGAATTCAGGCAAACAATACCGGGCTGTGGATCTGGGTGCAGTAGTGTATCTGAGAAGCCAGAGCAGGCAAGGGATTAAGAACAGAGCTTCTTTCTCACTAGCAGAAGATGCACACATTGATGTGGGAATCTGACAATATGCAGACAAGTGTCTGGTGGGTGGGTGGACATTGCCAGGGGTATCAGCATCCTTTATCACTGTCCGTCTCAAGTTTACACTGCAGCTGTGTGAGCTGCATTGGGCTCCTGATATCCAAGGAAAGTCGATGTGACTCACACAGGCTGCCCCAGATGCAAGCACAGAGAGTGAGTGGGTTTAGCTCTCCAGGTTCCCTTTTTTGTGAAAGCCTGTAATATTTTATCAGGACCATGACTGTCCTTGCAAAGAAAAACAAAGTAGAAGTACTCCAAATTAGTGTACAGAGGACAAGCAGCAGGCAGTTTCACCTGTCGACACCGGGCCAGCTCATCCCTGGCCCGGTGCTTCAGCTCTCTCGATGATGGAGGGCACTTCCGTTTGTATCTACAACAATGATCTCCACCATGTTCCACAAAAAGAAGCAAGGCACGCCCTGAATGCCCACTTTTCCAGTTGGCAATGGCATTGTGTTGTCCTGCTTAAAAACACATTACACTTGGAGATGCTGGACCCGAAGCACAGTGGCCATCCATCCCTCAATGGCAGGGGTGTGAGGGATTGAGAGCTAAAGTTGCTAAGTTGTGGGCTGGAAGAAAAGCTACAGGATACCCCTCCACTCCGACTGGAGACTGGAGAGGCTGCAGATGCAGAAATGGGCTGGGTGAGTGTGGGGCAGGAGAAGACCTCGGATTCTCTTTGCTGTCTCTGATACCCTCCATGCCTGCTTTCAGGAAGGCAGCTGGCTGGGGAAACAGAACGTCTTTCCTCTGATTGAAGTCCTGAGAAATCAATTCCTGCACAGCTCATGGGCCCTCTGGGGTTGATTCCATTCCTCTCCTTGGCCAGTCCTGAAGGAGAGGCAAACCTCAGGCGGCTAGGTTGATGGACGGCTTTGCTGAATAGAAAAGCATTCAACCCAAGAGGGATGCTCCCCAAACCTGGAGATGCTCTCTCCTTTCCTACATGAGACATGAGGGATTACAGACCTTCTACAGCCTCAGAACTTCTCCCTTTATCTCCATGTCCTCAAAAGGAAGTGGCGTTTGCAAATCTAAAGGAAAAGAAAGACAACCTCAAACAGATGTGACTCAATGGATGCACTTACCCTACTTTTTAATTGATTAATTTTATTATTATTAATATGTGTTTGGTGTGTGTAAGTGTGGGAATACACATGCCACAGCATCCATGTGGGGATCACAGGATAGCTTCCCCCTTCCATCCTAGTGATACGGTCTTGTTTTTGTCTTGCTGCTTACGCCAGGAGCTTCTGGACTCAAAGCACAGGAAATGCAGGTGGTTATTTATGTCAATTCTGGGGTCAAACTAAGGCCCTCAGGTTTGTGTGGCAAACTCTTTAACTCTCTGACCCTCCTGAATGTATATTTATTGCCCACATGCCCATGCCACCTTGGAATTTTCCATGACAAGTCTTAATTCAAATATTCTCTCTCCTTGCTCACGTATGTAGATTCAGACTGGAATATATTTCCTAATGTTAGATGGTTGGATCTGGTCTCTGTTTGCTTTCAGGGCTTAACGTTGAAACTCACTCCTTGTCCTCAACATGCCCTGCTTGGGTGAAGGAGAGCGTGTTCCACAAGTCAGATTTGCCCATGGGTTGGGATTCAGGGTGGAGGTGGACACAGGAGGGCCAAGCAGAGCCTTCCACAGCTGTTTCCTGATGCCTTTTCTGCCCTGGGAGAGCATGTCTTGTGGGTGGAGGAAGCTTGGCATTCTGTGATGTTCTGTGGAGGCAGGAAGAGCTCAGTCTACCCTCACGTCATCAGCATTGGAGATGCTCGGGTTCCTCTGTCCCTAGTCTCAGAATTTCAATTTATTTTATATCCAGTGCCTGGATGACATGTGAACACCTTCCAAATATTGCCACGGGAAGACGATTTTTGTCCTGGAGGATGATGGGTCTCTGTATTGCATCTTGGCAGGCCCTTCTCTTGAGTTTGATGTGTACTCCATTTTCTTTACTGATTCCTACTGAGTTCTGTGTCATGCTCACAGCACCCATTCACATACTTTTTTTCCTACACTATTTCGTAACAATGACCACACTTTCTTTTCCTCTGTCCAAGCCTGTCATGGCTGGGTTAGCATTTTCAGGCTCCCAGATACTCTGGGAAGCAGATTCCTCGATGTCCTTTTACCTGAAGTCCACCTGTTCCTCTTTGGGGTCACTGCAACACATGACTGAGCCTCAGAAGCCCCTGCATCCCATCGGTTCAATGTGGTTCCCCTTGCTAGTGAATGACATCAACAGAAGTAGCTCAGATTCTCAGGCCTTGGGGACCACAGCATCGTGGTTCAGAAAGACATCATTCAGAGTTGGCAATTTCTCCCTTGGCAGCCCAGACTTGTCTTTCTTGAGTGTCTGGCAACTGAAGAAGACACTCAACAGAGCCCAGGTCCCTACACCCCAAGAACAACACCTAAATAAATGTAACCTGGTTTCCCTACCCTGCCAGGGCGGAGCCATTGCACGGCACCTGTGTTTTTCCATACGGGCACCTCTCCAGCCTGATGAGGTGGGTTTTACCACTGATCAGTCTGAAGATAGGCAGACTAGAGCTTTGCAAGAGCTTTGAAGGATGCACATGACTCCCAAGGGCAAGGTGTACATGGTAACTAACACAGAGGCCTGTAACCTCCAATGCTCTCCAGCGTGGTGTTTGAAACCAAGACACACACACACACACACCCCGCCCCTTAGGAAGACGTTAGAGTTGGTGTGTCCTATGACTGTACTCTTTTAGGCTCTGGGAAAAAGTCCAGAAAATGTTTAAACATATTTAGTCAGCACCAAAGTAAAGAATTCACTGAGTGTAGAACTTCTTAAAGCTTTAACATGCTTTGTGTGTTAGGAACTTTCAGGAAGAAGGTTTTTATTTACAGTTGGCCGGAGCATGGCACCGTGGGACTGCTATGTGTTTATGGCAGGAGTCTGATAGGTTATTCTCTGAGAAACACTGACAGCCAAAAGAATATAAATTGATCCCCATTATTCATAGAGCTTTCCCTTCTAAAGTCCCTGGGAATACTGGATTTGTGAATATGAAGCAATTACTGAAAAGGGACCATATATAGATGGAATATATTATGATATAGGATTTTAAATATGTACATAAATAAATACAATATATATACAATATGTACATAAATGTATCTGTATGTAATACATACGTGTTTTGAATAAAATATACATGTAATAGATATTTATGTATCCATATATATATATGTGTGTGTATATATATATATATATATATATATATATATATATTCCTAAAATAAAATAACCCATCCTGATGCATCTTACTTGTTTATAGATGGTAAAATCCAGTTCACTTAAGGCTGCCTGGTGACTGTGTTAGGACTCGCCCCCCTAGCTCCAAGGCTTGCAGCTCACTGCTCTGCTCCTCAAGTTCCCACCCCAGATCCACAAGCCAGGGCTCCACGGATAAGGCCCCTGCAGGAACATTCAGCCCTCAGTATCTTCGCCCATGTCTGCTTGCCTGGGAACAGCACTGGAAATAATCCATGTTGATTTCCGACCAATTTTGGCAAGTGGGCAAATTCTCAATACAGAAACGGTGAAGAGGGAAGATGGGTCGCCACCCAGTCCCCTGTCTTCAGGTGGTTTTGTTACCGGGCAGAACAACATATACCCACCCTCCTGTCTCTAACTCAGCTCTCTCCAGTGCAGAAAGAACAATTACTGAGTGGACAGGCGAGTGAGTTGATTTCAGTGAGAAGTGTTTTAATTTGTTCTGAGATCCCCGAATCTCAAACTCGGTCTTTCACTGATGTGTACAGAACAAAAGCCAAGTTGTAGCAAACCGTCGAGAGCTCACATCTCATTTCACAGCGGTTACTCACAGCGATTATAGATATGTGGTTTGTTGGAAATAAGAACTCATGCAACTGGAAAAACATCCGGAGGGAAAGTGCTGGATTCATCACCGCTCTGCAAAGTCCTTGGAACTATTTACAGTCTTCCCAATCCTTTAGTCTCTGAGTGCTGACCAGAGAAGCTGCTGACCCCCACCCAGGGGCACAGTAGCACCTGCCTCACCACTGTTAGGTGCCCCGCATGTCCCCACATTCCACCCACCAAGCCAGGTTCACACACTGCTTCCTGGAAAGATGGAAGGAGTTTAGAGAACAGATGGGCAATGGCCTGGCTCTGCAATGGGATGTCTTTGTCAGGGGAGAGATGGGAGAACTTCAGGTCTGTGGGGCTTCCCCTTGCTCTCACATGATGGGGAAGGAAGCATTTATAGTCTGCTCCTCACAGTGTGACTGGGAAGCAGACATGGAGCATGACATGGAGCCAGCACACAAACAGCAAGCACAGCGGCAGCCCCCTCCTGTAACCAGCTGTTTCTCGTAAGGATCCAAAACCCCAAGCAGTGCCAACAACTGGAGAGCAGGCATTCACACACAGGGGCCTGCAGGGGACGATTCCTGTTCGAGCTGTAACAGTCCACTCTCAACAGCAGCATTGTATCCTGGGCTCCACTCAGGAGAGATCTCAGGGTGCTGAGGGCCTTTGAGATAGTGCACCCATGATGAATTCTGGCTGCCTGGATTCTACCCAGAGCAAAGTCCTTTGTCTTTGGGTGAATGATATTGAGACCACAGTTAACGTCTCCTTTGTCAGCACCAAAAATCATGCAGCCACAGCAAGAGTTGGCACCTGTCTCTCTAAGGATGTGTTACAGAGGAATCACATTGCCAAGTCTTCTTTTGGGGGAAGAAACTGTCACCTATGTAGGCTCTGGATCCCTTCCTTTTCCTCCTGGGTCTCTGTTACCACAGGAATCCTTTATCTGGGTATTCTCTCAGCCCAAATCTCACCTGTTCAGTGCCGACGTGCAGCAAAGCCAGAATCCCCAGGGTGAGGCCCAGGCGCTGGTGTCACTTAAAAGCTCCAGTGGTTCTAACCCATCCCAGACCGGTGCCGGTGTCCAGAGGAAGTGAATTCAGAGGTGTTGTGAACTTGACAGAACCTAGAGTCTCCAGGGAGTCAGGCCTCTGGGTGTTCCTGTGAGGGGCTGTGGGGACTATGTTAGTTCAAGTGTGATGACCCATCTCATTTGTGGGCAGGACCATTTCCTAGGCAGGGATCCTGCACTGGATCAAAAGGAGAAAGCGACTTTAGCCCTGGCATGGGGACTTTGTTTTCTTCTGACTGTGGACAGTTTGTGGCCAACAGCTTCCAGTTCCTGCAACTGCTGCCTGACTTCCTGTTGTCACGGATGATGCATCATGACCTGTGAGATAAATTAAACATCTTCTCTCTTAGGTGGACATTGCTGGGGTGTTTTATCACAGCAGGAGAAAGAAGCTAAGGCAAGGGGTACCCTAAAAGAGAAGGCAACCTTCCCCAACCTCCAAGGGAACTATTATGGCCTAGGTACAAAATGCCCCCAGAGGGCCTGTGTCTTCAGACCGTTGGTCCATGGCTGGTGGCATTGTTATAGGGGGTTACAGATCATTTAGGATCTATAGTTAGAAGAAATGGGTGGGTCACTGAGAGGCGGGACTTGGTGCCTAATGCCTGTCTCCACTTTCTGCTTCTTCATCTGATCTGCAGGACTGTGAACAAGCAGGTTCATGTTCCTGCTGCCACAGACACAGCCCCTCTACACTCCATGCCCTCCCCACCATGAGGGACTGCATCCTCTCAAATCATGAGCCAGAGCAAATCCTTTTCCCCTTACGGTGGTTCCAGAGACGAGGCAGAAATCTAATAGATGTTGTGAGTTCATTTGTAATCCTGGTTGACATGCAGGCTCTGGGTGTGTGAGGCAGTTAGAAGGCCCTGCAGATTGGATCCCAAGCCTTGTGTTCCAAATATGTGAGTGGATATACGTGGACGTGTGTACACCCACAATCATGAATACACATGCATACACACATGTAATCCTGTGAGAGAATACATGTTCACACACACACACAGTCTCCATCTCCAACCCAGACTTGCCCCCTCCACCCTCCTGACACTGCATGTAAGTCCCATTCTTCTCCTGACCTAGGTTGCTCCCAAATTAAAATATTAATGGAAGATTGGCTGACTGATTCCTTGAAGTGCTTTTAGAGCTCTGCTACGCCGCTTCATTTTAAAATTCATGCATATTTAATTTTCTCTTCACTGGGAATGCATTTATAAAAATAATAATAATAAGCAATAACCTCAGAGGATAGAGCAAGGAAGACAGGTGGACAGGGAGGCATCAAAGATGTCATTTGTGGGGAGGCGACCTCATGCTTCTTCATTACAGCTGGTTGTGTGTGCTGTCGGGGGCTGCGGACCTGTGTCCAGTTGCACAGGAAGTGTCCCCACAATGGAGCAACTTCCCAGCTCCTCACTGGCGACAGTGAGCTGTGCAGATCTGTAGATGCTGAGCCCACTGTCATCTGGATGTAAGTGCAGGTCTTGCTCATCAGACTGGAAGTGGAGAGTAGGTACCTGGCTTTTCTTCTTTTTCTCTGGTGGCAGGAGAACCACCCTGGCTTGTCGGTGGGAACTCCATGTCTTCTGGTGAGAACTATGCTGGGTCAAAGTCCGACCACAGTAGAGGTAACTGTTACTTTGACCCATGTGGTTCTTGGCCACAGAGCCACATTGTCCCTGTGTGGCTATGATACAGTATGTTTACCAGAGCTGGGGCAGGGTGCTTGCCTGGGACTCCCTGGCTGCCCTATGCTCAGCTACTACAGCTGGTACTGTCCCCTCTATGCAGGAAATTCTCCCCCCTTCCTGGAAGTTGCTCCCTAAGGTCTGGTGTTGTGCACTCTGGCAGATGCTTGAGCAGTTCAAGCTTTAATAAGAGCAAGTGGGGCCTTATTCTCAGAGCTTCTGTGTAGAGCTCTAGGTCACCCTTGGGTCACCCTAATGTGGTGATACTTTGTTTATGCTATAACAAATAAGCTTACCTGAAGATCAGAGTGCTGAGCTAAGCTACTTGTTATCCATAGAAAGCAGGCAGTGGTGGCACACACCTTTAATCCCAACACTAAGGAGACAGAAGCAGACAGATCTCTGTGAGTTCAAGGCCACCCTGGGCTACACAAGAGTGAATCTGTCTAGAGAGAAACAGAACTCACACAAAGGTGATCTGAGCACTTGGGAGTCCATGCCTTTAATCCCAGCACTGGGGAGATGGAGACAGGAGTGATATGGCTGGACAGAGGGAGGAATATAAGGCAGGAGACATGAACTCAGTGCAGTCTGAGGATTCCTAGAGAGAGAGGGACAGTCTGAGGATTCCTAGAGATGGATTCAGTCTGAGGATTCGTAGTGACCGAATTGCCCCTTTGATCTGAGCATTGGTAGAGGTAGGAACTCTAGTGGCTGCCGCTCTGCTTCTCTGATCCTTCAACTCTCACCCCTGAGAGCTGCCTCTACGTTTTTATTATTAAGACCAATTAGAATCCACTTTACAGCCTAAGAGGTGGGGTTTCAGGAGGAAGAGTGGCAGAGAAAGAGTGAGGTTGGGGTTATGAGTCGTGCCCAGAGAACCAGCTGCAGGCTTAGGAACCATCAGGCTAAGAATTTGCCCTGGGGCCGAATGGAGCCTGGTGCACTATGTGTGCCAGCTCAGGAATCTGGAATCTGACCACAGAGAGCGTGTTCTCTGCCACCTTGCCCTTGACTTCTCCTTTGCACCTCACGGCCTTTGTGTTGAGGCTTGGGAGGCAGCCATGGCCCCAGCTTGAGACTGATTGTTGAGCAGAAAAGGAGCCACTGTGGCAGGGATAGCAGTGTGTTCGGAATTGTTCTTGCTGGGTGGACTGAAGAATCCCCTGGACAATCCAGGGGGAAGTTGGTGGAAAACAAACAAATAAACAAACAAACAAACAAACAAACAAAAAACCTTGTTAAAGGATTCACCACGGAACACCAAGGATGATGGGTTTGCTGGGACTGGTCTACAAACACCTGAGAAATTTAACCCCTTGACAGTCAGTCACATTACAGCGATGTTCATCACTGGTAGGGCAGACAGTCTCAGGAGTAACCATTGGGAAATATTTACTAACTAGCTCAGGCTGGCTGCAGACTCATGACCCTCCCTCCAAGTACCGTGGTTACAAATAGGTGTGTGAAGTGTCCTTCTGTACACTGTGAATATATGTAAATTTATTGGTTGATCATTAAAGCTACTGTGGCCCGTGGAAAGACAGAATATAGCTGGGCAGGAAATCCAAACAGATATACAGGAGAAGAAGGGCGGGGTCAAGAGGAGTGTGAGCCAGCCAACCAAGAAAAGAAATGTCAGCAGCAGCCTAAGGAGAAAGATGCCAGAACAGAGGTACATAGTGATATACAGATCAGTAGAAATGGTTTAATTTATGAGAGAGCTAGCCAGTAAGAGCCCAAGCCCTCGGCCAAGCAATTATATTTAATATTTGCCTCAGAGTCATTATTTCACAAGCGGCTGCAGGGACTGACAGGTGGGAAAGAAACTGATCCAGAGGGACCAAGCAAGATGGAGAAACTTCCAGCTACCTGTGTGGCTGTGTCTGGTTCCTTGAAGAAACCTTTCAACAGTGAACCTTCTGTAGAGTGGAAATGGAGTATGAGAAGGCCATGCAGGGGACAGACTAGCAGCGTGTTGCCTCAAAAGCAGGCATGGTGCATTTCTGCCGCTTTGCAAGCAAGTTTTACCACCAGCATGCCAGTCTTCCACATTCCCCCATCTGTACCCCTTAACGTGACCATTGTCCATGCGTGCCATATAAGCATCGCCTGATTTTGAACTCACAAACAGACCCCTGAGATATTCATTCATTTCCTATGTCTAACTCTCCCTTGGTGTCCACAGGGCTCCCCCATGCCCTGTTATAATGCCCTCATGTTTGTGAAAATACGGTACTGATTGATTGCACTGTGGTTGGCTCGGCCTCAGAAGAACAGTAAATAAAGCTAATGTCTACTTTGTTGAACGTGTGTTTTAGAATTCTATGCATACTGGTTTATCTTGCATGTATATGCAGGAGAGAAATTATTGGCAGACACATCCAAACTATTGAGGAGGTTGCATTCCCACCCAGCGTGAGTTGTAAGTGTCCCCTGCCTTGCTAGTAAGTATTGCCTTTCAACTTCAGTACCTGTGATACAGAATGGGGAATTACTGAGGCCGGAGACCGAGCTGCCCGCTGGGTAATGACACTAAGCACCTTCCATGCTTACCGTCTGGGTGATATGGCTCGTCAGGTTCATGTTTATTGAATTTATTTTCCATACTTTTTATTGGCGTTCTTTCTATCCGATCTATACTGCCAGTGACTGCGTTTCTGGTGTCTTTTCTTCTCTGTAGTTTTCTTGTTTTTTTCTCAGTGGTGTCATTCAATAAACCCAAGCTTTCAGTCTCAAAATAAAGATGACATTTATCTCTTCATTTCCTCCACAGTTAGAGGTGTGTGTGTGTGTGTGTGTGTGTGTGAAGTTATTCTGTAACTCTGTGCTTCTGTATGTCTCTTACATGTGTGCTCTGTCTAAAATCTTTCAGCTCATGAAGGCTGTGAAATGCCCTCTTCTGCTTTGTTTTCAGGCTTGTTTTTATATTTATGTTCATATCTACACTCCAGATGGAATTGATTATTATTTTTTTTTTTTTGCAGATGAGCTGGGTACTCAAGATGTAATTTGTTAATGTCAAGTTTATTGAGGCATGATGCACATGGCTTAGAACTTGCTGCTTGCAGGTATGCTGTGTGATGGATCCTGGCCAGTGCATGCACAGATTCATGTAATTATCACAACCCAAGGCATTTAAGACTATTTCCATGACCTCCCAGAGCTCCCTTGGCACCTCATAGTCCACCCTGCCCACCCCAACAACACTTTCAGATCACCCTGCTGTGATTTCTCCACAGAAGGAGGTCACACCAGCAGAAGGCAGAAGGCACAGATCAGGAACTCTGAGAACCAGGGCTGCCAGTGTTCCATTGTGCAGACTTGTGATGCCCTCCATTCACCAACAACATGGGTTTGTTTGATGTGGGATTTCCCTCTGTGTGCTGTGATTACCATTAATGAATAAAGAAACTGCTTTGGACTTAGAGCAGGGCAGAACTTAGTTAGGTGTGGAAAACCAAACTGAATGGTGGGAGAAAGAAAGGCAGAGTGAGAGAAGCCGTGGAGCCACTAGAGACAGATGCTGGAAACTTTATCCGGTAAGCCACAGTCACATGGCAATGCACAGATTAATAGAAATGGGTTAAATTAATATGTAATAGTTAGCCAATAAGAAACTAGAGCTAACCGAGTGGTGGTGGCACACACCTTTAATCCCAGCACTCGGGAGGCAGAGGCAGGCGGATCTCTGTGAGTTTGAGGCCAGCCTGGTCTACAAGAGCTAGTTCCAGGACAGGAACCAAAAGCTACGAAGAAACCTTGTCTTGAAAATCCAAAAAAAAAAAAAAAAAAAAAAAAGAAAAGAAAAGAAAGAAACTAGAGCTAATGGGCCAAGCAGTGATTTAAATAATACAGTTTCAGTGTGATTATTTTGGGGCTAAGTGACCAGGAACTAACTAGCGGCCTCCTCTCCTCTTACATTTGTTTTGTTTTTTTTCCGGTTTGAGGGTGTTGTGAACAAAGCTGCTGGAGAATGACACAAACCCATCTTGGGGTGAACATTTATCTAGAATTTTCTTGGGTATACACCTAAGAGAGAAATGGTTTGATTTCCTAGGTTTAACTTTATTTTGTTAATATTGGCCTACTTAATTTCAATGGCCCCTCCTATTGTCTTCTCCCAGCAGTGAGTGTAAGCTTTACCTGGCTCCCTTTCTTGGAATCACATTTAAATCCTTGTTTGTTTCTGCCCTGGTTGTGGTGTGTGTGCGACGGTACCTCCATGGTTTCCATCTGCACTTCTCTGTTGAAGGCAGGGTGGGTATCTTTTATCCACTGTGGTATCTGTGTAGGTATTTTGTGGATTTCTCACTGACTACTTTAAGTTATGGAGGCAATTGGCACATACTGAACACACATGTTGTCAGGCATTTGTTGCAACTGTCTTACAGTTCCTTGTTCTGTCCTCATGCCCTTGTGGTGCTGAGTGCTAACTGTGAACTTGGCAGAATCTGGAATCATGTACGAGACTGGCATGCCTGCTGGGGATTATTTTGATTTAATTAATTGATTCATGAGTATCTGCCCATTGTGGGTGGCTGCGATCCTGTAGGTAGAGGCAGGGAAGTGCGAATCAATGTGCATCACTCTGACTCTTGGCTGTGATTGTGATGTGACCAGCCGCTTCAGCATGGCCTGCACCCTTGAACTGTGAGCCAGGATCAGCCCTTTCTCTCTGGTGCATTTGTCTGGGTGTTTTATGACAGCAACAGGAGAATCACTAAGACAACCTTCCAACAATATATTGTATAGAGCAGCTTTTAACTTGGATGAAGTCCAGTTTAGGAAGTGTGTGTGTGTGTGTGTGTGTGATTTATGACTGTTTTGAATCCTAAGACTTCAGATACAACAGGATTAAACAATCTTTCCTCATGCACGTTATGATTTAAGAGCTCTTGTGTTTGAGGACTTTGCCGTTAAGTCTTGATCTGTGTCTGGTCAATTTTCATATGTTACAAGGTAGGGACCAGCCTCAGATGCCCAGTATTGATGCCCGATGGTTGAAGCAGCATTTGTTGAAATGCTTCGCTGTCCTTTCTCTGTTGAAGAACTGGTATTTTTATTGAGAGCCAATCAACGTGCAGGTGACCTGTCTTTATACGTTGGCTTGCCTGCTACTATGAATCATCTTTACTTAAAACTTTCATTGCCATGTAGTGCACATAGCACAGACGCTGCCGACTTAAAGTGCGTTGGCTGGAGGCTTCTAGCGTAGCCTCACCAAACATACTCTAATTTTAGAGCATTCTTGTCACCCTTAAAGAACCTCACTAAGGATCAATGGCATCGCAGCCACTCTCTGTATTCCCGCCCAGCTGTCAACCCCTAATCCATTCTGTCTCTATGAAACTCTTTTAGAGATTTCACAGAAATGAATTATACATCGTGTGGACACTTGCATCTGTCTTCCTCCCTTTAGCATGCTGCTGTCAGGGTTGTCAGTCCATTGTCCCCCTTTTCCTCGGCTGTTGGTAGTGCTTGGGTTCTTACGTAGGCTGTTGTGAACAGCGCTGCTGTGAGCTGCTACTTACAAGCTTCGGTGTGGAGAGCCACATTTATTCTCCTGGATATACAACAGAGAGTGCCCTGGGGACCACAAAGAATTGCTGTCAGAGTGTCCTAATTAGTTTTCCTGTCTGCTTGACACTAACCTAGAGTTGTCTGGGGAAAAGGAATCTCCACTGAGGAACTGTATAGATCAGAGTAGCCTGTGGACATGTTTGTGGGGTTCAGATTGGCCTGTGGACATGTTTGTGGGGGCTCCAAGTGGTCTGTAGACATGTTCGTGGGGGCTCCAAGTGGCCTGTGGACATGTTTGTGGGGGCACTGTCTTGGTTGCTAAATGATGCAGGAGAGACAAGACCACTGAGGGTCTTTCTAGACTAGTGATCCTGGCATATATAAGAAAGCTATCTGATGGGGCTGGAGAGAAGGCTCAGAGGTTAAGAGCATTGTCTGCTCTTCCAAAGGTCCTGAGTTCAATTCCCAGCAACCACATGGTGGCTCACAACTATCTATAGTGGGGTCTGGTGCCCTCTTCTGGCCTGCAGGCATACATACAGACAGAATATTGTATACATAATAAATAAAATAAATAAAAAGTAAATAAAAAAGAAAGCTATCTGAGCAGGGGCAGTGAGCAAGCCAGAGAGTTAGCCAGCAAACAATGTCCTTCCATGGGTTCTGAGCTCTGGCCCTGACTTCCTTCAGGGATGGACTGTGACCCGGATGTGTAGACTGAAATAAATCCTTTCTCCTTCAGGTTGGTCACAGCAATAGAAGGGAAACTTGTCTCCATCCTCTTTCATATTCTCCATCCCATGTCTTTTTATTCTTAGTTCTAATCTTGCTCAGCACCCTCTTCCACTTAGTAATCTCTTCTTCATTTTGATATAATGGGTTGATTCTAACCAATGAGTTTTTAATTTTAATTATACGTTGTGTGCGTGTGGTATTTGTGGCCGTTCTATTTATTTCTTTTCTGTGCAGTGATTTCGAGGCCGTCTGGCTTTATCTTCATCTTTCCACACTTGCACTGGTCCAAGCGCACACACTGCATTCCCCTCCATATCTGATCTTTTCGTATCTAGATCACCGTGAGCTGACTTCTGCTCACAGCTTTCTGGCTTGGCAGCTACCTGCAACGTTCAGCTTCAGCTTTCTATTTCTGGAATAGTGTCTTAGAGAATGAAGAGAGCTGAAGGTTAGAAGGGTCCTAAAGGGGACATGGATTTGACCCACACTGACACACTGCCTTTTGGGAGCACCCTGTACTGAGTTCACAGGCTAGGTCAGTGTGTGAAGGTGCTCTCCTGTCTGTGGATTTGCTTGGGGCTGCTTATGGAGTATCTTGTCAGGAGACAGCCTCCTCTTCCTCTCTGGCCTCAGTGACTCCTTCCCTGGCAGCCAGCAATGTTCCCTGCTGCGTTTACTCCCCTCATCCCTGATCACCTGGACTTGTGCTTCTGGCTTGTTGATTGCTAGTCAAACACTGCAAACTGAACTCCCTGGAAAAGCTGAAGAGTCTGAAACACTGATCAGGATGCACAAATTGCACAGAGTTGGAGTGTTGCAGATGCAGAGACGAACTATCTTGGATTACTGTTTTTCCCCTTAATTGCCACTCACTGTTCACCTTATTGTTTGACCTAACACCTCTTTAACTATCAGGCAAATGTCTGGAATGTGTTCTCAGCAGACAGCTTCCACCAACCAAAAGGTAAGAGCATCACCAGACAGCAACACCACACCTACAACCTGCAGCAGAAGAGTCCAAGCTTTGCTGCCTCCTTCAAGTCCCTACCAGTGCACTTGGCAAGTCTGGACCTGTTTTGCTTTGCAACTACACAAAGTTCATGGCTCTTTCTCCATATTGGGATATTTTACTTAGGATAAACCCAATCCTTACTCTTGGGCCAAGGGGATTCACATGTGGCTTAGTATAAACTCTCTTCCTTCCTTTGAGGTGAGAGCTGCATTGCATATCAATATTTCATAATCATAAGCAGAACTCTGGCTTGCCCTCTGTCCACAAAACATACCCATGTCATCCTCACCTCAGGCCCTTTGTGCGACCAACATGTTCCCATCCTATCTATGACCAAACACTAGATACAGATGATAGGAAACTTAATGAAGTGGAGGAGAACTCTGAGAAAGTTAAAGAGAAAAGAAAAATGAGCGGCAGAGAAAGGATGACGGGAAACATTGGGGATGTTTCCAAACTCCTACACAGAGGAAAAAAGCCAGGACGTGGACCGGATTCTGGAAGACAGGATCCAGAGCTTCTGTGGGAGAAATACGTTCAAGCTTTTATGGGCAATTAAAGGAGATTATTGGAAAACACAGGCAAATGTCACAGGAGCTGGGGACGGGGTGTCTAGTGGAAGGGACAGAGTGGGATGAAGTCAGCTGCAGCTGCCAGGGAGATTCCAGAGTCTGCAGCCGGCCATGCCTGGGCGCCATTCTGAGATCTCGTCTCTGTCTCTTGCTGCCTGTTGGTGTCTGGGTCTGCGCTGTCGCCCTTCTCCAACTGCTCCTCTCCAGCTTCAGGTGTTCAGACCCCTTCCGAACTGTCTCCTCCCAGGTGTCTGAACGCGGCTCTCCAGCACAGCAGCACCTGCTCTCAATGTTAAATTGCTTCCCAGTTAAGCCATCTGCACTGACTTCTTTCAACCCCTGGGACCAGTGAGGGTCAGGCACTAACCTACCTAGTTCCAGCTAGCAATCACCAGTGGGCGGAGCCATGTTCTTCATGGGGAGGGAGTCTCTGTAAGAGTCAGGGTGTGTGCAGAGGGTGGGGAGGGGCTAGACAGACATGCCACCAGGAAGAACCCTGGTGTTACCATGGGAACCAACGGATGCCAAGTGACCATGTGGGGTCCTGGAACCCTTGGTTTAGTTCCAGGACATTTCACACTGACCTGGCTGCTCTGGGAGCTGCTTTACCCAGAAGCTGTGACAAAGGACATTTCCCCAAAGGGAACAATTACAGTAGCAGTGGACAAATTGCAGTCCTTGTCACTGGCAAATACTCCAGCACTTTCTTACATACCGGTCCCAAATCCCAGGAGACAGAGGGCCAGAAGCAGCCCTCCCGGTCCAGGCCTTCGCATTATGGGTTTCCAGAGCTGAAAGGAGCCTGGTTAGACTCCAGGAGACCAGGGGAGGATGGGCCCATGGCTCCCACCTGAGGACGCCTCCATACCTGCTTGCTCTGCTCCAGTCCTCCCCCGCTTTCCCAGGGGTTGGGTACCAACTGATTCTCGAGGCTGGTGGGTATGTGTAGGAGCAGATGGCTTCATAGTGTGAGTGGAACAAATATTTTTAAAATAATATTTAACAGAAGGGAAGAAGGAGGCCTCGCCACAGTGAAAACCCCATAGCGCCAGGCTGGTTCCCTTGCCTCCTGCAGCTAAGTGCCTCCCACCCCACCACATACACACAGGGAAGAGGGGGGCTCTCTAAGTGCTCCCCCCAGTACCACACACAGACACACACACACACACACACACGGAAGAGGGGACTCTCTAAGTCCTCCCCCCACTACCACACACACACACACACGGAAAGGGGGGCTCTCTAAGTCCTCCCATCTGCCACACCCATGGAGGGAAGAGGGGGCTGAGCTCTGCTAAATTCAGAACAGACCCTGAGCTGCTGCTGGCTCCACTTGACACCCCAGCACGTTCTCTTCACTCAGACACCTTTCCCCCAGGTCCTGTTGCCTCTCATCTCTGAATGCCTCTCATAGTCCTGGCAGGGCCTCTGTGGGCTTTTGTCTTCCCTGGCTGTCCCATCATGGGCTCCTTGGACACCAGGCTCTATGCGTGGGAACTGGGAAATGACCGAATGCCCCATGCTGACAAAGATGGAGGCTTTGTGTTGTGTGTGTGTGTGTGTGTGTGTGCGAGAGAGAGAGAGAGAGAGAGAGAGAGAGAGAGAGAGAGAGAGCAAGTTCAGCAGCTTACCTAGTGAACCAGAGCTCCTTCAGATTCTAAGGCTGCAAATGTCACTGCCCTTGGTGGCAGAGAAGTATCCCTTTGCCACAACAAGAAAGCAAGCCTGTGATAGACCCTGAGAGACAGAAGCTATTTCACAAGTAAACCCTGTCCCCTGAGTGAGGAGATGGCTCAGTCAAGTGCTTACCTAATGAGCATGAGGACTTGAGGCTCATTCCCCAGAACCCATATAAAAAATCTGGGTGTGTTCGTGCTTGTAATCCCAGAACCAGGAAGATGGAGAAATACCAGCCCTGGAGCTCGCTGGCCAGCCAGTCTAGGTATTTAGTGAGCTCCAAGTCAGTAAGTGACCCATGCTAAAAGGAGGTGAGTGGCTCCCTGATCATCATGCCAGAGGTTGGGCTCTAGGCCACACATGCAAACCCATGCACCCTGCATACTGCACAAACATATCCACCCTTGGTGCACACCCGTGCACTTTACACACCACAAACAAACCCAACCTCAGTGCACACCTATGCACCCCCTACACACTACAAACAAACCCAGCCTCAGCACACCCATGCATCCTACACATGCTGCAGATAGAATATTTGTTTATATTGTGAAGATGTGTCTTTAACCAGGGCACCTTCTGATTGGTTTAATAAAGAGCTGAATGGTCAATGAACTCCTGAATGGCAGGAAGGGGTTAGGCGGGACTTTCAGGAACAGAGAAGACTCTGGAAAGAAGAAAGGCAGGGTTGACAGCTAGATGCAGACGAAGCAGGACGGGCAGAGCAAACATAACTGAGTCACATTAAAGAATATGAATTTATAGATATGTAAAGATATGGGTTAATTTAAGTTATAAGAACTAGTTAGGAACGAGTTGGAGCTGAGATCAAGCTTTCATAATTAATAAGTCTCCGTGTCATTATTTGGGAGCTGACAGTATAAAGAAAGACTTGCTACAACACACTGTGCAGATAAACCCAGCCTCAGAGACAACCAGAAGAACTTTGAACCCGGGCCACCGGGCCCCCACAGAAGGGAACTTCCTGGTACAGCTCACAGAAATCAGAAGCCATTTCCTCCTGAGCTCACCCCTGCCTGTGCCCCTTTAGCTTCCATTGCTGGCTCTCCCCAGAGCTGGCAGGCAGTGACCCTGAACCCCAGAGCTGGAAGAGCCCTTGGCCATCTAATCTTTTCATTTCACAAGGGGAGCAGCAAGGCCCAGAGGGGTCAAGTGTCAGGTCCCGGGTCTTGCGGGTCCTTAGCAAGTGGGGTGAGTGCCGCAGAGGTCGAATTTCCAATTCTGCTGTCCCCGAGGGCAGATGCTGTCACTGACACTTTTGGAACAGCTGGTTAGGGGCTGATGTTCAAGGGACCCAAGCTTCAGAGCTTTCTGACACCCTTCCCGGGATGGGACGGTACCTCCAGCTGGAGTCCAGGTTCCAGCTCATCTCCCCATTTGACCGACAAGAAGAAGGGATTTGGATCCATTGCCACATAACTGGAAGCCTCTAAGGGGATCAGTGCAGCCCTAATCCCTAGCAACGTGAGGGGCCTGAGAATGAAAGTCAGCTGATTGGCAGACTGGCAGGCAGGATGCAGCCTCGTGGTGCTAATGGGAGCTATTGACAGGCACCGTGAATTGCTAGGGAGAAATGGAGACCTCGCACACTCTCCCAGCCCTATACCTACAGCTATTGATTTGGGGACCAGCGTTCACTGTCATTGGACCCAGCTTCCTGTGGAATGCCCAGCTGTTCTACAGTGTAAGTTGGAAGACTGAAGAAGAACCTGGAAACTCAACCATGAATGGGCTTCAGGTGTAAAAACAAAATAAATTACCTTTTGATATAGACAAGTGCACAGATGAACAGGAGTTCCCAGGAAGAAGCTCCACCTCCCAGGAAACCTTCTGCAAGACTGATTAACTAACCAGAACTCCAGAGGTTGAAGAGACTTTGAGAGTTGCAACTTCAGAGCCTGCATCTTGGGTTGTCTTTAGCATTCTTAACAGCCAATCTTTGTCTAATACATCCTTGCTGCTGAACGGTGAAAGCTTTTGAAATTTATTAGTGGATCACTGGCCTCCCCCACCCCAAAAGCTAAGATTGTCTGTCATGTAGCCTCTTTCTCTCTGGCCCTCTTCCAGAGGCATCTTCATAGAAGATAGCAAGGTCCCAGACCTCTGCTGGTCTCTTCAGAGTCATCATAACCCGCAGCTGGCCCACTGGAACGTTCCTATTTGGACTGGACACATTAAAAGCTCATTCACTGGGAGTCAATTCTTCAACTCTATATCAATATTCGCCATCTTGATAAATAGGTATGAAGAAGGGATTTTTTTAAAAAGGAGAAACAATTTTTGTCTGCTGATTTCCCTCTCCAGTCCCGCTGAAGTTCTAAACCATGTTATCTGTCTTGCCATGAAAACTGGTCAATAAGCGCTAACTCTGGATGAAGAAACTGCATGAAATGTCATTGGTTACTCCATGAGCTCTCTGGGCCTTGCCACTCGGGAAAGGGTTACCACAAATGGTTTCCAGGGTGATTGGGGACACGTATCTAGGTCCTAAAAGCTCTGCACCCCTAAGTCCTTCCTAGCCACCCCTCAGCTTGCCAACTTTTCGAATGTCTTGTCAGGGTGCCACAGGGAGGAAACAGAGCCATCCCTAGGCTCTGAGAAGCAGCCATTTTCTCCCAGGAGCAGGGTCTGATTGTTTCTGCCAGTTTTATTGTGTCCTCAGACATTCTTTACACAGTTTACAGAAGGGTGTCCAGAGATGACAAGCAGGGCACCAGAAATGAGTTTGATGGTTTCTTTCAGCTCCTTTGACCTCTAGCTTTTATGATAGGAGTGGGCACTGGAGGCCTCAGTGATCATCTCGGACATGAACTTTCCTGGAAGAAAGCACGCCCCGAGGCATCTCCTGGTGCTGGGGAAAGAGAAATGAGCCTTAGGGTCAGAACTCGCAACAGTGACGCATGGCAGTACAGAGCTTTGTCCCATAAACATTATGAACATTTTAATTTTCCCGATGTATATATAAGTGCACATGGCTTTGTGTATCTACCCATAATCTAGTCAGCAAAAATGAAAGAAAGCACATTTGTCTTTCTGAAATTGGTTTAATTCACTTAGCATGACTGTCTCCAACTGCATCCATTTTCCTGTAAACAACACTCCAGTGTGTGTGTGTGTGTGTGTGAGAGAGAGAGAGAGAGAGAGAGAGAGAGAGAGAGAGAGAGAGAGGGAGAGAGAGGGAGAGAGAGAGGTGCTATAGAGATGGCACAGTAATTTGCAACACTTGTTGCTCTCACAGAAGACCTGTAAGAGATTGGCTTGGAAGCCAGGTGGTGGTGGAGCTCACCTTTAATCCCAGCACTGGGGAGGCAAAGACAGGAGGATATCTGTGAGTTCAAGGCCAGCCTGGTCTATAGAGTGAGTTTCAGGATAGGCTCCAAAGCTATGGAGAAACCCTGTCGCCAAAAGCCAATAAATAATAAATAAATAAAAGAGTTTGGTTTGGGTTCCAGCGTCCACAGGGTGGTTCACAACTCTTGAGTGCCCACGGTGCACAGACTTACATTCACACACACACACACACACACACATACACACAAATAAATAAATAAATAAACAAACATCTAAAATGCGAAACTGTTTTATAGGAATGCCTCCAGATGAGGAAAGGCACAGAGCCAAGAGGCATGAAGATGCACAGACGGTGCCTGTCCTGTCCCCGCTCCCTAGAAATGTTCTCTGTATTGTGGACAGGGTGATGTTTGCTAAGCCATGGCTTCAGCCTGTTGGTGTCTTTGACAGTACTTCTCATATCTGTCTTTTCATTAATCTTTTATTTAATCAGGGGGTGAATTTTCTGGTAAGAAAAGAATCTAGCTGGCATTTACCTCACTAATTAGAATAAACTCCAAAATGGGATCACCAGTGAGCCCCTGTGTCCATTTCCCTCAGATTTCTCCTCACTGAGATCGAGAGAGAAGGGGGTTGGGGAAAGACTGTACAGACAAACAGCTGTACACACAGCATGGCAGCTCTTTGATGATTCATATCATCAGGGAACTCAGGAAACTATTGAGGAAAAATTCTGCTTGGGGCCAGAGATGTGACTCAGTGGGTAGGATGTTCGCATCAGTAGCAGAAACTGCTGAGCTTGCTGATTGTGTAGAGCTTTTTAGTTTGATATAATTCTAACTTGCTTACTTTTGCATTTGTTGATGCTGGACTTGTGAGCAAGAGGAATCACACAAAAGAAGAAATAAAAGGCATAAATTGGAATAAGGTGATCCCTGTGTATAGAAAACCAAAATCCTAAAACTTCCATCCACAATGTGAGAGCTAGTGAACAAAGGCAGTAAGGTTGCAGAATTCAAAACAGAAAAGGAGCCGGGCAGTGGTGGCGCATGCCTTTAATCCCAGCACTTGGGAGGCAGAGACCGGCGGATCTCTGTGAGTTCAAAGCCAGCCTGGTCTACAAGATCTAGTTCCAGGACAGGCTCCAAAAGCTACAGAGAAACCTTGTCTCGAAAAACCAAAAAAGGAGAGTTTATTTATGCTGGTAATAGAGAATAATTCAATCTCTGATGACATTGAAAACAATTACATATTTACAGATACATTTAACTAAGAAGGTGCAAAATCTATACATTGAAAAATCACAAAATATAATCAAAGAAACTAAACAAGACAGAAGTAAATGGAGAGCTATTCTGTGTTCAGGGATGGGAAGAATTTGTTTGGCAAAATGCCTATAACAGCCATGGTGATCTAAACATTCAATGTACATCCAACTAGAACTGGAGTGACAAAATTCAATGACACAGAAACAACTCCAAAATTCCTGTGGGAGCACTAAGAACCGAGCAACTCATACAGAAAGGGGACGATGCCTAGCCCTGCTCTGGTCAGACTGTCACATAATGGCAGCATCCACAAGTGAGACATTAGGATGAGGACAGACACCTGGTCCATGGGGCAGAATAGAGGCCAGTGATGCACCTGGATGGACACGGCCACCTTCTGGCCCTGGACAAAGGCTGTGAGAATTCTCAGTGTGAAATGTGGACGGTTTCACACAGACTTTGAGGGCTCAGAACTCCCAGTGGAAAAGAATGAACTGACCAGACCCTGAAGTCAACACAAAGTGGACTGAATCCCTCAGAGTGAGACCTGGAGCCCTTAGACTGCTAGGCCACGAGTCTGGATTCCACAAGGAAAGGAATTTTTGATCCTCTTCATTTCTGAGCCCTTTGCTCAGTTTCACCTCCTACGTGTTCTGAGAAAGTGTTGCTGAGCCCCGAAGAGTTCGTTGGACATTACGAGTTAAGAAGAACTTAACTAAGTCTCTCGCTTCCAAATGCTTTCCAATGTGTGGACGTGCTTGGATAAATGTTCAGATGTATAAACCAAAAATCTAAGCTTGATATCCCATGGCCTGGATCCCTCTGCACACTTCCCTGACGAGGCAGGTGTAGATGTGAATCTGTCACCAGCTGCTGCCGTGTAACAAACGATCCCAAGACTCCACGGCTTAAGACGGTAAACCTGATATTACACAGGATGTAAATGCTGGGAATTAGGAGGTCCTGGGGAAATTGGGGTAATGCTTAATGATTGTTTCAATGGCAATGTGGAAGCTACTCCCTTTATTCAAGGAAATCACCGAGCCACAAATGTTGTAAGCAGGGAGGAGAAACCAGCTACTTTAGTCTACCCCCGCCCCTCCAGTCTCGCTGTTAATTCCCCTTGCTCGTGCTGTCATGGAGTAGAGCTATTTTTTATTGCTGCCCTGATCTTGTACAAAATAAGCCTCCCTCATCTCCCACCAGCACACAGATATACCGGTATTTGCTAAAGAAATCTCTCAGTGAAAGAAAACTTTGAAGGAAGCAATTCCAGGAAGCATCCTGCTTTCAGAGCCTCTCCTCTGGTCCCATTGAGGATGCTGAGTCAACCCTTTAAGGCCGAAGATACCACCCAGCCCTGCTTGCTCTCAGGATGAAGCTCCTGACTCCCTGAAGACCCTGCACACTCCTCGCCTGATCTGACGGGCTCCGGAGGCTGATTCTCACCTCAGTCAGTATTGTTCATTCCTCTCACTGGCCATGGTAGCTGACGATTCCTGCTGCAGGTCACCTTGTCCGTAGCTAGGGAGATTTTTCACAGGGCCCTCCACCAACGGCAAGGGTATCCCACAAGGGACACTAGCCAATGCTGATAAACCATTGCAGCTGTTGGCTGGGGCCAGAACACTAGTGCTGAGCTCTCTGTGATGTACAGGCTGCCTCTCACTGTCACTACCAGACAGTGACACCTGGGGGCACATTGCTGGGAAACTGGGAAGACCTGCTTAGAGTTTAGATAAAATTGTCCCCTACATCCCCTCCCCAGGGAAACTGAGTATCTCCCAGTCCCCAACATTCCTTCCCCAGGGAAACTGAGCAACCCATCCTGAGCTGAGGGGATAAGGTTGTACTTTCCCCTCAGGCACAGGCTATGTCTGGCACTGCATCCCAGAGCATGGCTCAGTCAATAACTCCTGAAAACAAAACTTTAGCAGTGGGATGGTAGAATTAGTGAATACACCCAAGTATTTTTGGTATATGCATGCATTCCCTTGAATGTGTAAACACATGTACTTGTATGTACATCAGTATACATGTGGAGAGCAAAGCTCAACATCTGGTGTCTTCCTCCATTGCTCTTCAACTATGTTTTGAGATACAGTCTTTAGCCCTAGAGCTAAGTGACAACTAAGGGGACAAACTACTTTTCCATGACCCACACGTGACCATCTGTCCTGCAGGAATAGAGCCAGAGCAGAGAAGCCATACCTAGGCTATATCTGTTTTATCACTAACAGCAGAGAAGCTGCAATCTCTTCAGAGAGACAGGAGACAGGATGCACTGTCAGCCAGCCATCACCCTCCCCTGATGCCCTGCAGGTGCTCAGAACATACGCAGAATGTGGTTCTGAATTAAGCTATCAAATGCCGGGACCTCAGCCACTGGGCAGTACCAGCTGGAACACCCTAGGCCAGAGTAATACAAGCCCACTTGTAAATGGAAACTGTTCCTTCATTTCCTGGCCACCCATACCTGAATAATCACACAGAAACTGTATTAATATTAATTACAACACTGTTTGGCCAGTAGCTTAGGCATATTCCTAGCTAGCTCTTCCATCTTAAATTAATCCGTTTCTATTAATCTATGTATCACCACAAGGCTGTGGCCTACTGGTAAGTTTATGGCCTTCTTCTTCTCCAGCTACATGGCATCTTTCTGACTCCACCTACACTCTCTACATATTGCTGCCAGCCTGGCTATGCTCTTCCCTATCATAGGCCAAAACAGCTTCTTTTTAAACCAGTGGTAATAAAACATATTCACAGCATCCAGCATACAGTGGGTCTCACATCACCCACCGACTGCCAGAGTGGCTCAGACTACACTGACCCGCTCCTGCTGTTGCCTAGAGCTGGCCCCTTGACAGTTTAGCCTCGCTGAGACTCACGATGCTGTCACTCAGGTGTTTCGGGTCTTCTTGCTCTGTTCCCATACTCTTGGTATACTGACGTTAGTCAAATTTGCTGGACATCCTCTCAAGATGCCTGCCTTAACCCCACCCATCACGTCAACACCCTTGTCACAGGCAGGAGTTTCGGCTGTGTGCTGGCTTCTCTGGCAGAGCAATAGAAGCCCTTCCTGAGTCTTTGTGGCTTGCTTCTACGGGGTGGGGAACATTGAAGGATGAGGAAGCAGGGATGAGGTAGAAAGCATAGGTGGGGAAGAATGCAGGGCTGGGGGAGGATGCAGAGGTGGAGGAGGATGCAGGGGTGGGGAGGAAGCAGAAGTGGGGAGGATGCAGAGGTAGGGGAGGATGCAGGGGTGGGGAGGAAGCAGAAGTGGGGAGGATGCAGAGGTGGGGGAGGATGCAGAGGTGAGGGAGGATGCAGAGGTGGGAGAGGAAGCAGAGGTGGAGGAGGATGCAGAGATGGGGGATGCAAGGTTGGGGAGGAAGCAGAGGTGGAGGAGGATGCAGAGGTGGGGGAGGATGCAGAGGTGGGGGAGGATGCAGAGGTGAGAGAGGATGCAGAGGTTGGGAGAAAGCAGAGGTGGGGGAGGATGCAGAGGTGGGGGAGGATGCAGAGGTGAGGGAGGAAGCAGAGGTGGGGGAGGAAGCAGAGGTGGGGGAGGATGCAGAGGTGGGGGAGGATGCAGAGGTGGGGGAGGATGCAGAGGTAGAGGAGGATGCAGAGATGGGGGATGCAAGGTGGGGGAGGAAGCAGAGGTGGAGGAGGATGCAGAGGTGGGGGAGGATGCAGAGGTGGAGGAGGATGCAGAGGTGGGGGAGGATGTAGAGGTGAGGGAGGATGCAGAGGTGGGGGAGGCCCTACTTCATCATATTTCAGCTCCTTCTACTTTGGAACATCTGTGCAGACACCAGGGATCTTTTGTGTGCTTGGTTTTATTTTTTTATAATTTTGTTTCATCTTTAATGCCTCATATCAGTTAATGATCCATATTTGTCATTATTTGAGCCATTTGTTGTTACAGAAAGAGACATTTTTAATAGAACTGATAGGCAGAAATACACATTATACTTGAAATAATGGTGCACACCTGTGATCCCAGCACTCAGGAGACAGAGGAAACGGGATGGATCTCTGTGAGTACTAGGCTAGCCTGGTCTGCTAAGTGATCTCCAGGCCAGTCAAGGCTACACAGTGGGACCCTACCTCAACAAACAAACAAATAAATAAAAATTTAATTTTAAAATATTTTTTTAAAAGAAAAGAAAAAATAAATGGGCGTTTTGTGGTTCTTTCAAAAAAGCTATGGGAAAATCTGTCTTATCAGCCAATCACGGCTTTCTAGGACTCTCCTGGCTTCTTCACTGCTCCCCTTTTCCAGTGTCTGTAATGCTGAGACTTGGTTGTGCTGACCTTCAGTTATTCATTGGCCTTACACATATTGACCGGGGACTTCCTAGGGCTGTACTGGGCACTACAGAAAACAGGTCTGGTGTCAGGCCCTCCATCCTGTAATCAGAGACTGTTTTTTCATTTCCTAGTACCCAAACCCAAATAATCACACAAAACTATATTAATTACAACACTGTTTGGCCAATGGCTTAGGCATATTCTTATCTAGCACTTACATCTTAAATTAACCCATTTCTATTAATCTGTATATTGCCTCGAGGCTGTGGCTTACTAGTAACATTTTGGCATCCTTTTCCTTTGGCAGCTACATGGCATCTTCCTTCTTTCTTCTCTGCTTAGTTTTACTGCCTTGCTATATTCTGCCCTACCGTAGTTCAAAGCATCTTCTTTATTAACCAATGGCAATAAAATATATTCACAGCATACAGAGTGGAATCTCATATCACCATCCTGAAGTTGGACAATTTTCATGGGAACCATGACAGCACAGGGAGAAGATCGTGGGCTTGTGGGGAACCTGCTGAGTCATGAGGGACTTCCTGGGAGGAAGTGAGATACAGCTGAGACTTAAGAACCCAGGTCAACGGGATTGGGAAGACATGATGACCCCCACCCTCCCTGAGCCTACAGAGTCAGTCTGGAGGGAGTGGGCACTACCAGAATAATTTACAGACAACTGAAGCCCGGAGTGCTGCAGGCCAGAACTCAGAATTTAACTCAGGATAAGTTGGAAGGAAAGATGTGGAGAAAGATGTTCACATACGGTCCTGCCCTTTACCCTCTGCCAGGGCAGACTTGATTCTAGGCGCCCACACCCCACAGAGCACCTAGAATCCATACAATTGACTCTCACCACAGCCTGGGGAAATGGATGAGTAAATGAATGAATAAGTGGATGAATTAATAATTAATAAGAGAGTAAATGAGGAGGTAAGGAGTGAGTGACTCGGACTCAGCTGACTTTCCGTATCTGTCTCAGGTGTGTCCTAATGACCCAGGCAACTCCTGGGGTTCGAGTTTTTTCTCCTGTGCCCAGCACAGAGGCTGTGTATTTGTGGGATTTATTGGATTTGCACACAAACTCACCCTGAGCAGGATCCATGTCTTATTAACACATTGATCCCTGCATTGCCTGTACACTTTACTGCATAGTTAGGGTACTCACAGGCTCTGTACACTCTAGGGCTACAGAATGAAGGAAGCCACCTGCTTCCCAGCTTCCATGCTGACTTCTCCACCCCCGGTGGCCCCTAACGTGCTAGGCAGGGGAGCTGCGTTGCCCTCCAGCCTCTATTGATTCACCCCGTCCGTCTGATACAGACCCCTTGGAAGAAGCCATTAGGCATGAACTCTGATTAATGACTATCGTAGCACACAGCAGCAGCCTCCCCTGCTATTTCCAGTTCCCTGCCAAAACATGACAATTGCTAGAAGCCAATTTGTTTTAAATAACCAAAGTACAAGTCGCAATTAATGAAGAGACCATTTCTGAGGGTGTGTTTTCACATCCGCATATGCAGAGGCAAGCTGCACCCTGGCTGCGTCTTCACACCGGTATTTTATACAGCCTCGTTTCAGAACTACGAGGGAACCTGTTGATTAAGTGCAGACTTGGGGTAATCACAGGGGATCTGAAAGAAGGCTCCTAGAGACGGGCAAATCCCATCCACATTGCTCTGCCCCACAGATGACAATGGGTAGGACTGGGCCAGTACCCACCTGCTGGCTCCTGATGGGAGAACTGGAGGCTGCTGGGGCCTCAGGCTGTGTTGAGGTGGGTGGATGCTATCCGGGCTAACATTTGGGGCCCTGCAACCAACTAACACTCTCCTCCGAACCCAGCCACTCTGACAGGCAGCCCCAGTCTCAGAAGCCTGTGTTTCTCTTTGAAGGCCAAGTGTGGGTCACACAAGAATGGGAGGGGCTCAGAGTTAATCAAGTTGGAGCCCTGGAATGGGAATCATGCCAGCTCTGTAGGCACCTCTTCCCAAGATTTCTTCAGCCCCAGAACACCCCTGCCTTGAAGACTCAAACCTAACTCCACCTGTACACACACACACACATACACACACACGTGTATGCAGAGTCAAATGTACACCTGCCCTAGCATGCACAGCAGCTACCAGGAGCAAATCCGAGTTGGCAGAGCTTACAGTTGACAGTACCACTTGCAAAACCCTTCTTAAAAGGGGAAATTAGGTCTGGAAATGAGAACGCTCATCTGGATGCAGAAAGTAGGTCAGGTTCTGCGATTGCAATCCTAAGAGTCCAGCCCCGTCTTCTCAGATCTCCGTGGCCTTTTCATCATGGATGTGATTCTCAGCTGCAGCCTGGTTTTCTCTCCCTAGCTAGGACACTCTGTGATGTGTGGCTTGGCATGACCTTGGTCCAGGCTGGTAACAGACCTGGACACTTCAGCTCATTAGTGTCCCTGTAGATTCCGATCCTCCATCCTTCCCTTGTCTGAAAGAGGATCCCTGTGGAAGAGTTGATCGCCCTCATCAGACGCAGAGAACAGCTCCCTGACGGAAGCCCCTCTTCTTACTCCTCTCTTTTCCCCTCTCCTTCCTCCTTTCCCTCCTCCTCTACCTGCCCACTTCTCCTCTCCCTCCTCCTTTCCCTCCCCTTCGTCTTTCTTCTCTCCTTCCTCCTTTCCCTCCTCCTCTGCCTACCTACTCCTTCCTCTCCCTCCTCCTCTACCTTCCTCTCACCATCCTCCTCTCTTCCTCTCCCTTCTATTCCCCCTTCATCCTCTCCCGCCCTCTCTTCTCAATGCTCCTCTCCCCCTCCACTCCCTCCTCCTTTCCCTCTTTTCCCTTCCCCCTCCCCCACCTCTCCTGAATGTGAGCAACCTCCAGACATGAGTTCAAGGTGACCAGTTAGAAATACAGGATACACATTCCAGTTTAAATGGGATAATCTTATCACAGAGTTCAGAATGTAACATATTCTACAGGAAAATGATCTGGATACCTTCATGACTTAACACCAGGGGCCGAGGGGAACCAAGGCCTTGGACAGATGGAGACACGAGAGAAAGTGCAGCCAGAGGCAGAACAGACAATCCTGAATCTTGATTCAAACAAATTAAATATAGATGCATTTCTGAAAGTGTCTGGAATCTTGACCGTTCGATGAATATTTGATGCAGAAGGAAAGTGAATTGGTTACTTTTCTGCTTTTGTGATAAAATAGTAATACCAAAAATCAATGTAGAGAAGAAAGGTTTTATTTCAGTTCACGGTTGCAGAGGGACAGAGTCCATTGGGGCAGGAAAGGCATGGCAACAGACTGGGCAGCATGATGGCAGGGACAAGAATCTACTCACACTGTCATCCACACACAGAAGTGGAGAGAATAAGAAAAAGCAGGAAGTGGAATACAACTTTAAAAACTCAAGCCCACCTTGATACTTCACCCCTCACGCCTCTAACTTCTAAAACGTTTCATAACCTTCCCAAACAGCCTGCCAACTGGGGACCAGTGTCCAAACCCACGCTCAGCATTCTAAATTTACTGGACCCCAAACACTTTTGGTCATGTCCAAAGGCAAAATGAGTGTATTTAGTCCAATTTCAAAACACCCCAGTCTCTCAATCTTGCACTGTCCAAAGGTTTCCAAATATCTTCTTAGACTCAATGCAGTCTCTTAACTGGAATACACTGCTATAAAATCAAAAAGCGAATTGTGTAGTTCCAGCATATAATGACACAGAATATACATTATCATTGTAAAATGAAGGAGTGAGGGCATGTTTTTACAGACATAACCTAATGCTATTAACCCTATGGACAGGCAGGATTTCACTGGGAAAGTGAGTGGTGTGGTGTTTGGCTGTGGTCTACTGTGAGCGGAGTGGTGAAGCAAGGAGGAATGGGGCTCCATGCTCCTGCTTAATGAACGGGGAGATTTGTTTTATGGTCCTCATTTGAAAAGATCCATAGTCAATCTGAAAACACCAAGGAGGGCTGCAGGGCCCATGGCCTCCGACCAGAGGGTTAGATGGAGCTCACAGAGAAGGCAGGTGATGGCAGAGATCAGGACTGAGAATAAGAGAAAGATGGTGACATGGGTATGTCCATCCCTGTGACCCAGGCTGGTGCGTGCAGGGTCTTTCTTGGATGGCATACACGCAACATAAGCTCATCTCACAAGTGCTTGCTCAAGAGTGAAATGAAAGACCTGCCACAGTGGGTTAGGGTGGACCCATAAACAGTATAGTGAGTCTTTCTCTGTCCCACCAGCCAACTCACAAATAACTACATGGAAGCCCATTATTAATTATGAAAGCTCAGCTGATAGCTTAGGCTTGCATTTAGTTCTTATAATTTAATTTAGCCTATTCTTATTAATCTATGTGTTGCCCCAAGGCTTGCTTGCCTCATCCACATACTGCCTATTCTGCTTCCCTGCTTCCTCTACTTCTCCTCACATCTCCGCCCTTCTTCTTCCCAGCTTTCTTTCTGCCCTGAAAATCCTGCCTAGCTATTGGCCAGTCAGTTTTTTATTAAATCAATCCGAGTGACATATCCTCACAGTGTACAAAAAGATTATTCCACAACAGGACAGTGTGGTTCCAGATGTTCGACAACATCTGGTGAGTGTGAAGGCTTGTGTGGGCACTCCACACAGCCAGGAAGCCTTTAGGTGGTGGTGAAAAGCTCAGGTCAGGCCTCAAGGCAGAGTGGGACCCAGGGTGTGGATACTCAGCTTCCCTGATGAGAAGCTGTTCCTACCTGAGCACAGCCAGTTGTGGCAGCAAGGGTGAGAAGTGCCATGGTGAGAGGTGACAAAGCAGAGGTGACAGAGGGACAGACCTGCTCAGCGGTGGGATGCTGGACAAGGACACAGGCTTAGGGAAGCAGAAGGAAGCATGTTCTGTCTAACACAGGGCTGGAGCATGAGAACAAGAGCAGGAATGTCTGGATGTCTGGGGAGGGGTGTGGACTTCAAGAATGTGCATGCCTTGGTCATTCTTCATTATGGGTATTTTCCTGGGGAATCAGAGTACAGCCAGTGAGGCCCAGATAATGACACGCAGAATGGGAAGCAGCCTCATGAGCCAGGAGACCAGGGAAGAGGGTGCCCATGCTAGGCATGGTAGGAGGTGATTCTGGTGCCTTTGAAAAGGGTCATTTGTTAGCACAAGTGAACTGCCTGAGGATGCCATGAGAAGCTGGTAGGCTTCTCAATAAAGGTGTTTCTGGAACTCTTGGTCTTGTCTTGCTGTTTGAATGTGTGATACTTCTGTGAAAAGTTTTAAAAGGAATATGATAAACATGTATTTACCAGCAAGATTAAAGGAGACAATCAACATGATTTTGCCAGGACAATAAAACCAAGCTAGATAGCTAAAACTGAGGGTCTAAGGCATTCCCGACTTCGTCCCTGAAAACCCCCAATCTCCTGAAATTGCGTTCAACACTAGATGGATTTATTGGGCTGAAGGTATATGTATGCTTCTATTAACAATACCGATGGTGTTCTCTATGTTCTTACAATCACCAAACAACAATCTTATCCTTCCTTCCACAAAGTGCTTTTTATATTTTAATATTATTGATACATGTTGCTATTATTTATTTTCCCAGCATACCACATCACACTGTATATAAATCCCCCATTCATACAGATATCTATTGTCTGAAACCAATTTTCTTTTCTTTATTTTCTGCTTCAAAGGGTGCTTTTGTGAATGCTCTTATGCTTGTTTTTATGGTGGTGTCTCCAGAACAAACTTAAGAGGTTGATCTGTGACAACATTTCCAAAGTCACAAGTCAAAGTGGTTGATCTGTGCACACATTTCCTAAGTTATAAGTCTAAAAGCTTGAACTGTGCACACATTTCCAAAGTTACAAAATGTTACAAAGTTGGAAGAAGGTGTGATGGCTTAAGATGTGTGAGAAATCTGTGCCTAGCTTCTTCCCAAAGCATGTGTAGTGGGCTAAAGTATGCCCCAGATGCAACATGCTCATTTTTTAACAGCCACAAGTTCATTAGTTGTGTGTGCCTGCATGCACATGCATGCCTGCATGTACATATGTGTAGAGGCCAGGAATTGAAATCAGGTGTATTCCTCAATCTCTTCTCCTTGTCATTTTGGGCAGGTTCTCATGATGAACCTAGAAAGCCTTCCTATTGTTCCTAGAGAACACCAGTGAGTCCTGAGGATCCTAGCATTTCTAACTCCCAGGACCAGGCATTCGCTGCTGCACTGAGCTTTTTAACAGGTGCTGAGGATACAAATCTAGGCCCCCATGCTCATATACCAGATACTGTACCAGCTGAGCAGCTGAGTCATTCCCCCCCCCCTCAGTTTCTCTGGGAACTCTGAGAAGAATCCAGAAGCTGGTGCTCTGTGAAGGATCTTGAGTGAGGTGATCAGACACTGCTCTTCAGGTAAGTCTGCTCTTGGGTCCCTGTGAGGAAGGTTGAAGACTGGGTGACAGCTGGGTATGATGGAGGCCAGGAGAGCCTTGGAAATGCTGGGCTTCTGGCCCTAAGGACGGACGCTTTACCTGGTACCAGGCAATGTAAAGAATGTGGGTCAAGAGCAAGCAGTCTCCCTCAGAACTTCTAGGAAACAGCCCTGGGACACGATGACTCTATCCCGGGAGGCTGATGGCCACCCTCTGAGTCCCAGGACTGCAGGTCCACAAAGCTGTGCCACGTCAAGGATGCACAGATGGCAGTTTGTGGCTGCAGAAGAGGGGGCTTTTATTCCTGTGGCCAATCAAGCAGAAAAGGCCATGCTAATGTTTTCAATTGTTGTTCCTTCCTCTCCATGTCAAGAGCTTTAATGTTCTTCCCTTTAGATTTCAGTTGAAGTGTTTCTAGATTTTTTTCTTTCCCATTGTCATTTAGAAAATCATTTCCTATTTCTGGGTATCAAATCCTCTGCTGGTGCCATTGGAAACACTTCTCCCTGATCCGTGGTAGAGCTGACTTTGCCCATTCAAGCATTCTACATTTTCCTGGGTCCAAATTTTATTAATCTCTGTTTGGTGAATTCTTTACTATCACACAGAAATAAAGATATTTTCTTAGATTTTCCTTCAAGCAGACGCCTCTCACATCCAGGCAGCTAGTCCATCTGGAATATATTTTTGCATATGTGTCATGGGAAGACCTAAAATTATATATTTCCACATGTCTGGCCAATTGTCTCCACACCCGTTGTTAAACAGCCCATCCCTCCCATCGGGTGAAATGCTGCTTCATTCAAACGTGAATCTCCCACAGTTATGAGTTCCATGAGATTAATCCCACACTCTGATGTCTCACAACTGTCAGATCCAGCCTTGGCCCCCTCTGATTAGAGGACTCTCTGAGTCAGCTGTCAAGCTCTGTTAGCTTCTGAGATTTAGTTTGGGATCGCATTAAGTCAGTGCATTTGTCTGCAGTGGACATCCATCTTCTTATTAGTGTGACTTCATGTCTTCTCTTCTCCTTTTTCTTAGCTGGTTCTTCCCCTCAGCCTATGCAGCTCTCAGGACAACTCAGATTAGAACAACCCTCCTTCCATGGTGGATCTAGCAGGGCTGCAGTTGGGAAATGCTGGCCTGGCTCCAACTGCTCCATGGGCTCCTTAAACGCGCACCTCAGGGCTGCACCCTCGCTTTGCCAACACCATCGTTCAGGGATCAGCACTTCTTACAGATGATTCTACTTGTCCTGGAGCTCGCTGCAGAATCTGCATGTGGTTCTGCTGGCTGGAGGATGTCCTCTTGGCAGCCGGTGCTATGTGCAGTATAGGACTCGAGACAGGGGCCTTCCTGGGACCCATGAGTTGTTTAGTTCCTGAATCTTAAGGAGCCTTCCTTGGGGACAGAATGTTTGAAGTCAGAGGTGGCCACCCTCTCCCCGGAACAGGCCTTGCCGTCTGTCCCTCCAGTGTAACTCACTTCCTTCCAGGCTTTGATCACATGAACCGTAATGAGAAGTGTGGTATCAGGGTGTTCTTTGGGGTCCCTTCTATTCCTTGGTGTCCCGTGTCCCTTCCTTTTTCTTTCTAGATGGCTGTCTTCTAACATTGTAAGCGCCGTTAAGCAGGGAGTGTTTCTCACTGTGAGAGCTGACCACTCAAAGTTTCTAAATATGGATTGTTGAACTAATCGATACATAGTCTTTTGTCCATGAACATAGTTCTCCTCGTCGTATATTTGTTTCTTAATGAACATTCTGTAGTTTCTTCTTCGAAGGGCATGCTTATCTTTTACATTTCATTTTTATTTACACGCAGGATGCATACAAAACAATAGGTTCTTCTTGACATGTTTACACACTTTGCATAATGTGTTTTTAACATATTTACCCTGAAGCCCTCCTGCCTCTCTTTTCCTATTGATCCCGTCTGTCTTGCTAGAGTCTCCTTTCTGCATTCGAGGTTTTGATTTTAGGATTTGGTTTTCTGTTAGGTTGATTCTTCACTATCTTCTGGGGTTGGGGCCTATGAACAGTATTTTAAATACAGCATGATCTAATTGTGTATTCTCCTGTTTAGAAATGAGGGGGGCTTTAGTGCTTGGCGTCTGCGCCATTTAGGTCTGTAAAAGCTTGCTTTCCCAGTTTGTTGTCGCCGTGTAATTGCTGGGTGTTCTGGGCAGTTATACCATGGACAATTAATTTCCTCTCTCCTAACTTTTTTTATATTTTTGTTCTCTGCCTCCTTCCCTTCCTTCTCCCCTCTTTTCTTTCCCTTCCTCTCTCTCCCTCCTTCCTTCCTTTCTCATCTCGCTGTCCTGGTTAGAGAAGCCAGAAAATACTGAACATTTTAATAATCAGTACCCATGGTTTGCTTTAGAATTGAACACGGGAATTGAAATCCGGGACCCAGATCAACCCGTTCCCATATCAGAATCACTGCTGGGATCACTGATGCCCAAGCCCCATCCATAAAGATATTTAACTGGGCAGGGGTGAGACTGGGCATTGGCATGGGTTGAGATCTTCCTAGGCGAGTCCATCACTTGCAGCCTTAATGAAGAACTCCAACCCTGGGTCCAGGGCCCAGCCTGTTCAGCAGCTTCCTCTTTAATAGGAGTGATTTTTTAAAGTTAATTAGTTAATTTAATGTATATGGGTGTTTTGCCTGCATGTATGTCGATATGTGATGCCCACAGAGACCAGAGGATCCTGAAGAACTGGAGTTACAGATGACTATGAGCCACCATGCTGGTGCTGGGAATTGAACCTGGGTCCTCTGGATGAGCAACCAGAGCTCTTCGCCACTGAGCCATGGCTTCAGTCCTTATTTTCTTTCCTACAAGACCAGCTATACATTTAAATGCATACCTATCTTGCATATAATATTTCTAAGTTTTGCGTGAGAAGCTTATGAAGATGTCTGTTCTGACAGATGTTCCAGATGAAACATGTCTTCAAACTCAGCCCAGGGTAAGTGATGCTCTGGGCCTCAGTCCTCATCAGTGGCCATTCAGAACCTCCTGTTGCTCTTGGTAACTTTGCAGCAACATTCTCAAATGTTCCTGTGCATACAAATAATTCCAAGACCATTTGAGCATCCCTATGCCCAGGTCATAATCCCCACGTATCTCTCTGGAATTCCTGTAGGCACATCTTTAGTTCTTTGGGTTGGACCAGTGTTAGGACAAGCTTGAATGAAAACACGGTGCCCTGAAGTAGACAGACACTCAGGATCTCCAAGGCCAGCACTGAGAAAAACCACACTTTATAAGCCTAGAGAAAGAACACCATAGCTCTGGAGGCTTAGGACTCTCTGTTCTCTGGGCCAAATTTACTGGAAACAAGAGCCAGTCTGTATTGCTGAAACTATGCACACGGGTTGCATCAGGGACATTCTAGATCATTCTTTGATGGCTCCATCAAACACCTGGAAAGCTGGGGCAGCCATGTGCAGTTAAACAGCATGGTGGCTCACATGGCTATGCATATATTCATTGAATGCCTGCCCCTCCCACACACCGTAATCCGCTTTCTTATTTTGTTTTCAATGACTCTGCCTCACATAAGAAGAGTTGAATTATTAATTTTCTAACTCTCTCTATCCAAAGCTTCTATACTCACTGCAGAAAAACAAAGCTAATTCAATATCAAAGAAAATTAGAATTTTTCAAATGTCTATAGCAAACAGAATAAAACAGGAATCAGGATCACTTTCCCGTTTTATATGGTGCTGCCTTCTGAGTGCTGCTGGAACAAATGATGTCGTCTTTTGTGGCTCTCACTGCCTGTTCACAGGGGCGAGATAAAAGATAAATGGCCTCATAAATAGAGAAACAGTCCCCCAGGCAACAGAGAAGTTCCTGCTTTGATATGCAAGACTTCATTCTGTAAGTAACCCACTGCAAGCTTGTATTCTCAGGGACTCACAAGTGCAGGTTGGTGCGTGTCAAAGCAAACTCAACCATGGTCCGGGAGAGATGTGGGAACTCACCCTGTGTGGAAGTGGAAGTTCACAATCTCGAGGCTGGGCCCCAGTGATGAGTCCATCCATTCTTTACACTCTGGGAGCAGGATCACGGGGGTCTCAGAGAGGGGAGAATGGGAATAAGGGCCCATTGTGACCACAGACCAAGCTCAGACGGAGCCCAAACATCCCGTGTCTCCCAGACCTCACTGCCAGGTAAATACTCAGGAATGTCACGGAGATGCCACTAGAGGAGCAGCTGACCAACCCTTCCACGTAGTCCAGCTGAAATGAGCATTGGTAAATGCAATGAAAGGTTATTGGGTAGCAAAAGCCCCAACAAAACCTTGGAGCGGAAGTGAACAGCTGGAGCGTGCACATAGAAGGCACCTGGCTCGCAGCCTTCCTTTTCCTTGACCCTTGGGACTCACGTGATGGAAGGAAACTCTTGCAAGTTGTCCTATGACCTACACACAAGTGTACACACACACACACACAAATGTGTACATGTACATACATGAATACATGTAGTAATTTTTCTAAAAAAAAAAAAAAAAAAAAGAGGGTTGGCCAATCACATTTGCAAGGTGTTGGCTACAAGAGCAATGTCATTTTCTTTCTTTTTTTTTTTTTCTTTCTTTCTTTCTCTAGAGTCCTCTCTGAAGGGATTTGAGTATGACCAGATTTGGAGCCAGTTGTCAAGAAAAGTGGAGCTAGAGGCTGAGGGACAGTCAGTTTTGACACTTCCTATGCTTGCTGTGAGTGGGGACCTGGGAGGGGAAGGCAAGGAAAGCTGGGCCAATGCTGCAGAGCCTGGTTCCTCAGCGCAAACTCGCAGTTCCCTCCGGCTCTGTCAACCTCACTTGGTTCCACACTTCCTGTATCACTAGGAAACCTAACGACATTTATGAAGACACACACATAATTAATGGGGATAACTCATTAATTTACAGGCCAGGTAATCAATACACAGGTTAATCTCCTTGGACGTCTGAAGAGCCGTGGAGGTCTCTGTTTGCTTTGCTATTTAGTGTTGATCCACACCCTCGGCATTTCCATCCTCATAATCTGACAGCTTTACTCATAGAAAAAGCTGACAGATTAATGCATGTTTCTAGTGACTCTCTACACGTACAAAGGGCTTATCCATAGCTTATGCGATAGGAGTTCTATGAACAAGAAAAAATATTTATTTTTCCCTCCAGAATTTCTAATCAGTCTTGGTGTGATATGCCCATTTTTTTTTACTGGGTCAGTTTCATGTTTTTCTAACACAAGAGAAAAAGACAAACTTCTGTTTCACAAATAATTAGTGGTATCAGCTAGAGAATAATAAGGCTTTTCTGTTGACGGCAGTGGCTGTCCAGGAAGGAAGATAAATAAATAATGCGCCAAGAAGGCAGTTACTCTCCTGTGTGCCACATGAAGAGTCTCTCACACCCAAGGGATTTTGTTCAGACTGGAGTTCAGGTGGCAAAGAGAACCAAGCACTAGCTGAGGGTTAAGCTTCCCTTTGTGGCTGCCCTGCTAGAAAGAAGGCTTACAAGGCATTGCAGTAACTTGGGTGAGACCACGGTCGGTGTCTACCTTAGCAGCTAACCAAACCAGTGGACGAGTTTGGCTGTGCAATTGGTACCACAGTTCCTGAGGTCAGAGTTGCCTGTTCAGCAAACTGAGCAGGGATCTCATGCCTTCATCCAGAGTCTAGGGTCTGGGGAAGGAGGCACCCAGAAGCAAGTCTTGATGGGGTACCTTTGCTCTGCCTTGTGTCCTATATCCCCTGCCTTTTGCCCCAGAAACACAGCTGCCTCCTGCCCCCACTGCTGAACTCCGTGTAGACATTCTCTGTTAACACTGTATGACAGGTCAGAAGTCAGTTCATCAGAAAGAACAAATTTACATAGAGATGCTTCCATATACGAGCTTCTTAGGAGTGAATGTGTGCAGACATGAGGAGGGGCTGGCCACACTCACCTGGAAATGAGGGAGACAGTGAAGTCGGAAGCTTCCAGCATCTTCTAACTCTGGCCGGGCACAGCCTTTGTTCTTCATATCTCTGCAAAGCATCCCAGTTTTTAGAAAATACCTGTGCTGGATAAAAGTTTGATGGACATTTTAATGGCAAATGACTCCATGGGCAAAGATAACTGACCCTTTGGTTTCCTGGATTTGTTTGGTTGAGTGTGTGTGTGTGTGTGTGTGTGTGTGTGTGTGTGTGTGTGTTCCACCAACTCATTTTGGGCAGGGGTTACCAATCACTTAGATTAGCATATAACAAAAACACCATCCAATTGGCTTCTGGGTCCCCGGTCTCCCCAGACATGAATCCAACCTCAAGACTTTTCTGAGTCCCATCCTCATCAGAGATGAAGAGAGAATATTGCTTTTGGTTGCCATGGCTACATTCCCTCCATCCTCTGAGTTATGATGTTTTGCTTCTTCCTGACTGCTCTTGAGTTCTGCCATGACACTTGAGATATTCTGAGGGGTCTGGATGAACCTGCTACTGATTCCCACAGCACATAGGGCGCACGTGATCCTAGGGTCCACCTGGGACACACAGCCTCGGCCATGTCCAAGCAGATCTGGGCCACCCAGGCAAGTGGGTGGTAGTCCAAACAATGGCCTAAGTTTTCCACATGAAATGGATAGGGTGAGAGGTCCCCACATCAGGACAGGAGCCAGGGTCTCCTCCATCTCTTCTCTTTTCTGCTCCCCTGTTTTTCTCCATCCTAGTTCAATTCCATGGAAGTAGTAAACCCAAGGTCTAGCTGATACATATCCTGCTTGGCCTGGGTCTTTTCACTGATTGGCCCCTCAGCTGTCATAGGAGGTCATTCTTCTTGTACCAGGGGCTGGGGACAGGTGGGATTGCAGTATGGAAAAAGAAACTGCCCTGTGCATTGTTACCTCTGCGTCAGTGTGACAAATGCCTGACAGAAATAACTTAAGGGAGGGAAAACTTTATGAGCCTGTGGGGAAAATTTCAGATTCAAACCGTAACACTTGCCCATGGCCCCCCAAAGGCTCATAGCAGTCTTACAGTGCAAACTGCATTTGTTCTAACTTGAAGAGTCCCCCACAGTCTTCACAGTTCCAACACTGTTCAAAACTGTCCAAAGTTCAGTCTCTCCTGAGACTCAAGGCAAACTCTCAGCTGTGAACCCCAGCAAAATGAAAATTACATACTTCCAATATATAATGGCACAGAATAAACATCCCCATCTCCAACGGGAGGAATATGGAGTATAGAAAGGAAGGCTTTGTTCAGAGAAAGACCCAAAGGCCTATGGGGAAAATGTTAAGTCCTGAAGCTTCTGGCCCCTAATTCAGGGCAAGTGGTGTTAAGATGTGAGCTCCAGTAGGCTCAGACAGCCCCGCCCCATGGACGTCCCCTCAGACAGCACACGTGCCCTCTCTCTTGGGCTAGCTCTACTTGGTAACTACAGCTTTCCTTGGCCAACATCCCACATACCTATCATTCCCAGAATCCATTGCTGCCTCCACTGCAACTTCAGATTCCCTCAAAGCCTTAGCAAAGCACAGACCACTGAGGGCCTTCCTTCATGCCACACTGCCTAGCCTCAGGTGGTTTCTTTAAGAATTGTGTTACCAGCCTCCACAGTCTTGTGACGTTTTATCCTGCACACCTGGAAAGACACTGCCAGGCTCTTCTACCAGCCAAGTCCCGTTGGACCATGGCTACAGCAGCTCTGGATGCCGACATGGCAGAACCTTTGTTCAGGCAGCCCGTTCAAGTAGAACGCATCTGTTGCTCTTACTGTTTGAAAGAGAGTTTTCCAATGGGTTTTCGGTCTTTACTTGGCGTCTTCGTGGGTGGAGTCTCAGCCCAAGGCACACTTCCTATTGTCACAGTGTACGGTACACTTCCATTTTATGGCACCAATCAGCCATTCTGTCTGCAGCTTCAACCAAGCCTCTAATTAGCTTCAGCCAAGCTGCACATTTTACAAATACACCTGCCTCTTCCTTCCCACTTTCCCTGCGGCCCCAACCAGAGTCTCCATTGCTGAACAAATTCCGTGCTCTCTCAAGACTTCCCATCAAATGCATTAGTCCATTTTTGTTGGATTCAGTCATGCTCAGAGATTCGAGGCATGGGTACAACACAGACAGATTTTTTTTTTTTTGCCAGAATGTAGAAGTCCTCATGGGCTGTATATCTCCATCAGTATTCTTGCCTACCAGGCTCAACCACCAAAAGGCACTACAGCATCTAGGGCCTCTCTGGCTTGCATCTGCCGATGCCTCTGGATTCTACTCTGCAAGTCAGCTCTAAAGAATAAAGAAGCACTTGTGTAGGGTTAGTTATAGAAAAAGACACATTTCTTTGGTACTAGATTTCTTCATTAATGTTACATCATGTGACCATTTATCTGACAGAAACAACTTAGCTGGGGAGAGTCCAATCTGGCTCATGGCTTCAGAGTGATCAGTTCGCTGTAGTAGGAAGCATGGCAGGAGGCTCTACCCATGGCAGTGGGAGTGCGAGCTGCTAACTCTTCACATGGTGGCATATCAGAAAGCAGCAAGAACAACCAATGCCCAGGGCAAGGATAATGTTCTGAGCACCGTGTCCATCACTCTCTGCTTCCTGCCTGTGTATGCAATATGACCAGCTGCCTCGTATTCCTGTTGCCATGGCTTCCCCACCCATGATGGACTGTACCCTGGAAGTGTGAGTCCCAATCCCCTTCTGTCTTCAGGTTGTTTGTGTTAGGACATTTTATCACAGCAATAGGAAAAACAACAAAGACAAAGTTAGGGGAAGGGGGAGACAGCAGAGATGGGGGCTTGGAGGGCTTTGAAGTGACCAGAGGTTGAGTGCATTGAGTTCCTTTAAATCATCTTATTTGAAGCAGATTTACACTAAACCAAGCACACAGATCTGAAGAGCACAGCTCAGCAAGAATGACGAGGACATGTACGGGTGGTGTTGGGCCCGCAGTCAAGACAAAGCTGTCCACCACCCAAGCAAAACCATCTCCTAATGACCCTGAAATCCTTACCTGGCTCACTCAACCTGGACAACCATGGGAATGATGTTGGCCCCACAGATTGGTCTACAGAGTTGTAGACCAGACTGGATGTACCACATGGTGTGTGTTTGCTGAGTCTATATAGGCATACACTTCTCCATGGCATGCCACTTCTGTCTCCCGTTTTACTCTTACAGCTGAAGAACCCTCCACGGGATAGCATTTGGAAAACATGCTAGAATGTACTCATTCCACTGTCCTGGCCCTTTTACCACCCCCGGCAGTGTGGGTGTGTTTCCAGTGACCTGCAGCCTTGGAAGATCTGGGTGGTGAGGACTGTGCCCCAGAAACCGCTCTGCAGGGTCCCAGGATCCAAGATGACTCGGAGTGCTTATGGAGCATCAACAATCTGCTCTGGTGGCTTTGAGGCCTGGGCCAGTGGACTTGTGGGCCAAGCACTTCTGTTCTTTCCCAGAAAGGCCAATCACATGCATAGACACTAAACAGGCACCATGCTGCTGGACTCGAAGGGGCTCACCTGACTTCTGCCCTTTGGAGTGTGCAAATGAAGTTGAGGGGATTGTACTGGTCTCTGTCACAGCATGTTGCTATGACACACATTGATGACCTCCTTTTAAAATGACACATTTTATAGGCTGGGAATATGGCTCACACAAAGGCACGAGTTCCACCTCCAGCAGCCATGTGAAAATGCTGAGTGGGTGGAACACACATATAACCCCAGCACCTGGGAAGCGGAGTCAGGGGGCACTGCAGAGCTCTCTGGCCAGACTGTCTAGCTGAACTGGTGAGCTCTGGCTGGATCAAGGGACCTTGCTTCTAAAAGAAAGTGGAAATAAATTAAGGAAGACATCCAACATTGACATCTATCCTCAATATATGTGAGCAACACATACACACATACCACATATGCGCACACGTACACGCATATCACATATGCACACACATACACGCATACCACATATGCACACATACACGCATACCACATATGCGCACACACATACACGTATACCACATATGCACACGCATACATGTATACCACATATGCGCACACACACAATTACACTTCCTCTGAGGCAGTGGTGACCACACTAGACAGAATCCCTTGCCCAGTTCACAGCAGCTCACTGCCCTGTGGCGCACAGCTGACCCGCTCTCCTGCAGTCTGAGATGCAGTCTGGGTCCACAGCATTCTCTGTGCAGTCAGAATGCGAGGAGCAGAGCTTTGTGTTCTGCTTTCTTTTATTATATCTAGCTCGGAGGATTACTTTCCACTTATTGCAGACAGGAAGCCCATTTGGCTTCCCATTTACCATAATGATAAAAGTTTTATTACTGAATAAATTGATTTGTGTTTAAAAATCATGTTATTTTAAGGAATGTATTACACAAACAGCTGAACTAGTGGGAGAGAGACATGGAGACTCGTTAGTGGATGGTGTGTGTGATTGAATTTCAGAAAACACAGGAACTGTATTCTCAGTAGCACGTGCTCCACATACACCCTTGCTAAACTGAACAGCTACCAGGAGTCTGCCATATCACGGATGCGTGCACTAATTCGCTCCACTCGCTCATCTCTGCAGAACCTCATGAAGGTGAAGCTTCCCTGGTCCCACTTGGTGACACAGGGCTAAGTTGACACTAGATTTGAATAATTCACAGCACTGAACAAGAGGGTCATTGATCCGTGAATATTTATGAGTCCTTGAAGGTACCAGGGGGTCCAAAAGTCCAGGGCTCTGCTGTTTGAGGTTTGTGTGTCATGGGTGAGATGGGGAGGAAGCAGGTTCAGCACCACTTTGTATGAGAGCAATAAGAAGCCACACGAGAGAAGGGAGATGGAGAGAAGCTGCATGGAGGGCTTGTTACTCAGAGGATCAGAGCTGCTCCTCCGGGGAAGAGACAGGGAGCAGAAGCTGGAGCAATGAGAAGTCAAATATACAAAGAGATAGAGGGAAAGGAGAAAAGGCCAGAAATGGGTGTCAGGATGCGCGCTCACTGTTGGAACACACAGGGATACATGCCCAGTGTCAGAATGGTCCAGGAACTGAGGAAGGCAGGGGATGTAATCAGCTCTGCAGACAAGGAGGGGCTGGAGAGGCCCAGACCAGAACCACAGACAGACTGACCCGTCCCAAGCTTAGAAAACAAAGATGACATTTAAAAAGCTATTTGCAAAATGCCTCAGACATGAACACCATTTCCCCAGCACAACTCCCTTCCCTGAGTTGATTGCATCTGCTCAAGAGATATGGTTCATCCCAACCCTGGTATCTGAATGTGACCTTTCAAAATACACTCTTTGCAGGTGTCATCAAATTAGATGACATCATACCAGATCAGGACTTGAGCACAAGGTCCTTACAAAAAAAATCAATAAATAAATAACTGATACCGTTATAAAAACAAGTGGGGTGGGCATAAGGAGATGGCTCATTTGGTAAAGTGCCTGCCACACAATTGGGAGGCCCCGAGTTTAGATCCCCAGAACCCATCTAAGAAGCTGGGCATGTGAAACAGGGAACACAGAGACAGACATATCCTTGAAACTCATTGGTTGGCCAGCCAACCTAGCGAAATCAATAAGCTTCAGTTTCTGTGTGAGAGAGACAGGGTCTCAGAAAAGAAGGGTGGAGAGTGACAGAGGAAAGTCCCAGGGTCTAGCTTTGGCCTCCACATGTACACATGTGCACATGCACACTAATACATGCGTGCACAGCAGTATACACACACAATCACACACACTACAAATAATAAAACATGAAATCACAGAGACTTGGAAAAAAAGTCACATGTCAAATAGTTTTGCTGGAATGTCCTGGGCAGTGTAATATATGAACAGCTTCCCTGATCTCCTCCCATCAGGTAGCCACAGCACTTGTCCCCTTGTGATGGCCACAAATGACCCCAGGCACCCTCCAGTGCACCCTGGGAAGAGGTCAGGTGGCAACATTTCTACAGGTGTGAATTAGTGATTTTTTTTAACATCAGTGTTTTTTTTTTTTTAACAAAAGAAAGAAACACAGGATTGCGGTTATCTATAGAAACACATAGCTAGATCTGAAGGCCACTTTGAAGTCTCAAGGTTGAATGTGAGGAAGAGAAGAAGGCATGAGGTGATGGCAACGGGTAGTTCCTGTTTTCACCTAGCCCACTGCAGCGTGACAGTGCTGTGGGAGAATTCTCTTGCACACTGTAAAGATTTGTCACTCATATTGGTTTGATAAAACACTAATTGGCCAGTAGGCAGACAGAAAGTATAGACAGGGCTACCAGACTAAGAAAATTCTGGGAAGAGGGAAGGCAGAGAGTCAGTCACCACCCAGACACAGAGGAAGCAAGATGAAAATGTTGTACTGAGAAAGGTACCAAGCCATGTGGCTAAACACAGATAAGAATTATGGGTTGATTTAAGTTGTAAGAGTTAGTTAGTAATAAGCCTGAACTAATAGGTCAAACAGTTTATAATTAATATAAGCCTTTGTGTGTTTCTTTGTGACTGAATGGCTGAGGGAGTGGGATGGACAGAAACTTTCATATACACAACTGGGGTGTTCAATGAGTGTGTTCACATGTATTGACTATGTCTTTACACAAGTTTACAAAGACACCACTCTGGGTGACCAAGGCTGCTTACTCCCCAACCATGTTACCAATGGCAGTTAAAGGTGGCAGCAAAGACACAAGTTTCTAAATATGTGCGAGGTTCTGGTGATGGAAGGTTGAGAATGAGTTAGAGATGAAATGGATAATAAGAAGCTAGCATACAACAAAGTGAGGATTAAAATGACTTTGGAAAATAATTTCATTGTGTTCCCAGACATTTTTGGTTTAAGCTCTGGAATAAAAGGTCCCTCACATAACACAAGAAACAAAATTAGAACAAATGAAAGAAGCAATGTAACATTTCTCATTCATCTCCTATGTAGCGGGTAAGGGTCTTGATTCTAGACTAGGAGAGTTGAAGGCCAGATTTCCCTCCAGCTCACTTGGCCTTATAAAGCCCATCTTATCTACCTGGGTATCCTTAAATAAAAGGCTTGTTGTTCAAGGTCCCTATGGTAGATTCTCAGAACCCCAACTTTCAGCTAGTCTAAATCCATGGCAACCAGTCCTCCAGCCAGGTCTAGAGCCTTGTCTATTATAGAAGAAACCTGGCTGTGTGTCCCTGGGGACAAGTGAGATGAGAGCTTGAAAATAGGCCCAGAAAATGAATGGGGACAATAGGACATTCACATAGATCAATAGAATTCCTCTCCCTGCCTTCTCTGCTGTAGATGCATAGCCTGCCACCCCTCCCCACTACCGGGAGCTATCAACTCCACATTCTGTAGCTAAGACACTTTGTTGGCCACAGTGTTGAGTTCTGTGTCCCTCTCTTCTGGTGTGATTCCCCGCCAACAAGTACAGAGCAATCCAGTGCCACACAGGGCTCACAGGAAGACTCCATGTTCCGCTGCCATCTCGACAGCCTCATCTCCATGGCATCATACAATTATTGCTCATAAAATCATCGCAGAGACCAGGAGGATCTGTGAATGAGGCCATTGAACCACGAAGAGGCAGGTGATTTTATTGTTCACAAGTATGTAACAACACAAACATGCCCCCAATTAATTTTACAATGTTAGGACAACCCTGAAGCCACAGAGGGTAATGACCGAACAAGACAGAGGAATTTAGCTAAATCACACCTACAAGCAGGGGTGTAAAATGCCCTCATGAAATATCTATCAGTTCCGTTTAGCATTAGTAGGTGTAAGAAACACCGCAGCCAACAGGTCTCAAGTAGGTTAGATGATGTCTCCTCACGCCTTGGAGAATCACACCTGCAAGAGTCACAGTGGTGATAGCATGCGGGGGAGCGGAGCCGCCACACTGAGAAAGGCCAACAAGAAAGACATGGCAAGCTCAGATAGTCTCTGTTTGTGGGTGTGTCGGTGGAAGTGAGCATCCGAGGCAGAACATGCATGAAATCACACCTGTCTCCTGGGGGAAGTCAGGAGAACCAGGGAAAGAAAAAAATTGAATGGATCCTGTCAACCTCATGACATCACCTCTTGTGGGTGATGTTACTTAAAGCATTGGATGAAATGTCACCTATAAATACTATAAATGTAAAGAAGTGAGCTTTCTCAGCCACCTGCTGAGAGCTGCTGTAACTGCTAAGAAGGACGTTAGGAAGGTGATAAGGTGATTCAGATGTGAACTGTCCTTATGGGCTCGTGTGCTTGAATACTGACCCCCCAGTCAGCGATGCTGTTTGGAGGGATTGTGAAGTCTTTAACTGGGGCAGCCTTGCTGGAGGTTGCTGATGGGTGGGCCTCCAGGTTTTCAGCCCACTTCCTGTCTGGCCTTGCTTCCCAGTCCACTTATCATGAAACCTAAACCTCTCCTGTCTTAAGTGGCTTTGGCTTACCCAGGAACCCTGAGTAAGTGTGTGAACCTATGGGTGAGTATGTGGGTTGGGGCGTCTCTATCAGTGTGGATGGCAACCTCAGTGTCATGTCTAGAGGCCAAATGGAAGGTGATTTCCATCAAGGAAAACATGCCTGGTCCTTCCCATGTGTTGGACAACACATGAACTTTAATCCTGGCTACTCCCTGTAGGATCCTGTGAAAATCTGTGGCTATCCTGGGACAGATACAACTTCACCACACCGCAGCTGGTGCTCTTGATCCATGGGGTAATGTAGGGAAAATAGTCTGCCTTTGTCTAACTGGGTGTGTAGGAGTGGGTTCTGGGCCGCGTTGCAACATGGGGCTTTATCTGTTTTTAGCACGCAGTGCAAAACTGCAATGTTTCCCTCACACTTAATCCACATGAGAGATGCTCCCTAGCAGTTAGGATGCAAGGAGAAGGTGAAATCCCCCCTTGGTCTCATCCCAGGAGCCACTGTCATGCAGGATCAGGGATTGGTTTAGTGCAGTTCATCTCTTTAAATAATAAACCTGTGGTCTGAGAAGCCAAAGACAGAGACGGGTAATCTATTTGATGGATAGGCAAAAAAGGGTTTCACGTGTGCTTGGGTCCCATGTGATGCTGGGGAGATAACAGAACCCAGTATCTGTAGGAGGACCTGGTGGACAACCTCAGAGGAATGATACCATGACAGAAAGCTAATATCACCTGTGGGCCAGGACAGAGGTGACAGAGAGCCTGCGGGAGAAGGAGAGAGGGAGAGAGAGAAATAGAGAAAAGAGGGGAGAAGACAAAGTCAGAAAGAGACTGAGGATACAGGGAGACAGGCAGAAAATGAGGGAGCGGGAGAAAGACAAAGTTAGAAGCCAGGGGAAGAGACCAGGAGACAGAGGGAAACAGGGAAGACAGGGAGAGCCGCAGACAGAGGGAGACAGAGAGCAAGGGAGGGAGAGTGAAGTCCATGTGCTGCACCTCTTTATCTCTCACTCATACACAAACACGACACGCTTGTGGACACCATAGAGGCAGGTCAAACCCTGTGCTTGCTGTTCCCTGATGGGTCACACTCACCAGGATCTTTGGATGATGGTGTCCTCCTCCTGAGCTGGGATGATGGTGTCCTCCTCAGCTGGGATGGTGGTGGTGTCCTCCTGAGCTAGGATGATGGTGTCCTCCTCCTCAGCTGGGATGGTGGTGTCCTCCTTCTCAGCTGGGATGGTGGTGTCCTCCGCAGCTAGGATGATGGTGGTGTCCTCCTCCTCGGGATGGTGGTGGTGTCCTCCTGAGCTAAGATGATGGTGTCCTCCTCCTCAGCTGGGATGATGGTGTCCTCCTCCTCAGCTGGGATGGTGGTGTCCTCCTCCTCAGCTGGGATGATGGTGTCCTTCTCAGCTGGGATGATGGTGGTGTCCTCCTCCTCAGCTGGGATGGTGGTGTCCTCCTTCTCAGCTGGGATTGTGGTGTCCTCCGCAGCTGGGATGATGGTGGTGTCCTCCTCCTCAGCTGGGATGGTGGTGGTGTCCTCCTCAGCTGGGATGATGGTGTCCTCCGCAGTTGGGATGATGGTGTCCTCCTCCTCAGCTGGGATGGTGATGGTGTTCTCCTCAGCTGGGATAGTGTCCTCCTCCTCAGCTGGGATGGTGATGGTGTCCTCCTCATTAGTTGGGTTTCTACTTAAAGCCTCCCTCAGGCTTCCTTTTCTAGGTGTTGCTTCAAGGACATGACTGCCACGGATTTCTCTCATCAGAAACTGGTGTGTTATAACACACTTCCTCAGCACTGACAGGGAACTCAGCGTGAAGGAGGCAGTCTTGATTGAGTATCTTTGGGATGGATGGCTGAATGGATGGATGTGATGGACTGAGATTACAGGATTCATTTTACTATGTATGAGTGTAAATCTATGTTGTATATATGCAGATGACTGCAGATGCCTATCGTGCCCAGAAAAGGGCACCTGGTCTCCTGGAACTGGAGTTACAGACTTACAAACTGCTCAGTTTTGGTGCTGGACCAAACTCAAGCCCTCTGTGAAAGTTGCATGTGTTCTGAACCTTTGCACAAGCTCTGTATCCCCAAAGGACTCATTATTTTTAACCTGCCAATTCTGCTCAATATCGCTCTGGGAAATGTGAGGACTAGACAGAGCATATCTAGAAGGTTCTTTAAGGATGTCACTGGAAAGCCATATTGCTATCACAGTGAAAAGGTGGCCCGGCAGCCCTTCACTGAATCCACACATACACATTAAATCTGCTGTCTGCTTCTTCACGGTGCCTCTTTCTTACCTAGACCCATGTATTTAATGCAATAGTATGAAGTATGAGCCAAGAGCACAAGTCACAAGTGTGACTTTCAGTGGTGGAATTTGTATTAAATCTTGTGATCAAGATACAATAAAAAAAAAAAAAAAGGCAGGCAGGTGACCCTTGCCTATAATTGAGAGACTGAGATAGGATTGCTGAGTTTGAGGCTAGTTTTTTAATACAGAATGGTACTCTATCTAGGATAATGATGATGATGATGATGATGATGGTGGTGGTGGTAGTGGTGGTGGTGGTGGTGGTGGTGGTGGTGGTGGTCACAGAAGTAGATAAAATCATCAAGGTGTGCTCCTGGAGCACAGGTGTAAGGACACCATGTAGAGCCTTTCATAAAATACAAAGTGAGATGTTTGTCCTATAACCTGACTTTTAGTCTGTATAAAATCCTGACATCAAAAAGGACAGTTAAGGACAGTTGCCCACCTGAATGGCCGTGGTGAAAGTTTATCAAATGACTGTCACAGACCGAACACACCCCAGTGTAATCCACCTGCAGAGAAGGGAGATCTGCCAGTGATTGCACCTTACCAAGGCCAGAATTCAGGCTCAGAAGTGTTACATGTCTTCTCCCAGACGTCCTCACGGCAACACGCACAGCTGATATTCCACCCCAACGATGTGACCCTGTATCCTCCTCAGCTCTAAGGCAATAAAATGCTTCAGGGGCTTCCATAATGGAGCAAAGAAAAGCTAGGTGGGATATTTTGCTAACAGAAAATTTGCTTTGGAAAAAAATCCAGCTGGCTATTAATTTTATTTATTGCTGAAACACCTGGATGTGGAGGCAAAAGCAAGTGGAGTGTGGGACTCTGCCATCTGGACACGGCTTGACTCTTGTCATAACAGCTAGATCTTATGGGCGAGCCCGTGTGTTACTGCTCCCCACAGGGCAGGTCTGTGAGTCCTTCATTCCTCACCTGGATCTAAAAGAGCCCTAAAGCTGTGAACTTCCTTCGGCCAGACAGTCGGAGCCTGTGAGCAACTGTGGGGGTCATTTACGAAGCTGGACATTCTCAGCTGTCTCTGCTGATGATAAATCAAGCTTTCTGAGTTTTATAGGTGTTTTAAGTAATCTTGGGAAGTCAGACAAGGAGCTTTGAGATGAACCTTGAAAAAAAAAATAAAGATCATATGTTTAGGGGTGTAATGAGAAATCAATGGTTCTTAAAAGGAGGGTAGGTATTCTTGCAAGCCAAGCCAGGTCCCTGAGTCACAGCTGTGTGGTATTTTCTCGGGCTGTGGGATGTCAAGGGTGGGAGTCTGATCATCCAGGTAGACCAGACTCCTGACTGTGCTCCAGTGCCTCTGACACGTTCTTCACCAGGCTGCCACTATGTTCTTTCCAGAAGGGTTACCAAACATCCTTCCAGGCTCTGGATTCATTTGGTAATAATGAGATCACATCGGAATCTTTGTCTGATGTTTCAGATAACAGTGCCCAGGGCTTAGGTTGACAGTGGTGCATTTGAGTTGGAAACCTGTATGCTCTTGGAGACTGTGGTCTCGATACATCCCAGGGACTCGTCGTGTGCCTGGCTCCATCTTGAACTCATTTTCATCTCAGTGGGACATTGGCCATGACTTTGATTCTAAAGCAAGTCATAAAACTGAGATCTCTCTCCCTCTCTCTCTTCCTCTCTCTCTCCCTCTCTCTCTTTTTCCCTCTCTCTCTCTCCAACCTTTCTTTCATTTCCTTTCCTTTGCTAAGAAAACTGCTTAAATCATTTTTATTGAAACTCTCTTCCCAAGAGGTCTCATTTACTACTAAGAAAATTTACCTTGGTTTCAGAGCTGAAGGAAATGTCAACACAAGCGAGATTTTAATGATCACCTGGTTGTGCTTAACATTCACCAGAAGAGAGAGAAAAAGAGAGGCTCTTGTTTGGGATGCTCCCAGTAATTGAAAATATATGGTTTTTAAATTATGCATTGCTTCTGGTGTTGCTACAGGAGAAACAGCAGCCCCTGAAATGCTTCTTTTGCTAAGAACCACAAAGCATTTGGCTTGCTAGACCTTTCCAGACTGTTGTGAAGTCTATGTGTGTAGGCGGTATGTCATGCCTGGCCTGTGGGACAGGTGCACGTGAACACACTGTCATACACTGACCGTATCCCGGGGGTCTAGGGCTCACGGTACACCTTCAACTATCTTTCCTGAAGAACCAAAGCCCAGGAGGTGAGAGCTGTCAAGTCATCAGACAGCATCCTCAGGCAGGATCACAGGGGATGACTAGGTGGCTAAGAGCACTTGCTGCTTTTCCAGAGAACCTGAGTTCAGGTCCTGGCACCCACACTCGGCAGTTCATACACACCTGCTGGTAGCTCTAGCTCCAAGGCCTTTTCTGACTCCATGGACACCCATACACATGCAGTGCACAAACATACAAGTAATATTAAGAAATTTTCAAGATATATGTGTCAATCCCTGGCCTCCTGCTGCTACATGTAAAGTGAGCACAAAAACTAAGTCTCTGGACAGTGGGGACTGCAACATCCTAACTTAGTACTGAGACAGAGTACTTACCCATGGTGGGTACTTACTAAAAGCTGCTGTGTTCAATACTCTGACATTTCCCATACGCAGGACCTTGTGTCCTGCACTGTCGGAATTGCTCCTAAAATCATGAGTCTGGAAAAGACTAACACAGCATCTCGGCTCATGGAAGAGAGAGTGGGTGGGGCATGGACGACCCCTCGGGTTGCCCTTCACCACAGCTGCTGGGTGGGAGGGCTAATCAGTCTTTAGGCAGACAGGTGGGTCATTGTATTCAACAACCCTCCTCATTCACATCTCCCTTGAGATCCCTTTCTGATACCCAGCACCCAGAGGCTAAGGGACTTGTCTTACACTCCAGAGTTGCATGCTTGCTTAGAGCATGGGCTTCCACAGAGACAGTGTTCTCCTCCATGTCCTGTACACGAGGCATTTCCAGGGCATAGGCTAGATGCCCCGAGCATGCAAGCACCCTCTCCTCTCAAGCATCCCTCCCACAGAACAGTGCTTCTGGGGAAACTTGATCCCATCCTCAGTGAGTCAGTGTAGTGACATTTCATTTGTATTTTAATTAATAAAGCTTGCCTGCAGATCAGAGAGTAAAACAGCCCCACTGGTCAGCCTTACAGACCAGGCAGTGGTAACACACACCTTTAATCCCAGTAGCTATACTAGTTGTCATAGAAACCAGGTGGTGCATGCTTTTAATCCCATTGGTACACACCTTTAAACCCGCCCTAGAGAGGAATATAAGACGGGAGGAGACAGCTCTCACACATAGTCTCATCCTGAGATTCCTAGAGGCAGGATCGCCATTTCAGACTGAGGTAGAGGTAAGAACCATTGGCTGACTGTTCTGGTTTTCTGACCTTCAGGTTAGTTTTATTTATTAAAATACAATAAAATGCCTCTGCAAGTCAAGGGCTCTGGACCTCACCACATCAGCCTGGCTCCTGGGTTTTACCAGAATGGGGGACACCTTTTCACCATCTTCACCCTAAGGTATTCAGAGATGCAAAGTTCCTCCTGCCAGTCAAGCTCTGACAACCTCAGTGGCTCCTTCCAGAACACACTGCAGATCTGAAATCACATGTGATCTTAAAGAAACATATTCATGCAACAACACTTCATGGGATAGAGGTGAAATTAGCTCTAAGTGCAGCTGGTAAAATAGCTTCAGATGTACGCAATTTTATTCTTTTTCAGCAAATATGTCAATCTTAATGGCAACAGAGGACAGGAACTCAAAACTGAAGTCGTGTTTGTCCCTCTATGATCTGTTCGCAGCCATGACCACATGGAAGGGGATTTGTTCCCCTTCACAGGTCTCCATGCTCCCAGCCATGGGGCTGAGAAACTGTACCAGGAAGCCAGTTGTGGTCGGATGCTTCTAACTCCAGGGATCAGGAGATCTGAGCCGCAGGCTCTTGCTGACTCCAGGATCAGGGAATCTGATTGGCTTGTGAAATCTGATCTGTTTTGGCAAAGAGAAGCTGGAAGATTTTATGTTGGACAGTGTGAGCTGCAGCAGAGCACTGCTGATGCATCCCATGCACAGAGTGAGAGCTGCAGCTCAGCACTGCCGATGTAGATCATGCAGAGTGTGAGCTGCATCAGAGCACTGCTGATGCATCCCATGAGCAATGTGAGCTGTGGCAGAGCACTGCCAATGCATCCCATGCACAGAGTGTGAGCTGCAACCCAGCACTGCCGATGTAGACCATACAGAGAGTATGAGCTGCAGCAGAGCACTGCCGATGCATCTCATGCAGAATGTGAGCTGCAGCAGAGCACTGCCGGTGCATCCCATGCACAGAGCAGCAGCAGCAGAGGCACAGCAGCTTCGAGCCTTAGTGAGAAGCCCACATCCCCATGTCACAGCATCCTAGGACTTGCCTCCCCCTGGAAGCCAGCAGACTGCCCTGTCTTCTCCGGAAATCAACACCACACAGTTTCAGCTCCTGCCCATGCATCTCCTTTGCATTCAGTTTGCAGTAGGATGAATAGAAGCTGAAATCTCTGTGAGACTTTGTAGCCTTCGAATGGGTATGGAAAGCTGCTGCTTGCCAGCTGTGGCCAATGAGAGGTAAAGACGTGAAAGGTACACCAGCCCCGATCCCCCAGGGAACTCACAACCTAGAAGAAAACCTCCTGAAACCCAGCCAGCAGCAGACACCCAGCAGCTTCTACAATGCCCTGCACTTCTCTCCACTAATCTCGAGTAGGAGGTCCTGGGTGTGCCAAAACCACATTGACTGATACTAGACAGCACAATGGGAAGCACCCTTTCTCAGCAAGGGGACCAGCTCCTATCTGCCTCCTGAGCCTTGTCATGTGAGCAGAGTGTTTAACCTTCCAGGACCTGGCTTTCCTTCATGTATGACAAATACTTACCAAGCTGTGACCCAGAGCCTAGGCTAGGACCTCAGATGGTGGTTTACGCACGAGCTAAGTTCGCAGAAGCGCAGTGGGTGCTCAGGTAACAAGCCACGCTGGAGGTTAACACATGTGCTAAGAGCCCCACGCCGGGAGGAAATGGAGAAGTTAGCATTTGAACTTCAGGTTTAAAATTGGGCAGCAGTAGTGTGAGCACGCCAGAAGGTGTGAACACGGGGAACCGTGGAATGAAGGAGGCACAGTGACTGCTCTGTGTAGCTATAAAAGCCAGGGAAAATGTAGCTAAGGGCTGCATCCCCACCCCAGCCCAGCGGAGTGCTCTGATTCCTTGGGGGATAGCTATCCACTATCCTGCCTCTTGGTAACCGACTTTGACTTTGAGGCAGCTGTAAAGACTGACTTGGGGCCTGAGCTCTGCTGGGAGTGAGGAAGAGTGGCTTGAAGCATCCTTCTGAAACAAGAGTGCTTCGCCTGGCCCAGAAAACAGTGCACGCTTGCCTCCTGGGAGACAGCTCAGTCTAGACTCACTGCAATGTCAGAATCCAGGAGTTGTGACGGTACTTGGGGGGAGTCCATCCCTTTTAGTCTTCGAGCTTCGAGTCCTCAGCCTCAGCTCTATTGTCATGTTAGGTGGCAGCAGCAATGGAGGCTTCACCCCACAGCTCAGGGGGCCCACTTGAGAAAGGAGCATAAACAGTCTTGCCAACACACAATGCAGGGGAGCCCAAGCTGACTCTGGACTGACTGCCCAAGCCTGAGTCGGTGACTTCCTCTGAGCTGGGAGTCTGGTAGATAGATAGATAGATAGATAGATAGATAGATAGATAGATAGATAATTGAAAAGATAGATGATAGATAGATAGATAGATAATTGATGGATGGATAGATGACTGACAATAGATAGTAGATAATAGATAGGTAGATGATAGACAGACAGATAGATGATAGTTATAGATAAATGGTTTGGTTTTGTTAACATTCAGCAAAATTTACTGGGGAATCCTGGTAAGGCAGTAACTGGGGTTCTGGTCTGAGCAGAGCGCCCCTCCAGCCATGTTTCCACGAAAGAGAACAAACTGCTGCAGACATAGGTGACATCATTAAACTATGACTCACAGCACCCAGAGGAAACCAGCTGGGGAAGCCAAGGCTGTCAACTCTTCCCTTGTGTCTTCTCTCCATGGCCGACCTTCAGGGCTGTCTTTCCCACAGTCAATACTTTCACACCATGGGGTAAACAATGGAAACCCTCCAACTGTTCTCTAAGACCCTTTGTTTCTGCTCCGAGCATCCCTCTCTGGCACAGAATTTGGGGATCACCCTATCCCTAGACAAGTGACCTTGGAAGACACTTGAAAAACACCATGCTAGGGTCTGATGTGGGGGACAGGTGCAGCCCTTCCCCTAGAGCTAGATTCTCAGTGAGCTCAAAAGGCCTTCACCAATATAAGGTATTTCACCTGAGAGTATGCAAGGGCATCACATCATGTGGACAGTATGGTGTCACCTGGACAGGGTGATATCCCTGGGCATAGTGACACCAGAAGGAAGCTTCATTGGCAGGAGGTAGGGAAATGAGCTCCAAGGTGTGAACAATGTCCACATGAGCAAGGCCACCACTGTCCCCCGGAATGATCACACTGTTCTACTGTCTCTGTGCAGTATAGTTCTGAGCCTGAACTCTGGGTCTAATGGAGAAGACACTTGGGAAGGAAGAGGGTTGTGGAGGGGATGCTGGGGAGGAAGAGTGTTAAGGAAGGAATGTTGAGGGGTGGGTGGGGTAGAGGGTCCCATCACATATGTCCGAAACATATGTGGGTAGTGAGATGGGAACTGAGCAGGAAGCTCAGATCTCTTCCATGGTGAGCCAGGGACATGCTTACCCTATGCTTGGGGGTCATGCTTCTCTCCAGAAAACTCTTCCTGTAGTTAGATGGAAGAAAACAGCTAGGCTGCCCTCAGAGAGGAAAGTAGGAGAGCCAAAGCCTGGGGAGGGGCAGGTCCAGTTTGACCAGTCCTCTTTGCTAGAAGGAGCTCAAGGAAACCATTTCTTCTTGGCCTGCACAGTGGAGGCCTCTGGGCCAAAGTTGCTGCCTCTGTGCTATTCCAAAACACTCCCTGGCAGCTGCTCTTCTTTAAGCTCTGGTTCCTCCCTCCCTCCTGTAAACAGAGCTTTTCATTCTGGCCACCGGTCTCAATGTCTCAGACACTGAATATGAATTATAAAAGTCTGGCCAACATATCAGGCTGGTCACTAACTAGCTCTTGTAGTTTAACCCATTTCTATCCATCTATGTGCTGCCCCAAGGCTCGTGGCCTTTACCTCTATCCTGTTTTGTATGTATGACTCATTCTCTGGCTGGCTGGCCACTCCTCTGCTTCTGTCCTTCATCTCATCATTCTCAGTTTGGGTTTCCCCACCTAACTTCATCCTCTTCAGCTACTGGCCAGTCAACTTGTTTATTAAACCAATTGCAGTGACACATCTTCATAGTGTATAAAGGGATTTTCCAAAGCACTTTGCTCCTCTTTTTCTTCCCCTTTTCCCCCAAGCTTTCAAGACAGTTCCAGAAGTCTGATGTGAAAAGGGGGCTCACTGAATGAAAACCCCGTGGTGTAGGGTACATTTTTCTGAAACTACAGATACTCCCCATCCCCCATTTCCTTCTCTACTGGAAGAGGCTGCGCCACTTCTAGGCCATGGGCCTTTTCTTCTCCAGGCCAGTACCGTCAGGTGAAGTCTCCTTCCTGTGCTGTCCCTCTGACTTGACTCTGGTCCTCCCTCTTGTGGACCCTCTGGAGTGTGGACAAGCTAGGGTCCCCTGTTTGTGCTGGTCAGTTTTAGTTGTCTGTGTGACACCGGCTAGAATTGCCTAGGAAGAGACGGTAAGGAGGATCCCACTGATCAGGTTGACCAGCGGGCAGTCTGTGGTGGATTGGCTTGATTTTCATGTAACCTGAGGTTGGAAGACTCCATATATATCCAGCATCACTCCTTGGTCTGGACCTTGGGCCGAATGAAAAAGAAGGAGTCGGCTGAGCCCCAGCTTGCGTGTTTATGCTCGCCATATGCTCGCTGCTCTTTGCTCCCGACTGGGGAAATGATGTGACCAGCCTTCGTGAGCTCCCGATCTGTGACCTCACCACAGGGATGGACTGCAGTGACACCCAGTTGTGTGTCACATAAACCCTTCCTCCTCTAAGCTTACTTTACGGCATATTTATCACAGCGATGGGTGCCGGAAGCGAGAGAGCATCTTCACTTAGTTTCACGCATGGCCCCCTTTGGAACCACCAGCGACTTGCTCACGGGTTCTGAGGGTAGAATGTGGACCTCTCTGGGGCAGTTTTCCTGTTTACCTCAGTGTACCTCAGGCCTAGTGTCCATTTTCGAGACATGGCCATCCTGTAGATGTGACGGACAGAGCATAGCCCTGTGGAATTTGGTTGAATTCCTAGGATTAACCACTAGGTTGATGCCATGGTCCACCTCCCATGATGCATTGTCAGGACTGACATCACGTGATTGTTTTCTGGCCACAGCAGACCAGATAGGTCCCACCTAGGAGGGACAGGCTCCCTCTGCCATACAAGTTCAACTCGGCTCCGTGAGACTCAGTCTCTTCTTCAATCCCAAATTCAGCTAAAGGGTAAGAACACTCTGGTTTAATTTTTCATGAAGACAAGCATAGAAATTCAAACTAACAGAGCCCAAAGTGAGCATTCCAGGAGCCAGCAGGCCCTGACACCCTACCTCTCAAATAAAACCCATCACCGCCACCCAGAATCCACTCCCCAAACTTTCCAGCCCTAATTGGAATGAGGACCGCTCTAGCAGTGAGCCTGGAGACATCCAGGGTGAGGCAAAGATGTCCCCTGCTTACTGAGCTGGTAGGCCTGAGCGTTTGTTTATCCGGAGGTCACTCTTAATGGTCTTAATTTTAAATTTTTCATGCTTTTCTTCATGAAAAATTTAAAAACTTTGTATTAGGGGTCACCTTAAAGACATTCTGAAGATTAAGTTTTGACCTAGCCCTGCCTGGAGGACCCCAAGTGTCTCCAGCACCCGGCTGTGTGCTGCTGCCTCCTGGAGACTCCGATTTCCTCCTGCTGAGAAAGGAGAAAGGAGTACAGTGCCCTGTACCTGCCCTGCTGAGCAGAGTCTTCTGGCTTCTGCTGCCTCAAAAGTCCCTGTCCTGAGCTGTGGCAGGGCCTCAGAGGTTGGGTACATTCCAGCCCAGAGGCTTGCTAGATGTTGTGTGAGAGCCAGATAGAACATGTGGGTCTCAAGCCTGGGAGACAAGAAGAGGGCAACCTGACACACAGGATGGCTGAGCAGTGGCTCCGAGATACTCTGTGGAGGATGCAGGGCGGCCCACTCTCAGTGGAGGCTCCGCATCAGAACTCCGCGGGAGGCTGCGGAAGGCAGTTCTGCAGAAGAGCGGTTACCGGGGCCTGTGACATGTGACATCTTTGACTGGTGATGCTGAAGTCGCTCTCTAAGCTTTCATTCTCTCTTTCATCACACGAACCTCAGCCTTATTCTCTGACCTGCACAGGGGACATCACAGTGTGGACACAGGACTTCCTAAGGATCCTAGAACATCACATCGAGCAGGGGGCTTTGGATGGCACCCTGTATGGGCAGTGCTGCTCTGGGCTGTGGACCTGCCTCCCATCGCCTTTGGGGATCACGAGAGAGACAGAGATAAACACACACACAGGGAGACAGAGAAATGGGGGAGAAGAGTGCTAGACATAGAAAAGGAACCAGGCTAATGCTCACAGGCGGTTCCCAGCAGGCCCTTTCCTTTGCACTCCTCACTTTTGATTCCAGTCTATCCAGTGCTTGCCATCTCTGCTCTTCTGACTGCTCAGGTCAGATTTGTTTCTGGAACTAGGAAGAATGGAGCCGCAGTGTGTGTTGCCGACCAGCCGCTTTTGCACAGTAGCCCAGGTATCTTGTCTCAGGTCCCGGATCATGTCCTCCTGCATTGCATGGATGGGCTACAGCCGTTTATCCAACTCGTTGGCCTGGAGACCTAGGTCCTTTCTAATTGAAATGGTGGAGTTAACCTAATTGGGCTAATCTCTAAATCTAAATCTGCACAATCTCTAAAGGGTCATGCCATTTATGTCTGGGGCCTGAGAGGCTCATTCTTATGGTGAGCAGTGACTTTATAGGAAACTAGCACCCTGCCTAGAGGAAGTTAAAGAGAAACAAGAGGGAAAACCCAGGAGGATGGCGGCTGCAGTGTAGACACAAGATGCAGTGTAGACACAAACTTGGAAAGAAGAGGTGGAGAGTGTAGCCAGGAGATTAGACCCGACACAGAAGACAACATAACTGACTGACTGGAGGTAAGGGAAGAGGAAGCGGAATCAGAAGACGTGAGGGCAAAGAGATGAAGGCAGGGGAAACAGAGTCAGAGGAGGTGGGTGGAGATGGGGGTCAAAGAGAGAAGGCGATAATGAAGACTTTGGACATACGGCCGGACAAAGAGCTGAGGAACTCACACACACCTGTGAGGCATCCAGGGAGCGCTCTGGGCAGCAGGATACGGTCCTAGTCACCAACCTTTAGGTCCTCCTGAAGATGCTCTGGAAAAGCCTCCTGCTCCGGAGAAACTGCCTGTGGTTCCTATGAGAATGAAGAAAGCACAGGCTCCAAGGAGCATGATCAGAATCGCCATGGATATTCATGAGGGAAGGGGTCCCCTGCAGGTTCCGTAGCCCCTGCCACTGACCACCCTGGGATGCTAATGGGAAGCTGACCGAGGAGAACACCTCATTCCATTGAATGTAGGACATCCGACTTGGGCCAATCTGCTGCTGGCCAGGACCTTAGGGGACCGTTTAATTCCTTGTTGGCATTGCAACTACGCTCAGAGAATGCCCTGTACTTACACAAACTCCCCAGGGAGGAAAGAGCTGCAGGGATGGTGAAAATAACATTCACAAAACCCCAGAGTTCCCGGTTAATCCAAGCCCTGGAGCAACTGGAGAGCCCTGAGTGGGAAGATCAGCTTGGAGACCGAGGTGGGCATGATTTATTCATCTCGGGACTTTGAGGAAGTGCATAGCTGAGATGAAAGAGGTTAGACCCGCACATACTTCAAAGGGGAAACTGCCCAGAGCCCAGGATGGAAAACACTAAACCCAACCACATGCACCACATGTGTCCACTCAGTGTTCATCTGGGAAAGGGAGGACAAAAGCAGCAGCTAGCGCGTGAGGGTCTGTAGGCAAACACATCAGCTGTGCGCACTTGTGAAATATTGCATGCCCAGCCCCCACGCATAGACAGTACACAGGAAATTCCTGTGTACCACACCAGTACAAAGAATCCAGCATGTCTGGGAAGAGTTTACCCAGATGCATTTGCAATGAAGTCGAGATATTTTTGAGTGGGTAGAAGCTGTCCATTGTTCCCTGCTCCCCCCTTCCACTGGGCTTCGCCTAGCCCCTCTTCCTCAGAGCAAGCCACAAGAGTGTGCACGTGGGGTCCTTCAGCTGTTCTCAGACTTTACCATTGCTGGCTTGAGAAATTCTTCATTTCCACTCTTCAAAAAGGCCCTGAAATTACAGTTAGCCTTGCACAAGCCTGTATGTGAGCATTCTCTCAGGACAAACATCTGGATGTCAGCTCTCGAGGTGGAGTTGGGTCCTCCCCGGTACACATGCTGTTGTGATCTTCCATGCCTCCTGATTCGGGCATCAGGTCATCAAGATGTCCGTAGACAAGCCAGTGTCATGATGAGAGAAGAATGTATCCTGTGCCTGTCAATTTTAATTGTCAACTTGACACAACCTAGAATTATCTGGAAAGAGAGGCTCAGCGAGGGGTTGGGTAGGTCAAGTTGGCAGCCTACGGGTATGTCTGTGGGGGACCTGTCTTGATTACAGATTCATTGGTGTGGCAAGTCCCAGCCCACTGCGGTTGGCACCATTCCCTAGAAGGGATTCTTGGCTGTAACCTTGCATCTTCAGAGGGTGTCCTGCCATGGGCCCTGCTGAAGTCTCACTCTTGGTTCTGGCATCTGGAGCTTTACAGTATTGTACCCATGTTGTCCAGATATGAATCTGCAGTGCTCTGTCGTGGTAGCTTCAGGAACTTTGTACCCTGCCTTTTATTCTTGATGGTCATCAGCCCTCAGGGCTCTGGCTGCCACTAGAGGTGACAGATAAGCACCTAAGACAGTGATGAGGTTCTGAGAGGCTCACCAGGCACTCCTGCTGTTACTGCGTGAAGGTTCGATGCGTGTAATAAGTAAGTACCATGCCCATGAAGTATATGGCAGCCTGGTTCTGACTTCTGAGGCTGAGATGGGCAGAGCACTGGGACGGGGGAAAGCCACCCACCTCATGACAGTCAGAAAGCCCAGAAAGAGACAGAAAAAGCTCCTCCAGGACACACTTTTGGTGACCTACTTGCTCCAACCAGTCCCCACCTCCAGGACTTTTCAGTGTTTTTAATTATGTCATCAGCTTAGAAATCTGATTAGGTTGAAGCACATATAATCCAGCAGCCCTCAGAACCTGCACCCAGGAGCTTCAGACCAAGCCTTTCACACACTGTTTCTTCAAGAGGGCATTTCATACCCAAACCATCACACTTTACAGTTCTGTCTATAAAACGGAAAGCCCATATTAAACCATGCGGAAGAAATATCTAAACTCATACAGGCGTGCCACTTGTTAGCCCAGTCCTGGACTCTTCCATCCACAGACTTCACAGACAAAGAGAGAAGGAGACAAGGCACTGTAAGGTGGGTGCTCTCTGGAGTAATTCTGGATTTCATGCAGTCGTGTGCTACTCCAGGGGCACAGCCTTTCCTGACAAGGGAAGCTAAGTACATTTTGTGGGGAGCAGGCTTCTTTACCCATCTACTAAAACGACTAAAAACAACCCAGTGTTAATTGTCTGGAAGGACATGAGCAGCAGAAAACTCACTCATTGTTAGTGAGGCATGCAAGGCGCTGCTGCAGCACAGCAGGGCAGTTAAATGGTTCCTTACAAAGCTGAATGCCACCTTCTGAGACCCAACAGCTGTGTTCAGAAGTGTCCACAGTGCTGATGTGAAACCTGGTCCGGGTGACACCTAGCCATGGCAGGTAGTTCTCATTAGTGTTCTCTCTGGCGCATAGACAAGTGTCCCAGTACGGGCGAGATGAGAAGAGGCTTGGTGGCCCCACCCCTGGGGTCCTGACCCCACTGAAGATGTAAATACTCTTCCCCCAGGTAAGGTAAGGGGTGTTTGGATTGGAAGCTCAGAGGCACTAATGCCTCCTCCTCTGACAATCTTTTTTCCTTCCTCCCTTCGTTTTTAAAAATTGTTTGTTTTCTTTTGTTGTTTTGTTTTTCCAAACAAAGGATCTTGGTGTAGTCCTGACTGTCCTGGAACTCACTCTGTAGACCAGGCTGTCCTGGAACTCACTCTGTAGACCAGGCTGTCCTGGAACTCACTCTGTAGACCAGGCTGTCCTGGAACTCACTCTGTAGACCAGGCTGTCCTGGAACTCACTCTGTAGACCAGGCTGTCCTGGAACTCACTCTGTAGACCAGGCTGTCCTGGAACTCACTCTGTAGACCAGGCTGTCCTGGAACTCACTCTGTAGACCAGGCTGTCCTGGAACTCAGAGCTCCACCTGCCTCTATTTTCCAAGTCCTGGGATTAAAAGCAAGTGACACCACACCTAGCTTGGTGGTGATTTCCTCGGGGACTCCTCTTCCACCATGTTGGCAAAATGCTAAAACATCATTCCAGCATCCCCTCGCTTTCTCCGATGCTCCCGCCCAGCTGCCTTCTCTCTAGTGCTCCTCAAACTTGTAAGATTAGTCTTGAGCTATTTTTTGTTTTGAGGGTTCTTATCAAGGATTAGAGGCTCTGGCTAGAATTTTCGAGAACCTATGGTCTCTCTTTTTTATCCTCTCCTCCGTAACTCAGTCGAGATCGACTGCCTTTTGTTTCTAGTTCCCTGAAGTCATGCATTGTAATTAATGTGGTTCAGGTACTCTGCCCGCCGGAGAGGCAAACCCTACCAGGGACTGTGCCATCTCTGAGGGGAGGATGGAGCTGCTGGAAGAACACAAGGACTAGGGACAGGGGAGGTGACTGAGTAGAGTCCAGGGATTTGATTTTGAACCCCAGCACCCAGATAAAAGCCAGGCATGGCCCCGTATGTTTATAATCCCAGTCCTAGAGGGATAGAGACAGGGAGATCCAGGGACTCATGGGTCAGCCAACCTAACTGGATCAGCGAGCCCCAGATCCCAGTGAGAGATCCTGTCTCAAAAACAAGGTAGACGGCCCCTGAGGAATGCCAACCAAGGTTAACCCCTCCTCCACACACACACACACACACACACACAAAAGAATACCTACATACACCTGGACTCTAACGCGTCATATCACTTAGGTACCTGCACTAACCAGCCTGGCTGAACCTTCTTGGTCTAGAGAATGCTTTGGGGGATAGTTAGAAACCCCCTACTCCATTTCACTAAAGTAAGCTACTGTGTTTTGCTACAAGCAATTAGAGACTCAATTAACTTAAATAAGATTACTGTAAAATGAAAAATCAGGAAAAAAGTTTAATGTTACTGAATAAAACATTACCTCCTTAGCCTGACAGAGCATGTAAGATCTGATTAAGCCCACTCTTCTCCTATCTCATGTGATCCCGCAAAACAAAAGATTCATGTTCCTGTTTCTCAACTACTCCCATGCCTTTCTACCCATGAGCCATTGCTCTCCATGTTCTTGAATAAGCCTGCCCCCCTCCCAGTCTCATCGCTGCACCAACCTCCCTTCCCTTGGGTATTGCCTGATGCTTCAGCTGCAATCAGCTGGTGCCCCAGGCTGGGTTTGCTCCAGCAGATTGTTTTCCTTCCTCTTGTACTGTAGTCTTATTATAGAGCTTGTTTCCATCCCAAGTCACCATGAGCTCGCATAAAAGCCTAGACTGTAGTCCTCTATGATGTGGGATGCCCTTCTATATGCTGTGAATGTGTTTTATTATCATTGGTTAATAAAGAAGCATTTTGGCCTATGGCAGGTCAAAATATAGCCAGGCGGGAAAGCCAAATAGAGATGAGGAGAAAAGGGGTGGAGTCAAGGAGATGCCATGTAGCTGCCGAAGGAACGACATGTCAGCACCACTGGCAAGCTACAGGGCACATGGCGATACACAGTTTATTAGAAATGGGTTAATTGATAGATAAAGCTAGTCAGTAAAAAGCTTGAGTCATTGGCTGAACAGCTTTTTAACTAATATAAGTTTCTGTGTGATTACTCAGGACTGGGCAGCTGGGGAAACAAAGTGCAGCCTCCAGCTTCATCTCCACATTGTAGAACATCGTCCAGCCACACCTGGCAGATGGAGATGCAGACGCAAGTCAGACGGTTCATGACTTGGGGTGCATATCTGTAGCATTAATTGGCCCAATAAAGAAAAGTGCTGGGAAGGCTTCTCACGCCCTCCCTCTCTCTGTCTGCCATCACAACTGGCAGCAGCTTTGGAGTTGAATTCCACCCAGACTGCTGGGGAAGGTAACCAAATCTTCACAGTGTGGAGAAGACACAGTTGGCTGAGCCTGGAGTTTAAGTTGAGCCCGCAGGTTCAGGGGGATGGTTTTCTGCTTGGACTGAGCATTGCTGGAGGATGAAGGAGTTGGCTGCATACAAGGATGTATGGCTGGGTGATTCCTAGTCTCAGATAAGAGTTGGTCCTTTGTCATCAAAGTTTCCCTGAAGTTTGCAACATTTTCAAGCCAGCTGTGCCTGTGTGGTGTTCTCACAGGCTCACGATAGTGGCTGCATTTGTTTTTTCTCTCAACCCTGGAGACGATCACTGCACATCTCTGTCTCTGTTTTCTCATTCAGAGAATGGAGGAAATATAACAAATTGTAACTGCCTGCCACATGGGGTTGACTGAGTGTTAAATGAACGAAGACCTACAGACAGAGCGGAGGCTCGTCCTATAGAATATACATAGGAAAACTGGCTAGGACCATGGCTGTCATCACAGTCACCCAGGGCACATAGGTGCTGAGGGAAAGGGATCAGACAGCGTGGGCTCCAAGGGGGGCGGGGTGTTGGAGGCACAGCTGGAATGCAGGTGTATTAGTTAATGCCACAGTGCTGAGACCACATACCTGACAGAGGCAATGTGGAAACCAAAGACTCACTGTATTTTTGCTCATTGATTCCAGAGGGTCTCAGTACACCATGGAAGCAAAGGCATGGCAATGTTCACAGAGGCCAGAGTGTGATAACAGTGGAGGGGAGGTTCCCTCGTCACAACGGACCACGAGGCAAGAACACAGGTCAGAGCCAGAAGTGGTTCTGACTTTCAAAGAACCATCTCTAGGAACGTATGTCCCCAGCCAAGCCCCACCACATCAGTGTGCCCCAAAAACACCATTGCCAAAGAATCAACTACTCAAAATATGGCCCTGTGTGGGACAGCTCAGGTTTAAGCCAGAGCACAGGCATAGGAGGTGGGTAAGCAAACCGCTATTCCTTCTATTCCTTCATGAACATCCAACTCCCACATCTCACGCCAGGAAGGCTGGGACGGAACCAGCTACAGAATACAGAGGCTCCTGGTGGAGGCTCCCAGCATCCAGGCCCTTCCATCCCACCGCAGACTGAGGCCACCTTCCTTGGTCCTTCAGTGCTGTGACCAGCAAGCTGCCTGTGTGCTTTGAAAGTCTCTGATCTAGCCCCAAGCGAAGAAGCTGGCTTTGTGATGTGTTGGGGGAACAGAGGCAGCTGGAGGCTCTGCATGTTGCAGCTGGGACTCATAAATCTAAGGAAAATGCACCTTGGGCAGAGCTAAGCCTGATCACAGACAGGATACGGACTGGCACCAGGAAACCTCAATCCCGCTGTGCCCCTCCACGCAGCAGTGAAGATTTCCCTGGATGCAGCTCCTTTTAGTCTAGTATGATCTTATTGCATCCGAGGCTCCAGGGCCAGCCACCGCCTTGGCACACCACACATTCCTCAGGGAGGAGGTTATGACCCTCCCCATCTGAGTTCAGAGATCCTTGCTCAGTCACACCCTCCCTGGGCTCTAAGGAACCATCCTATGGGTCAAAAGGAAAACGGCCATTGTTGTTAAGCTGCTGCTCCCCAAATATTGATTCTTCATGCACAGAGGTCATGGGTGACAGCAGCTATACTACAAGACTTTTATTTTTTTAACTATGATTATATTTTATTTATGATTTGTTGGGACATCTGCATACCTGCCGGAGTATGTCTGTGGAAGTCAGGGGACAACTTAGGGAAGGTGGCATGTCCTTCTACCGTGTGGCTCTCAGGGATTGTACTAGGGCCTTCATGCTTGGCAGGAAGTGCCCTGACCCATTGAGCTCTCTCACCTGCCCCCACAGGCTTTCAAATGCCTCTTTCCCTTTGTCTTGCCTGTGTGTTTGATTGACAAGGGGCTTCAGCTCTCATCTTGACAGCAGCCTGGAGTCCCAGGCAGAGATAAAATCCCAGAAGCCTGGTGGGAAGAAAACTGAAGACACCCTGTTCCGGAGTGTTCTAATTGGAGCGGCAGGGCTGCGTCCCGCCACCCGGCTAGCTTTACCCCAAATAATTACACGGAAACTATATTCTTTTAAACACTGCCTGGCCCATTAGTTCCAGCCTCTTATTGGCTAGCTCTTACATTTTGATCTAACCCATTTCTGATATTCTGTGTAGCACCACGAGCTGGCTTACCAGGAAAGATCTTAACCTGCGTCTGTCTGGAGTGAGAGAATCATGGCGACTGCCTGACCCCGCTTCTTTCTCCCAGCATTCTGTTCTGTCTACTCCACCCACCTAAGGGCTGGCCTATCAAATGGGCCTAGGCAGTTTCTTTATTAATTAACCAATGAAAGCAACAGATTAGAAAGAAATCACTCCCACATCACCTGGGCAAGGCTGTGCATCCTGCTGCTGATTTCCATGGCACACACATTGAGGAGAGGCTGAAGGAAGAGTGTGCAAGACCCAACTGTACCTCCCCATGTTGTGCCTGATTGGAGCGGACAGGGCTGACTGATGGCATTTACTGTTTTGGTACGGATTTTTTTGTTTTGCATTTTGCTTGACTTTGTTTTTTTCATGGCTGGACCTAAAACTTTGCTTTGCACTTATAAATTGGGACACCACTGTCACATCAGGAGCCCTCCTCTGAGGTCTCAAATGGCAGCGAGATTAATTTAAAGAGACACCAGCTTGTCTCTTCTGTGTGTTGCTGCCCCACTCCAAAGAAGATACGACCCTTGAGGTCAGGCTGTGAGCTCTCATGGTGGCTTCTTCCTAGGATACCAGATGAGAGTTCAGAGGCGCCTGGGGCTCAAGACTCCTCTGTGCACTTGCTCTAGATACACGAGCTGTCCCAGCTCCTCTGTGTCGGTAGCTCTGCGGCTTCAGTGGTGCGCGGATGATGGAGCCCATGTGACTCTGAGATAAGTTGTCATTTACTTTAAGAGATGAGAAATCTGTCCTTGAACATCACCTCCGCCCTCCCTGACAGCTATGCAGAGCTGAGGAAGGGGAGGTGCGTAAGGAAGAGGTTGGTCTGAGAACGGCTTCTATTTCTTTGTACTTTTCTGGGGGTAAAACAAATTACATTGCCATAGAAACTTCATTTTCTATATATTTTTCAAGAAGTTTCTCAGCCACTCGGAAACTGTATGGAGATAGGATCAGACACAGAACGCAATTTAAACCTAGTTAAGTAGAATCTGATTTATATTCCTGAACCTAGAGACCAGACCGTGTATTAATAAACCATCTCTGGGGGAAAAGCAAAGTTAACATTCCAAAACTTATCCCAGGCTGCATCCTCCGCCATTTATCATGGACGTTCAAATTCCCCACGGCGCTCAGAGCAGAACATTTGCTTTGCAGAAAGTCGGATAATATCAAGTCCGGGAGCTTCATTTCTCTGCGGGGAGGATGCACACACCAGACGATATCTTTGGGCTAAAAAACCAGCGAGATGTGCTGCTGGCTTCCACGCTGGTCCTGGCTGAAGACCCGGCAGGGGTCTCCACCCTACTGCAATTGTAGCTACCATCCACTGGGACCGATGGACATCTGCTAGAATGCAAACACAGTAGGCTCGGGTGTGCAGCTTCAAACACGTTCCCCCGCATGCACGGTGGTGGTGCATGAGGTAATTCATGCAATTGTTTCACACGAGCATTGTGCAGTATCTAATCTATATTTTAATAGCTTAGCAAGGCATGACACCAAGAACAATGTCCAATACCCATCATGCAGCAGGCCCCCACATGCTTGGCAACTGATTCATCACCAAGCAGTGTAATCTGCTTTCCCAGTCTCCCCTGCTGGCTGGGGAAGGAGCTAGAAATGCCTCACAGCACGGGAAAAGCCTGTTTGAAGAGGAGAATGCGGGCATTGTTTCCTGGAGAAATATCCTCTTCTTCATCTCCTGCATCAAAGAGATGATTGCTTCAATCAAAATGATCTCAGAGCCAGTAGCATCAGAACAATGGCCATGTTTTCTGACCAGCTCTAGGATGGCCTTTGAGAGAGTCATGTGACTGTGGCCAGGCTCACCCTGGCAATCTGTCATGTGGAGACCTCCACTGAGGGATGCTGTTCTTTTAAAGTCTGAAGTAGCCATGGTTATCAAAAGATGGGGTCCCTCAATGTTCCATTATGAGAGAGAGGGGCCCACCAGCCCTGCCCCACCCTGAGGATATATAGCAGCTAAGGGTTGTTGGGCAAGAGGGACTTCTTAGGAGGCTTAGCTTCTCATAAGTCAGCCACGCCCCTAAAGCAAACCCCTTCTCATGCTCCTGTAAGGAACCACAATTAAACTTACTACTTCTCCAAGCTACACTTGGGTGAATCTTGTCTTTGGCCTGCAGTTGGTACTCAGTCTGGCCTAAGTAGACATTGGTTCAGGTCTCCTCAGGAAACGTTATTGCAACACTAACACAATATTCCAGAAATGAAGATCAGACAAAGCAGCCCTGATACCTTCTAAAAGTCATAGTTTCCAGGAAATGGCAGCTTTTCAAACTGACTGTCACTATTAGACATTGTTATTGACATCATAAATTAGTGTAGCCGATCCGTCAGAACCGACTGATTCCCCCGTATTGGTGTGCTAACAGAACTCAGTAAGCACTCAGGTCCTCGGTGTGAATGCGGTTTTCGCACCGATTCCAGGATCCAGCTAAGACGCGAGGTGTCAGGTGTTGGTCATTCCTTCACGTCCTGGCTGTGACTGTTTCTCAGCTCTCAGGATGGAGTTTCGTCCTGGAGCACCAGGAAATGACAGTGCTGATGACATCTGGCCATCAGGCTCAGGGTAGAGTTGGTCAGGCTGTCTGCTCACGCATGGTGCCTTTCCCATACTGTTTCCTTCGTCCACACATTAAAAATGGATTTTCCTAATCATTCAGCGTTCTTCTACACACAGATCTGCCTGACTATTCAAGTCGGTATGGGTTCACATAAATTACTGTATTCAGACTGCTATTAGATATTGTATTATATATTTTGTTCCCACTGTTCTACCTTTTGCTATTGGTGACCTCCAATGACTCCTGGATTATTTCTTCATGTGCCAGTATTCACACTGAGACCTTTGTTGGGCATAATGTGTTTAAGGGACACTCTTATTTCCTAACCCTACAGGGCGCTCCAGGCTCACCATGGAATTTCTTTCTCATTATTCCCGTCTCAGAACTCTAACCATGAGCAGCCATGGCAAGGTGTGGGACATGGTGTCAGAGTAAAATGTCCTTTGTTCTGGAGAAAGCGTCATCCCAAAACCCCAAACCATGCCACACACTTTGATTTTCATTGAAGGCTTAGCAGGAGGGCACTATCCCCCCAGGCGTCATGGTGATGGGGGAGGAATCAGACCCTGGCAGTAGGGGTCTCCTCTTTTTTGCATTCTGCTTTGTGGTTCTATATGTTGTCTGCCAAGGACATAGATACCAAGACAGAAGATCTTCTAAGCCTCTAATGCAGCGTGGTCAAGATGTTGGGACACTGTGGTCTGAGCCTCTGGTGCGGTGGTGTGGCTGAGATTTTGAGGCACTGTGGTTAGCAGGTGGTGATGAAGGCAGGAGGGTTATCTGTCTTGGTTGACCCAGTCTCTGTACCCTAGGCACCCTTCTGCTTGTCTTCAGTCCCTTTGAAAGTCCCATATACACAGACATCTACAATCAGAGGTCACCCAGCCTGTCCACCCATGAACCCCCAGCGTCATCACAGCTCCCGTTTTGTGGCCCCTGAAGAAGCCCTGGATGTACTAATTTCCCTCCACATTCAGCTAAATTAACTCAGCAGACAGCAGCGGGGCTGGCGCTTTGCACTCTAGCAGGGCTGGTTTAGAGCCATCGCCATTACCCTTAAATGAGGCCCTGAAGGGAAATTTAATTCACATCCCAAACACTGCTCCACTGTGGACTCAGGGGTGTGATTCCAGGGGAGGTGAGATGTAGAGGTTTAAAAATAAGTCCGGTTCCATCCATCTTCCTGCAGACAACACGCTTTTATTCTCCACTCTAGGCAGGGGACTCCATGCACACACCACGTGCTGCGTCTTCTTTACCATCTGCGGATAGACACCTACAATGGTTCTATAAATCAGCGCTGTGAGCAGGGCGCACTCAACATGAATGTCCAGGCGTCTCTGCGCTGTGTGGACTCAGAGTCCTTCAGGCACATACACTGGAAGAGGAGTAGAGCTGGGCTGTCCTATAACAAGACAAGGCAGACTCAGGAAGTTGAGTGTGTTTGTCCTCTCCTTGTGAGTCCTACAGTGTACAGAAACGCATAAAGTCACACAGACTGGAAGCAGGGAGTATGGACGTCAGTGGGAGGAAAGGGGAGGGGAGGAGGGGGAAATGCAAAGAGCTGAACATGGTTACATTTGAGAGGAGTGATCTTGGGGAAACCCATGCTCAGGTGCAATGAACTCACAGGAATGATGTTTGATGAAGTGTTTGCTCTTTCTGGGGTGAGAGCTGCCTTACTCCACCACTGGGGGCAGCCCCTTCACAAGTATCCCCACTCCGCCTGCAGGTTAAATGTAAATACTAGGTATTTAAAGTAACCGGAAGTCCCAATGTTTACGTTTCAGTTCCAACTTTAGTCCCACTCAGCTCTAAGACCACCTTCTGTTCCTGCCTGGATTGTCATAAATACGTCCCAGGAGTGGCGGGACTGTCTTCCTGAACTGTGAGCATTCAACAAAAGGATTGAGGCTGGAAGAGAGGGAGCTGCGCCACAGTGTTAGGCAAATTGCCAAGGCATGCCTTGGAATATTCCATGTATTATGAAATAGTGATCTATCTGTCTGTCTGTCTATATCTATCTATCTCTATCTTGCTCTATCTCTGTCTCTTCTTCTCTCCTTTCCTCTCCCTTCCTCCCTCCCTCCTTCCCTTATCTCCTCTGACATAAAGAGAGGTTAGCATCTGGACATAGGAAGTGTGCAGCAAGCTGTTTGAGCAGTTCATCATTTAGGATCAATTTGGGGACGTGTGCATTTCTGTACATGAGGTGCAATGTTCACGTGCACTTGTCCATGCAAGTGTTTGTAGAGGCCAGAGATCGACCAGTTAAATCCGTCTGTCACTCCCCACCTTATTTTTAAGATAGGTGCGCTCACTGAACCTGGAGCTTGCATTTGGCTTAGCTAGCAGGTCAGCAGGCCTCTAGAATCCACTAGCTTCGGGTCCTTCTGTCTCTGTCCCCAGCACGGGAGTTTATAGATGAGCAAAGCCACACCTGGCATTTTCATGCGTTCTAGAGATTTCATTCAGGTTCTAAAGTCTGTACAGCAGGCACTGGGTCCTATGAGCCGTCTCTCCAGCCCCTACTGGGATTATTTCTTTATGGAAAAGGGAAGCCATCATTTCTCCCTTGCTTGTTCATTTTGAAACAACTGTGCAGAATTAAAAAATCAGAAGAGAAAGATGCACAGGAAAGAACATATAAGCAAAAAGAAAAAAGAAAAATAAAACACCTAAGCAGAAATAGATACATATTCTAAAATTATAAATTTCATATATATATATATATCATCTCAAAAAAGATATATTCTACCATAAATCAACAAAGTGACTGATAGGGAAGGTTGGCACGGGTCATTACAGATTTCTAATCACTTGGCTCTTTTCATACCCAACTCTCCTGATGTAGATGTCCCAGAGGGAGGATCTTTAAAAGTAAACCATTTTCTATGACATGGAGCATACAGGTTCCTGGGGCAGGGAGACCATGTAGCTGGCGATCAACTTCTGCTGAACTGAGGTGAAAGGGATCCTGGCCAGTGCCTGTGCTCTGCAGCAAATGAGATACACAGGTTTGCATCGGCTCCCTGTGCTCAGCTGCAATGGCCACGAAGCCAGAGACCTGGTTACCTTTCTACTGCCCTGATGAAACAACATGGCCAAGTAAACTTATAAAAGAAGAGTTTAATTTGGGCCTCATGTTTCTAGAGTAAAGCAGGACTAATCAAAATTCAAAGACTGAAATTGGGGTTCAACCTGAAAACCTGAAAAGCAATCAGCCAACCACTGGCTCTTACATCAGGCTCACCCCAAAATGGTAATCCTGCCTCCAGAAGCCTCAGAATGATTGTGACTGAGATCTTTCTCCTCCCATTTTGTAATCCTCTCTAGAGCTGGAATTAAGGGCATGCATCACTGGGATTAAAGGCATGAACCACCCAGTTTCTATGGCAAACTAGTGTGGCTATTGGGATTAAAGGTGTGTGTCATTGCTGGCTAGTCTGTAAGGCTGGCCAGTGGGGCTGTTTTACTTTCCTGATCCCCAGGCAAGTTTTATTTATTAAAATACAAGTGAAATGTCACTAAAGCAGAAGGTGGGAGCCTAGGATCGTTATGGCAGGAAACACAACAGCAGGCAAGCCGATATGGCACTGGAGAAGTAGCTGGGGGCTTACACTTGATTCGCAGGCAAGAGGCAGGGAGCCAGCTGGGAATGGTGTGGGCATTTGAAACCTCAGAGCCCACCTATAGTGCCATATCTTCTCTACAAGAAGACCACACCTCCTAATCCTTCCCAAACAGCTCCATATGTTAGGGACCAAGCATTCTAATATGTGAGCCGATGGGGGTCATCTTTATTCAAACCACTACAGTTGTTTTATTTCACCACATATGAGACCCCTAAACTCTAGCATTGATTAACGTGAGTCCCTTGCTCGGCTCAGTAGTTTGGGATCGAGCTGCAAGTTGAAACTGAAATCCCACCGAAGGCTTGGGTCCATAAATAGAGGCAGCGGTCATTTCGTGCTGGTGAAAAGTTCTGGGTGGTTAACCAGAGTGTCAGAAAGATGTCCGTCTCTGATGCCGATGAGCTCTGTCCATGTGACCCCTTTCAAAGACCCACAGAGCAGAGGGCTCCCTTCCAGGGTGAGCTGCTGCAGCCATTGACACCGATTGTCAGTCTGATAGGATCTAGAATCACCGAGAAGACAAGCGCTTGGGCATGCCTGGGAGGAAGTTTCTAGGTCAGGAATGGCACCCATCTTCTCTTGGGCCAACTTCTGTTCACATGCAGAGCAGGTTCAGAGAGTGGCACTGTAGAGAACGGGGAGCTTCAGATCCCACCAGTACATCTGCCCCTCGGGCTGCTGCGGAAAGCAGGGCAAGACAGCAAGAAAGGAGGGGTTGCCACCTCAGGCTCTGGCCACAGAAGCATATAAATGAGGCCAGTGTCTGGGCTCCATCCTCCTCTGTGCAGAAGGCCCGGTTGCTGATGGAGAGGAGGTTACAACCAGTAGAGTGGAGGCCCCACCCACATGGAGAGAAGCCCATGCTCCTTGACCAGGGAACATTCATTACCCACATTCTCACCAGGTGCTTCTACTTTAAGGAGGGTATATTTTCACCCTGCTTTAAAAAAAAAATACAATACATCTGAGAATCCCTTAGCAGCTTTGGGTGCCTTGGTGAGAGTATAAAAGAAGATCTCCTAAGATTCCATTTTCTTTCTTTCTGATATTAAGCAGAGAAAGCAATTTGAGGTTCCCAGGGCATATTTCAGGGGCTGCTGGGGATTTCAGAAGAGAGTGTGTAGCACCAAGATTTGATCAGAACTGGAAAGACAGCTTCTCTCTCCCTCCTTAGGAGCACTGGGCTACATTAGAAGTCTTCAGACAACCCTCCTCCGGTTCTACTGCCTGAGGGTCCTCAAGAGCTTCAGACAGAGCGTCTAGGCTTTGGTCACCACACCAAGCCAAAACTTGTCACCACAGAGGCTCCGCTGGAGCAAGCTTGAGTAGCACAGAGGGACCCTGCTCCAGAGAAGGGCGCAGGGATGCTTCCCTGGTTCGCTTTAGTTTGTACTTGCATGGTCATCTCCTCTGTTAGATGTAGAAATGAAACATCCATTTGAAATGGAAATAATCGACACTCCCAGTCTTCGGGCCCAAAGATGACTGTGCTCTTGGGAGAGCTCTCTCTCTGAACCTTTCCCTGTTTCCCCATGTATTTGAGGAAAGGAGAGAGCCAGGCTGTGATACTCAGCTGTGATTCCAACACTTTGCAGGCAGAGGCAGAAGGATCATGAGATCAAGGCCTGGGCTGTGTCCCACCATGATTCAAAACAAAGTGATAGAAGCAGAGAGCTCGCAGCAGGCTTCACTACATACAAAGTGAGCTATGAGAGGCGGACTCAAGTGCTGTCTCGAGTGGAAACTTCACCACCCGGAAAGAGTGAGCAGGGAAATGGAACAAAGATGGGAGAATGTACTGAAGCCTAGAGAACTCCAAAACCCTGGGGGACATATGAACACACAAGTACGCAACACACAGAAAACACACATGCATACACTTATACACAATGCACACACAAAAACACAAACACAGCATTCAAATACTCATGATATACATCACATACAAAGCACACACACACATATACACACACACACACCACTACCACCACCACCGCTGCAACCATCATAAGAATTACAGATAGAAGGAAATGGTCCAGGATGGGAAGATGGTTCAATTGTTCAATTCATAAACTGCTTGCTTGCAAGCATCAGGACCTGAGTTCAAGCGCCAGAACCAACAACAATAAAAGAAACCTCTGGGTATGGGACTTGATCTTGTAATCCCAGCACTGGGGTGGCGTTGGTGGTGACAGAAGGACCCCAGCAATGTGCTGACCAGACAGTCTAACCTAACGGGTGAGCTGTGGGCCAGTGGGAGACCTGACTCCAGTTTCATGGCAGGGAACAGGAAGCAACAGTTAAGATTGCCCTCTGACCTCTGCAGGCACACACATATGAGAACAATCATATTTTAAAACAATAAATATGTTTGTTTTAAGAAAGTTAGAACCACACATAATAACCCACCCTCCACAGTAACAGTCCTGCCCTTCTCCCAGGGTCAAGGACTCAACACAACAAAGCCAGAAGTTCGGGTCTGAGCCACTGCATAAGCCCAGCTGAAAGATTCAATTAGACAGGAACATGTGAACACACTTTTGCAGGAACAAAACCTTCCGAGATTCTGTCCCCAAAAGGTGAGACGTAATGAACGGAGTCTGTGGAATACAGAGATACCAAATCAGTGCACAAAACCAACGCGTTCCTATCTGCTAATGAGGTACCATCTAAAAGGAAAATCGCAAAAGCAATTCTGTCTAGAACAGCATCACAGAGAACAAAGTACTTAGGAATTAGCTTAACTGAAGAGGTGAAAGGCACGGAGAAAGCCATAGAACATCACAGAAGCTTGCTCTGCTGTGATAAAATACTCAGACTGTAAAGCTCGCCTTTTCAACCCTTTTAATGCACAACATTCTCATTGCTGTCCAGCCAACTTCCAGAATGGTCTTCTCCCTCCTCCTTCTCTCCTTCCATCCACACCAGCTTCCCCCTTCTTTCCTCTAATGCCTTTTCCCTCCCTCCCTTCCTCTTCTCTCTCCTCCTCCTTATTATCCCCAAGATGGACACTCAGAGTTTGAAATTCCGTGAGGAAAGCCTTCCCTCTTGAAGCCACTGCCTCTAGCTCTGCTGTGAAATGGCCTGAGAAGGTTAATGCTGCCTCTTGGAATGTCAACCGAAGCTGGCGGCTGCCTGTCACAGCATCGTCACTTGGACAGTGTCCCCATTTCAGGATGGAACCTTCTCCAGACCTTGCCGGGCACAGTGCAGGACTCAGGTTCAGGACGGATACACTAAGCATGTGAGGCCAGGTCACAGTCATGGGTTAGGATGACAGCAGCCTGCTTCATTGCCGTAGCCGAGGGAGATGCTGATGTTTGTAAAGACTCTGGGCTTTTCTTTCTATGGAAGAACATAAGCGCAAGAGAGGGGAAAAGACAGGTTCAAAGGAAACCAGCTGCTTGGTTTGATAAATGAATCACAGATCTAGAAGACTCTTGCTGTCACTTGTTGCCCTAGGCCGGAACTCTGGATAGATGCAGACCCTGTCAGCATTGTTGGGCCCTGCACCACACACCTGGCTGGCTGCGCCTCTTCCTGGACCTCATTTAATGATTCATTCAGCTCCTGGCAGACGGTTGCTTTTACTCACACTACAGAATAAACACTCAGAGTTTGTGCAAAGAGATGCCTATTTCTGTCCACAAAACACGATTCAAACAAGAGAAAAATGAACTCATTATTAGCCCTCCTCGGGCTGCGCAATAAGGTACGAGGAAACCAGGCTGAACCTTACAGGTGTGATTAGTTAAATCAGGCCGGGCCTCCATCTTGCCAGTTCTCTTTGCGGTTAGCTGGGAAGAATTCTGGCCCCTGGTGATCACATTATGTGTGTGAAGAATTCTTCCCTCGGTCATCAGTTCTCATCATGGGTCTAGAGCACACTGCAGTCAGGAAAGATGCCCAGGACATCTAGGAACTCACTCATCCGTGGGAACTCACAGACTCGAGCGCCTGCCTGCTCTGCCGTGTCTGCATGCAGGCAAATCCCCCTTGGAGGAGTGTGACAGAGTCAAGGATAAAACAGTGGGGTGACCTCTATCTTCATGGGGACCCAGTTCTTTCAGTAAGGAGAAAAACAAGCCAGGCATGGACTCCCAGGTCTTGGTCCTAAACCAGTTCTACTCTCAGAGAATGTCTTGTCTCCTGAAATGCACTTAATTGCTCTGAATTTTTGTTAAATTGGTACAGAACAATTTATCATTCTCACTATATGGACGGAATACATCGGGATTGTTTGACTTCAATACATGCATGTATTGATTTCCATGACAAAACGTCTCATTCCATTGTCCCGGAGGCCTCTTCAATTACAAATGTTAACAAGAAAATCACTACTCCCTGACCCTAAAATGCTCATCTCTGGTCAATGTCACCGACAGCAGAGGGGTTCTAACGTTCACCACTGAAGACTGGTTTCAACTTCCATGAGCCACTCTGAAGTCACCCATGTCCTGTGGTCCAAGAACTTCTTACCTTCCTGTCCCAACTGCACCTACCCTAACCTGCACATCTGTGAACTCTACTAGGAGAGAGGGGCTGAGCTGACCTGCTCACAAAGACACAGAAACACATGTCGCACGCACACACATACACACCCTCTGGCGTACACACCACATGCATATGTGCACACATTTGCACACACACAAGCACATGAACCACAGTTGCAGCATACTTGCATGCTCATGCATCCTCAGATACTCAAATCCAGACACCTACCAATACACAGCAACTCATTCACATATGTACCATGGATACACTTCTCACACAGAGACACGTGCATTCACATAATCTGGTGCATGCACACACTTCTCACACGAATGCATGCACACACACATACACACTCGCACACGCACATCCAGGCACCCCATGCACACCCTCTCACACCTGCACACTCTCACACGCATTCCAAGGGACTGGCAAGGATTCAAGCCCTTGCCTGACTTTGAGCTGAAATCTCCAACTTGTTCTGCTGTGATCTGGAGGCCTGTTCACTTATTCATGATCAAACATCAGGTAAGGGGCTGCCTCCCCCAAACAAAGGCTTGTGTGCAAGAAACCGGATGCTCACCCCTGGGTGTCCCTTCTTCCTGGCAGAGAGCTGACAGCAAAGCCAGAGAACGGAAGAGGCATGATCTTGCTGTAATATTTATAGTGTTGAGATCAGCACGAGACCAGAGAAAGGCTTGGGTGTGACCCGGCTTCTCCTAGGAAAGAGGAAAGACAGGCTTTGGGGGAGAGGGATGATGCAGCGTAAACCCCTTGTGCGGACTGGTGCTGCGAGGGGCTTTACTTCCCTACCTCTGCTCAAGCAAAACCTCCCTACCTCCCACCTCCTGTGTCTTTCCCAGCTGAAACGTTAGCATTGAAAATTCTCTTTTGTGTCGGGTTCCGGGAGAGCAGAGACCATCTGCAGCACTTCACTGGCTTTCCTCTGGTTCTTTGCAATTTTTGCAAGCTATGAAACTGTGTGCAAAGTCCCCACAACTGCAGTTTCCACTTGCGAGAGAAGGAAAGCGAACTGCCGTGGGGGTATAGAGCACTCGGGCTTGCCCTTCTTTACCTCATACCTTCGTAGGAGTGCAGACCCTGGCTCGCCAGCTCCTGTTCATCTGACGCAGGTGCTTTCCACGTCACCCGTGGTACCAACCTGCTATTGATTATTTTTAGGGAAAATTGTGAAGGTTTCCCATATGCCTTCAGAACTGTTGTTCTCTGGAGGACAGTCTGCAGTGTGAACAGGTGGCTGCCTGTGTGTGGGAGTGAAGGGGGCGGGGGTATCTCCTGGGCTGAGGCTCAGAGAAATGCAGGCCAGGTGTGGAGCTGTGCCCTGGATACACAGGAAAGAGAGCACTTAGCCTGCCTCTACCAAAGACTCTTAGTAAAGCAAGAAAGTGTTAAAAACTGGGAGGTGAGATGCATAGACACCCGTGTGTTTAAAGCAAAGATGGTGTCCACATGGCAGCCACTGGTGCAGCAACTGTCAGCAGGGCAATGTTACCTCTGCTAACACATATGGCTGCACCAGTCAGCCCAGGAGGCAGGAGTATGTCTGCCCACTGTGAGTATGGCACTTCCCTCAAATCATCCCAAAGGACTGGGCTATAGAGCCCAAACATGAACGTTTAACTGTCTAATTTTAGAACCTCAAGTCTCCATAGCATCCCACTCTCTCTGCACCCCAGGACGCCTGGGGGAGAGTGGGCAGAAGTCAGGGCTTCTATTTCCCAAACGGATAAGAGAAAGATTTTATTAATTTTATTTTATGTGCATGAGTGTTTAGCCTGCATTTGTATATATGCACCATCTGTGTGCCTGGCTCCTGCAAAGGCCAGAAGAGGGCATCAGATCTCCTGGAACTGGACTTACAGGCAGGTGTGAGGGGCCCCATGGGTGCTGGGAAGTGAACCTAGGTCAGACCCTGAAAGACCAGCAAGCGTTCCTATCCTCTGAGTCATCTCTCCAGTCCTTCCCTGGATTTTCACCTGGCTTCATCTCTGTCAGTCACACTCCTTTACCCTTGATTATTTTCCCTAAGTTAATAATAAAAATAGTTAGAAAAATGTGACTAAGAGAAAGGAATTATGGGTATGTGATCCCACCCGCGAATACATGTGGAACAACTCTAAGGGGAAACCATGCATAAGGTACCCAGACATAGGACAGTCACTAAATGAGATGGAGAAGACGTAGCCAATCACACTTCACCCTGCTCTGCTTTCATCCTGAGAGTTTGCAGAATGAACTGGTCAAAAACGGATTCCGAATCTTCAAGCAGAAGTTCTCTTATGAAACAGGACCTCCCCAAGGTTGTGAGCAGAGCACCGACGGGCGTGAGGGGTGGCTACCAGAGAGCATGCAGAGGGTGCTAGCTATCCCCAGGGCCTCGCGCAGTGAGCATGCACCATGTACTTGAGTAGCTGACTTGTGGAAGGAGATCATAGCTATTAGTGTACCTGACAGCTTCCCAGAGTCACCTGGAGGAGAGAGTCTTGATGAAGATTTATCCAGATCAGGTTGGCCGTCCACAAGTCTTTGGAGGATAGTCTTGCTTTTCATCAGGGTATCTGTCATCACAACAGAAATGACACTAGAATGGAGGTCCTTGGATAGCAGCCATCCCCTTTAGACCACGTAGCCTGAATAAGGCTCGCGCTTGCTGCATCTTCTGGTTTGCAGGAAGTCTCAACCAAACTTCAGGTCAAGCAAGTGAACAGCCCACTTTGTTCTTGTATTTAAAATAGAAAATACTCAACTCAGAACTCCTGTCCTTACAAAGGCCCACTCCCTGCTCTGGCCTCTCAACTCCAGGTTCCTGTTCATTGACCCCAGAGCCCAAGAGAAGCCGTCACCCCCACAACAATTAAAAAGATTGACTGCCTATTAGCACAGGCACTGTGGTATCAGCTCATCTGAAATTAAACGGGAGAGATTTCGTTAAGGCTGTTTTGTTAAGCAAGCAAAATGTAAAACTTCCTATCTTTAGTGATTGATCAATGACCTTTTAAAGGACCCTGCTAAATGGAACAATTGAAGAATGTTGGAGCAATTAAGGAGCTTTTGCAAGGCAGTCCACTTATCAAAATGACTTGGAAGATCTCAACTGGATCGTTGCCCTGTATGCCTTACCACTGTCAAGCCAGATCCAACAGCCCCAAGAAGACTATTTTAGACACATCAGCAAAATGCCACCCTGAACTTTAGTAGCAATTACAAGTGTAACATATTGTCTGCATTGAGCTTTGGACTGAACTGCCCCGCGCTCTTCGATCTGCACCCCCAGTTACCCAGCAGATCCTTCTCTTGCCTTCTGTTTCCAGCATTCGCTGCTCCCATGAGCATTTTTTTCAGATAAATGCCACAGTGTGGAAAGGATACAAGCTAAGTCAGCTAAGGCATGCGACAGTAAGGCTTTCTTTGAAATAGCCATTGCTCCTGCACACCGGAATCAGAGGAAAGAGCCTACCCAACCCTTGTGTTTTGAGCCGGTGAACTGCCCTGAGTACCAGATTTCCTTTCTCCTTCCTACTCAGGCCCCTTTTCTATTTGATAAAAATGAGCTTTGTCAGATGCAAACATTGGCGATATTTGTGGGATGCCAGCACTCAGGCAGAGCCGTGAGACACAGCCCCGGATTCTCTTCTCTAGACTCAGGCCTGGGTCTCTGACTCACACCATGTCCATCATATCTGCAGCTGGGTCTGTTAGGCAAGCACACCGTCTAGGGTGTCGAGCTATGAATGGGTTATGAATTCATACCTGGCTTCAAGCAAGCTCAGAAACACTTGGTGAGTCGACTGTGCCTGCCTGTGGCTCACCTTCCCGTTGTGGCTTTTGCAGCACCGCTGTAACTCGGCTGTTTGTAGTTGCATCGTTTGGTTATTTTTGACCATATTCATCTGGGATGAGATTGACCATGATCTCACCATCCATGTTCGCTGTTTGGAACACTTGCTTGCTGTGTGCCCTTCACGGCGGTTCCACATAGGAGACTCCAGTTGATTCCCAAATCCTCCTACTCTGACCTTTTCTAGGCAGATGCTCTGTAAACTTCTAATCTCAGGTACTAGCAAGTATCTGTCTAAGCCAGTGGGGCACACACCTTTCATCCCAACACTGAGTTAGAGGCTGGCCTGCTCTACAAAGAAAGTTCCTGGACATCTAGGGCTACACAGAGGGACTCTATCTCAAAAAAAAAAAAAAAAAAAAATCAACAAATGTTAGTCTGTTTCTACCCCTGCTGTTTTTCATCTTCTAGAAGAGTGGAAATGAATCGTACTAGATGTGACCTATTGGCTAAACACCTTCGCTTCAGCAAATGTGATTACGTGTCATCCGGTCTGTGTCCCTTTCATTGCTGAGTGGATTTACTCAGAAGAGCTGGACACAGATGTCCTAGTTTTCTCTCCATCGCTGTAATAAACACCATAAACAAATCTAATTTGGGGAGGAAAGGGTTTATTCCAGCTTAGAGATCCCACCATGGAGGAAAGTCAGGGCAGGAATTCAATGCGAAAATTATTGGAGACACTAGTAGCTTGCTCCCCATGGCTTGTTCAACCCTGCATCCTTATGCAACCCGGGACAACCTGCCCAGGGGTGGCATCACCTACAGTGGGCTGGGTCCTTTCAAATCAATCTTTAATCAAGAAAATGCCCCCCACTTGCCTACAGGACAATATGATGTCATTACAACCATAAAAGTAATTAATAAAGCATGTCCTTCTCTGTGTTACACTGCATGGGTCGCTGTAGCTTCAGAATAAACAACACAAAGAATCTGCTCCCAGTGGATCTTCTGACTAGGTTCTTTTGGACTAATATGGGCTATTAGAATTATTTTACTTTTCCACATGAACTTTAAAATCCATTTGTCAATTTTTGAGATTCTGATTGAGAATCAATATGGTCTTTGAATGTAACTCAGTGCAGAGTGCTCGGTGAGCATTGGCAAGGCCCTGAGTTCCATTCCCAGCACCATCAACATTAGATAAATCCTTTGCTGGAACCTCTCATCCTGGATCTTAACTGGGAGAGATTGGGAATCCTCCATTCTCTATGAGACACTTCTGAAAGTGGCTCATCTGTGTTGATCCTTAGAGACTGAGCTGGCCTTATATTCTTGTCTCAGAGATTGAACTAGCCTTGCCTTCTTAGGTTTAAAACAAACATGTTGGTTCTGCATTGTGCATCTGCTCTGGGAATCTTGGGGTCTGGGATAGAGGGCTGCGGTGTGGAGGAGTCCTTTGCTATTTCTGCTCATGTGCTGCCCAAAGGGAGACAAAGACATTTGTTGGTTTTCACAGTAGTTCACGGGTCTTCTCTTTACTCCCTTCCTCCCCAACACTTCCTTTCTGCTGTTGAATTTCCCTCTGCTCTCTTCAGACCAGTGGTGGGAATGAAGTTGGGACAACACTGAGGTGTAATTTTCAATGTTCCTAACATGAAGATATACAACTGTGGCAACCATTCAAGCAACGCAAGGAGTGATATTGAAGAAAAAGGAAGAGGAGGAGGAGGAGGAAGAGGAAGAAGAGGGCAGGGAAAAGGAAAGAGGTGAAAGTGAGTGAGGAGGGAGAGGAAGAGAGAAAGATGAAAAGAAAAGGGGAATAATGGGAGGAGAGGAAGGGGAACAAAGAAAAAAAGGAGGAGAAAGGGGAGGAGCAATAGCAATAAGAGAAGGGGGAAGGAGGAGTCAGATAAAAATTAGGAGGAGCAAGGATAAAAGGAGGAAAAGAAAGAGGAAGCAATGAGCAGGGGAGAAGTCCCCACCCACACTCCCCAGCTGGCTCTGGGACCAGGGTTTGTCTTTAGGGTTTCGGTGCCCACATTTGCATGCAAGCTGACAACTAGAGAAATCCCAGACTCAGTCCTGGGAGAGAAAAGAAAAACAGGCGGCCACACCACACCTTGCCTGTCCCCGCTCCTCCGCTCCTCCGTTAGCTGTCATCCACTGGTTTTTCTGCAAGCTGGCTATTGTCATTTGTACCCTTTTTAAGTGTTAAAGCCAGGCTCAGGGGTAGGGGTGGGGTGTCCCTAGCTGTCAGGTTTATATTCTGTGGGAACCTGCTCTTCTCAATTCGGATCTTTTAAACTGTAATATGGGGTTATTTCTGCACCCCGAGATCTACTCCATTAGTACATCAGCACTCTGCTTCCAGGGCTGAAAGTGATAAAAAAAAATTCAATAGATACCGTTGGGTGAGGGCTGTAGTTTTCATTGCGTATTAAAGAGCCATTAGCTGTCTCTGCCTGTCATCTCTGAGAAATGCTAACATCCACCGCATGTCACTTAGGAAGCCAGAGGAAATATCCGGTCTCTAAATCTGTCTTCAGGGATGGAGTTACTAGGGACTGGTCACTAGGGATCCTGCCCAGCACTCAATGTAATACATAGTGAAGAACGCAAACATAATTAACACATAAGCCACAGATTATGTGCTGCCAAAATTACTCATTTTAATATATTTTTTTCAAAGTGACAAAATTGCCCTGAGGACATGCTAGAGCCAGCTTGATAAGAAAACACTATAAATAGAGAGGGAATAAATCAGGGTGTTGAGTTTAGAAAAATGAAAAAAAAATAGATGTCCCCAACCCCAATTTTATAAGTGCTTCCTTGTCTGTTGGCAATAAGTTATTGCAGGATATGGATACAAACTACACACACACACACACACGAATACTTCACACAAGCCTCGTTCAAATATAAAATATTTCCAATCATTGATGACTATCAACTACACTTTCAGCTCACACCCAGTGCACACATGCACACAACACAGTCAAAAATCCATCCAAATGTAAAATATTTTTAATATATTCATAAAACACAGACTATGGCAGGTTGTTCACCTAATAAATCATTCAGCAGATAACCAAAAGCAATTAACCTACAGACACAGGTAAGATTAGAGCAAAGAGTCCAACTCTACTTCCCAGACTGAGAACCTTTCGAAGTTAAGACAAAAAGGCAGAATGGAGACCCAGCATCCAAAATTAAAACCAGATGTTTGCAGTCTTTGCCGCCCGTCATGAATGCCTGCACCTCCTGGAGACAGAGGCATTCATACAAAGCCCTACAAGACCCTGAGCTCTGAAACTAAACACCAATGCATTTAACCACCAGAAAAGCACAAACATGTGTCGGTACAGCGCACACAAAGAAAGACACCGTCTCAGAGGAAGGACCGGAGTAAGGCTTCCAACTTATAAAACACAGGCACCTCACTCTTCCTACCTCAGATGTGACATGTATATGTTCCAAATTGTTCTATTTTGGAGAAACACATACTCAAAAACACGGAATAACTGCTGCCCTCTGAGGGTGAGATCCACCTGCCTCTAGCTGGTGGAACACTCTGAAAGGGGGGCAGAGTGGGTCAAGGGCCTTCAGCATTAAATCCGAGGAGTGGCTAACACACTTCCCTTTGACCAGCTAATGAGGGTCAGGAACTGGTCTCTAAGTGAAATCAGGCGACCATTGCCTGAGCTCTGGAGTGCCAAGCCTTTCACACGCACAGCTCAGAAGTGTAACTGTGGCCCAATCCTCACCTTTAGACCTTATTTAAACTGGTGATTGTTCCTACAGTGAGAATAAAGTACCTACTCAGTGTTTGATCAAGGGAGCCATTAACACCACAATCACTGGACTCATAGAGTCAAGAGGAAAATCGTAACATTACCGAGCATGTGTGATGGCCACAGTGCAGGGGTGGAAAGAGGGCATTCAAGACTGCTCAGGGGGAAAGAATCATCCGGGGGCATGTGGCCTGTACTGCTCAGAGGGTAAGACTCATCCGTGGGCATGTGGCCTGTACTGCTCAGGGGGAAAGAATCTTCCGTGGGCATGTGGCCTGTACTGCTCAGAGGGTATGCCTGTTCAGGAGTGAAGAAGACAGTTGTCCACACAGGAAACACCACTTTCATCAGGAATGTCTGTATGTACACCTCAAAAGGCCAGACCTAAAGATGCTAAGTGTATGATTTTTTCATTGACTGACTGGAGTATTTATTTTAACTTTATATCACTTCCCCCTGCCAACACTGTCTGACTCTGTCTTCTAGCAATCGAGAGTCTCCTGGACTAGCTGAGTTCATGGCCAAGTACAGCCTTAAGGGTACAAGAAAACTTGACATTCCGTGGTGACCAGAGTATTGCAACAATGACCATGGATAGCAATGCTGTTCTGTGCTACTCAGACATCCCTTTCCTGGGCACTGACATCATCTCTACCAAGGTGCACCTTCTGAGGTATGTGCATATGTGTGTATTTGTATGATATATAGGTACATGATATATGTGTATGTGTGAGTGTTTTGTGTGTAATATGTGCTGTGTGTGATTGGTGTGTTATGTGTGGATATGCATGATATGTAGAGTCTGCATGAGTCTACTGTTTGTTCCTACAGACATGTACACATTGCTATTGATGGATGCTTTGTTTTCTAAACAGGTTGTACATCGTGTTTGTACTGCGTCTTGAACTCCAGTCGCAGCACCCCCAATCAGCAGGAAGTAGCTAGAAAACTATGTCCTTGTTTCCCAAAAATGGATTATGAATGTTTGTGTGTTTAGAGTTTTGGTACAAGTTGTTATGGATAATGGTCAGAAAAAATTCTAAACAAAGGGAATAAGATTCAAGCTTCTTATTCTGAAAAGCATGTGTGTGTGTGGATTATGTATATTTGATGTATCAGTTCTGTTCCAATGGACAGAACATCAGGCAAGAGACAGCTCCTCAGAAGACCAGTCCCCAGGACACAGCAGAGACTATCTGCAAGTTCTTGGCCAAGTTCTGCATCAGAGACCTTTAGGAGGCTAGGGGAAATTTGGCATGGCATGCAGACTGGAGGTGTTGGGGAACAGGGGGGAGGGGAGCTAGTCTTGCTGGCTGTACTGTGGGATGACTTGAGATTTTTCTTCTTTATGATGGTTGGGAAAACACTGTCTATCCTGTAAAAACAGAACCATGAAGCTTGTTTTGATCAAGAGGGTAAATAATCTCTCAGGGCTGTGTTGCCAAGCTAAGGTGTTTAGCTGGTTAAGTTACTAAGCCCATTTTTAACTCATAACATCTTTGATTTATAGTGTGTTTATCTATATGCAATCCCACCTGAACTCTAGATCTGGAGGGTGGGGAAACCACATCCTGCAGCCCCCCGGGAGAATACTGAAAAACACGGAGCTTGACAGATGATGGCCCCTGAAAGATAAGGCAGACAAACAAAGTAAATTTGAAAGGAACACAATAACATAAATCCCTCTCAGGAACAGAAGACCCTTGAAGACAATTCAATGATTTCTCCTCTACTGGAGGAAAAGAAATCAATCCAGAATTCTGCACCTGGTCTAAAGACCTTTCAAGAGGAGCATTAAGTGATGATATTTCCAACCAAATCAAAGCCGAGACAATTTATTGCCAGCTAATTACAGAGGTAGGGACACAAGGAAAGCGCCTTGGGCTGCAGAGCGATGATAACAAATAAGAGCCTTGATCTACAGGAAAGAGGGAACCAGAACTAATAAACACCGGAGCGAAGCCGCAGAGCACGAGAGCTTCTATTTTCCCTACTCCGTCATTCTTTCTCCGAAGAGAAAATTACCTGGGAGATTCTCATAAAATTAAAGATGTTCTTACCCTCAGGTTCTGAAAACCTCAGTGTTTACCCAAAAGACACGAAAGTGAGAAAGCACAAAAAGTGTTTGAATATGTTTTCCAAAATAGCAAGCTCCTGGTGCTTGCCGCCGTCGAGGAGGTCGACCAGGCAGGAGGTGGGCAGAGGGGGCTCCGTTCAGGTCCTGCCCGCTGCTCCAGGTACTCAGCTTTCTCAAGCAGAAATAAAAACACATGAGCTCCTGGCACGGTAGCCTGAGTATCTCAAACGCCCGAGGCTGAACAGTGTCCATACCTAGATCCACATCCATGTGCTGTGTGGTTTCTTAGACAAAACTCCTCGGAGAAGACAGAAGCAGGGATGCTAGCTGCGTGTCTGTCACTGTTATTCCAAAGCCCTCACTCGGCATCCTAGCCACATTGCTGTTGCCATGATAAAACACACTAACAAAAAGACACTTAGGGGAGAGTGGCTTCATTTTCCTTCATAGCGCTAGGTAACAAATGCTCCATCACTGTGGAAAAAATGGCAGGAACTTGAAGCAGTTAGTCCTCTCGTATCGTAGTCCGGAGCAGGGAGCAATGAGCACGCACAGACTGGTACTCAGCTCACTTTCTCCTCTCTTGCACAGTTCAGGGACTGTCCCATGAAATGGGGCCTTCCACACTTAGGGTGGGTCTTCCCATGCCAATTTAGGAAGTCAAGACAATCCTCCACAGACATGCGCACAAGCCAACGTGATATAGACAATCCACCACTGAGGGACTCCTAGGTGATAAAGTAAAGCTTGCCACCTTGCTTGGGTTCTACAAAATTCAAGATTCAGTTCAGTGATAGCTAAGCCTCCACTTCTTGGTGTTATTCAGACTGTGTTAATAATCCTCCTGCCACTGGGTCTACTCCTGACCTGGGCCTCCCCACCTCCATGGTTCCCTGTCTAACTATCTAACTCAACTGATCAACCAGAACTAAGAACCTGGGGTTTGGTATTCCCAATACCTTCTCTTTTCACTACATCAGAAAACCCTTTCATGCCACACAACAGTCAGCGAATTCTCTCCCATCTCTGCTATGTACATCACTCAAAAACGTATTTCTATGACCCGCTTGCCATAGGCTGAGCAGTCTAAGCAAGCTACGACACACAAGCCAGTCATCACCTCTCCTCCATGGTCTCTGCTTCTGGTCCTGCATCCAGAGTCCTGCACTGAGCTCTTGCCTGAACTCTGTAAGTGATGGAATGGGATCTGGAAGTTGTAAGATGACATAAGCGCTCTCCTCCCCAAGTGACTTCTGGTTGGTGTATATGACAGCAGCAGAAAGCAGACCAGGATGTCCCCTAAGTGCCCAGGAAGCATTCCACCATGACTCCCAGCTTCTCTTTTATGAGTCCCATCATTTTGCTATAAAGAGAAAAAGTCACATGGGTGGGCTCCACTGGGAGCCTGACTCTTCGCCTTTTCCACATGATGAACACGATACCGTATTGATATCTATTGTTGTTTCTCCACAAAGTAGGCTCAGGTGGTGACAAAGGAGCCTTCAACTAAAGGATCCATGGGTGTCAAGCTGCATTTTCTTAGCAGGCTACTGACTAAATAATATGTTGGCCCTTAGGCAAATACTCTAACTGGAAATCCTTCCAGCAGGAGGGCTCTTGTGTTCCCAATCTCACCCCCAAAGCAGGGATGTTACAATTTGCAATTCAGAAAGTCTTTTACATCTTAGTAACCATGCATAAAAATTAATTCAAGCAAAACCTAATTTAGAATAATAATAACATGCTCTCCTAATGTTCCGACATTAATCATAGCTAAGACAGTTACTATAGCAGCACATTGGAATTTATTGAAATACCAGAATTCGATGGAAAGCAGACTCTCTTCGGAGAGCGCCGCTGTTGGTTTAAGTGAGGAGGAACGGGCAGCTTCTCTTTCCCAGGAACTAATTTAAGGTTCAGGGTAGACCCCGTCAGAAGTAATAAAGCTGTGTTTGCTCTGGGGGGGTAGTGACCTTTGTTTCTTATGATGAGATTAGCTCTAAGTTTGTGCTCTCTGCTTCAGCTTTTTGCTCATAGACAGGACGAGCCCAAATGATGGAGTCATGTTGAAAGAGAAGAAACACTGCGTGCAGGAGAGCCACTCCCCTTCTCAGCACACAGGGGAGCCAGCCCTCCCACCTCCCAAGGAAAAGCTAAAGCCAGTCTTCCAGGTCATAGTCCAAAGTGTAGATGTCACTGTAGTCAAGGAAAGCCTATGGACTTTCAAAACGCCTCGACCCACAGATGCTCTTCTGACAGCCAAGTGCTTAGTATCCCCACACTCACTCCATGGGTCCCCCCAGCTCAGGGGATGGTGGCACCCACATTTCAAGTCTTCCCCCTGTACTTGAATTTCTCCAAAAATGCTTTCAGATGCTCCGTCCAGAGAAGTTGACAAGGGAAGCTTAGCAGTCAGTCATCTACAAATAAACTCATCAGGTTATAAACTGTGGACTTGGGGCTCTTTCCCAGTGCCTAACTCTCTAGAGATTTCCCACACCTGATTAAATATATCAAAGAGCAATGTAATTTATTGCTGAGCTGTATTCCATCCTGCATATGCCTCTCAATTTATTTAAGCATTCGATCATTGAAAGACACATGGGTTTTTTTCTCCATTCTGGAGCCATTACAAGTAATGTTTCTATGAATATTCATACATGGGCTTTGTGCAAATATAAGATTTCGTTTCTCTGGGAGAAATGTCTGAGCGACTTTTCCGGATCACGTGATGACTGTGTAGACAGTTACAGGAGGCCGCCAAGCTGTTTTCCGGAGTGTCTCATGTCACGTTGCCATCAGATGCGGCGGAGGACTCAGTCCCAGCAGCCTCGCCACTGTGTCTCACCGGGATAGCTGAGCGTGGCTGAACCTTCACACTTCTTGCTGGCCAATGGGGTTGAGCCTCTTCCCATGTGCACAGCTAGCTTTTCAGACGTGAAAGCTGAAATACACTCTTCCCATTGTGTGATTATTTCTTGCACTGAGTTCAAAGAGGTCTTCGTATATTCTAGACCCTGGCTCTCTGTCTGGTGCACACTTTGCAAATGTTCTCTCCCACTCTTCTGTCCTTCCAGTCCTTTTCATGGGACTTTCAAGACACAGGGTGAGTTATCAGGTGCTTTTTAGCATCTTAAGGATCACACTTTTGGTGCCAAGTTTAAGAATTCCATGCTTCCCCCTAGATCTTGATAAGTTTCCTCCGTTTACTAATAAAGATTGGAACATTATATTTTGCTTTTAAGTCTTTGGTCCATTTGACAAGTTTTATCTAAGGGACCATTGCTTAGGTTCACCCTTGTCTACCCATTGGCTCACTCTCAGAACACAATCATAGCTCCAGGAAATTGTTTTTATGAGTATGTCGAAAATCAGTCGAGACACGTTGCTGGAGGCCCATCGCTTGCCTCTCTGTTGTGTTCCACAACCCACGCGTCATCCATTGGCTGACACAGCACTGTTGTCTGGGGTTGTAGGCTTGTCCAGCACCATTACTTTCAGCACACTTTTAGACCTGGCCTGAGGGCATCCTCCATGGACAGCATCACTTGAGTCTAGGCAGAAACCTAGAGTCATTGATGGAGACTGCAGACACCAGCCCTGCAGCATCAACAGCGTTGCTGCACAAGGCCTGCACTCAAGTCACCTGCACTGGAGGGGCACTGTGCAGGGAACAGAGCTGGCACCCCTGAGGCCTTTCTCCCTTGTGTCTCTCCCAAGGCAATGCTCCCAAGATGAGACCAAGGGCAGGCAGGTAGAAGAGAGGTGGGGGAGCAGTTTGTCAGAAGGGTCCTCTGTGACTCACCTTGAAAAGCACAGGCTCAGAATATTAAACCCAGACTGCCAGTGAGTGTCCCAGCCCTCTATGCCCCTCTTCTCTGGCCTCTGAGCCCCGCCTCATTCTGAAGGACTGGGTAGCTCTCCTGCACATCACCTTTGCAACCTGACATAGACGTGTCTGGCCATTAGTGCGGATCTGGCTTCCACCATGGATGCCCATGGTGACCTTCAGATTACCTACAATCTCTCCTGACGTTGATGCGAGTGAGAATCAGGCTGAGTGGAGACACTGAGACACTAAGGGAGGCAACTGTATCCTCTAGCAACACAGTCTAGGGCTCACATCACATGCAGCCCCCCAAATTGAGGAGGTGCCATCATGCACGGGTGCCCAGTCTGGATATGATAGATGGAGAGTGATCGAAGATGCTGTGGTGAATTTGCTACTGTGGCTAAAGCAGATAGCATGGCCTCTGTGTTGCTCAAGACTGGGAGGCTGCAGCAGTTGAGAAACACCAGGCACACAAGACTATCCTGGTAAAACATCTCCCAGATGGCCTGTGTGTGGCAGAAGGAAGCTGGTTCATGGCGCCCTGTGCTTCCCAGCCTGGTTTAGCATCAGTCACCCATTCAAACCCAGAACGCAATTGCCTGGATCACACTGGCTTCAGCACCAGGCACCAAGTTTCTTTCAAAGACTCTGGCTATTCTAAATACCAATGTTTATATCCATAAATCAGCGAAGTGCTCAGCCTTCATCAGAGGAATTCCTTACTGCAGCAGGAAGAGGTTGGTGGCATGTTCGATGCACAAGCCTGTAATGGGCTGGTAGAGGGACGCCCTATCTCTGTCTTATAATGTGTCAAGGGGACCCAGACCTTCTCCAGAGCAATCTATGGCACTCTGGATACGTGTTGCCTAGTTTTATGTCAAGTCGACCCAAGCTAGACTCATTTTAGAAAAGGAAATCTCAGTGGAGACAATGTCCCCTCCAGATTGGCCTGTGGGCAAGACGATGATGGCACATTGTCTTGCTTGATGATGTGCCAGAGCCAGCTCACTGAAGACAGTGCCATTCCTGCTCTAGTGGTGCTTGGCGTTATAAGAGCGCAAGCAAGAGGTGAAAGCCAGTAGGTACGCTCCACCATCACCCCACCTTCAGCTCCTGCCTCAGGCTCCTTCCAGTTTGAGTCTTGCTCTGCCTTCCCTCTTAGGTGGACTGTGATACGGAACTATAACCTGAAATACACCCTTTCATTCCCAGGCTGCTCTGGCCGTGATCTTCATCTGAGCAACAGAAACCCCACTAAGACAGGACGGTGGTAGAAAGGCCTTGTGTGTGTCCTTTGAACCAAGAGCCATGCTGGCTCAGGGTCCCACTCCAGAGGGGATACCCAATGCTGCCCAGCACTTAACAATAAAAAAAAAACTAAGGTTGAGAATAGAGAACTGAGTCATAAATGGGACATCAGTACAAACTCCTGACAAAAGTCAAGCAACATCACAGAAGTGGAGGCTCAAAGGATACACGGCACAGCCATTGCTCCTCTGAACTCCCTGCGGCTACAGTTATCTGTGCAAGAACCAAATAAAATCACACCAGCAAGCTCTGACAACTTTCCAGCAGGCAGCACAAACTGGCCAAATGAAGGAGGGAGCAGGGCATATTGAGAACGTTGCGGGGAGTGTGGAGAGTTGGGGTGTAAAAGATCAATATATACACTTATAAAATTGCCCAAGGATAAATAAGATCAATCAGAGGCTGATAACCTCTGAGACAGTGAGATGCCACTGACGAATATTCCAGAAACCCACCAGGGTGCAGACACCCTTGACTGTGACGTATAAAACAACACATGTATGTAAACATGCTGGGACACTGATGTGGAAGGCTGCCTGGTCAAAGGGATGTCTACTCTTTTCTGGACTTTACACAGCAGCCCCACCCACCTCCCTGAAGTCCCAGTGCTTGCAGCTTTGCAGGTAGCCAAGCTTTGCCTCCAGCACAGCATAGCTTCATTAGGTCTGTCTGCTACATATAACATAGCATCATTAGTCTGTCTGCTACATGTAACATAGCATCATTAGTCTGTCTGCTACATGTAACATAGCATCATTAGTCTGTCTGCTACATGTAACATAGCATCATTAGTCTGTCTGCTACATGTAACATAGCATCATTAGTCTGTCTGCTACATGTAACATAGCATCATTAGTCTGTCTGCTACATGTAACATAGCATCATTAGTCTGTCTGCTACATGTAACATAGCATCATTAGTCTGTCTGCTACATGTAACCTGCAGCCACTCACTACCCACTGTGCACAATATCCAGGGCTCTTGCAGATCAGGCTCTGCGTGGTCTGAGACTTTCCCAAACACACTATTCAGGTACCATGGTTGTTATCACACTTTTATTTTCATGCTTAAAGAAATATTGTGTGTCTCCTTCATCTTTAAAATAGCCGCCTTTCAGACATTTTCCAGAGGAAAGGTGAGGCTCATTTTGAGCAAGGCATGCCACAGTTTTAAACCTTATCTGCCAAGCCACCTCTTTCTATTGACAAAGTATAATCAGCCTTCAAGATAAATAAGAGAATACCCAGAACAATGACGAGAGAGCACTGCCTTAATCTCCCACCATTAGTGAGGAATAAAGTCTCTCTTGGGTGTAAGCAGATAAAACGTCAGGGCCTTTTAAATGGATGTTTATAGCGGGGAAGAAAATAAGAAAGTCTCCCTCACAGCAGACACTCCTCCATTCTCCACCTGCTTCAGCGAGTCCATTTTCCATTAGTGGTGGGGAAATGCAGTAATAAATTGCTGCATTTCTGAGATCTGTACACAAAGTTCTGAAATCTTAAAATTCTGCTCTCAAGCACTCATCACAGGAACAGGAGCATGAGAAAAGAATCGGGCTCTCATCCGTCCCATCAGACAGAGAACTCCAGAGAAGAGCTCGTACCGAGAGGCGTCTGAGTGGGGTTTGCACAAAGCAGAAGAATTCTGAGGGATGATGTACTGATGCCTGCTCTATCCAGCGTGGAGGGAGAGAGAACAGAGGCCGAGCTGTGGAGGAGCATCGCCTGTCACCTCCTCTTCCCCTTCCTCCTGCCGCTTCTGTAAGAGACATTACTTCACCGGGAAGGAGTACCTTCCATTCTAAAGCAAGACCTCACAACGAGATGAAGCTATTCCTGTGAGGTTCAAGGTGTCTGTCACATGAATATTTTGGTTTCCTTGTGGACATGACAGCTGTGCTTCCCCTGTACTGACGTCTATTAAACATGTAAAGGCACTGCCCAAAAATGAATGCACTTTCATTCAAAAGGGTTTATTGTCGACAGGGCCGATGGTGCTTGGGACTTCCGTTAGCTATCATCTTTGTGCTGTGTCTGTCAAAGATCAGCATCCTCTTGGAAACACAAAGGGCCTTTTTCAAGAGCCTAAGGGATTGCAATTCAAGGGGCGCTGAAATGAGATGCTGGTGGGGTCCCAGAGTCCTCTGAAAAGAAGCACGGTGAAGGTTAAGAAAGCAACTGTTACACACAACATTTTGAAAGAGTCATAATAGTTGTAACCAAGTGCTAAAGCTCACAAATCCATAGCTGATAATTCTAGAACAATCTTCGCTTCAGCGAATGGATCAGTTGGGCAGCTAAGCAACTCTAAGAATGGAATTTAATGTTGTCTGTAGGTAACCAGTGTCATTCTGCCTTAGATTATTCCATAACTTCATAGATGAGGAAGGTCTTACCTCACTGCTAATATGGCTGCTGACTTACGGAAAGGCATTCCTGAAGGTGGGGGTAGCTTTGGCAACTTAACTGTCTAAAGACAATGACATTTGCTTTGCCAATCAACTTCTCTGAATTCTCTGTGGAAAGCAATGACCCTATATTGTCATCTGATGGTGTTCTCAGACCTTCTCTAGGAACAGATACCATCTTATAGAATCATGAAGGACATGACTCTCTGCCCCTCTCTCTGCAAGAGTGGTCCCCACTCTGCTCAAGTTCTGCCATGGGAATTCAGTGAATCAGAGGCAGCTTGGGCACCACCTCTAGCTCTGGCCTCTCGTCACTTGCTTCTTCCAAATTGCTGTTCATCTTGATGTTCCAACCTCCTCCCTGGGATCACAGGTGTCTCAGTGGCATCTAGGGCAGGAAATCCTTCCTGGGAAGTCTTTCTGTGCATCACCTCTGACACCATGAGCATAGTCCTACAAGGACGAGTTCACTTGCTCCTGGAGCTAATGCCCCAGGAGCAGGCAGGACGGCTGCAGAAGAGGCAGGCAGGCAGGCAGGCAGGCAGGGAGGCAGGGAGACAACTCCTTGTGCATTCCCACACAAATCCGGTGCGATCAGGTATGTTGCTAACGAGTGCTGGTGCTGAGAAACGAATCTTTTCTGGCCTTGAGCGGTAGATATCAGCACCAGGGTAAAGCCACACCAGACAGATCTTCTCTCACCCGGCCTCCTTGTCCACTGTCAGCCCAGGTTGAGTCGAGTCACTATTGTCTGCAAGGGCCTCTGGGACTTTGGGAAGAGCAAAGAACATGAACTTTAAACTAGATCCCCAACAGCACCAACCTCTAACAAGAAAGCTGGCCTGTGCTTGAAGTCTCAAAACTAGACATTGTCTTTTCCTTCCTTTCCATGACACTGGATGATGTCTTTGTCCAATGGGAAGTTACTTCGTCTCCATGGAAAATCTGCTAATGACTGTGGCACTGACAGCAATGTTAGCGAGACCTTTGAGAAACCCACCACATGCAGCTCCTCTCTTGCCACTTGCTGCTTCCCCAGTGTCCCTGTAAAATAGGGACCCGTTTTCCCTTAAAACCACGAGACAACCTCTGCTGGGGTTTGACCATTCATCTACAGGATTCTCACCTCTCTTAGCCTTCGCTGGATTAATAGGTTGTGATGAATATTTCTACATGCGTGTTTGTGTGGTGGGGGTGCACATACATGCATGTGAATGTGGAGGCCAGAAGTCGACCTCACATATCCTTCTTCAGGACCCTTCTTTCTTTCTGTAAGACAGCATCTTCCCCTGGCCTGGAATTTACAAATTAGACCGGTTCTGTCTGACCACAGGCTGGGCCCAGGAGCCAGGATCTGCTGCACGCCTGCCTCATCAGTGCACACCCCCACGCCTAGCTTGGGAGTGAGGCTGTGAAGGAGGGAATGTTTGCTCTACGCAACACTGAGGTTTTCTGTACACCAGCAAGGGCTACCTCTCTCATCATTCTCTGTTCACTGTCTTGCATCTCCTTCCAGAACCTTCTCTGTTCATTAGGCTAGCTAGAAGCTCATTTGAGGAATACTTTAGTAAGGAAAATCATTTTCAGCTTTGGCTCAAAACGGAAGTTGGGAGTCCTTTCACCTAGCATGTGCAGACCACCACCAGGAGGTTAACAGTATCCTTGTGCTGCACAGTGGTGCAGCCAGAGAAGGGAAAGATCAAGGCACGACTGGCTTGCAGAGTGATCAGAACGCAGATAGCATTTGCTAGTTTACATGTAGTTTGTGGTACCTCAAACCCATGAAGGCAATAGAATCTCAGAACACCATGACAGGAAAGATCATTATGAATTGCAAGAATTGCCAAAATGTGCCAGAAACATAGACTGAGAACAGAGTTCCATTGGGCCTTGAATCCTAGAAGAACACTGTACCAGCAAGACAAGACAAAAAAAGTCAAAGTAAAACTAACTAAAAGTGGGTGCATTCTACTTCTGGCCACACTGACCATCGAGGGACTCTGAAAGCATCTGTTGTTTAACATGCAGGGCTTTGTGTTTAGTAAGAAAAGGTTATTTGCCCCATAAGGGTTCACGGACAGTGCATCACAGGATGGAGGGTTTGGAAGGGAGGGAGGGAGGCAGGCTGTGGTTGCACTTCCCCGCGAGGTAAAGAGAGCCATTAAGAATGCATTTGGCCCTGATAGGTTGAATTCATTTTAACTGGCATAAATAGGACACATGAGCTATTCAAATGTCTGAAGAGTGCCTTGGAATGAAATATTGATCATATTCCTTGGCTCTGGCAGGAGGGTCCAATAATTTGTTTTCTCTAGGCATTAATGTTTGGTGGTGCCAGTAATGAATTATAAATGGGCAGCTCATCTCCTGCGCCCACTTTTGTTTACCTATAGACCATGGGATAAAATTTATCAAAGGTTAGAGGCAGAAAAGGCTTAGTTTAAACTCAGAAGCCCCTTAAGAATTCTGAACTGATAATATGTATTTTTAGAGGCGGGTATATTGGCAATTGACAACTTATTTGATTAGTTGGTTGGTTGATGGACTAATTAATTAATTGAAACAGTAGCTTATATAGCCCAGCACAGCCTGCCTCCACATAGCTGAGGGTGACCTTGAAATTCTGATTCTCCTGCTACTAGTTCCTACATCCTGGAATTATAGGTGTGCTACTACACCCAACTCACAGCCTATGTTAGAAAATCTACCAGGAGCTGGTCCTGGTGGCTCAGGCTTATAATCCCAGCTACTCGGGGTACTTGAGGCAAGAAAATCATATGTTCGAGGCCTGCATGCTCTTCAGAGTGAGTTCAGGACTAGCCTGGGCAACTTTAAGAGACTCTATCTCAAAATCAAAACCAAAAAAAAAAAAAGCTTAGAAGGAGGGTTTTGGATTTCATTTAGTGCCAGCCTGCTATGTGCCAAGTCACAAGTTCCCTCTTTGACACCATTAAAAAACACACACAACAAACACATACAAAAACACAGACAAAAAATAGCTATTTCTTGACCTTAAGTTCTTAAATTCAAAGCTGTGTAGTAATTTGTTAGTTCTATCATTTGCCTTTAAAGTGGGTGTAGGATGACATTGTGGGAAATGCTGCCTGGAGAAGATGTCCAAGTCCTACACCTTGAGTAGACATCCCAAGCCCTACATCTGGAGTAGACGTCCAAGCCCTACACCTGGAGAGAACAGTGCTGATGTGGATGTCACCTGGTGGAACTCACCCCTAGACCCCAAATCAGTAGGATTTTCCCTTACTACAATGAAAAAGTATCTTGGGATGAGTGACATTCAGGATCCCCAAATTGTCACATGCAGATGTAGGTGGATTTAGTAACTTTCATCTCTAGAGAATTTTGAAGCCTTTTTTCTGACACAGGATTTTCAATTCATGTAAAGATGAATTCTCAAGTAACAGGATTGAAAATCCCATCAAGGCACTGTAATCCCTCTGCACTGACAGCTCCTTTATTCAGGTAGCTTCTGTTAGGTGTCTGTGCCATTCCCAACATCCTCAGTGTCCCAGCCCCTCTGACACAAACACTGGGGCTCGGGTGCTGGAGCCACAGTTGTGTGTGCTCATACTCAGGGCTCTGGGACTCTAGCCTTCCTCGTGGATACAAGCAGAGTTGTGAGGGTGAAGAAAGTCAGGGTGTGTGTGTCCATGTGTGTATGGTGTATGTGTATGTGTGTGTGTGTGTGCTCATACTCATGGCTCTAGGACTCTAGCCTTCCTCGCGGATGCAAGCAGAGTTGTGAGGGTGAAGAAAGACAGGGTGGATGTGTGCATGTGGGTGTGTTTTCTTTGAGGACACAATCATCATTTAGAAATTCTCAGACAATATTACAAACAGTTACAAAGCTTCCTCCTTCCAATGTTCACAAAAATTAAAAATACTAGCCTTTGGCTTCTTTGGGGTATTTTTAAATTTACTTACAGACACCACCAAGTGCTTTCTCTCACCTTCACAACCACTTCCTCCCATAGCATCAGAAGTCACAGGATTTATCCTCTTGAGAGCACCATCAGCGTGTCTTCTTCCTTTCCTTCTGCACCTGCGTGCAGGCCCACCACCCCCAGTTGGCATCACCCACTCATCTGTGCGGGGACCCACGACTCCCTTGGCCTTTTTCCACTCATGGCATCCTCTAACCAGAACCTCAGTTTCATAGACATCAATCTAATGAAGTCATTGCACCATACATCCTTAGTGACTGCCTCCAAAGCTTGAGATCCTTACCACAGCACCAGGCCGCCTGCCCACCTTCCTCTCTACCCACCTGCCCACCCGCCTGCACACCTGTCTGCCCACCCACCTGCCTATCCACCTGCCCACCTGCCTTTCTACCCACCTGCCCACCAGTCTGTCCACCCACCTACCTATCTGTGTGTCCACCTGTCTGCCCACCCACCTGCCCACCCGCCTGCCCACCCGCCTGCCCACCCGTCTGCCTGAGTTCATTTCCCAGATGGCTTCTCTTTGCTTAGCATCTTCGTGGACCACAGATCCGGCCCTCCCATCTGGTATGCCTTTTTCAGCTCTTTCACAAACCCATCTTTATACTTGTCCTTCTTGTGCTTTTACATCACAAACTCAAGCTCCCCTTGCACGCAACCCTTACCAGCCTGAGAGAACAGCTTTCTCTGAGCACTTGGTACCCCCTTTCTGAATGTCCCATTGCTCCTCAGCACACAGTCTGAGCAACCTTCATTCTCCCCATGGGTTGAGGCCTGGCCTGCACCCAAGGGTGATAGGCAGCAAAATCAGTACCCAGCTACACGCTCATAGCACAGATCAGCTCCACACTAACCTCTGCCTGTTCCAGTTCCAGAGAAGCACCCTTAATATTGCAGAGAATATGACTCTTCTCAGATTTCCTCTAACTTTCCACTGTGGATCTACTATGGATCACAATTCAACATGGAACAGTGCTCACCACTTGGGTGCTGGTGAGGGCAGCACACCAGGGCAGGAGGAGAGTGGAATGCATCTCTCTCCTCAGCCAGCAAGCATGCAGAGACTGGAGCCCCACAATCCCCTCTGGGGAATCCTCTCCCAAAGACGCTAGGACCTCCCCCGCCCCTCAAAATGCCTCAACAGCTCCTCAACAGCACCACATCTCAGCCCATGACACTGATTGGACACTCAGCCACAGGAGGGATGGAATCATTGAAAAGATGAGTGGAGACTGTGGTCCAAACCTCAGAGGAGCTCCTGGGCCAAAGGAGTGAGTCAAACAGTCCCTACGGCAATTCGGTTACTCTGAAGGAGAGGGTGGCTGCAAGCCAAGCCTGTCTGAAGCCCCAGGCCCTGCTGTGTGGTCTGTGATGCTGGTCCACCCTGGTGAGGTTGTTTTTCCTCTCTGAGGATATTTCATCTGTGAAATGAACCATGAGAAACACCCACAAGCTTCGTTTGAGGGCAAAGTCTACACAGGACTGCACAGAGAAACCTTTTGACTCCATCTCCCACTCTGAGATGGTGTTCATCTGTGGACGAACACCAACACTATTCACGTGAGGAAATATGGAACAGGAGGGGAAATTTACATTAATGTGCTTGCCTACCGGAGCCAGCTGTTAACCTCTCTGAGGCGTTGGCTCAGACCCTCAATCACAGAGCGCTGTCTCTCACCCACCCCTGTACCCCGTTCTCCTGTCACCCGAGGCTGTCATCACTCCCTGGGTGAGATGTACAGGGAGTGGAGCGCTTGGTCTGGGGTGCGAACAACATCTCAGCAGCTGGGGATACTACTCCCCATGGCTTCTCTCACCAATACGTAAGAGGGGTGTCCGTGGGAGGAGGGCTAACTTAGGGATTCTCACCTGGGTACAGACATAAGAAATAAAGCAATGTGAATTTCAACGGGGCAGAAAACGGGAAGCACAGTGCACTCTGCTATGATCCTGCATGCAGACCACATTTTACTAAGTCTTCTTTCTTTCTATTTTACAAACAAAATATTGGGAATTACCTGAGGGTAAAAAAGTGTCACAAATGACTTTATGGACAGCTCAGCTCTTCTGGAAGCTCACACCTATTGCTATGTGGTCCAAGACTCCAGCTCTGACCTCTGAACCATACTTTGACCCCAGCCTCAGAGATGGTGACCACCCTGTTTAGAGTGAGATAAGGGGGATCACCCCTCAGTGACTGAAAACTAGGAGAGACAGTTTCCTGGGAAACAGCAATGGCACCATCCTGCACCCTGGACTAAATATCTTGTGACAGGTTTGTCATTGCATGAAGTTCCTTTTGAGAATGCCAGTTGATTCATTGCAGGTCCAGGGTCTGGACCAGGCACAAGCGATCATGGGAACCTAAAACAGTCTCCAAATGCAAGAAATATAGAGAAGTGTCTTAGGAAGAGATACAAAAATAGCAAAGCCACCAATGCAGCCCAAGGCCATTCCGAATCAACAGCAAAGCAAAGACAAGGACGCTGTTCCCACAGGAAAGTGCAGGAGAGTGCAGAAGGCAGAGAAGCTGCATCCAGTAGGAGAGGCTCACCTGGAGTTTAGGAAGGGACAAGAAAGGACCTCGTGACAGGAAAAGAGGACCAATAAGCTCAGGCAAAGGCTCAGTTGGTAAAGCACACGCCGTGTAAGCATGAGGACCTGGATTTGGTCCCCAGGACCCACACAAAATGGCAGACCTAGTGATGCACCATAGTGACCCTAGAGCTGGAAAGAAGGTGACAGAGGATCACAACCAAGTTCACCTGGTTGGTGATCCCCAGGCCAATGAGAGACCTTGTCTCATAGGGGATAATATGCATTCCTAAGGATGATACCTAAGGATTCATATGTGAGTACACAACACACACACACACACCTGTGTGTGCACGCATTAAAAACAAAACAAGAAAGTTAATTACATAGAGGGAGAACACAAACCCAGCCAATGAGTGAAGGATCCCGGATCCTAAGTCCCCTGAACGGACATGTACCCTGGTGGAGAGCCATTCTCAGGAGCCTGGGAAAACACACTGCCCCTTCAAACAATTCAAACCATTTCCACAGAAGGGGTCGAGGAAGACATGACTGTGACAATGTGCACAGGCTGGACAGGAAGTTCAAGGTTGGGTGGAGGAGGGACAGAATCATCAGCCATCAGCTGCTTCCTGATCTCTGCTCTTGCTCAGAGATCCATTTAGCATAACACTCTCTGATGTGGGATGTCCTTCTGTATGCTGCAAATGTGTTTCCTTTATTGGTTGATGGATAAAGTTACCTGGGCCTATGGCAGGGCAGAATATAGCTAGGTGGGAAATCCAAGCAGAGATACAGGTGAGGAAGGGCGAGGTCAAGGGAGAAGCCAGTGAGCCGCCTGAGCAGTAAGATGTACTAGAGAATAGGAAACGCCACAAAGCCGCGTGGTGGTGCACAGATTTCTAGATATGGGGTGGTTTAAATGTAAGAGCTAGCCAGTAACAGCCTGAGCCACCAACCAAGCAATTAGAATTAAATTGTAAGCCTCTAAGTGATTATTTTATAAGCAGCTTCAGGGAGAGAAACCCATCCACCAAGACCAGACAGGACAGAAAAACTTCTGGCTACAACTCTCCAAAACCAAAAGTCTCAGCAAGATCTCACTCATTGGCCAATGAGGGCTGGCAAAGATCCACAGGATCCAGGGAACTCCAGAGGCAGAGAGACCAGCAGGAGGCAGTGGCAGAAAGCGGCCCCACAGAGGGACCTGGCAGGGGTGAGAGCAGCCAATGCAGCCTAAGAAGGAGGTGAAGGAAGGGCACCACGTGGCAACTCAGCCGTGACACAGCATTGAGGTGAGAGAGAAAAAGGAAATCTCAGAGCCCACGAACTTTGCCCTTCACGGTGGCCTCTGTTTATTGAGGCCTGACTCGCCGCTTAGAATTCATTCCCAAATGCTGACCTGTAATGGCAGGGACACCAGGTGACAATAAAAACCTGCCAAGGGGCTTGCCCTCCTTGAGGGCTTCAGACCTCTGAAGGTGGTCCTCCAGTGCCGTGCACACAGCCCTTTGATTGTTTCCCTTCTCACCATTCCAGAGGCACTGGGAGTTACTAACAATGTTTCAAGTCGTTCTTACATCAGCTGCTGCTTAAAGACTTAACCACCAACAATAAAATAATCCCTGATTTTAAACACAACCTTGCCTTGATTAAGCATATGCATACAATTATGGATTTGGCAACGATAGGTAAAACTTTTTACCTAATCAAGATTATAATTAATATGTAAATCTTTATTCAGAAATTGCTTTATCTGGCCGGGCGGTGGTGGCACACGCCTTTAATCCCAGCACTTGGGAGGCAGAGGCAGGCGGATCTCTGTGAGTTCGAGGCCAGCCTGGTCTACAAGAGCTAGTTCCAGGACAGGAACCAAAGCCACAGAGAAACCCTGTCTCGAAAAACCAAAAAAAAAAAAATGAAAGAAAGAAAGAAAAGAAATTGCTTTATCACATGCCTTCCCATGAGAAACACGTAGAACCACCCCAGTCTGAGGAAGGTGGTCAGCGTAGCCTGAGGGTAGTGATACCTTTTGAATCTGGGGACTGGAAACCAGGTGTGTGCTTGACTGTAGAGCAGGCAAGCAAGCCACTTGTTCTTTTCAGTGCCATCTGGGCATTGTGTTGCCTCCCCCCACCCCACGGCTTTGTTTCCATTCATGTTTCAGACGCTCCCCCATAATGTGCTGGATACCTGAGCCGATGAGGTGCAGGTCTGGGCTGTCCTTGCGAGTGCTGGCCCAGCTACTGCAGCTGTCTCTGGCCTCCGCAGCGTTCAGTGGAGCTCAAGTGTGGACAGTGGAAGAGACTGCATTCTGTCCTGAATCTTTACCTGGAATGGCCACCTGAGCACAGGTCGCACCCCGCCTCCTTAACCTTGGCCGGAGAGCCTGACTCCCTTAATCTGAAAATACCCCCAAATGGCATTCTTGAGCCATAGCAGCAGCATGACAAACACCCCATGAGCTGGGTTGCCTGCTCAGCCTGTGTTGTATCTTCTACAGCATTGTGCTGGTGCGCAGATATTTGTTAACTGCAACATATAGCATCTGAAGTCATCTTTAATACAAAACCCTGAGACCGAGGGATCTCTGGTATAAACAGGACTGCGGAGCCCTTAGCATTACTAGCCAGAGAAAGGACCTAGAGTGACCAACTAGCATGAGAAGTAGCAGCTGTAAATATGTCCAGACTGGCTGGAGCAAAGATGGGAGTATGTTTCTATAAGGAAGAACCACACCAGTTCATTGCGTGGATATTGCCTGAAGTGAGGGGGGCGGGGTCTCATGAAGCTGGGGAGGGAGGGGGAGGTGGAGTGGGGTGCAGATCTCAGGTAGGAGAGTGGTCTGAGTGGAGGCCCACTTTCTGCTTCAGGGTTGGTTGGGTTTGTGAGCAGAATGGGTCAGGTGGTGCACCAAGAGCAATCACAGGTTTGAGTCAACGTTCTAATACTCAGGTTCATGCCTGAATCTGAGTGGTTTTTTGCTCTCAGCCCATAGTTGGTCAGCTATTTAGCCTTCCCTCTCTGTGTTCCTTTAGTCTCCACTCTCTGTGTTCCCTCCATACTCCAAACATCCTTATGACATTCCAGATTTTTGTCTTATTAATATTTTCCTAGCGACGTGAACTATCTACAATGCTTATGTTTTAAAGAATTTATTACATTTATTATTTTTAATTATGTATCGAGTATGAATACACAAAGGCAGGTGCCCACAGAAGCCAGAAGGGGGTGTTGGATTTCACCTGGAACTGGAGTCACAAGGGGTTGTGAGTGGCTGTTAGCAGAGCTGGGAACTGTGGGAGCTGAGCACAAGTCTTAGGAGACGCTAAGAGCTCCGGACTTGTGAGCCATTTCTCCAGATCCTACAAATTACGATGCAGTTGCATCATTTCCCCTTCCCTCTCCCCCCTCCAACCTCTCCTATGAACCATGACCGCACCCCAGGCTTTGACAAGCATTGTACATATTCTAAGGTGCGATAGAGACTTTCGTTTCTTTGTGGAAACCAATAGCTCCCTAATTGGACTTAAGGGCTGCTCCAAAGAAGGGGAGTTGGGTCCAGTACTAGGAACCTAGGCAACTCTTTTTCCTTTTAAGTCTAGATCCTGCCTAGGAAGAAAGCACACTCCATTTATCTTTCTGAATTTGACTTATTTCTCTTAACATGGTGATCTCCTACTGCTTCTGCTTCCTTCAGTCAATGGATTTCTTCACGGTTGAATTCATGTGTCTGTCTCCATCTGAGCCTTGGCCTGGGCAGCCATCTGTTTTAGGAATGCTTACCCAGGTTATGGTGAGTGACTGTCAGTAGTGTTGGCAGGACTGTGGCCCCATCTCTCCAAGAGAGCAACTTTGAATCCCCATGTAAGTGACTTCAGAACCAAGACTGGAACAGGGTGCTTTTTCATGACAGTGAGCCCTGCAGCAATACCTGGAGTACAATCCTCTCAAATTACAAATGCAGGCTTGTCTGGAATGACCTCTAAGCGTCTTCCCAGGTGGAAGGGTCAATCACCAACCTTAATTGGACTCATTGTCAATTCCAAGTTCAATCACCAGAAAACCTACATAGAAAATGCTGGGCGTGGTGGTGTGAGCTTGCAGTCCAGCACTGGGCATGGTGATATGAACAACCTTGTAGTTCAGCACTGGGAAGGTAGAGACAGAATAAGCCCTGGAGCTCCCTGGTCCAACAGCCTAACCTGATCAGCAAGCTCCAAAACAATGAGAGTTCTTCTCAAAACAAACAAAAACAAAATAAAACAAAAAGACCCACGTTGGTTGGCTCCTGAAGACTGGCACCCGAGGCTGTTCTCTGTCCTCCACACACATGTATATGGACATGTTTACTCCCCACACACATGAAAATTGTAAGAGTGAAAATGCAAGCTGCAGAGGAGTGTCGCACACATAGAAACTTTCATCAGAGTCAGTGTGGGAAGTGGAGAGTACCTGACAGCACAGCCCACTTCAGGGATGTGGGCTCCTTCAGCTCAGGGGCCAAAGAACAAAGCATGCTGTTAGTCAGCAGGGAACTCACATCCCTACCTGTCATCAATGAAGTAAAAGAGGTAAGCCTGCCCCATAAAGGGCACGCAGACGTGCACATACACATGCCTACACACATGCACATACATACACCTGTGCTCAGACATACCACCCACACACGTGCCAATGCAAATGTGCACATACACACAGACACATGCCTGCACATGTGAACACCTGTACATCTGCCTGTGTAAATGTGCACACACACACACACACACACACACCTATACATACCTGGACATGTCTACATGCCTATTTGTACTCCTGTAGAGAAGAACTCTTAACCTGTTAGGTAATTTTTTTCATTTCCCTCCTGCACGTGTTTCTAGTCTGTGTTGAATTACTTCTAGCAATTCATTGAGGTCATGATTATAAAAATAAACAGCCGTGATAAAATCCTTGATATTTATCTTTTAAAATATGCATGCCCATACATTCTAAAATTAGAAGCTAAAATATTTGGCTAACATAATGTTTTTAAAGTTAGAATGTAATGTTGCTTTATAACTTGCATTTTTAATTAAAAATAAAAAATAGATGATATGCATTTGCTTTCCTCTTTTTAAAAAAGCCTTTCTAGGTACCCAGCTTATACATAAACATCGTGTGTGTGTACATGAGAAGCACAGATAATTTCATTTGAATTAATGCACTTTGGGAGCATCTTCCATGAACAGCTATCATAGCACAGTGAAAATATTCACTGCATGAATAACATAAATAAGCAAAATGCAAAAAATATTACTCTACTATTTACCAACAGATCTGTAATTACAAAATAAATTAACCATGAAATGAATCACTTCAAGTTTTCTGCAATATTGTTATGAGAGACTGGGATTTTTTTTTAATTCTGGGAAAACTTGAAAGTGAAGGATCGCAAAGAGCATGACAGTATTTATTTTTAAAGTATCGGAACACATCAGAGTGTTTCACACACACAAACCCACTTTTCACTCACTCAGAGTCAAGGCTGCAAACCAGCTGTCAGCAGGCCACTCTGAAGAGGAGGCTGGGCCACAGTGGTGAGGTATGTCAGGCAGTGCAAAGCACTAACCCCCGGGGCAGTGACAGATTTGGGTCTGAAGAGTGAGGCTCTTTATTCTACCTTGAAGACAGAATTTTAAAATCTCACTCTGGTTCATTAAAAACAGCCTTATTGGCGGGCTCTCCTTCTACACTCTTGTGGTGGTTTCTTTCTTTCTTTCTTTCTTTCTTTCTTTCTTTCTTTCTTTCCTTATCTTTCTTTCTTTCTTTTCAAATTTCTACAGTGATATCAAGTCTGTAATGAAGAAAAAAGACAAACATTTTTATTTGGGTGTGTGTTTCTGTTCACGTGTTCTCTTAATTAGTGTTTTGTTGCTGTGAAGAGATATTATAACCCAGAAAACTCTTCTAAAGGAAAACTGGGGGCTTGCTTACAGTTTCAGGGGGTTAGTCCATATCATTATGGTGGGGAGTGTGGCCGCAGGCAGAAAGACATGGTGCTGGAGCAGTAGCTAAGAGCTTTACATCTTGATCTTCAGGCAGAAGAGAGAGACAGATATAGACAGAGACAGGGACAGACAGAGAGAAACAGAGAGAGGAGACTGGGCCTGGTGTAGACTTTTGAAACCTCAAAACCCACCCCCAGTGACACACTTCTTCAAACAAGGCCACACCTCCTAAACCTTCTAAACAATCCATCAGTTGGGGTCCAAGCATTCAAATCCATGAGCTTCTGGGGACGCTCTCATTCAGACCTCCACGCCAGAAGATAACCTGGAATGCTGCTCTCAAGTACTAACCGTATTTTAACCAGACAGGGTTCCCACTGCCCTGAAGGCATCAGACAGGCTAAACCTCGCTGGCCAGTGAGCTCTAGGGCCCCACCACCTTGCCTAGCTTTCTACATTCTAAGGTTCAAACTCAGTTCCTCATGCTTACAAAACAAGTGCTTACTAACCAAGCTTTCTCCCCAACCCCAGGATAAAAACATTTTTTAAAAAAAAGTGGATTCATGTGAAGAAAAAGAGTTTGAAGTTATTCCAAATCGTGAGCTTTGCCTGGAGAATAAAATGCACCAGTCTCTCCAAGATGGCTCCATCTAGGCTCCTGTTAAGAAATGAGTTTTGAGAAGACTGATCATGGGGGAGAGGATGAGCTTCTTCTGTGGGTAGTTGGTGGGAACAACGGACTTGGAGGTAGAGCGTATGGGTGAGAACACTTGGAGAAATGCAGATGCCATCTGCCCCTCCCAAGGTCCAAGGACACAGCCAGGGACCCAGCGAGCTTTCTGGACTTTACCTCCAGAGCCTGGGTGATGCCAAAGCACCTGCAATTCAAAGTCGTCCAGTAGCACAGATGATGACTTCCCCACAGCTGGAAGAGCCCTTCCATTCACTTCTCTGGCCCACATGCTCCAAAGACCCCAGGCCATGCAGCCAGAGTGCACAAATGGAAGATGCAGGGGCCCCCTCCCCCCTTTCTATGAGAGGACATCAGACATCCACAGGCCCATTCCTGTCACTGCTCTGCAAGAGGGCAGTGCGATCGGATGAAGATGGAGGCTGTTGTGCCACAGGGAATCACAGGGTGAGGGTGCTCTATGCCAGCCACCCCGTGGCGGCAGGTACGAGGGTAGGCAGACAGTCACGACCCAGAGGATCAGCCCAGCCAGCGAGGACAGAAACGTCCTCAGATGCACAAAGACAAGAGCCTAGCTCTGACACACACAACAAATGAGAAGACGATGCCTAGAGAATAAATGGCAGGCTTCCGGCCATTTACCTAAGCCTGCAAAGCCGTCTTAGCCGTGCCTCACACCTGCTGCCTCTCCACCAAATCCCACCCATATGTCTCACACCTGGACAGATCTCTCATCACCAACTGCCTTGAGCCAGGAGTGAGTGAGTTTAACTACATTCATTGAAGAACTATCAGAGTGAAGGCCAGTGATGGGCACCTGCCAGGGACCCAGGAGAGATGGATTTGTTTCCTTCATCAGAGGATGTTGATCTTGTGGGGCCAGAACCCAGGCAGGCTCCACCCCTGCAGGGAAAAGTTCCCTGAGCCAGACTTGGCACAAGAAGGTAAGTTGCAGCCCAGTGTTCAGAGAACAGTTTAGGTGATCAGGCTTTGACTGACACCCATGCTGGGTCAGGTGAAATATAGGTGTGTATCTGACTTAGTCAAGTCATTGATCAAAGTATTCCAGGCATGGTGCTGAAAGATGATTTGTATAGTAATGAGGAAGAAAGAGCTGTGGTGTGACCCTGGTGCAGTCAGTGTGTGAAGAGTGTGAATCAGTGTGCAGGTGTGAGAGGAAACAGGGCTGGGACACAGAGAAAGAACCTGGTTGCTATCAGGGTGCATGGAGGTAGCAGGCACCACCACTCACAGGAAAAGGGCTGGGAACCTGGGCTGCCTGCAGGCTTGCTCCCTCAGTCTACGATGTCTCCCGGCGATATCTCAGCACTTGGTCACCAGATTCCTGCTTATTGGTGGAGCTTAAAGGTGGGCTCTAGTAGGTAGTCTTAAGGTGAAAGGGGAGAGTGTGACCCCAACTCCTCATTCTTCCTTTCTTTCATACCTTGGCAATGAAGTTGGTCATTTTTCTCTTCAGTGTGCTCCCTGTCCCAAAGGGCTGTGGGTCACAGGTCATGGAACTCAAAGTCAAAATAAACCCTTCTTCTTCTGAAGTTGAGAGCTGTGCCCCACACCAGCTAGCTCCTCCCACTGTGACGACAGGCACCACCTAGCTCCTCCCACTGTGACGACAGGCATCAACTTGCTCCTCCCACTGCGATGACTTGTACCACACTATTAGAAAGTATTGCAGTGCTGGGAGATACTTGCCACGTGAGCACCAAGACCTGAGTTCTATCCCCAGCACTTACACAGAAAGCTAGCTTCAGGCAGTGCACACAGAGACCAGCAGAGATGGCTCAGTTACATACTGTATGTGTCAGGGACTCTGAACCTCTGGGTGCAGCAAAAAGGAGGTTTACAGCATGCCTCATTCCCAGGAATCATCCCCTTCGGTGACAGAGAACAGAAGGTGACAAAATTGGCAGTAAATTATTCAGTCTCTTCCCTGGTCCTCTGAGGGGTGTGTGCGCTGTGTGGGAGACCTGTGCTTTTGTCCCTCACTGCTGCCCGAGGCTGCCTCCTCAGGCTGACTGACAGCCATCTCACAAAGGCTGATCTAGAAGAACAGGCTGCTGGAGCTCTGGACAGACAGCTGAGCTTTGATTCACATGCAGCTAACACATCCTAAGCTCCTCCAAGTGTCAGGCTGCGGAGTCCTTCCCTGACAGGTGATGACATCCCCCATGATCCCACAGAACAGAAACTGTGGCTAAGCTGACTGGAGAGGCCCCTGTGCTTGTCTGAGAATCACACGCGGTATTTTCTAATGAATCAGGCAGGAGAAAGCTGAAGGTCCATGAAAACCATCAGTATTCCTAAACTGGCAAACTACAGGAGCTTTCATTCTTCCCAATTTTTGTGTTAAGATGAGCCGGGGTGTGACATCCCGGGGCCCTCCAGGTAGCTGGACCCACAATGACGATAAGGCAGTGACTATCCTGCTCACACAGACTTCCTATGACAAGGACTTTGTCTCTCTGCTCTCCATCACTGATCAAGGTGCTGCCTGAGGCTTGAAGAGCAGAAAGGGGACCCTGGGGAAGATTTTGAAATAGATGCAGAAAGCCTCACCTAAGGGGGTCCCGTATAGGAAAGTGCATTGACCAATGGGTAGAAGTCAGCCCAGGAACCCCTGGGAGGTGTGCAATGACCTTGGACACTCCTGCATCTCATTCATATCTGGTCAAGTGGAAACTGAGGACCACTGTGTCGCAGGGACATGGAGGACCTTCTGTGGCTTCCTGTGGACAGTGCTTGTCTGATGTACCTGTGGTCATGTGCAGCCAGACAACAATCACGCCTGGAAAGCCACTTGGAGTGTGTGTGTATGTGCGCGCGCGCGCGTGTGCGCACGTGTGCGTGTGTACATATGCATACCTGTAGACATAGAAGACAGAGATCAACCTATGGTGTTGTTCTTCAGGAACCCACCACCTTATTTTTTGAGACAGGGTCTTTTACTGGGCTAGGTCTTTTCAGTTAGGTTAGCTGGCTGGCAGAGAGCCCCAGGTATCTGCCTGGCTCTGTATACCTAACACCGGTATTAAAGACACTTGTTACCACACCAGGTTCTTAACATGGGTACTGGGACCCAAACTGGGCTCCTCCTGATTGTTACACACACACACACATACACACCACACACACATACACACCACACACACATACACACCACACACACACATACATACACACCACACACACACACATACACACCACACACACACAATCTACTGAGCTCTTAGACCTTGGGGTTTTTTTTCTTCATTTTTTTCCTTAAAACATCTCCATGTGCATACACAAAGGGCTCTCAGCGGACCCTCTCTGCCACCCCTCACTCTGTGTCTTCTCTGCTCCTGTCACAGTCAAGAGCTCATTTTCGCTGGAGGTGCCTCTGTAGAGACCTCTGGAATAAAGAAGGCAGAAGGATCTTCACAGCATGGAGGGTCACTTTGTTTTTCCCTGTCAGCTGGGTTCTTGTGTGTTCAGAATAGCCCTTGGGTAAAAGCCCAGACACATTTTCCTAGGAAGAAAAGATTTTAGGAGGAAACGCAGAAAGAGAATCGGTCAGCAGCTCCAGGTGGCTCTGCTGCCTCTGAGGGGTCCCCCAGGATACGCTAGTGAAACGGAGCATCCATGCATAGCTTTCCCAGCCTGAACCACAGCACCTGGCAAAACCCAAACCTGATTCCTGGCCAACAGCACAGGGCTTATGATCGTTCAAGCAGCAAACAGAGCTCAGATGAACAGTGGAAGAATATGAAAAAAAAAAAAACCCTGCATTGAGAGTGGTCAACCTGGTGCCCAGCATCACTAAGACCATGGACACTCAGGAGGAAGGGACACTCAGTCCCTGGGTAGCCAACAGAACAGACATGCCATGCACCGGCCACCATCGACAAACTCAGCAAATTCATTCACATGCTTGCACCCTGCATGCCAGGACTGTTCGCATCTGCATTTCCCAGATGAGAAAATGGGACTGAGGGACAGTCAGGATCTCCACCAAGGTTATTGGCAGGGAGCTTGAGCCGGATGTGTTGGGCACCAAAGCCTGGGGTTACCACTGAGCCATACAATGCCTTCAAAGGCAAGCGAGGCATGTGCAGCACGGAGCACTGAAGATAAATCGCATCACCTCTCATTCATGCAGACAGTGAGATGCGGATTGCAGGTGACAGTTCTGAAGTGACAATCCCCACCATCGTGGGACCAGGTGTTCTTACATTTCTCTAAAAAATATGATAGTTATAAAAATTGTCCCTGAGACAAGACGCCCCTCCATCCAAAAGCCCACTGCTGACTCTACCAACAGATTGCCTTGGTTTTATGTGAGGTCCTGGAAACTGATGGAAATGTCTACCCATGTTCTGCCTCCCTTTTGTGACAGCTTTAATCTTCTGGGGCTTGCAGACATTCTGCTTTTAAATTCTTCCTTATAAAATTATAAATATTCTGGAAAAGGAAAGGACCACAGCTTATGGGCCTGCTGGTGACTAGAATCAGTTACCTGTCTCAGGTGGCAGAAAAACCAGGGGCACATATGTCCCTGGTGCCCTTCATGGGCTCTGCACGCCCCCTAAGGTGGCCTCCTTCCCTCTCTGTGCACAGGCCTTGTGCGCAGTTGGTGTCTCTCTCCTGGGTGCGTGCTGAGTCCCTGGTGCTGAGACAGCGCCTGCTTCCTGGATGACACCCCCGCAAGGCCATTGTCACATAGCTGGTGCTGGTTACTGCTGTCACTGAGACACAAGCTGGGGTCACGCTAGGAATAGAAAACCTCAAGTGAGTATTTTCTTCCATCAGATCAGTCTGTGGTCAAGTTCGTGGAGACATTTTCTTGATTAATGTTTTGTGCGTGAGGCCCGGCCCACTGTGTGTGGTGCCATTCCAGGCTGGGTGCTTCTGGGTTGTATAAGGAAGGAAGCGGGCAAGCAACTTTCCTCCATGGTTCCTCTCTCTGCCCCTGCTTCATTCTGTCCTGACTTTCCTCAGCAGTGGGCTGTGACCGAAATGGGAAAACCAAACAAATCCTTTTCCGTTCATGTCGTTTTCGGTCAGAGTTTTATCAAAAAAAAAAAAAAAAAAAAGCCAGCTAGGACACAGCTGTGTGGCTCTGAAGGTCAGAAGTCTAAAGCAGGTCTTGCTGTGTTAAAAATGTTGTCATTCCACAATCCTGCTGTTCAAAGTGCAAGCACGGCCATGTGACATGGAGCACACATGGCACCAGAGAATAAACTTGCATGGTGGTCCCCTTTTCCCCTATTGTTTGAAGAAGGGTCTCTTGGTGCTTGCCATTACCTACAACAGGCTGGCTAGTGAAAAAGCCCTTCGGGATTTCCCCTATCTCCACCCCTTCTCACCTCAGGCTGCTGGGGTTACAGACACACTCTCTGCACCCAGGTTTTAGGTGGGTTCTGGAATTTGAATTCAGTTCCTCGTGCTTGCCTACCAAGTGTTTGACTCAGCCAGTCATCATCTCCCAGGTCTGGGTGTAGGATTCACTAGGTCCATACTCTACTCCCCATGGTGATGTGGGATTGTCTGGAATAGTTCCATCTTCAACCCCTGCTCATTATCGTGGATGTCCGTCTCCTGTAGCGACCCTTTAAGGACCGCCATTCTGAATCAGCACAACCTTTGAGTCAAGGCGTCAGAAGAGTAGGCACACAAACAAGGGTCCACTTCCTGTCAGTGCTAAATTGGCTCGTGCCCACAGCAAAGGCCTGTAAGACAGATGGCATAAATGAGAACTGGCTGCAGAACCTTGCTGACTGGACTTGTCCCCAGTCAGCCCCTATGACCCCATGACGGTTTATCACGGTCTTATTGAGAGGAAAGTGAAGGACCCTTGTATGCGGTCCGGTATCTCTCCAGCACTGGTGTGGGGGATATCAACCTCTCTTTGGAACATTCTGGACACGTTGTGCCTTGTAGAGTCTCAGAGTCACAGGCTGATTCCTGTGATGGTCGGTCTGCATTGGAAGCAACTGAGAAACCAGGAAGGCCATGAGAGGCTACTCTGGTCTCCTAACAGAAGCCCTAGCATTTGGCAGGACCTGATAAGGCTGGATCAGAGAACAGCCTATAGGGACACAGAGGGAGTCTAATGATTCCAGAGAAGAGAAAGAGGAAGGGGTGGGGGTGCTGGTGTTGGGCCAGCCCTGCTTTCAAACAAGTTGTCATCAGTGTGGTGTACATCTTACCCAGGACCCCACCCGAGGAGAGGTTTTTACCCTCACGGGAGGCAGTGGCTTCTGGTCTCCAAGCTCCTTGCTTTCTAGTGAGTGATCATTTCAGCTCTGGTTCTCTCATTGACTAGAGAAGGGTCCGAACACATACACGTGTGTACACACACACGCGCACGCACATACACGCGTGCACACATACACGCATACCTGTTCCTACCTCAGCCATTGTTCATTAAGCAAACATTTATTGAAATGGTGCTATTTTCTGGAGACAGAAAGTCCCACCGTGAAGCCTGCTCCGCCCCCCCCGTGTGTGTGCCCCACCGTGAAGCCTGCTCCCCCCCCTCGTGTGTGTGTGTGTGTGATGGTTCTCTCTCCTCCCCCTCTATGTGTTTCTCCTCTTCTGTGCTTTTTACGACAGTTGTAGCTTTGTGCGGTTACCGCGCTCACATGCTCTCACTCCACGATTGCTGGAGGTGTTTGCTGCTTTCATTCCTGAACACGCTCTCCACCACTGCTGGTTCTGATCTACAGAGAAGGCACACAGTCATCCAACAGCCCCCAGCTCTCATTACTTTCACGCGTTCCTCTCCTTATAACACACGGCCGCACTTTCCTGGGGACAGAGTGAAAACAGCCGTGTGGTTGGAGAACTCCAATCTCCAGCAATGCAGGAGGCATTGCCTGTATCTCCAGGCTCCTGGAGAGCCACAGAATGCCTACTGTTCAACTCAGAGACTATGAAAAGAAGTGAGGAGGCCCTAGGCCAAGGCAGACACACAGAAACTCCAGTAGATTCTGGAACGCCTCAAAGGGAAATATGGATAAAACACTGATTCAATCCAGATCCCAACAGCCTTGAGACACTGCAGGGTGTCATCAAACAGTCATTTTAAACAACACTTTAGCCGCAGAGATTGAGAACGCCAGGAAGGTCCAGTTGGCTCCATTCAGACTCGAAACACTCTGGAGCTGAGCATTTACCGACGGCCATCAAAGGCTTGAAAGACAGGGACACTGACCTCGCTGCCCAAGATGTGCAATGGGACACACTTGGTGATGGCGACTCCTTGCAGGGAGCGTGGAGAGCTACTTGTACCTTCTCCAGCTAATTTTCAGAAGTGGGATCTGTGCACAACAAGATGTGACAGCTCCTAATCCTCCCAATTACTCTGCTCAAGCCCAGAGAGTCCTCCACTCTGATCGCACGAGCACTTTGCACGGCTTCTGAAAATGAGCCTCCAAATCCCAGACACACGTCAAGAAAAGAAAGGTTCAATATTTCAACAATGAAATTAAGGGAAATGGTGAGAACGAGCTTGGGCTGGGAGCCGCTTGCCCAGCCTCGCTCTACAGGATCAACAGGTCTTCCACAGACCCAGCCTTTCCTTCTGTGACCTTATCCTCTCGTCCTGTGAGGGCACCTGTCACAGGCTCCCTGGTCAGAGACAGCTCCGCCACTGACCCAGAAGTCTAATGTACTGCCAGTCACAGTCCAGAAAATCTGTTCTCAGCCAGGGTCCTGTAGTCAGCTCCACCCTGCATCTAGCCCTGATGGCCTCAAGCACTGCTCTCTCTCAGAATCTGCCCATTCTGAGCCTGAACCCGACCACCCTGGTGATCAGAGCTTGCTCAGAAGGGAAGGGGCAGAGCCCACTATTCTGGTGGCAGGTTCTGTTCAGTTTCCACCGTCAACTTGACACAAACTAGAATCACCTGGGAAGAGTCTTGATGAAGAGAGAAGCTTGGCCCATGGGCATGTCTATTGGAGACTATCTTGACTGTTGATTGATATGGGAAGGCTCGGCCCATTGTGGGTGGCACCATTCCCTAATACAGGGGGTCCTGAACACTGTAAGAGAAAAGAAAGTTCGCTGAAAGAAAGCAGACAATATGAGTACGTTCATTTCTCTCTGCTTCTCACCAAGGATGAGACGTGACCAATTGCGAGAAAGAGTTCCTGCCTGAACTTACCACCAGAACCCACAATGAACGATGGGATTTGTAAGTCAAACAAACCCATTCTACTGTGCTGCATTTGGTCAGGGCATCTGTCACAGCAGTCGATGAAGCTAAGATGTATTGGAGAAGGGCCCCAACTTCTTTGACCAGCCCCACCTTGAACCACCCAGGGAGCTTGATACAAGGCAGGTCATCTTTCATTTAAGAAGGTAAATGACAGCTTCTGACTCTGCCAGTGGCCACATGGCACTGTCACGTCTCAGAACCACCCCAGAGACCCAGTGAGTAGATGGCTCCAGCTTCCTGCAATGCTCACCTTTGCCCTCTGCCCTCTGCACATTTCAATCTCTGTCTCCCTGCTCCTCTGGGGCTTTTCTCAAGCCAGACGGTTCTCGGATCTACTGGCTCAGTGACTCAGGATGGGTTTCTTCCCCTCTCTCACCCTCAGCAGACATTGCTAATCCAGGAAGGTGCTATTCTGCCCTAAATCCAGACTGCTGGTGTAAATCCTCTTAGCAGAGCCTTCCACACAGCCCCTCCCTGGTCTGAGGTTTGCTCTGGTTTAAGCCATCCCAGGAGCTACCTGGTCTAACTATGAGGTATGTCAAGGTGCTGCTGTTTACTGACAGACATTTGGAACCTGACCCAGACATGGCTTTGTGTCACAGGTGACCAAAGACATCTCATTCTGGGTGTGTTATACCATGTGATCACTCACGTGGAGCTGATGTCAGCAATGATGTTCCAATCACTTTTCCGCATCTTGTGAACAGCTCAGGGCCCGTTGGAGGGCATGTCTCCCAGGGCTGAGAATAAAAAAGCTCTAATCCCTGACCTATCGCATAACAGAAATGAACTGGTCACGTGGAGAGTGTCCTTTACCACAGCAGATAGACTGACACAGTCCAGTCGGTACTCGGGGAGGCTGGAGGGTAGGGCCAAACCTTTATCCTGCCTGTAAGTGGCAGATGCCGGAGGGTGACATGGTGGAAACCATGGGACAGTAGCTGAACACCCTGTTGACTGTGGACACTGGCCTTGGCAGGATGCTACAAGCCGTGGGTTTGGGGGGCTATGATGTTGTACATTGTGGTTACAATGGACATCAAAGTAGAGTTGGCAGACACAGAAGAAAACGTACAAGAAGCCGTACGGAGCTCAGTGAGGGCGCTCCACACTCCTCAGGCAAAGCTAATTAACCCTGGCAGTGAGAAAGACAGAGAATCCCAGGGAAGCGGGTAGTAACCTTAAATGTGACCGAATGTTAAACCTGGATTACCCGAGACGTTACAACACGAGACAAACTCCACTTACGAGCGACTCCACTAATTTCCCGCTATTATAGGGAACGTGGGATTTTGATAGACTCAAATTAAGTGGTGGAGAATGTAGTGAGGTTGCACTTTGCACACCCACAACTGATGAGGGATTTTTTTCCTTTGGGGCCTAGAATAGCATCCATGCCCAGGGCCCATGAAGGCATTGGCGCATTTTTAAGCCTTTGCTTTCAGATATTGGGAAATTGAAGGCTGCAGAGATGGGAAGGATTCCCACAGGAAGTCGACACAGTGTATTTGAGACAGAAATCAAAGTGGTCCGTAGGAATACACGTTTCTTCAGTGGGTCTCCGGGCCCGGGGTTGAAGGGCCCAGTGTCCTCGCTCTGAGGGTGACACTGGTCCTGACAGACACTGCCTTCTCAGGATTGATTTCCCCGACGTGTGAGGAGCCCGTCAGGTCTGAGCCTCTGAGAGCAGGTTCAGACCCGAGATAAAAGGCATGCATTCACCTGGAGCTTCACTGCCCTTCACCCCGCCTGGAGGATGCTAGGCTGCAGAGCTGCCTGAGGATACAGAAGGCAGAGAATGGGCTCACTAGGGAGGCAGTGATGAGTACTGAGGCCCTTCAGATAAGCCATGTTTACATTTTAGCTTTTGTATGTCAGCTTGCAACAGGGCAGCCTGATCTCAGAGAGAGGCTTCCCTGGAGTGGACACTGGCTTGTGTCCCAAACCATGAGACGGCATGTCACCTGCAGTGAGGAGACTCTGTCTCCAAAAGCCTTCGGTGCCTTGGGTTCAGATGCTTCCCGTAAGTGGTTTGGATTTAAAATCTTGTGTTTCTTTTCTCGATGACCAAGCTTGTGAGCTTCCGTGTTGGAGAGAATTATTCAAGTGGAATTCTGGAAAACCCCGGGGTGTCTCCCCAAGGAACACACCCCAGTGCAGCAGTGCCGCCTTCAGAATCTCAGTGTCCAGGATGAGCAGGATCTGGCCACGTGTTTCCCCGGCCTCTTCTCACCTCCTATCTGCAGTTTACAGTTGGTACAGCAAGTACTCAAAGAAGGAGAAATATTTGATCAACTGATAGGGGGGTGAAGTATATTTGTACCCAAAGAAGCAGCTTCAGGTTCCCTCACGAAGTTCACTTCTTCGTTTTCCTAGTGTGGATGATATACCGTAAAGAGAAAGATCTGGAAGTTTCTTTTAAAAGAGCCAGAGGTGTTGCTACAGTATCAGCATATTCTCAGCATGCTGTGGGTTCTCCAGACAGGCAGTCAAAGCTTGGTGGCTTGTCCTCTCCGTGAATGTCACTCGCATCTTTTCCAATCATGTGGAACTTTTTACAAGAATACAGCAGGTTCAGGGGAAAGCATCCAACTCCACATAATGGGTACCGAATGTCTTCCAAGCACTGGTCACCCCTGGCTGCACAGTGTCCGAAGCCATGTGGAATAATTTGGGTTGGTTCCTCTCTATCCTCGGCTGTCATTCTCCACATGTGTTTTGTGATTTTGGAGTCATTTGAGGTCAGAGGATACGTATCCTGCAGTCTTGAGTTGTAGTTTACTAGAGAAGGTCACACAAACCCTGGTCTTGCAGCCCCTGTCTCAACCAGCTCAGTTTCCCCATCAGAAGACACGCCTTCCTTCCATCCGTGTTAGACACAGGCCTGCCCTGCTCTGCTGGGAACCAGAGAGGAGATGATGGGACAGTGTCATGGTCCACAAGACACCAGCAGGCATAGCTCCTTTCTGGGAGAACACCTTCCAGGGCCTATCACCAGGCTTCTGTGCACTGCAAGTCTTGGACGAGTCAGATGACGTCCAGGGGACTCGACTCACTGGGAAAGGTGGGGTTTTCGTGATATTAAAGCAAATGAACAAAAGCCTCATCATAATCCTTGCTTCCCAATGAAAGACTGTTGCTGATAACTTCAAAGTTAAAGTCCACAAGTCAAGTCCGTGGCAGCAAAGGACTTGTGTCTGACCTCGTGTAGGTACTGTAGACACACACATATGGCTCCTTCGTTTCAAGTGAGATGGTGCCCTCTGTCCCCATCAAGCACGTTTCTTCACTAGTTAATGATCCCAAGCATCAGAAAACTCTTGTCTGCAAAACCAACGACAAGCACAGAAAACACAAAGCACAGACCAGTCTTCAGCCTCTTGGTCAGGTAAGGGCAGCCCAGCCTTGCATCAATCAGTTTGCAGGACTCCCGCTCTTGAACACCCCAGTGAAAACGGATTATAGGGGATTCTTTATAAACGCACCCTAGTCCCAGCAGTGTCAGCTCTGGAGTGGATTTCTTCCTGGGAAGACCAATAAATATGCAAATGAACTGACTCCTCTGTTTCCAAGCAACATCCACTAAAGGTCACTCTTCTAAGGGAGCCACATAAACACAGAAGGAGAAGCAAGGCATACAAAGCCTCTGGTGGTGGTTGGAGACTCTTGTTAGCTCTGATTGGGCTGGGTTTATTAAAAAAGAGGACCACCTCCTTGTCTGGGATTAATAGGATTTACCCAGAGGAAGGACAGGGTGAGGAACCTGGTAAGTCTCGGGACTGGTGGGAAATTCCTGCGGTCCCTGCTATGGCAGGAGCTGGGCATCAATATGGCCACTGCCTATGAGTAACAGCTCAGACAGTTTGAAGATGTCTCTACCACTGCCCTTTCTTAGGGCAATTATAGATCTGATAGACATGAAAAGACTCTGATGTGTGATTTCCCTCTGTATGATGTGATTACCATTAATGAATAAAGAAACTGCTTTGGACCTATAGCAAGGCAGAACTTAGGTAGGCAGGGTAAGCTAGGCTGAATGCTGGGAGAAAGAAGGGCAGAGTCAAAGAGATGCTATGGAGCTGTCCCTAGAGTCAGACACGCCGAAACTTTGCCAGTAAGCCACTGTCACATGGCAATACACAGATTAATAGAAATGGGTTAAATTAATATGTAAGAGTTAGTCAATAAGAAGCTAGAGCTAATGGGCCAAGCAATGATTTAATTAATACAGTTTCTGTGTGATTATTTTGGGTCTAGGCTGGCCAGGTGGCTGGGAACCAACAAGCAGCCCAGAGGCTTCTTCTAACAAGACTCAGCTGAGGAACCAGGGCCTTGGCTTTGTTGTAGCTTCACCGTGCTATTGCATGGCAAGGCGCACCCCTGTAGCCTTGCAGCCTAGAACCACCCAATGTTGATGCATTCCCTGCCAAACAGATAGTGGAGGCAATGCAGACAAAGCCTGAAAGCCAACAGACGTTCATCCAGGTGAAGTCAAAAGCAGTGTGGGTCTATGAATGTTTCATTCTCTGTGTTCTGAAAGTTTAATTCTGTTGTATTTAAAACCATTAGAAGATGGTCCACACACCAGGGGGAACCTTCATCTTTGATTTTAGACAAATCTTCAAACTCACCAGAAAATGGTACCTACAAATGGACTTTGAGACTCCTCTGCTTTTTTTTTATTGATTTTTATTGAGCTCTACATTTTTCTATGCTTCCCTCCCTACCTCTCCTCTCCCTAGTTCTCCCCTCCCCTTCAACCCTCTCCCAAGGTCCCCATGCTCCCAATTTACTCAGGAGATCTTGGCTTTTTCTACTTCCCATGTAGATTAGATCCATGTATGTCTCTCTTAGAGTCCTCATTGTTGTCTAGGTTCTCTGGGATTGTTTCAGTTTGTTTATATGCTGGATGACCTTGACAGATTTTTGTATGTTGAACCATCCCTGCATCTCTGGGATGAAGTCAACTTGATCATGGTGGAAGATGGTTCTGATGTGTTCTTGGATTTGATTTGCCGGTATTTTATTTACTATTTTTGCATCGTTGTTTGTGAGTGGTATTGGTCTGTAGTTCTCTTTCTTAATAATATCTTTATGTGGTATCAGGGTAATTATAGCCTCATAAAAATGGTTTGACAATGTTCCTTCTGTTTCTATTGTGTGGAACAATATGAGGAGTATTGGTATTAGTTCTTCTGTGAAAATCTTGTAGAATTCTAAGCTGAAACCATCTGGTCTTGGGCTTTTTTGCGGGGGAGGACTTTTGATGACTGTTTCTATTTCTTCAGCAGTTATAGGTCTGTTTAATTTGCTTATCTGGTCACTACTCCAGACTGCAAGGATGATGTTGATGCTGATAGCAATGAGGAATTGAGATAGCGTTTGTACTTACCATGTACTGTCCATACTTCTAAGCTCTACTACAGTAACATTCACTTTGCAGAGTGACTTGTTTTTGTTCCCAGAGATGAGGAAACAGAGGTCTATCTATGGCTTGCCGTATTTCCATAGAGGGTGAGTGACAGAGCAGGCATTCAAACTAGACTGCTGGGCTTGAAGCCAGGCTCAAATGTGCGACGATACCTCTCATTATGGACAGAAGCTGACAGGTAATAGAGAAAGAGAGTTAACTTTTAAACACTCAGATAAAAGGTTGAGGGATAGAAGCAAGGCTAACACTGAGTTGCACTGTTTGGTGATCAGGGTGGAACTTTCTGAGCACAGAGGGGTCCGAATTCTCCCTCGGGGAGGTCAGACTCTGCCTACTCTCCATCAAAGACTGCTGCTGACCAAGCAAGCATGGGAGGACAGGAGTGCTAGCTCATATAAAGAAGATGTTAAGTTCCCTAGTGGTGCCTTGAGATGACTTCAGACTGGGTCTCATCCAGGTGGGGCTTCCCATACGTGCCAGTGACTCTGCTTAGTTGAGGGTTAGGCAGTGGCAGTGCCTGTTATGTAACTGAAGAGGCAGCACCAGGGTGGTGGCAGCTATGCTCTCCTCTTTGGCAAAGTGGGATTATGCTCTTTGCACCTGCCTGGTCCACCTATCCCAAGACATCACGGGCAAGCATTAGAACATGTGCTTTGTCCCAAGGAAAAAGAAGCACAATTTAAGCACACAGCTATAAGGTGAAATAGGATGGAGGAACAGGGACAGGAAGGATTCATAAAGGGTCAGTAGCTATAGCGTCTGCCCAAAATAGACCTGAGCAACCTACTGAGTGAGGTCCTCATCAGGTAAGGCCTTGCACCTATGTGGTTGGTAATGATAATGTGTGCATGGGAATGATAGCAATGAAGGTGATAGTAACGGTACTGGTGTTGATGGCTATGAAGGTGATAGCAATGTTGATTATGGCTATGAAGGTGATAGTTATAACAGTCATGATGATGGCCGTGATGATGATTGTGATTGATAATGATGATAATGGTGTTGTCCGTTTGTGATGGTAGTGGTGGTGGTGATGATGATAATGGTAATGGTTATAATGGTGAGGGTGATAATGATCCTGTTTGTGATGGTGGTGATGAGGATGTTTATTGTGTGTGTGTGTCCACATGTAGGTAACTTTGCTATGTACATGCTACATGCTTTGGAATGTACATGAGCTGTTTCTCAAGTAGAGTCACATGATCTTCTCTCAGTCCCTTGATCAGTCTTGGGTCCATGAGGGCAGACGTGTAACTCTTAGGCAAAGGATGATTTCCTCAGAAGATGCCTTAGACATTATTTAAACTTTTCCAGACATTTTTGACATCTGAAACAATTGAAAAGATTGTTTAGAATAAATGAACACATTTCAGAAAAAAAATCAAAAGAAAGCTAGAATGATGCAGAAGAAAAGCCATGCTGAGAAACAGTGAGCTCACGGCTGATGTTCACAGTGCGGGGAGCAGGTAGACGCATTCTGCTGTTTTCTGCTTGTGGGATTTGTTTTGTTCTGTTTAGCCACAGCTGTAATGGGAACAGAGACACAGATCTGCCACAAATTTTCCCGTTAACATACTCCAGGCATCCCCTACGTTGTTATGTGCTCCATAAATACTATTTTAATACATTCCATTTTTTCAGTATTATGCCCATAATTGCATATTAACTCTAGAGAAAGTCGGAGGAAATGTTAAGTAATAAGAAGAATAAAATTGAATTATAATCTCTACACTTTAAAGGAAGCACGATTACCATTTGCGCACGCATTCATCAGTGTGCGTGGAGGAAAGGCGACACACTGATGCACACGTGTCCGCAGACAGATGTGTGAGTGCCCATTCCCACACGCATCATGTACCCTTGGATAGAGACAAACGCAGTCACGAGCTGTCTGCCATCTCCATTGCATTAGGGTGTTATTACATGTTGGGTTTTAGTTTATTGACCTAGTTCATTTCTGTTTCTGTCAGAGAAAAATTCGAAGAGTTAATTAGGGAGTGTCTCATCTGCTCCCCTTCAATTTATTCAGGCTTTTGCATTTTTAATTTAAAGATCCAACTTTTCCACTAATAAAGGAAGTCCCTAGTTCCAGCTTGGAGCTGTCACTGTCTACAGATCAACTTTTTGTCAACCTTACCATAGATAAGAAAGACCAATATCACCCCAGATGGACAGATTTCTTTCATTGCTTTTTCTTGCCCAAAGAAAACTGTTCACAATATATGGCATATTTATTATTTTAGTTTTACTTTCCAAAACATTTACGTGTGTGTCTGTGTGCCTGCATCTATGTGGCAGAGTCTACAGAGCCAGGATAGAGAGTCAGATGCCCTAGAGTTGGAGTTACAAAGAGTTGTGAGGTGACTAATGTAGGTTCTGGGAACTGAACTTGGTCCTCTGTGGAGCAGCAAGCAGTCTAAGGCATCTTTCTGGCCCCCAAATATCTGATTTTTAAAAGGTGGTTATTAAGCTAACTGTACATGTTTATGGAATGCAATGTGATCATTCCATCAAGCTGTGCACTCAGAAGACATAATGCAGAGTCAGCTCCACCTCAAGTCTCCCCTGGTGTAAATTTTCACCTTGTCCTTTGATGACCCCAAAATTCACAGTCCACCACCAAAATATTGACAAGAACAGCATATGGGAGATTGTAGTAAGCCAGGAGGGGAAAGGAAGACAGTCAATGAGCAATGAGAACAAGTTTTGGCTTCTGTGGACTGAAGTGTTACACGTTACACATATGCTAAGTAAAGAAAAGCTTTGAAGCAACACCAGATATAATTTTATACCCAGATGACAAAACTTTAAAAGCTACATGGTCATGAGATCCATGGAGAAACCATTGTCCAACTGTAGAGCGCATCAGTAAAGCCCCAGACACAGAAAGAGTGGCAGACTCTGATGGACCCACGAGCATGCATGGACTTGGAGACACCTTTCACAACAGTTTACCAGCAGAGTTGGACTCTAAGACTCGCTCTTAGGAACAAAGAATGTGCTCGCTAAAGAGAAGGATACATAGAATCAGCCACAGGGCCAGATCTATGGAGCAAAGCATGGATCAATCCCAAGAATCTGAAAGACATCTTGAATGAAAACCAGAGATGACAGCACACTCTAATGACACTTACAGGGTCATGTGTGCCCAAGCCGTGGTCCACTGGCTGCATGCATCTCGAGAAAGTTACAAATGCGACCCAACACACTGGTGGAGTCTGACCTCATATCACAACACCAGAAGCTCAGACTCTCCAGCTCTAGACCCCTGAGAGAAGCGATCTCTTAGGAAGAAGGCTGAGCAGAGGAAACACAGATAACGAAAACACAACAGTCGCACAGAACGACAGTCCTGTGTAGTGAAGCAAGGCCTGGACTCAAACCAGTCCTGTATCCATGAGGGTCAACAGATGGGTGAAAAACAGGGGTTGTGACACACATGTCTTTCCCTGCTTCCAGCTTGTAAGCCCATGGGCTCTGTGAAAGGAAATTATAATTCTTTGTACACCCTTCATGAAGAATCCCACTAAACTGTTTTTTTTTTTTTTTTTTTTTTTTTTTTTTTTTTTTTTTTTTTCTTTTTTCACGATCCTATTTGGAGCTTGGACTTCACCTACTATGTTTCCATAGAACAAAAGGAGCAATGACCGGTTGGAGGTGGCTCCTTCTGCGGCCCCGGGAGCTCACCATGGAGACACTGGGATGAGCCGTAGAAAAGAGCACCTGGGACTAATGACTCTAATTCGATCCTGCTCCGGTGCAGCCAGTATTGAAAGAATTCATCATGCATAGAAAGCATTTGCCACTTAGCTGGAGGCCAAGTTCCCTGCGCTCAGCATTCAACAGAAAGCATGGGCCACCGTTTCTACCCACTTACCCAGGAAATAGATGACAATGTTACTGGGAGAGACGCGGTCTGTTTGCCGGCTTCCATCTGGTTTTTTAAATCATTCAGAAAGCTCCAAAGACATGTTTTTATGCTACATAAAATACACAGAGGAGAAGGGCCCAGACTCACACATTTGTTATTTCATTATGTGTGTTGCCTTTATAAAAGAAAAATCATGAAGCCATTTCCTCCCAATTCTTTTGACCTCTGAACACTCATCACAACCTCTTAGATTTGATGCCTTCTTCATAGATGTCTTCTCTGAAATTGCCCAATAATTCACTCTTCAGAAGACTGACAGGAAATAGGAACATTTTTTTATTTGTTTCAAATAGCTCAGGGCATGGGGAGAGGCAACTTGCGAAGACCAGTGAGGAATCAGAATGGAGGAGTCAATGCAGGTCCTGGCTAGACCAGGGCTGTGCTCTGCCACAGAGGAGTGACCACTGTATCCTTCATCTGGCTTCATGTGCCAAGTGGCTTCCTTGCCTTCATTCCTCCAGGGTGAGTCCTGTGTCCAGGTTCACCTGCCTTCTGCTTGCAGAAGTCTGCCCAGTTAAGCAGAGTCATGGCTTGCAAAGTTCTTCAAGGTAAATCTATAGAGTTTCTGCTCTGTGGGAAATTACCTCTTCCTGGAAGGTTCCAGCTTTAAGCAAGGAAGCCAGTCAGGTTTCTGTTCTTGGGAGTTTTGCCTTAGATAGAGAGGAAAGGCAAAACATAAAACTCAATTAAATAATGGAAAAGATGGCAAGAAAGCCACCATCACTAACACTATGGGGAGAATAAAGACCCTGTGTGATTGGTGGACGGCAGTAGAGAGAACTAGCCAAGACCAAGCAAAGACAATATAGTTTGACCTGGGCTGTCAGGTAGAGACTGTAACAAGAGCCATCAGAGGGCACCTGAAGGATGATTAGAAGTCGGGCTTAGGCAAGCATGGGAAAAGCTGGATTCCAGCCCATCAAGCAGGATCTTCCCAGAGCATGCTGTGGGAGCGGTCCTGGAACATTCAAGAAAGAGGTCCAAGCTGTGAAGATACGGCAAGTGATGAGCTGTCTCACACAGTCTGCATTGGCTCTGATAACGCCTCAGGGGTCTTGTAGACCCTATTCATGACTGTCATATTTTATCAAAGATCTTGAACTCCGAAGGATTAGAAATGGCTAGGCCTGCTTTAGAGTTTGTCTTCCGGTTCCAGACATAGAACCCAGCACATAGTAGGCCCTTCACACATGGTGAATGAATGAGCAAGTGCACCTCATAGTATCCATCCACAGTCCTCCACTGTGATCAAAGGCATAGCAAGAAGCATAAAGAGCAGGGTCCAGATTCCGCCAAGGAGCCTGGTACCCACAATGGAAAGGGGACCCTCCTATCCTCTGAGCCCTCCCAACCACTGAGCATCAGGATTTTACAAGGATAACAGAAGTAAGTGACACTTGCTACACCTAGACACAAGGCCTCACATTCTTCTGTGATCTGAATCTATCACCAGCCACTTTCGTAAGAGCAACAAACAACCCAGGAATGTCAGCAATTGGCCCAAGGCTGTGCTGTTGTATATTTTGATTGTATTTTTGACAATCAAGTTTGCTTTGAGTCACCAGCTGACCAAAATTAACCATAAAGGTTTTGGAGGGCTAAGGTCAAAGGGGAGACAGGAAGTAATAAGGTAGGGTTGAAAGGGGATCTCAGTTCTTTTGGGTGGAGGACCAGAAGAGATAGGACTGGACATTGTAACTGTAATTCTTACTTGATAACTGTTTTTGTTATATATAGTCTTATATATAAAAGTGTTAAAGTTAAAACTTTCCTTTTTAATTATGCTAAAAGGGGGAAATGTGGAATATTCCTTTACATTGTGGGAATATATGTCACTGTGATTGGTTTATAAAGAATCTGACTGGCCAATAGATGGACAGGATAAGTTTAAGTGGTAGAACCAGACTCAGGACCCTGGGAAGAAGAAGAAGAGCAGTGTTAGAGGAGTTGCCAGTCAGATGGAAAGGAAGCGGGGCATGTAGGAGAGGTAAAAGTCACGAGCCTCAGGGCAACACATAGACTAACAGAAAAGGGTTAATGTAAGTCCTGAGAACTAGTTGATAATAAGCCTGAGCTATCAGCCAAGCATTTATAATTAACAATAAATCTGAGTGATTATTTTGGAAGCAACTTCTGGGACACAGGAAAACTCCCCTTATATTTATGCATCTAAGGAGAGCTAGAGCCTGGGTATGAACCCGCATAGTCCTGGCTCCTCAGTGCACTGATTGCTGATCATTTACTGTGGGGTGCACAGGAGACATGCCTGCCTGAGGTATGGACACATCAGGAAACCCGGGTCCTGAAGACCAAGAACATCAGACAAGTTGAAGGTATGAAAGTATGAGCAGGCATTTGCCCCTCTACATCTGCATCAACAAGGTAGGTTCAATTCCACTGAGAAGACTCTTGTCCTGTGTGAGAGCCAGATCACCAGTGGACAGGAGGGCAAGTATCTTCCAGGGGAAGTTTGGCTTCTCTTGTCCCTTGGTGGACAAGCCAGGCATGGGGATAAGATAAAGGACCAAGTAGCAATGCTTTGCACAAAGTCTCCCAAAACCACAGATATTGCAAGGAAACAGCAAAGATGAGTTTGCTGTGCTCCAATAGGGCTTTAAATACAAAGCCAAACTGTAGGTCACATTTGCCTGAGGTCATGATGTGCCCACCCTCTCATCCACGAGGCAGGACACTAAGACAGAAATACCTAGATCTTGCATTCCAGAGACCTGGGGGGGGGGGTGTCACGTTCCGATCACCTGTGCACAGCCAGGAGTTGCTTTTATTGTCTGTGACACAGAAGGTCAGGGCCGTTTCTATGGACACAGTCTACCCTGGCTGGATTGTTCCTCCTTCACAGCTTTTGTGCTGCTTATAACTTCTCATTTTTCTTCTTCACACACACCATTTATTAGCTTGATCCCTTTGGATGTGATATTTTACTGAAAAGAAGTGAATTCCAGGTTAGACGGTGCCTTGTTAGTAACCCAAGAAATGTTACTGTACAATCCGCTGTCTCAACTAAGACCATAGAAATCCCTCACTGCCACTGGCCTTGTGAGTCCACGGCTGTCACGTGCAGCAGTATTACTATGATCAGAACTAACCCTTCCCAAACATTGTTCCAACTTCAATTAAATTTGAATTGAGTCTGTTTCCCACAGAACTGTTCGTTTTTACGGAGGGTGGGGAGCGTCTAAGGCAGAACTAATGAGGATCTGGGGAGGGGACCATTTCCACCAGCTGTAAACACATGTCTTCCAGTTTGAGAAGTAAATGATCATCCTCCTGGGCCCTGCCATGAGCTTCAGGTAGGAAGTGTGCTTCTGTCTGCAAAAGCCGATCAAACTGCAGAAGATCTATCATGCGCATCCTCCTCCAGCTCAACCCCCAGAAGGAAACCATGCAATTTACACCAGATCCAACACAAGACACGCAGGGGCCCAGGAAGAAAATGAGAAACTGGGTAAAGGAAAGCGATCTGGGCCTTGCAAGAAATGATTCCTGTGCTCTGCCTATGGCCTCGGTCTCTGGTAGCCCCTAAGTCAAGGCTTGGGGCTGACCCTTCCTCCAGCCCTTACCAGCCTGTCTCTGCAGAACCAGCACAGGCGAAGCCCGCTCCACTCAGCACCAATGTGAGCAGAGGCCTGCAGTTCCCTGTTTGAGATTATTACACCTGTTTCTGAGGCAAGTATCTGCTGTCCCATGGCACCCTCCCTCTCTGTCTCTCACTGCCGTCTGAACTCCATTAATGACACCTCCTCCAGACTCCTCCAGAGCATCCCCGGGCTAATCTCTGGAGCCTGTGCAGGGGGCCGATGTGACAACATACCTGACTGGGTTAAAGGTACCGAGACAGATATCATTCTGGCTGATGTAAGTGGGCCCTGACTGCTGTCACCTGAGACACATGGAGGAGACCATGAAAAGGCAGAGGCAGCGGCTGCAGGGTTGGGAACCCACAAACTGAATACATGGGATTGTATCAAGTCAATTTCAACCCCACTAGTTTCAGGAAGTCACTGCAATCTGGGGACGTCCAGAAGGGTTAGAGAGGAAAGACAGCAGGGTATTGAGGGAGATAGTGCCTCAGGAAGAAGGAGATGAGGGCTCATGCATTCAGTTCATTGGGTGACTTGGCGGGACCACACAGTCAGCCCTTGTTCAGCCTTGACAACACCGGAGAACCATCGTATCACACAGTCAGCCCTTGTTCAGCCTTGACAACACCGGAGAACCATATATCACACAGTCAGCCCTTGTTCAGCCTTGACAACACCGGAGAACCATATATAACACAGTCAGCCCTTGTTCAGCCTTAACAACACCGGAGAACCATCATATCAGTTGCACACACTGCTGTGTGCATTTCCCGAGATAGGGTGTGAAAATATTCCATAAAATTTCAGCTCTGTGACTAGCCAGGAAGTATCTGTTTCTATTCTCTTCCGGGATTTCAGAGAATCTGATTAATTCCATCCACACTTTTTATTTAATTTTAATAGAGACTGGTTTCATTAATAAGTGGCTGACTAGCTTAGATTCCCCAAGGCACGTGTGACTGGTGGGGAAATCTCATGGGAACAGAGACCCAATAATCCCCTCATCATTGAGTCTCATCCAGTTGCCATGGAAATCTAGAGTACCACTCCCCCTTTCAAAGAGGCATCACCAAACAAATTACCAGACCCACCTTGTGCAATGCCTATGAGCCATATTGAGCAGGGGGTGGACAGTGCCTGCATAGAGAAGGTCAAGTCTCTCTCTACAAGCAAGCGGAATGAGTACTTTGTGAGAGAATGGTTAACCAGAAATCTTACACCACACACACACACACACACACACACACACACACACACCACAGAAATGTACTATACAACATGAAAATCTTTGCCCGATGATGAATATCTAAGTGCACACAGTGAGGGGAAGCAATAATTCTACAACAGCAGAGATTACTGGAGGTTTATACAGTACACCGTGCTGGAGGCCTCATGGAGTGTTTAATGACTTCTTCAGACCTGCTCTGAGACTTCAGTTTTTCACTAAGATACAAAGAGCTACTCACCTCCAGAAATACTACCGCTAGTCCACATCCTAAATCATCCCAGTCAAGGAGTGTTCTATTCTAGGTAATGGACAGCAAGTAACATGAAAAATACCTCTGTGTGATGTCTGAACCCATAACAAATATGCTGCTTCAAAAATGGTGGGCTGTTTAATTAAACTCTCATTGCCTTCATTAAAAGACATCCACTCTCATGGCCACAGTGCTGTAAGAGGCGTGATGCCTGTGTTTAGGAGTCCCTCTGAACAGCTCACCATCTATGCCAAAAGAAAAAGTTGCAAATGGCATGGGTAAGGTTTCCCCCACAGACACTCAAAGGTTTTTAGGTTAGCTCTCATGGTCCTTGATGAGCCTGTTCTAATCTATACACAGAAGCTGCTTGCCATTAGCATGGAAAGTCACACAACTCAACTACGACAACAAAGAAGGCAGCTCTAATCCAAAAGAGCAGGAAGAAAGTCTTAAGTGCAAAGAGTGACTTTGAGCTCTATGCTAATTCCATTGCAAGTTGTATTGATCACAAGGAGGATGACCTGGTGTTGGTAATGACGGGGAGACGGTAGTGGTGGTGGCAGTGGTGGTGATGATGCTGATGATGCTAATGATGTTGATGATGGTAGTCATGGTGATGGTGGTAATGATGATGTTTGTGAATGTGATGAAGGTTCTGGTCATGATGGTATTGCTGGTAATGTTAATCATAGGGGTTATGATGGTAATGTTGATTATGATAGTATACAGTGGTGTATAAAATTATTATAATGGTGATGATAGTGGTGATTATACTGATGGGGTGACAGTAGTGTTCATGATGGTGATAATGATATCGATGATGGTAGTAATAGTGATGGTGGTAGTGAGGATGATTATGATGGTGATTGTGATGATGGTGGTAGTGATGATGGTGGTGGTAGTGATGATGATGATGATGATGATGATGATGATGATGATGATGATGGTGATGATGATGGTAGTGGTCATGATGATGGTTGTGGTAGTGAGGATGATTATGATGGTGATTGTGATGATAGTGGTAGTGATGATGGTGGTGGTTATGATGATGGTTGTGGTAGTGATGATGATGATAGTGGTGATGATGATGGTGGTGGTTATGATGATGGTTGTGGTAGTGATGATGATGATAGTGGTGATGATGATGGTTGTGGTAGTGAGGATGATTATGATGGTGATTGTGATGATGGTAGTAGTGATGATGGTGGTGGTTATGATGATGGTTGTGGTAGTGATAATGATGATGGTGGTGGCGATGATGGTAGTGGTCATGATGATGGTTGTGGTAGTGATGATGATGATGGTGGTGGCGATGATGGTGGTGGTGGTGGTAATTATGATCACTCTAATGCTGATCATGACTTAGGATGATAGCTATGATAACAGAGGCCACAGTGAGCTCAGGTCCACTGTAGGCTACCCTACCATGTGCTTCACTTCTTTCATTCACTAGATGATAAAGCAGCAAACTTAGATGTTTCCCTTAATGCCTGGTGTTTAGGTAAGCCACCTTTGGGATGCTCAAGTCCCAGAAAAGGGTCACGGAAACTCCATCTTGCAGCTGCTCAGTAGCAACCTGGAGCTCCTAATTGGCTCTTGGAGTAGAGGCAGCCTGCGGGGCTCAGTCTTGGCTTTTGGATAAGGGTCCAACTGAACTAAATTTAGGGTACCCAGTTGGCCTCAAAGAATTGTTAGTAGGGAAAAATCCTCATGCGTTCCTGGGTCCAGAAGTGAAGTGTGAAAATGGGGAGAGAAAAAGATGGCTTTTCATCCTAGGGGATTGCTGGACTCCTGGGCAAGCCATCTCCCGAGAATTCACTGGTAATCTCTTCCCAGGGCTCTTCAGAAAGTGCTCCTAATCCTCCAGGCTGTTTAATGAGGGTTATGTTTCATCCAGGGGTGTTGGGAAACAGAGGGGATGCGAAGTCTGCGCGTTCTGGTATTACATAAATCCGAGCTTAATCCCCCTTAACAATTAAGCACTCCGAGCTTCTCCTGCAGATGAAGATGGCGTCTCCTAGGTTTGCTGGTCTGTAAGTAGACCCACTGGAGGGAACTTGCCTTTGTCTCTGTGATTTATGGCTGTGATTTCAGGGAGAGCTGGAGTATTCAGTATTATCTTGGGGCAGTTAATTCTCCAATTCCAAAACACTCTTTCAAGGAACCACATTTTTCCATTTGCATTTTCCCCCTAGGATTTTTGAAGAAGATGGAGCCCAATTAAACTCTTTGTCATCCCTCCAGCATGAGTTATGTCCTCAGTCCCATTCACCGGCCCTTCCAATCTATCATCATTAAAAAAAAGTGGCCTAAAAGCCTTCATTTGGGTAAGAGATTCTTTACATCAGCTACCTCTTTGGATGCCACCTAAAGACAAGTTTTCTCAGAGTCAAGCAGGGTGAGGCTGGAGCTCCGTGGATAAATCCTGATGTCCGAGCTGACCCTGTGAAGTGTGCTGCTTGGAGCTGACCCCAGCACCTGATGTGGCCTCAGAATGGCATTTTATATGAGAAGAGAAGGTAGGAGGTGAAGCCAGGCAAGCAACAGCAGCAACCCCACAGTCCCCATCTTTTATTGCCACCCACCCTACAGGTGAGGGGGGATATTGTTTGGATTAGCAGGCTGCAGAAACAGTGATAACAAGACTCTCGGAGGAACAGAGGGATCCCTGTCAATGTGGTATCTGAGCTCACAGGTACTGTGGAATGGCAGGGGTGCTCGGGAGGACATGCCCCCACTCGATAAAAAACTTTATGCGAAAACAATTTAGTTCTTTGAGCCGAAAGAATAGTACAGAATGGAGCAAACAGAACGTTCTAGAATGCTGTTTCCTACTATCAGGCTCATCTGAATGCAGGACTGGCAACTGTGCTCTCCAATCATTTTTGAAGCTTCCCCTTCCTCTCCCCCTCTCCGTCCCTCTGTCTCTTCTGCTGTCATGCTTGGTTCTTTGGGACAAACTCTCACTACATAACCCAGGCTGGCTTTGAACTCCTCATCTTCCCAAGGGTGGGACTGCAGGCCCAAGCAAAGCCTATATTTTTTATTCAAGATGGTAGTTACAGCTGTATATAAAACTAATGAATGTTGATTGCGGAGTGAGTTAGTAAGTTTTTGGTTGCTGTGGCAACGGATCTGACACAGTACCTTCAGGAATAAAGGGGTTTACCTTGACTAACATTTCAAGGGCCAAATGCAGGCAAGGGAGTCACGGTGGCAGGGAAGTGAGGCAGCTGGCCACCTTGAGCCACAGGCAGGAAGCAGAGAGAGATGCAGGGGGCTCAGCTTGCGGTCTCCTTGGCATGTAGCTCAGGAGCCAGCCCGTGTGGGATGGTGCCATCACGGCTCAGGTGGGTCCTCTCACCTCAGTCAACCTCACCCAGAAATTCCCTCACAGACACGTCCAGAGGCCTGTCTCCTAGGTGATTCTAGAACTTGACAAATTGACAGTCGATATTAACCACACATGGGCTGTGTGCATTTAGAAGAGTGTATAAAGTTACAAGGGGAGGGGCTCTCCAAGTGCAGGAATCTCTGCACATATCCACATGACTTTTGTGGCTTCTGGCTGTTTCCCATGAAGGGACAAGAGACAAAATCAGTCACAGCGCTCGTCATCTGTGCTCCATAGCAGCAGCTCTTGGTCAGAACAGGGCTTCATGAGGACCTTTCCAGTGGCTGAGTGTGAACAGCAGCCACCATTTTGGAATGATGTCATAGCATCCTTTTGCAGGAACGCCTGGCCATGCCTGTCACTCACTGACTACTTGGGACACTTAAGATGTACTCCTAGTCTTGCTGTCTTGTTCTGGAAATCCTGCAAGGTGAGCAGGGTGAGGGCAGACCCCCAAGAGGTCTTGCCCATTATTCCTCTTCTTGGAAGTGACATCAAGGCTGGAACAGGACTTATCACACCCACAGGGCCGGTCTCCAGCCTGGAGCCTTCTGTGCCGCCCTGTGCATCCACTCCCCCAAAGCCCAGGTGTTGAAGGTGTGGTTCCCCACTTGGTGTGATGGGGAGATCATAGGAACTCTAGAAGGTGGGGCCTGTTGGGCAGAGGTAGGTCTTTCGGCTGTGACCTTAAAGGGAACATTGAGACCCTGGGCCCTTCCACTTCACCTCTCTGCTCCCAGCCACCTACCTCTAGGTCACCCTTTCCCCTCGGGCATGATGCTCTGCCTCAACACCCACCAAAAGCAGCAGAGCAATCAATGGCAGACTGAAACCTTCAGAACTGAGTCAAAATAAATCTTCTCTCTGATTAAGTGTATGAGCTCATCTGTTTCATCTGCTAACAGAACAGGGTGTCATGGGAAAGTTGGCTGGAACTTTCTGGTTCACCGGCCTTGTCCTGGTTGATGCTTCCTAGACTCCTGTTCTGTCTGGTCAGGTTCAGAGAAACGTCTCAAACTCAGTTTCAGCAGATGGCTCTTGGCTGCTTTGTCAGTCAAGCAGGAATTGGTCATGTTGCAGGTGAAGAGGCCCCTACTTCCTTAGATCACATGGTGAAAAGGAAGCCTGGAGTCTGGGCTGCGCACACTCCTTAGTTCCAAAGGCCTGCAGATGGACGGGTGAGAATTCCCCAGGAGAGAAGGCAGCGGCATCAGTGGAGGAGGGTGTCCCTGGGACTTCCTTGCTTCTCACCTGGCTCTCAGCCAACACGAATTCCCAGAGAGCTGTGGGGGAGGGGCACTGAGGAACTTGAACTGTAGAGATGACTCAGCAGTTAGGAGCCCTTGTTGCTCCTACGGAAGACCCCCGGTTAATGTCCCAGCACCCACAGGAGGCTCACAACCAATTGTTAACTCCAATTTCAGGGGATCCAATGCCTTTCCCGGCCTCTGTATATGGTGCCAGCAAAACACTCACATTCATTAAAATAGACAAATCTTTGAAAAAATGCTTCTGATTTACAAAAGTTCCTGGCAACTTTTTCTGGGGCTGCCATGGTGAATGATGGCCGTGACACTTTGCAGACTGTGGGGGACCCACCTGGCTGTGCCCCCCACACGCTGTTGCCCCTATCCAGTCCTGAAACTCCCTGAAAGAAGAGCTAGAGCGGGAACTGTGGTTTCCAGCAGGGCCTATGGCCCAAGCTGCCTTCCCAAGCCATGTTGTGGGATAATGTCTGTGTGAGGGGCTGCAATCATCTCTGCTCAGCTGGGACTTGGGAGGTGGGGAACTCACGGGGATGGCAGTCACTCTAAATACCCATCTCTTTGTTTATCAATGTCCTGGTCTGTCTTCCCTGATTCCCTTGGTACCCCGTGGGCCTCACAGGGGCTTCCTAACCCAATCCTGTATTGGAACTCTCCATAACATGGGTCCCTGGCTGTTCCAAAGGCAGTTCTTAGACTCGCACCTGCCTTGTGTGGAGAGAAAGGAGCTAGGAAAGGCTGTTGGAAGAACAGAAGCAGCCTGGCCTGTACACCTGTGTGATGAGTTGCTCGCATCCAGAGGAAAGATGGATGGGACCTGGCACCAGCAGCCGACACACACTCACAGCACAGCACCTGCGGCTCGCCCCGTACGCCACAGGTGCGCAGCTTCATCCAAAGACAGCCCCTTAAATCACAGAGCCCCAAAGACACTGGTGGCTCTGGTGGGGCAAAGAGACTGCGAGGAACAGAGACTCGGGCGTGGTATTCTCTTGCATTCTTCCCCGTTTTTGAATACTTTTCTCCATCACCCTGTGAGCTGAGAAGCGATGGTGCAGGACTTGCTCTGAGCCTCACACCCAGGCAATGGAACTTCCAGGTTCTCAGCCTTCTCTGGACCCTCTGCGTCTTTCTCGGGCTCCAGATTCATTCCCTTCCAGTAAGAATCCTGTACTCCAGACACGAGAAGCACCCGGTTCTCAGCTCCTCTCCTGTTCTGTCTCTCTTTCCCCTTCTGCTTCCAAGAAGGATTCATAGGTGGCGACACCGTACCATGAATGACCAACCTTTTGGCTTCCTCAAACCTCATTTTTAGGGAAGAATTATCTTGGGCTATACATTAAAGATTTAAAGATCAGAATGTCCAACCCAAGGCCCCCAGGTTTCAAGAACATATATATATTTCGTTGAGTGACATCAATTTGTCGCCTCTAATGTTCATGCTCTAGAAATGTACAAGTGAGTTACCAAAGATTCACCAAAAATAAACAAAATCACAATATTTGAAACTGGTATTTTGTACTGGGTCTGTCCACAGATGTCCGGGCCTCATGAAGTGCACGGGCCATAGTTCAGATATGCCTGTGACCTAGACCTTCCTGCCCTCTCAGCCTTGCATTCCCACTCCATAGCTGAAGTGCAGCTGTATGATCCAGGGTCCCTCTGTGTCACTTTTCTCAGTTTACCGTAACTGTGCACTCCTCCTACTCAGTGAGATGGGATGAGTTGGGTCTATATTGTGAGCTACGCTGGCAGCCTCATGCCTCATACTCAATCCTATGTATATGGGGCGGCACACTTGTGAAGGCCAGAGGTAGATGATGGGATGTCTTCCTTAATCGCCTCGCCACCTTATTCTTTGGGCCAGAGTCTCTCACTAGCCTGGAGCTCACCATATTGGCAAGGCTGACTGTCCAGCAAGTGTCTGGCATGTTCCTGTCTTTGTCGCTCTGTACTCTGCTAACAGGCACACGGCCATACCCAGACTTTATGTGGCTTAAGGGGATCTAAATTCAGTTCCTTATGCTTCAGTAGCAAACACTATACTGCTGGACCATCTCCCCATCCTCAGTCTCTCCCTAATCCTCACTATAACCACAAAGGAGACTCGGGGCTGATGTGAACTGAAGCTGGACAGGTGTGAAGAACTGCTCAGACATGTGTAGCACGGGGCAGGTGTGAAAGCTGCTCAGACACATGTAGCATGGGGCAGGTGTGAAGAGCTGCTCAGACACATGTAGCATGGGGCAGGTGTGAAGAGCTGCTCAGACACATGCAGAGGAATGGGCACAGCCACTCCATGACAAAGCAGGAGGAGCCCTTGAGCCTTGCAGGGACTGACTTGGTTTTACGTATGCAAAGTCTCCAGATGGTGTTAGACACAAAGCCCAGCTCCTGACCCACTCTCTTGGCTGCTTCTCACAGGGTAGGAAGCAACAGGCAGTTAACTTCTGTATCAGTGATCCTCACCCAGGCCCCAGAAACAGGCCAAGAGCAGCTGCCCAACCCGGCACCCCGTGGCAAATGCAGATCATGGTCTCCAAGAAGGAGATTCTGCAGAAGAAGCCAGCACCGTGAGAGGAGTGACTCAGAGCAGGACGCCCTAGCTAGCGACCTCATCCCTCCCAGGATTCCTTGACTTTGCTAGGAACTCCAGGGCTGGACAACTGCAGCCACACAGAGGCGCAGTGACCTTGCCCGCGGGCAATTTAGTCAGCTCTCCTGGACCTGTGTAATGACACTGGGTCACCCCTGCATTAGCATCATGTGTCGCGAGCGATCCCAGCTGTCATGAGTAATAGGTATCAGGAGGGATGGGGCAAGGGTGAGGCCTCGGTTGTTTGTGGAGGACTGTTTTCTTGAGACACTTCAAAACTGAGGCGCTCTCGTCTCTCGTGACAACAAGGGGGACGGAAGGGTCACACAATTATTAGATTTTATTTATGAGAGAAGCCTGTGTTTGTGGAGAGCTGTCACTGTAGGGGCACAGCTGACAGCCGCATCAATCCAGGGCCACCCCTGAGAAGCCGGGATGGAAGGCTAGGGCGACAATACTTCTATTATAAGATCACCATAAGGAGCCGGCAGGAGACACTTCCCAGTTCCAGACCCCTGTGATCTGCTTTCAGCTTTTGAAGAAACAGTTTTATGCTAAAAAAGAAAAGAGCTTTGGGGGTTACGGATGCAACTGTATTAATATTCGTGCGCACAAAGGGAGGATTGGGGAGTGACAACGGCTTTCTCTTTCAAAGAAGCAATTTAAATGGCTGAAACCCAGCCCTGAACTTTCCAGAGAACTCAGAACGGGCGTGTGAACACGTGGGGAGACACAAGCTTATGGGTGTCTGAGCAGGGATGAGCTGCTACCCTAACCCTGAGCTAATGCATTTCTGCATTTCTGTGCCCAGGAGGAGCTGGGAGGCATGCCCACTCTGGGGGCTCAGCAACTGCAGCGTTGGCTGCCACAGTGTAGTCACGTGTGAGATGGAGAGACGCCTCCGTGGTAAAGAGCGCACATGCATATTGCTTGCAGGGGGCCTGAGTCTGGGTCCCAGCCGTCATGTCAGGCATCTTGCAGCTGCAGCTGACCCCAACTTCGTTCCCTACACACACATTTGCGTGTAATTAATTGCAAAATTATTCCTTTAAAAAAGACATCAGATGTTTTCCCAGCCACAGTGGCTCACATCTGTCCCCCCAGCTCTTGGGAGATGAAAGGATTAGGGATCAGCCTCAGCTACATATAAAGCTTGGAGTTAACGTGAGCTACAGGAAACCCTGTCTATAAAAGAAAATGCTATGAGTTCCGTTCCAGAAGAACTGTCACACGGGAAACCCTTCCTCCCCTGTCCCCAGGTCTAGCAGGTGACTGACACCGATCCACAGCTCCCTGCCTGCCCTTGGAGTATAGGGAGTTGGAGTGTGTTCAGATGCGCCTGCTCATCAGCTTTTCTCAGCAAGACTCCATGGGCCGAAGGTCCTTCCTGTCTCTCCTGTGTTCCAGTGTGCCAGATTCCAGATTCATGTACATCTGAGACACACGCCCCTTACTTGTTAGGTTTGGCCAGATCCACACGTGTGATTTGTAAACAAAGATCCCCTTGGCTACACTATTGCCCATGTGTGATTACAGGCACACAGGAAGCTGCAGAAGAATTTAGAGACCCTGAGGCACTCACACAGCCTCCCTGGATGGTGCTTAATCAATTACGACAACAAGTAAATACGTGATATTGACACATTAGGACCCATACCATAGACCTTTTCCTCTGTATGTGTGTGAGTGTGCCTACATGTTCATGTATGCGTGCAGGTGCACATGCGTGATGGTGTTCATGCCAGTGTGTGCACATGCGTGTGAAGGCCAGAGGTCAACCCCAGATGTCTCCTCAATTGTTGTCCACGTTGATTTTTTTTCTGAGAAGTTTTTCTGTTTTGCCCAGAGACTCACAACTTCACGGGGCTAGCTAGGATCTACCTGCCTTCTCCTCCTCAGCACGGAGACTCCAGTCAGGGACCACAAGCACATGTCGCCAAACCTAGTTAGTGAAATTGGTGCTGGAGATCTGAGCTTAGGTCTTGATCTTTCCCGGTCGGCGCTCTGCCCCCTGAGCTGTCTTCCCAGCCCCATGCAGACCCTTTTCTATCATGTGGACCCCAGATGTCATGTGGGCACTCTTCAGTCTTTGCCATGCTCCTATAACAGAGGCATCATAATAGACCCCACCTCATTCCCAAGAAATGCAAAGGTCCCTAAGGACAGGAAGGCCCCAATGACTTCAGGAAGTAGAAACTGCTCTCATGTTAGACAAAGATTCTGAGTACACCAGGGAGAATCGCTAGGGCAGGAGAGGCGTTGGTGTCCTCCAGAGCAGACAGGTAAGGGTCTCTCCCAGCAGAGGGAGGGCATAGTTAGTCGCACATGAAGCTCATGCTTGATTCCAGTTCCACTGAGAAAGAAGTTGTACCTTCCATTCTCTTGCTGTCTGTGCGTCTTGGTGATGGCCCCTCCTGTTTCTGGAAGATAACTGAAGGCCACCCAGGTGAGCGTTGCTGTGAGAGAGGGACAACAGGAAGTCATTCCTAAGGTAGTCATCCTTGTGGTTCAGGGAAGACGACAACGCGGCTTGCTCCAGAGCTGTCTGCAGAAGCAGAGGGACTGGGTGGGGGCAGAACCTCTCCACTGCCACAAGATCCCAGAGCAGGGACCCAGTCCCGACAGGTGTGCAGAGGTGAACAGCTCCCCACTGGGCAGCGCTAGGCTGTGATCAAGCCGTGACACTGCATTTCCCAGAACTCTCAGCAAGTGCTGATGCTCCTGGCTCAGAGGTCACAATGATGCCCACGGTCCTAGGACCTTCTCTAAGCGCTTAGTGCAGGTGAGCTGAGGTTCTCCAATGTAAGTCATGCTCTCACGTTCTCTGTGAAAAGGACGAGTTCTTTCTTCCCACAGTAGAGTTAAAGTAACAGAAACCAAGAAGCCAGGATCTTCCTCTGAGCCGGGAAAGCAGCTTGGTCGTTAAGGACCACAGTGTGCTCCTCTATGGTATGGAAACAATGAAAGCATGTGTTCATACGCCAGTCGTTGAGCTGTGAGGTTCGATTTTCGCACACAGTGCCACACTCACAATAAGCACACAGCCAAGACCAAGCAATAGGATGTTTGCTGATGGGAAAGATAAAGGCAATGAGGGTGAGCATGGTGCCAATAGTGATGAGGACAATGAGGGTGACCATAATAATAGTGAGGCTGGTGACAGGGGTGTTGTTCTGGATGGCAGTGATTATGATGGTGCTTGTGGTGACAGTGATGGAAGGGACCATATCACACTGTCAGCATGGTGATGGAAAACTTAAAGGAGGTAATGGTGGTGAGGATCATCGTGGTGATGATGGTGCTGATGGTGATAATGATGACAGTGGCCATATGATGCTGATGGCTCTGGTGGTGACCTGAGAGGCACAGTGATGGTGGAGATAGTAGTGAGGATGGCCTCTGTGATTGCAGTTCCAGGAGTTATCTACTCAATAAATGGTAGCAGGGGACACAGAGGAATGAGTGGTTACAACGTGTGCACCTGAAGTCAGGGAGTGGATGGACATGACCTGGAAGGGGACGAGAGGCATAGCCACACTAGGAGCAGAGCAAGGGAGTCACCCCGGGCAGGGAGAGCAACAGCGTGATTTACAGAAGGCCAACATCTATTGTTGTGCCTGGGACTTGCCATTCTTCAAGACACAAGACACGCTGTTGCAGGCTTACCACCCTCAGGTGGCCGAGATACAGGATGGCCTTTTGTGTCATCCAGACCTGTGCGTAGTGTCCTTGTTTCATTCGCCCTGGACAGGAGCTGTCCCTAGAGCCTTGGAGGAGAACGATGGGCTGGGATTTCTTCCCGGAGTCCTGGGGTTTGATTTATTGGTTTGACTCTCCGTGCACATTTCTGGGAGTTGATTTATTGAAGGTTATTTGTTCTGCTTTGTCACAACAGCCACTGCACAGCACGATCCCCTTCTCAGCCGTCCCGGTGCCCATCAGCCCTGCAAACCATCTCTCCAGAAATCCAGACGCTCAGTAGCACACGGAGGGTTTTTATTTTTATTTCAGTTCCTCTTTGTTTCAACCTAGAATGCCTTCAGATTAAAGACTAAGTGTGTCTCTTACATGAAAAAGGCTCAAAAAATTGCACAGAAATGATTATAAGGATTTTTTTTTGTATGCTTAAAACTCCCACTTAAATGTTGTATCCAGGTAAAGTGGGAGGAATAAGTTATACGCTGCTGCTCTTGGATCACCTTGATGACTAAATGTTGCTTAGAAAATGCACATCAAGGTTTGCAGACTCAAAGGAGTGCGCACGTCCTGTGTGAGACGCTAAAGAGAGAAGCAGCATCAATTAATTTGGGTAAACATCTTTTGGGTATGTGAGAAACATTTTTCAGGTTGATTAAGATAGATTGAACAGTATCTTTTCTATAAGCAGGTGTATAAATGTTTTGATTTTTAAGCACGGACATAGACTCATTTTCTTTGGAAGGCCCCTTCCCCTTTTTACGAAGAGTACACATTTCACACTGTGTGATTCATTCTGGCAGCGCTGTGCTGGTTTAAAAGAGAAACATCCCTCATAGGCTGTGTATTGGAAAGTTTGGGTGCAGGCTTTGAAAATTTGAAGCCTGGCTCCAGTTCCTGTTCATTTGCTTCCCGTATGTGCAGATTCGGTGTTATCGGCCAACTCATGATCCCGCATGATGCTTTCCTGTCTGCTCCCATGTGCTTATGCTGTGAGGGGCTCCCCTTCTGGAACTACAGGCAGAAAAATCTTTTTCTTTACACGTTGTTTTTTGGGGGGTATCTTATCACCACCAATACAGGTTCCAAACTGAGAGAAGCCTGTGGTCCTGATTTCCTTTCGGTTCCTCCGCACAGGTGAAAAAGCTCCACATTGCTAAACCAAGCCTGTTTGCAGGCCAGGAATTCCTGAGGGGGCATTTGGGAGGCAGGCCAGGCATTCCTGAGGGGGCATTTGGGAAGGATTAGGACTAGAAAACAAAGGCATTCAAGAAAGACAGGGAAGCCCAGCAGGAGGCTTGCCTTGTGGAGACTGAGCAGGATTCTAAATGTCCTAAGCAGAGTAAGGTGTCAGTCTGTCACCAAGGAAACCAGGTCAGTGTCAGTCTTCTGTAGCCACTGTGATGTAGCAGCTTCAGTAATGGACATTTGTGCCCTCCTGTTCCTGAAGGCTAGACATCCAAGGTCAAGTGTCAGCAGGGCGGGTTTCTATGGAATCTGTGGAGATTCTGGTGGTTTCTTCTCAGCCTTTGAAGCCCTTGGCTTGTCAGAATGTCCCCCTTATCGCTGTCACATGGTCCCTTCCAGCAGGATACTGATCATGCTGGATTGGGGCTCATCCCACTGCGGTAAGACTCATCTTCATTAATCACACCCTACTTTGGCGTGCTGTTGATTGGCATTATGAGGCAAGGACTTTTGAGGTGTAGTGAGCGTTTATGAAGTATGGATTTTTGAGAGCATGATTCGTCTTGTGGCAGATACCTTTCAGAACCCATCTAGGAACTCTTGAAAGGCAGTGCTATATTCATCGCAGGAAACCCAGAAACCTTGAGTGCATAAATTGTTAAGTAAGTCAGTAAACTCAAATTAGACATATCACTTAGCATATATGAATGTAATGGTTGCATCCCGAGTTCTCTCATGGATGGCTAATCCAGTAGGAGGGATACAGGGAAGAACCAGGCAGCTGCCTACGTTTGACCTTGTGAGAAATTTAGATGATGAAGAAATAACCACAGAATATTTGTATATAGCAGTATGCTGTTGATGGCTTAGCAGAGGACTCAGGATATTTTAGATTGAGTACACTAAATACTTTTGAAAAGTAACTTCACCCCAATAGTTTATTACCAAACCCATTCTTAAGGTAATGTTTTCTGGGAAAGGCTTTTAAAGAGTATTTCTTCGTTTCACTGGGAGAAGTCAGAGCAGAAACGCAAACACTTTAAACAATGCAGAGAGAGACTGGCTTGTCAGGTGTGTTCTCATGTCACACAGTAGCTGAGGTGGTGGCTTTGCGGTGGGGGGGCCTGGCAGTGCTGTCAGTCACACTTCTGCGAGTGGACTTGACACCTCCAAAGTGCTAATCCTTGCTAAGAAAGTCCATTTTATGCCTGTTACTATTTTTTAATGCGGGGGTGTTGTTCGGGAGGGGGAGACACGAGACGCGCGGGGTTGGGGAAGGAGAGACAAGACACGCGGGGTCCCACGTGGGTAAACTTTAATGGGGGAGGGTAACATACAAGGAACGGGAGTGAAGAGACGAAAGGGGAAGAGGAGGGGGGAGCGCGAGAGAAGAGAGAGAGGGCGGGTTGGAACGCCCATTTTTAAAGGGCTCTGGGCATTTTGGGGTTTGTAGTCCACTTGGAGACTGTATTTTCTGCGCATGTGTGGCCTTGTCTCCAAAGGAACAGCATTCCACCCTTTTGGTTTTATTAAAAAAAATTGAGGGGGGGGGGGGTTGAGGGTCTTAACGGGTAGGGAATAGGGGCGTAGCCCGGTCTCTCATGACTGCTTCCTGCTGACTTTGGGCGTCGAGGGGTCCGGGGTTCGTCCGGTTGTCCTGATGTCATATCGATGTTTTGTCCGCTGGCATCAAGTGGCTGATTGAAGAAATCGCATCTGTCTGGAGGTTGTATCTGTCTGGCTCTTGAGTGGCTGGGTCACCGTTAGGATGCTGGAAAACAAAAGTTGCATTAGTAGAAAGAAAAAAAGTTAGAGGGGAGATTTGGGGTGGAGGGGGTTGGGGTCGGGGGAGGCTTTTAGGAGGCCAGGGGTTAAGAATAAGAATAAAAAAGGTAAATGATACTTATTCCGTTAATTGAATGATACTTATTCCGTTCTGCTTGTGTCTGCTTTGTCCAGGTGGGTCAGGCTGGTGTCTTGGAGCTTAAAGAAAATGTCTCAAAAGAAATAGATTTTAATCATATATTCCTTAACATTTTAGGGGTCACTGCTGCAGTCAGTGACAAACCTATTATGTCAGGAACTTGGTTAAGCATTTGCTTATCACCTGAACCTCTTGGCTCTGTGTTTGATGATGATTCCTGTAGAGACAACTGGATGGTTATTTAGGAATTTAGAAAAGGGAGGGTGTATTAGCACAGGAGGAAAAAATGAAAAATGAGACCATTGTTTTCCTTAGGCTGGAGTAGAGGGGGTTGGACCTGTTGTCCTTTGGAACTTGAGGGAACATGGTCCCGTCTGAGTTACCGTGTAAGGAGGATTGTTCTGAGCTGTAGGGATGAACGGTTTCAGATGTGACAGGTGAATCCAGTGAGGAATTCCCTCGAGCTTGGCAGCTGTGGGAGTTAGAAGAATTACCCTGAGAGGACCCTGCCATTTAGGGGAAAGGGGTAAGGGACGTTGACCTGGAGGTGAGAATAAAACCTTATCTCCTATTTTAACCGGCGGTGGGCATGCGTTGGCACATGGTTGAGGTAGTGAGTGATCCGTGAAGTCCCACAGCAGTGAACGTAGGTGGAAAAGGAGGGGAGTGAGCAGGTGATCAGGAAGGGGAGAGGTTCCCGATGGGAGGCCAGGGGTTAAAACTGGCCGCCCATACATGAGTTCAAAGGGTGAAATGAAAAGGGGGCCCTTTGGGAGAGCCCGGAGCCTGAGAAGGGCCAGAGGCAAAAGTCTTACCCAGTCGAGGTGTAGTTCTTGTGACATCTTAACGAGGGCATCCTTTAAAGAGCGGTTAGTCCGTTCTACCTTACCTGAAGACTGGGGGTGGTATGGTATATGAAAATTCCAGGGGATTCCAAGTGCCCTAGACAGATTCTGAGAAATCTGGGAAGTAAACTCTGGGCCGTTATCTGACTGAAGAGAAGTTGGGAGCCCGAACCGCGGAACAATTTCTCGGAGGAGGATATCAGAAACTGTCTGGGCTCTCTTGTTAGAGGTGGGGAAAGCTTCAACCCACCCAGACATTGTATCCACCAACACCAGGAGATATTTAATTTTTTTAACTGTGGGCATATGAGTAAAATCCAGCTGCCAGTCAGGAGATATTTAATTTTTTTAACTGTGGGCATATGAGTAAAATCCAGCTGCCAGTCAGTTCCCGGAAGGGAGCCCCTGGCTTGGTGAGTAGGGAAAGGAAAGCTACGATATTTGGTCCTGGGATCTGACTTTTGGCAGATCTCACAGGAGGCAGTGGTAGCCTTTAGGAACCTGGTATCCTCAGGGAGTGAGCGAGGCGGCGGGCGGGAGTGGAGCCCAGAGGTGCTTTGGAAGATCGCGGCCGAGGGACGGGGCGGGAGGGGGATGGGGAAGAATCCGAAGACGTTTCCGACTGTCTGCATGTCCTGCGGTGGGGGTGGGTGGAAGCCTCCACCCCCCCATGCGACCTGTGGTGGGGGTGGGGAGAATCTTCCAGCCGCTCCCGGGACCGCTCCCGGGATCGGCGGGGGCGGGTGGAAGCCTCCACCCCCTCCTGCGACCTGCGGTGGGGGTGGGGAGAGTCCTCCAGCCGCTCCCATGATGGGCGGGGGCGGGTGGAATCCTCCTCGGAGGAACTGGGCGAAATCCCTGTAGATCCAGAACGGGAGCCTGTTGGGGAACTAGACGGAGAACGGTTAGGTGACCTGGAGGAGGATTTTCTGTGCCTAAAAGAAACTTTGGAGGAAAGGGGAATGGAAGAACCATCGTTAGATCTGGCAGAACGGGAAGGAGTAGCCCCGCGGGGCCGGGGAGGTGGAGGTTCGTCCGCGGGGTCCATAGCAGGAGCAGGAGGTTCCGGGTGGGGCGGCATTGCTAAGAACATGTGAGCAGGTGAGCACTGAGAGACAGTAGAAGGATTTGTTTTTAAAGCCATGTAAAAGAATGCCATAATATACATCATTTCTTTCCATTTAGCAGAACGGTGGCAAAAGTTAGCTAGTTCCCGTAGAATATCGGGGTCAAAAGACCCGCAAGATGGCCATTTAAAGTTCCCCTGTAGGCCGTAGGACGGCCACCTCTTAGAGCAAAGGCGGATGAGTGTAGATAATTTAACAGAAGGAATTAAGGCGTGGGGCTGTAGAGCTTCCAACAGCTGTCCCAGAGGAGAGGAAGGGGGAATTGGTTTTGAAGACTTAGCGCCCATGGCTAGAACTGTGAAAATATCCGCAGAAGGCACCCGAAGATGCCCCGAACACAGTTGCTCTGGACACAGGCGTCAGAGTACCCAGGGGACCGTGCTATGGGCTAGCTGACCCAGTCCTAGTTTTCGACGGGAGACGGGGGTCTAGGCTAGGAGGGGACAGTTACGCCCGAAGGCTGCCCGTTGCAGCCGAAGAACACCCAGGCCCTGTGAAAAGGCGTCCGATTTCACAGGGGGGGTGGTAGGACCTTGGCTGAGTCGAATTCAGCCAAGGTCGGGCCGCACCGTAGCGGCGGTCACGATGAAGAAGAAGAAAGAAAAGGAATGAAACAGAGGACAGAGAACCAAAAGCCCCGGGCTTTTGGGCGCGGATAAAAACAGGTCTAGCCTAGGGCGGAAGGTCGGGGGAAGAGGGGGGGTTAGCAACCACACCCAGGACACGCCAGAGGAAGCCGGGAGCTCGGCCGGCCTCCTCCAGGTGAGAGGGGATGGTTAGCCAGCCCAGGTAAACTCACGAATTAGCCGATGACGGTTGGAGAGGGAGGGCCGTGTCGAGATGGCTGGAACACGTGGAGTGGTCGCGGGTCGTCCGGTTCTGACCTTGTCCCGGGGGAGGCCCCGAGCTCCAGGAGGCGCCAAAACCCAGAGCCGAGGCCTCAGGTGAGGGCCCCGGGGCGCGAAGGTCCCCGAGCAGACGGCACCAATGTTACTATTTTTTAATGCGGGGGTGTTGTTCGGGAGGGGGAGACACGAGACGCGCGGGGTTGGGGAAGGAGAGACAAGACACGCGGGGTCCCACGTGGGTAAACTTTAATGGGGGAGGGTAACATACAAGGAACGGGAGTGAAGAGACGAAAGGGGAAGAGGAGGGGGGAGCGCGAGAGAAGAGAGAGAGGGCGGGTTGGAACGCCCATTTTTAAAGGGCTCTGGGCATTTTGGGGTTTGTAGTCCACTTGGAGACTGTATTTTCTGCGCATGTGTGGCCTTGTCTCCAAAGGAACAGCAATGCCATTATTTGTTTTCTTACAGAAAATAGAAGGAGCATCAAAGTTACAAAACAAGAGAGACAGTGGGAAAGAAGACACCCTGGCATTTCAGAAGAGCCGGGAGAATGGCTGAGCAGTTGCGTTAACAGAGGAAGACTCATCCTGCAGAGATGGGTGATGGGATGGCTGGTGTATACAAGGAAAAGGGAGAAAGCAAATTCAAAACTCTTGTTCTATTTTTGGTTTCTCTGTGTAGCCCTAGCTGTCCTGGAGCTCACTCTGTAGACCAAGCTGGCCTCAAACTCACAGAGATCCACCTGCCTCTGCCTCCCAAGTGTTAACACTAAAGGTGAACACCACCACCGTAGGGCTCTGTCGACTCTGTGGGGTGGTGGTGGCCCATGCCTTTAATCCCAGCACTCGGGAGGCAGAGGCAGGCGGATCTCTGTGAGTTCAAGTCCAGCCTGATCTACAAGAGCTAGTTCCAGGGCAGGCTCCAAAGCTACAGAGAAACCCTGTCTTGAAAAGCCAAAAAACAAACAAATAAACAAACAGAACCTCCCATTCCTTGCATAGAGTAAATGCAGAATGTAGTAGCATGAAAATTAACTATCAAGGGGACTATCAAAGTGCTAGAAAATTATATTTACGTTTAAATATAATGACGTGAAAGAGGACACTTTTCCAAACACAAAACACTAATAGGTTTGGCTAAATGAAAATAAGACCTTTGCTTCACACTTACACGCATTCAAATCTACAAGAGTTAAAGGAATACGTTTATGTCAAACTTAGTAAAGGGTTGACACCCTTAGCATGTGTTTTCAACAGGAAAACCAGCAAGCAGCTGTCTCACAAATGAGGAGATACACTTAGGCTATCAATCACAACCGGTGAAGGAAATGTAACTTCAAACCAAGTAATGAACCTATTTCACTCATTAGATTGAAAAAATTTTAGATGGATGAAAATAGCAATCTGGCAACCTTCCTTGAATGTAATTCTGATACATTATCAAAATGTACATGCAGTGGTCTAAATGCAGTGATTGTATTGTCCATAGTCATTGAGGGGCACAAAAATCTGGGGAGATTAAGAGTGACGAACACACTCTGAAGGAGCATATGGCATTTTAGATCGTAGAAATTTCACCAAGAGGAAATTATTTTTCCTGCAGCTGGCATGTCTCCACAGTGCTGTGTATACGCATGTGCATCATGCATGCAAACAGAAAGTGCCCTGAAATTCTCTTGGAGAATTTCAACTCTGTGATGTTCAAGTCTGTGAACTCCTCGAGGTGTTTCAAAGAGGAAGGTTGAAACTGGTGCTTAGCTTTTAAACTTTGCTTGTAATGCGCTCCAAATGTAGCTGATGGTTTGACATACTGTGTCTTTGTTCAGTTCTCCTCTGGGTCTTGCAGCTCTTTCACACCTCTCCCCACCTGCTGGCAGAGAAGCAGGGACGCCTTCCTCCTGCTTTCCACACATCTGCAAGAGTTGCATTGTCGTTGCTCCTGTTGCTGCCGCTGATTCTGATTCAGTTCAGCTGTGGACACCCAGCCTGCTTTGAGTGACTCCAGTTCTTGAAGGTGCACTAAAGCTTCTCCAGGGTCTGACCCATCATTAATCCTGAAACCCTTACTGTGGTGTCAGAATTCAGCCTAGACCGTGAGGTCCAGGTGGCTTACCGTACCAGTGAAGATCACTCCATCTTGACTCAACTCTGTTGAACTTGGTTCATTCATTATCAAAGCTATTGAATGGCTGATTGTTGGGAGCCAGAGCAGCTCAGGGCTTTCTCAGAGATTCCAGTGAGAGAACAAAGGAAATCTTAATCAGTGTCCTTGCACAGTGTCACAACTGGCAAGGTCATATCTGGGTCTAGAGCCACGGCCCTGAAGGAGTCCTGGCTCTAGTTTCTGGGGATCCACCATCTCCTCTGCCCCCAACCACGGCTGTAATTAACAGTCATAAGGCAGCTGTGTCTGGGGTATTCCGTGTTCTCTTTGCAAACATTGTCTGATTTTGCTATCTGGTGACCTTGGCTGATTCTCTCCCTACAGATAGTATATAAGATGCTGTACCTTTTAATTGACTTGCTTGACATAAGTCATCAGCTTCTGTAAGACCCCTGGTCCCAGCTTTTGCTTTCTGTCCTCTTTATTTCTCATCTTTGCTCCCTGCCCTTGACACCTCACCATTTGGGACCCCCCTATTCCTGTGGGTATAGGTCAACTGGTCTACAGAGTGAGTTCCAGGACAGCTAGAGCTGCACAGAGAAACCCTTCACTGTCCAACATTCTATGTTGTCCATACTTCGGGGAACTCTGCTCTTCGATCATGTCATTAGTGTTTCTTGGGTTACTGTTTACATGCCATATGATTGCTGTCATCTACTTTTACTATTTTTATTCATTTGCATCTAACTTGTTTTCTGACTGACTTTTCTAGATAATTCCTGTTTTCAGGAGCAGTTACTGGAGATCCTGTGTTGCTTAGCAGTCAGCCATGATTTAAATATCTGAACAAATCAGTCCCCATGTTTTGCTAAAGGTGAAAATATATTTCTGCATTGGGCATGCATCTGGCAGCCCCCACCACAGCTCCACCTCTTGCCTTGCGGTTCTCCTTTCAAAGTCCTCTTCAGGCAGTAGAAGCAAAAGCAGAGCCCTTAAAAGTCTCTCGGGCATTTTCACTGCATTCTGCACACAGCCCTTTCTAGAGGCCCCCTTCCAAAGCCTTCACATAGGCCCCCTTCTCTAGACCATCCTTTAAAGTCTTGCTCTTGTTTTTCATAGCAACTGTCATGAAGCTTTCAGTGGCTTCAGGGTTAAATAACTCCTGCCAATAACTGCAGCAAACACCTGTGAGCTCGCTGCAGTCAGGTGAGGCCACAAGATGGGCACTACATCTTTAGGATTGATAATCTTACAAGAACAGAATCGGGGGGACATGGAATGTGAAGGAAGCACTGAATACAGCAAGAAGGTGGGCATCTGCTAACAAAGGCAGAGAGGCATTGCCACCAACAGACTCAGCAGGCCCATGGGCCTCTTGGTCTCTAGAATCATGGATAATGAGTGTTTTTGTTTAAGTCACTCTGTCTACTGTGGCAACCCAAGCAGATTAAGATAGCTGACAATATTAATACCTGATTTTCTTTTCTTTTGCAACATGGTCTCATGTAGCCCAGACTGGTCTTGAGTTCATTATGCAGCCAAGAATGATCTTGAACACTGATCCTCCTGCCTCCACCTCTGAGTGCTGGAATCTCAGACATGAGCCACAACATCCAGTTTAGAGAGTGCTGGGTACTGAACCCAGGACTTTGTGCTAGGTGAACATTCTGTCCACTGAGATGCCTCCCTAGAATGTGCCTGATAATTTCCAAGAAAAAAATATTCACTGGTGGAAAATGAATTTTCTTGTATTTTGTATAAATATATTATGTAAGATCTATTTAAATTTTGTGTGTTTTTAATTATATCTTTCATGACAAAAGAGTAACACTTTTTTCAGCTTATAGATATGAAAACACAGCACACAATGACAAACAGAAAAGATGCTTGGGGCAGAGCCATTTAGAATGATCAAGGAGCCAGAAGCAAGCTAAATAATGAAATAGTTTTAAAACATGCCATGAAATATCAGGCAGTTATTAAAACCGTGAGTCTGTTCCGAGGCTCTTGGAATACTGCCCATGATGGGTTAGCTGAGTGTGAAGAGCAGATGGGAGGGGAGCAGAGAGTCCGTAAGGCTCACACAAAAGCAATCAGTCATGCTACACTCTGTGTGCATGCCTTTGCATGGGGAGGCGGACCCACGGCAATGCCATCAGGCTATTTACAGAGGTGGCGGTCAGCACACAGGTGTTGTAGGAAAGAGTAGTTGTCCAAGGAACTGGAAAACCACTGCAGCATTGTTCAGTGACTTGTGCAGTGTGAACACTTCCTGTTAGACACCACGGTTTTGATTATTTGAGGCTTAGCTCAGAAGCTAAGAGCATTTGACATTCCTCTGGGTAAGGACCTTGGATAGAGTTGAGGATGAGGATGAGGATGGTGAAGCTGCCTTACCATCCTATTTCCTGTTCCTTGATTCCACTTCTAGGTGCCTGTGACCTGAGAAACAGCAACGCAAGCCTGGGATAGTCAGGCTCCCAAGGCTCGGCTCTGCAAGCTAGGACTGCCGCTTTCGGATTTTAATGGCGTGAGCCTCAGTCCCCCATGTCTCTTGCTGGGAGGAGAAAAGCTCAGCCTTTTACTGGGAGCTGCGGGAATGTTCCCATCAAGACAGGGACAGCCTCCAACTCTTAAAGATGGCTTGTTCACAAAACACCACAAAACAGCTCTTCATCTCTGAAAACGCCATGGCAAATCTCTCCCCATGGGTTAGGTGTTTGTGTGTGTTGCTGAACACGCTATCTTTTCTAAAAGATTACTACTAAATAAGAATGCTCCGGAGAGCCCAATACGGAAATAAAAGGATGGATCTGTCAGTTTTGGTGTCTCTTTCAAGGAAGAGAAATGCGATACTCTAGGCTTCAGCTCCCTCCTGGAGGCCTTCCCTCTCTCCTCCTTGTTCTCCTTCCTCCCCCCTCCCCTTCTCTGTTCCCCTTCCAGACCCCTTCCCTCTACCTCCCTCTTCTTGTCTCCCTCTTCTTGCCTTCTCTGTCCCGTGCATCTGCCTCTCTGCACACTCCCTCTCTCTTCCCTCCTCCCTTGCTCTCTCGCTGTTTTCTCATAGGTTTTGTCAAAAATCCTCCATTCTGAGTGGTCAGCCTGGAGGGACACAGGCCTTGCAGCCATACTGGGAGAGAGGCAGCAACATATTTAAGGGGAATGAGCCACGTGTGGTCACTATGGGGACAAGGTAGGGTTTGCATTTTCTAGGACAACACAGCCTATTTCTGGAAATGGTGCTCCTCCCTGCCCCATCCCATCCGGTGCTAAGTCAACAGTGATGGGGACCCAGCTGTGGGGAAGGCAGCCTCTCACTGTGTGGACAGCGAAGAAGGCGGAAGAAAGGCTGAAGCAAGCGCCAGTAAGGGAGGCCTCTCCACAGGCGGCTGCCAGCCTTCTGTCAGCAAGATGGACAGAACCCCAGGAAGGGCATGCTGTGTAACAATGTGCATTAACTGCAATGTTTGGCTGTCAGGGCAGCCTGACCTGCAGTCTCCCTCCCTGGGACTGCACGGAGTTCCACGAAGCAGGCTAGGAAACCATAGGGGGTTGGTTAGGTAGTTGCGTTCTGTGGACAAAAATGGCATTTCCCTTTAGGGTATCCCCCAGGAAGTGTGGTAGAGCATGTGATATGCTGGCCTAGGGGTTTGTGTGGGCTGATGGCTCCCCTTCAAGTGTTCAAGCAGTCACTTACTCAGTGGCCTCTACAGATCATGCATAGTTTGCTTGCTTTTTTTATAGACATCAATGACTTTTCTTTCTGCAACCCAGTGGATCTTAAGCATTGGAGAGTCTCTTCTGTATAGTTTGGAGATGAGTCCACGCCTCCCCCTTTCCGAGGCTCCTTCCTAGATGAAGCAGTCTGGGGTCTGGGGATCTACACTCATCATCCCGGCAAGAGGTGGACATCCCACCACAGACAGAGACATTGCATAATGTTGACTTGGTGGAACACTGTCACCATGACCAGGCTGGGCTGAGGACTCCCACTAGACTGTATGTTTATTCTGTGTCCACTTGTCCTTCAGAATCTGGAAGACCTTGCGTAGCTGTCCAGGGTGCTGAACCGGACTCCTCAGTCAAGCGTCAGCTGTTGCCCTCTGGCGGCAGCTCCGTGGATCCATTCACTCACCCCTACCTGAGCAGCGCCTGATCCTGCTGACAGTGGTTTAATTCTCCCACTGCAGCCCAGCTCTAACTGGGCACCATGTCGGGCTCCAGCTTGGTGCCACTCTCAGGTCTAGTGTTGTTTTATTCTGTTTTGTTTTGTTTTGAGACAAGGTCCCATTGTGTACCTTTGGCTGGCCTGGAACTCACTCTGTAGACCAGGCTAGTCTTGAACTCAGAGATCTCTGAGCCTCTGTTCCCAAGTGCTGGAATTAAAAGCTTACACCACCACCCCTGTATTGCTCTTACTTTTCATTATCCAAGGCAAACTGACTCTGTGAGCTTGTCCAGTCTGTGGCTCTGATACAGTGACACAGGCCTTTAGCTCAGGGCTGGAGTGGAAAGCACTGTAGCAGGCTATTTCCATCCCTCCCCCTCAGAGTGAAAGGAAGTTATAGTCTAGACAAGGCTTGTCAGAGAAAAGCCAGTCTAAACTCCAAAACAGCCAGCATCCTAGTGTTGCAGGTGACCCAGGCGGGCCACACCTGGATGACACAGACTCTGGATGGGCAATAAGGCAGCTGGAGAATTGGGCATGAGACAAGACCATGACAGAGCTGGATCCCAGTGAGCAGGAAGAGAGATGGGTGGAGTGGGGTTGAATAGCACTCAGGAGACATGGAATGATCACCCAGGGGCAGGAATGTGCACAGAGAGACAACGTCAGTGATCACTAACATGTACTTATACATATGAATGTGTGTATATATATTAATGTGTATGTGTATATGAATGTATATATGAATTGTATGTGCATATGTGTATATATGACTGTATATGTATATATGTGTATGTACATATGAATATATACATATGAATATGTATGTATATATGAATGTGTATGTGTGACTGCATATGTATATGTGTATGTATATATGAATGTGTATGTATGACTGCATATGTATATGTGTATGTACATATTAATGTGTATGCTTAAAGAGTATATATACATATGAGTGTGTATGCACATATAAATGTGTACGTATCTATGAATGTGTAGGTATGAATATATGAAGGCGTATATAGGTACATATATACGCATATATAAGCTTGTATAGCTATTAATATTTGCTTTTTGGTTTATTCATTTCTCACTTTCCCAGATGGCATAAACCTGCATAAAGGCAAGGATAGCACCCTTCCTGTACCACACACCCTCATGGAACCTAGGGATGACCTCAGGAAGCACTTCCTGCTTGTGTAAGGACTGAAAACCACCTGGACCCATCTGTTAAAGATAGAATCACTGCTGACCTGTGAGCCAATCACAGCAGTGAAGTCAAAGAGCTGACCAGCGGGGACAGTGTCAGGTGGGGACCACACTGCAGTGCAAGTCTCTTGGCCCCACAGCTCTTCTCTCAACAATCTCTCAGCCACAGCCCCTTCCTGATTATAAGAGCAGGGGAGTCAGTCTGTGAGGATTTTCCTTCCCCTTCCCAGCCTCTGTGAGGATTGTCAATAATTCAGGGCAATTTTTCTTCTGATTAGTGTGAGTTATTTATAACAGCATCATTATCAGAGCCATTCACTCTACTGGAGGGCCTAGCATGTGCAGAATGCCTGATCTTCCATAGAGATGGCTGCATGCACGCCATTACCAGGCTGTGCGCTGCAAACCCCATTTCTCTAGAACTCTTGGTGGTCATCATACTTAATTAACTGTGGCACATCTGTACCTATAGCTCCATAAGGAGAAATCTAACTCCATCTTTAACAGCCACTGACTGTGTGTCCTGACCATGTTAAGTGTCCAGAACACATGGTGTCCAACAATACTCTAATGGATTGATGTGGAAAATCCTTCGGAATATGTGTTGCTTTTATTGGTTAATAAAGAATCTGTTTTGGGCCAATGGCTTAACAGAGGGTAGCCAGGCCAGAATAGATAGATAGATAGATAGATAGATAGATAGATAGATAGATAGATAGATAGATAGATAGATAGATAGATAGAGTAGGAGGAGTCAGGGAGACGCCATGGAGCCACCAGAGGGGAAAGATTTGAGCTGCCAGTTGGAACCTTGCTGGTAGGCCACAAGACTCGTAGTAAAACATAAAATAATGAAAATGGGTTAATTCTAGATGTAAGAACTAGCTAGCAATATGCTTAAGTGATTGGCCAAACAGTGATTTAATTAATACAGTTTCTGAGTGATTATTTCAGGCCTGAGCAGCCGGGAACGAAGTAATAGCTTCCCAACAATGGACAAGGAAGGAGTTCGTCAGTCATATACTCTCTCAAGCTCTGCACTTCAGGGGTGGACATGATCTCCTGGGCTCACCCATACAGGTCACACTACTGTAGAAGCTAGAACGTCCACGCACAATTAAAACACCCAAAAGAGGGTTGGGGAGCAGCTGAGCAGGCCAAATGCTGCCATACAAGCAGGGAGACCTGAGTTTGGACATCCAGAACTCATGTGAAAAGCTGGACATAACACTTTATGTCTGTAACGCCAGCCTTAGGAAACACAGACAGGGACAGAGAGCTCTGAGGCCTCCGGCTTCCACACACTCCTCCACACCCAGATGAAGGGGTCTGGATATGTTCATATACTCTCTTCTATTTATAGAGGAGATGTGTTGTGTGCATATGGCGTTCAATGTGTATTCATTGCACAGATACTAATCTCAATTTCCATGCATAAAAACAGCACACCTGTAATGCCTAGTATAACCACATAAGATAGATCGGTTTTATAGACAGGGTTTTTTTTTTTTTTTTTTTTTTTTGTTTTTGTTTTTGTTTTTGTTTTTACAGAGGTTTAGACTGGAGCACACTGATAAATCTTTAAAATTGACACTTCCCCCCATTTCTTTAGTACACAACATCCTGTCACCGCACCAGGCTCCTTCAAAGGTCACACACTGCCATACACTCTGGGTCCTGTCAGCTCAAACCTTTTCTCTGACCCTTCCATACACAAAATGGCCGTTATATGTAGATGTGTTGGCGGGGTGCCTCTTATTGGCATTGGTACAATAGTTTTTTCATGGTTGGGTTGAACATCTGGCTTAGGGGCAACATTTGCAAATGCAAGATGCTCTTGTTATCACACCATGGCGCCCACATGACTAACTGTTGTCTGTGTTGACTGTGGGTGCCCGAATGACATGCCTCCTGTCTGGTTTCTCTTTTGTGGTATTGACTCCTCTTCATGCGTACTATAACAAACACCTAAGGAGTGACGGTGTTACCCGCGAGCATTATTTGCCTTTTCTTTTTTATTCATTTCTTCATCCCTTCATTCACTAATTAATTAGATGCCCTACATCCATGGACATTTATCACTTAAGCTATAATCCAGTTATCTTATTCTGTTATTCACCTCAGTCTAACTTTGGCTGTGAGATTTTCTGTTGGCTCTTGTACCTTTGACAAACCTCATCCATCAATCTGTGTGTTGTTCTGGTAGGGTTTTGTGTCTCCGTTTTGAGGACTTATTTTCTAGCATGAGATAGTCTGGCCTTTTCATATTCCTTTTCTGCTCCAGTCCCAGAATAAACACATTTCCAAAGTACCCAGCCCTAGTCACAGGGATCGGAGAATATTGGAAACTCAAGGAGCCTGATCTACTTATGCTACCACTGTTTCTAATCATCTAAGCTGACAAAGCAACCTGTGTGTACAGGCTCACCCAGATGGCCATATTTTCATGGTATCTGTGTTTATCTATAAAGCCTGTAATGAGCTGATACTAATCTATCCAACTATGTGATCTGTTACCATATGCATATGGGACCATCCTCCAGACCTGTCTGGGGTGGACCCAGTTCATCCCTCTTTCTTGTTGGAGGTTTCAAGTATAACTCTAGGATGCACTCCAATGCAATATTCTGATACTGGCAATTGCTTAAGACAGGGATCATTGTGTCTGGAGCCAGGATGGTCAGTCCTGGAGCAACCCAGGCTCTTACCTCTCTCCTATGGCTGATGTGTTAGCATTGAGCTTTGCCAGGTGAGTCGCCTTGCTCCTAAGATACATATACGATTGTGGTCTTTGGGATTCCCCATCTTCAATACAATGACATTCCCCATTGAGACTCCGTTCACCCAGGCAGTGCTCTGTATCTTGGAAAACCAGCTCATGATGGACCTTGAGATTCCATGTCCTTCCTATCCATCAGTGAAAGTCACATTCCTTCACATAACTAGTTCCCCTGAGACTCCCTAGGCGACAATTCAAGCCATCACGCCACTGGGACAGTCTAGATTCCTCCCACTGCCTGCTTGTAGCCCAACAACTTTCTTCTTCTGTGATTGCTCCTTCAGCGTGTGCTATGGAATGAACTAAGAGGGATCGTATGTGGGAAGACCCTGTCTGGCCTTGTGAGAACCTTCCAGCTCATTTTTGTTGTTGTTGTTGTTGTTGTTGTTGTTGTTGTTGTTGTTTTGAGACAGGATTTGTCTGTAGCTTTGGAACCTGTCCTGGTACTAGCTCTTGTAGACCAGGTTGGCCTCGAACCCAGAGAGATCTGCCTGCCTCTGCCTCACAAGTGCTGAGATTAAAGGTGTGTACCACCCAGCACTGCCTGGCTTCTTCCAGGTCATTTTTTAAACCACCAACTGTGTGGTGCTGTCCTGGTGTTTTTATGAGTATACTGTCTGTACATCTTGTGCATGAGGCATGCAGTGCATACTTCCTCCTGCCCATTTCAGTTGCATTCTTTCTCATTTTCGGTTTAAGATTATACATATATTATATTGGAGACAAGTTTCTTACCAGAGAACCAGAGAAGAGCTCCAAGGGCTGTTTTCATTCTCTGAACTTTTACTAATGAGAAACAGAAGTGTCTTGTTCCAGTGAAGTCCAATTTACCTGTTATTGGCTTTCATTGATCATGTGTTTGGTGTTGTAGCAAAGCCCCCATTGTCAAACCCAAGGATGTCCTGATTTCATCCTGCATCCCTCTATAGGATTTGGAGAAATGTCTTCATTTCTAGACCTAGGGCACATGTTGAATTAATATCACAAAGGTAAGGTCTCTATGTAGATACCTTTCGCGTGTCACAGATGGCTTGATTCCTTGTGTGGCTCTATTTCTGCGCTCTCCATTCTGCTTCATTGATCTACACATCAGCGTCTCATCAATATCGTCAGTCGTGATTGCTGTGGCCTTGTAGTAAATCTTAACAAAAGTAAGACGTATGAATTAATGGTGAGGTAAATAACACAAAGAAGAGACAAAACTTTGTAGAAAAACCCTAAAGGAATCTAGATAATCAACTGTCAAGGGAGTGAAAGTCAACTTTTAACTTTGTAGATGTGGGGTGTGTAAGTCATTTCTTCCCAAAGCATGTGGGAAACGAGGACAAGCAACTGTGCAATTAAAATAGAGCATCTGTTCCGACAGGTGATTCCAGTTCAGACGGACAGCTGTTCCAACAGGTGATTCCAGCTCAGACAGACAGCTGTTCTGACAGGTGATTTCAGCTCAGACAGACAGACAGCTGTTCCGACAGGTGATTCCAGCTCAGAGAGACAGCTGTTCTAACAGGTGATTCCAGCTCAGACAGACAGCACCAAGCCAGGCCAACAGCAGGTGCACCCGAGGAGGCGATGAGCCTGGCTGAGCACCTCTCCTGACTTCCTTCCCCAGACCTACAATACCATCCTAAGCAACAGAAAAATCATCACACAAACTGGGGTTGGAAGGTATTCTCAGAGGCACCTTCCCAGTGCTTCTCAGTGCTGTCAACATCATCAGAAAGGAGGAATATCAGAGAAACTACATCAGCCCTGAAGAGACAGAAGAGACGTGGCCAAATGCCCATGAGGCAGAAAGGCCATCCTGGGTCAAATTGTGAGCTTCAGTTACCAACATCAGACCCAGAAGGCTGGCACGTGCCTAGAATCCGAGCCCTCAGGAGGCTGATGCAGAACTGCCATGAGCTTGAAGCCAGCCTCAGCTATGTAGTGAGTTCTAGTCTAGCCTGAGCTACAGAGTGAGACCCTGTCCCCAAAACCAAAATACTAACATCATCATCATCATAATAACAATGGTAGCACTACATCTGTGTCAGACCATCAACTAAAATGTATAACCCTGAGAAACTGAGATATTAAGGAACAGCAGGAGACAAAATACTTTCATGGGGTTAACCGCAACTCTCTATGTTATCTGAAAATTTCCCATAAATCCCAGATGAATTTAATCAAACACAAATGTGTGGGAAGCCACCACTGTGTCTCACTGCAGCCCCGGGACATGGTGTCAGGGGACCACTGCACACACCTGCACGTGCTGGAGGGAGGAAGGACACCTGCATGTGTGGGAGGCGCTGACTGCCATGACTCCATCCCTCCTCATGCAGAGAAGGATGGCCCTGTTTTCTGAAATATCCACAGGGAAGAGCTTCCTGAGAATAACCAGGCCACTTTTTTTTCTTTTTCTTCTTTTCCTGTACCAGCACACCCATTGAGAAAATGTGACCCAAATTACATCCTGTAGACACCGCGCTGTCATGTTCGTGTCAAGCACACACTGCTCAGCTCTCTCCCGGGGGTGTGAAAGAACCCTGGGCTCCAGTCACAGACAGCTGGACTTGCCCTCAGCCCACCCAACTCAGGCCTGGGGACAGGAGAGCCCTGTCCATCAGCACCTGCACCTGTCCCCGGGACCAGCTGCCCTGTTTCCTTGTGGGAGCCAGGGAATGGCAGAGCCCCCCCCCGCCCCCCAGATCAATTACCACATCTTCCCAGCAGGCACCTCACCACTTTGAGTTGTTCCTGCTCCTGTTTTACAGGGCCAAGATGAGAAGCATTTTCTGTGGCACACTGTGGTGACTCCACATTGAAAGGTCAGCTCGGGGGTCTCAAGAGAGCCTCGTTGCAAAGGGAGAGGAACCTCTTCTCAACAAAATGCCAAGTTCTCAGAAAAATGAGAAATTTGAGGGTAGGGATGTGTTTGCAGGGAAGAGTCATGTATTTCTCTGAAGTTCTGCATTCACACTATGTGGGGGCACATTGTAGTCAAAGTGGGGAGAGGATCTCAGATGCCCAGAACAAATCCTCCAAGAGTTTGCTCCCCTAACTCGAAAGTCTTCCTACCTCTCTTTGAGGATGTGTTGACCTGGCCCCTTGCCTGGATCTTCCTGGCTTAGAATAGCATTGCACTTTTATGGTTTGACTCTTGGGAGCAGTTATAGTGAATATCTCTGTCCTATCACCCGTACCCATCAGGGTGGGGTGTCAGTGTGTGGCTGTGTCCTGTCACCTGCACCCATCAGGGAAGGGTTTCATTGTGTGGATCTGTCCTGTCAACTGCACTCTGTAGTAATGAGGCTGCTTGTTGGTTCCTGGCTCCTCATCCCCAAAATAATCACACAGAAACTTTATTATTTAAATCACTGCTTGGCCCATTATCTCTAGCTTCTTTTTGTCTAACTCTTACATCTTAATTTAACTTATCTCCATTATTCTATGCATCACCACGAAGTCGTGGCCTACAAGCAAAGTTTCAGCATGTCTGTCTCCGATGGAGGCTCCATGGCATCTCCTGACTCTGCCTCCTTTTTCCCAGCATTCAGTTTAGTTTTCGCCAACTACCTAAGTTCCTCCCTATTAGCAGGCCAAGGCAGTTTCTTTATTAACCAATGGTATTCATAACATACAGAGCAGAATCCCACATCACCTCCCCTTTTCTGTTTAAATAAAAATGAAGGCTTTTTCTTTAACACAGTAAAATTACATATAACAAAACAGGTATCAAGCAATAATTACAATTACTATATTTATATCTACACTATCTTTTATCATAACTAAGAAAAACTATAAATTCTTCAACTCCATCGAAGTCTCCAGAAGGATATAATATTACCTAGGTAAATAATAAGTTCATTGTAAGCAAGTTCCAAAACTCTAGAATTGACAGGGACATCTCACTGCCTGTTCAATCACTCAAAGTTCTTCTGGACAGTTGGGGCATCCATCTTCAGCCTACAGGTCCGTAGTATCTAGCAGACTTTCCCACAAAGCAGGAAATTTCAAAGACATTCCACCTATATTGGCAGTTTGTTAGTCACTTTCTTCTGTGTCCTGCAGAATGTCTTGTAGTAGGGAGCTGCGGGCCTCTTCCCACAGCCCGGCTCATGGTTGCCTGGCTAGCTTATGCCCCAAAATAACGACACACAAACTCTATTCTTTTAAACACTGCTTGGCCCATTTCTGTTCATGTATGTAGCACCCCAAGGAGCGCTTACCGGGAAGATTCTAGCCTACGTCCATCCTGGGTCAGAGCTTCATCGCATCTGCCGGGGAGAGGGGAGCATGGTGCATGGCGTCTGCTCCAGAGAGCAGAGCTGTCGAGTCTGAGCTCACTTCCTCTTCCTCCCAGCATTCTATTCTGTTCACTCCACCCACCTAAGGGGTAGCCTATCAAATGGGCCAAGGCAGTTTGTTTATTGACAAATGACCTTCCTGCATCATTTCCCTTTTTTCTGTTTAAACAAAAAAAAAAAAAAAGGAAGGCTTTAACTTTAACATAGCAAAATTACATATAACAAAACAGTTATCAAGTAAAAATTACAATATTTACATCTATTTTATCTTTATCATAACTAAGGAAAACTATAACTATAACTATCTATCTATTATTCAACTCCATCAAAGACTCGAGAAGAATACAATATTACCTAAGCAAACAAAAAGTAAGCAACTTCTAAACTCTAGAAATGACAGAGACATCTCACTGCCTGGACAGTCACCCAAAGTTCCTCTGTACCGTTGGGGCATCCATCTTCGGCCTAAAGGCCCATAGTATCCAGAGACGTTTCCATGAAGCAGGAAATTTAAAGGCAGTTCAGTCACTTATCTGCTGTGTCCTGCAGAATGTCTCGCAGACTCTTTCATGAATCAGGAACCCCGAAAGATCATCTCACCTTTAGGCAAGTTCAGCAGTCCTCTCTCTGCGGGTTCTTTGTGTCCAGTTTATAAAATAGTCCAGGCAAGAGCAGTTTCTTGCCCAAATGGCTATCAAACTCCATAAGGATCCTCTTCGATGCCCATCTTCTTCTTGAAGTAGATTGGTGCTGCCAGGAGCAGAGTGTCTCATTGTCATGAAAAACCCTAAGTTATTAAAGCACTTAAAATGCCATATTTTATAATCTTTGAAAGATATGAAGAATGTCTATCTAAAATATATGCATGCACATCTAGAAAATCTAACTAACATGACTACAAACTTGACTATTATTGATAATTATCCATTAACAACCTATAGACATTACATTTTTAAGTGAACTACACAATCACAATACCTTAATCAATATCAGAAATACATATACATATAATAAAATTGACCTTAAATTAATATCAGTAAACCAAGATTCATATCAATGCAAATTATTCACATCTATATCATCTCCCCCTTTAAATGTAAAAGAACATTTATAAACAATATATGGGAACATGGGCGCAGTTTTTTCTCTCCAAACTGCTTCCTGCTGAATGGGGGCGCTGTTAATCAAGTCTTTCATGGTATAACCTGTGTGCTAGGTTCCTCTCAGTCGGCAGTTGAGCAAAGTAATTTTTTGAAGGTGTTCACAGCAACCCTTCAGGAGGACGTGGTCTATCATACCATATTGGGATCGAAGAAGCAATCCAAAGAGTCCCATCCTCTGTGAAAACAAAAGAAGAAACTCTTTTCCAAAGTATCATATCCTTAGATCCAAATTCTGAAGTCAAGGTATTTTGAAAATATCTATCTTGGATTAGTTCAGCAGCATTTATAAACAAATATCTTTTAGCATCTGTTGCTCCTTCCTCAGCATTCAAACAATTCAAAGAGAGCATAATAGCATACAGTATCAAGATTCTCTGGGTAATTTCCATCTTTGTGCAGCTTTATTTTAACTCTATTTTGTTTACTTTTATTTTTACTTTTTCTGTTTATCTTCGTCCTGGAATAACTCTTTAGACAAGGCTGTCCTTGAACTCTCAGAGATCTGTCTGTCTCTGCCTCCCAGGCATTGGGATTAAAGGCGTGTGCTACCACACCTTGAAGTCACAGAGGTCAATCTTCGTCTGCCTCCCAAGTGTTGGGATTAAAGGTGTGTACTACCACACCCAACTACTTCCTTATTTTTGTTTTTTTACTTTTAAGAACTTTATCTTTCAGCCTGCATATATTTTTAAAAACACTGTAAATCATTTAAACTTTTCTTTGTCTTTGAATCTCTCTTTACTGTATATCTCTCTTTTTCTGACCACATGAGTCTTTAATTTACCAAGCAATATCAGTAGGACGAAAGCCGTGCCATTCCTTAGCTTTCCAGCCTCATGGCGGAGATACCAGCTGTAGCCATGTTTATCACAACTCTGTGGCGTTTCAAGGTCTTTGCCAACAAGCAAACTGCAGCATTACATCCACAGACAACAATCAAGTCCTCTCTCTGTAGTCGGCCCTCCTGCCTCAAACAGTCAAGAGTTTGCCCTGGCAGGATAGCCCACAAAGCCGGCATTTTAAAACAGCACAACTTTTTTTCTGCTATGGCTGAAAACCGAAAAGCATGCCTTCAGCTTTTCACCAACACCGTTTTAAGTGTTTCATGGCAGGACCTCTTAAATGAGCTGCAAGGTTCTGCAGCTGAAGCTGAGTCAGGAAGCCTCTCTTAGATGAGAGCGCTTGCTTGCCTCTAGCAAGCAGAGCAGACCCAAGAAATTGCTGCTACCAAGAAAACACGCTTTATTCTTTCCCAAGCTTTCTCAGGCTTTCTGTGGATGCAGTTATCCACGTGGGCGCCATCTGTAGTAGGGAGCTGCGGGCCTCTTCCCACAGCCCGGCTCATGGTTGCCTGGCTAGCTTATGCCCCAAAATAACGACACACAAACTCTATTCTTTTAAACACTGCTTGGCCCATTTCTGTTCATGTATGTAGCACCCCAAGGAGCGCTTACCGGGAAGATTCTAGCCTACGTCCATCCTGGGTCAGAGCTTCATCGCATCTGCCGGGGAGAGGGGAGCATGGTGCATGGCGTCTGCTCCAGAGAGCAGAGCTGTCGAGTCTGAGCTCACTTCCTCTTCCTCCCAGCATTCTATTCTGTTCACTCCACCCACCTAAGGGGTAGCCTATCAAATGGGCCAAGGCAGTTTGTTTATTGACAAATGACCTTCCTGCATCAATGTCTAGCAGAGTCTTTTATGAAGCAGGAACCCCTAAAGACCATCTTACCTTTAGGCAAGTTTATCAGTCATTTTCCATGGGTCCTGCATGTCCAGTTCACACAGCATACCATCAAGCAGTCCAGGCAAGAGCAATTTCTTGCCTGAATGGCTAGTCAACTCCACAAGGAGCCTCTGTAATGCCTGTTATCCTCTTGAAATTGATTGGTACTGCCAGGAGCAGATGTATCTTATTGTCATGAAAAGTTCTCAGTTCTTAAACATTTTAAATTCCATATTCTGTAGTCTTTGAAAGGTTTGAAGAATGCCTATCCATCTGAAATACATCTCTGTACATCTAGAAAATCTAACTAACATGACTACAAGCTTGACTATTATAGATGATTAGCTATTAACTGATATTTCTTAATTATACATTACATTTTATATGAGCTGCACAAACAAAATACCTTAATTAAAAGCAGAAATATACCTATAATAAAATTGACCTTAAATCTGTATCAATAAACCAAGATCCATGCCAATGCAAATCTCTATAGCATATCCCCAATTAAATGTAAACAAACATTTATAAACAATATTTGGGAATATGGGCATAGTTCTCTCCAAACTGCTTCCTGCTTTTTGTTGGGCAAAGTAATTTTGGGGGTGTTCACAGCAACCTTTCAGGGGGTCTTGGTGCATCAAATGATATTAGTCTGGAAGCAATCCACAGGTTCTCACCTTCTGTGAAAACAAAAGAAGAACCTCTTTTCAAAGCAACATATCCTTAGACCTAAATTTGGAAGTCATAATACCTTTAGAACATATATTCTGGTTTAGCTTAGTAGCCCATACAATAAAATGTTTCTCTGTACTTAGCTTATTTACAGTCAAAAATCCAAAGAAAACACAATAATATACACAATCCAGACTCTCTGTGTTATTCCATCTTTACGTCTTTACGTGACTTATTTTTTTACTCCTTTAGCCTATGACTGTCTTTACTGTCTCTTTAAAGACTTTGCCTTTTTAAAATACCATTTACTTCTTTCTATAACTGTCTGTATTTTTTTCCTGTATCTCCCAAGCCTACGTACGTTTATCCATACACACATATGTACTGTGACACATTTAGAGTTCTTTTATGTCTGAATCTCTCCTATTGTGTATCTGTAATTATCTTTTGACCAGAAGTACTTCTTAAAATGCTAAGCCCTTCTTATGAACTTAAGTGGTACCATTGCTAGGGAAAATACAGCACTGTCTGCTTGCTCCTTCCAGTTCAGCATCGTGGAGCAGAGGTCTGTTTAGCATGAGCCATACTCACAGCCCTATTTTCAGGCACACAGTGGGTCTATGTTGCCATTAAGCTAGCTGTAGCAGTCTGCTCACAGACCCAATTTAAATGCTCTATACCTGGACCTTCAGAAAGAGTCAGAGTTCTCGCTGGCAGCACAGCCCAGAAAGCCAGCATTTCAAAACCATGACTTTTTTTCTGCTACCACTAAATCAGGAAAACCTTTCTTAAAGGAGCTGCAGCATGCCACATTAAGCAAAGCCCATTCAGGAAAATAAATGTGGCTAAACTTTGTTTTTAAGAGTCTAGAATTCCTTTCCAAGCCCTGTATGGTTTTAGTGGATTTACTTGATCATGTTGGAGTGCCAGTTGTAGTAAGGAGGCTGCTTGTTGGTTCCCAGCTGCTCAGCCCCAAAATAATCACACAGAAACTATATTATTTAAATCACTGCTTGGCCCATTAACTCTAGCTTCTTATTGGCTAACTCTTATAGCACCCATCTGTTAGGGTGTCAGTGTGCAGCTGTGTCCTGTCTGCTGCACCCATCAGGGTGGGGTATCAGTGGGTGCCTGCGTCCTGTCAACTGTCAACTACACCCATCAGGGTGGGGTGTCAGTGTGTGACTGTGTCCTATCAACAGCACCCAGCAGGGTGGGGTGTCAGTGTGTGGCTGTGTCCTGTCAACTACACCCATCAGGGTGGGTATCAGTGTGTGGCTCTGTCCTGTCAACTGGCCCCATCCAGATGGAACTTCATGCATTTTATCATGTGAGCATTTCCTCACTTTGTGGCACTCTTGGAGCCATGGGTTCCTCTTATTTGTTCTCTGCCCTCACCCTTGTATCTCCCATTGCTCCTGCTTCCTTGCATAGTCCTATTTTTTATGGGAAGTTCTCACTCCCAAGCTGATTCAGACGGCAGTGCAGGACTTCCTGAGTGTATAGCAACTGTCCTCCTAGTAGTAACAATTCAGCTTGTTTGTCAATATTTCTGTATATGAGTATATACTTTTCATTATGTGAGTTCATACAGGTCCACTCCAGCACTAGGGCTCTGGTTTCTTTGACTCACTATTCTGCAGATCCTCACCCCCAAATGGGAGCTCCTGGATTATGCCTCGCAACCTGCATGTGAGTCCTTATTTTCTGTGTGTGTGCACAGTGGTCTCAAAAGTTAAACCATCCTCCAAAGCTGGCCTGCCTCCTTTCCTGCCTTTCTCACTGTCTTCTGGGACCTCTCGGCATTTCCTCTGTTCCCAAACAGTCTGCCTGTCCTCACACTCTGAAACAGAGCAAGACATCAAACTTCTGAGGCTGGCACAGTTTCCAGATCTCAAGGACAAGCTGAGGTTGTCTTTATCCCATTTCTGACATTATACACCACTGGCTGGTTGAAGGTGGGCCTGGGAAGGGATGACAGGCTCTGCTGATGAGGTCTAAGCAGCAGTCACTGGGTATGAGACATGTCGCCAGTGTCAGCTTCCCCTTGTCTCTTCTCCCTGCAGAGAAATCCTCTGTCCAAGATCTTGTTTGTCTTCAACACCATGGTCAGCGCGCAGGACCATCTGGGTTTCCTCTGAGTCTTCTCCTAAGTCTGGAAGTCTTCCTTCCTCAGGCAGGACTGCTTATGGTGTCTCATCACAGGCTCCATGGCTTCTCTAACCTCTTCATCAGCTCCTGCAGCCTCTGTGCAACTGGGTTACTCATGTCCTCCCTCTTCGATCCCACATCCCCCAAGCCTGTCTGTCCTCCTAGAGTCCAGCTCCAGCCACCCTAAAAGTCTTCTTATGTTAATGCCCACCCTCCACTGCTGCCAGTCTGGTATGGCCCCCAACTCTTGTCACCCATGAGAAAAGTTTAGAAGTCTCCAGAGTCACATGACCAAGTAGAAGTGCCCATGAGGGCTAAAATTCTGAGACCAACTTTGAGCTTAGGACTTCCACAATAGGTGTCTGGTTTGGTCAGAGGAACCCAAATGGCCTGTGTTGGTCCTTGTCAAATTGCCGCAGGTGCTGTTTCACCCCAACTGTCTTATTAAGCTGTACACTTACATGGGCTGCTCTCTGGTCCTATTTCCCCTTTCTTCATGCCTGACCATCCACCTAGGCTCTTCTGCGTGGGAAACGGTCTGTAGCAGAAGTACTTAGAGTCTAGAATGAGTGGATTTTTTTTTAAGTATATAGTGAGCAAAAGTAAACATTAGTAAAAAGTAACGGAATCAACAGATAGAAGGCAAAACACCACCAAATCAGTAGCTTTGCCACCAAAACAGCATCCAGCAGGGTGGCTGGGGATGCCTCATCACAACAGTCCAGCTCAAGTTCTGAGCAGCACTCTGCCTCCGTGGGGGAGTCCCTGGCCGCCCACCCAAAGCAGGCATCCTCATCCTGTGGAATAAATAATAGCTATGTCTGCTCTGAATGGTGTAATGTCTTTTAATGCCCTTAGATATTTGCTGTTCTCCTTATTTTTTCACACTGCAGAGCTTGGACCAGCCTGCCAGGACAGTTTTGGATGACACTTGAAATCAAGGTGTCTGAGTCTAGGAGCAGAGAGGGGGCAGAAACTTCTTGATCTCAGAGTGAGCTCTCCACAAGCACGAACAATACAGGACACCGTATCAGTATAACTTATATTATATCGACTCAGACTCATTAATACGAGCATAGAGCTGAGTGACAAGGTTCTAATTAAGACACACATCTCCACAGGGAGCCGCATGAGCCATACAAGTGTTTGTACTCGTCTCCTGGGTTGTGCCTATCAGCCGAAGTTAGACCAGTGTGACAACATGGATGGTCTCGTGCCCGTCCCCACCCTGATCTCTGAGTTCTCCAGCACAAAGGCTCTCTTCCTCTCTACACCACCACACTCTGCAGTATCAGCCTTCTCCACAACCTTCTCTAGAAACCACAAAGTAAGTCAAGAGGGAATGAGCTTGCAAGCCTGGTCCTTAGGAGATGTCATTTTAGTGGGAGTTCCCCATGAAATGGAGCAGCCAGCAGCAACCACAGCCCTTGAGATGGGAAGGGTTGCATGCCAAAAAAAAATGCAACCAATGCCAAGTTTTAAAGTATGGCTTTAGGAGAAAATAACAGTAACAGCAATAATAATAATAATAATAATAATAATAATAATAATAATAATAATAAGACACATTCTAAAGCCTCACTGAACTTGTGGCTTGTGAAAATGTGATCCACGCTGCTATATTAAATATTAAAGTCAATGTAAGATTTAATCCACATTTATAGGGCAGTTTTGCTTAATTTACTGTCTATCGAACAATTTCCTTTACAGAGAACTTTGAAAGTGGTACATAAATAATAAAACAGCCCCCCCCCCACTATTTGACTGAAGCTCAGTGTTAAAATTGAACTTGATGACATCTAATTTTCTCAGGAATTTGCATCCCTCCCTCTCCTTCTCAGTGACCTTCAATGGAGCTAGTCCACGATTCCATGGTGACTTCCTGAGTTCCCTTCAAAGCTGAGGCCATCTCCAAGGGTGTTTGACAGAATCTTGAGAACTTTCTTCCTGGCAGTGGTCCAGTGCTCAGCAAGATGACATTGCTAAGAACAGTCAAATTAGAGATGTCAGGGAAGCCAGGATTTAGACCCTTTCTCTGGCCTCTGCAAGAATCTCACTCTGCTAATGAACTGGGGTGCTACCACACTTCACTTCAGGTTCTCACGCTGTGGTCTATCCATCACCTTCCCCGATGGGTGGGGGAGGAATGCTCACACCGAAGAGTGAGCATGCGCTGTGCCAGAGGCTGCAGACAAGCTCCAGCTACAGTGCTCCGGCTGGGGCAATGCACCAGGAGGACACATACTGTCACCTCCGGGGAAGTACTTTGAATAGAAGTGCTCCCTACAGTCTCCTCTACTGGAACATGAGGTGCCATGATCATGGCCTTGTTTTGGAAGATTGTGGAACCTTTGGAAGATGGAGTTCCTTAACGGGTCCTTATCTGGTCACAGGAATGACCAGATGTGATTTGGTGGAGCTGTTCCAAAAGACGATCCAGAGATCGGGGGTCCATGAATGGTGTCTCAGCCATCCCTGGATGCCGTGTGTGCGAAAACCACGAGATGCCAGCCAACCCCCAAGGGACTGCTGGGCTTTCAAGTTATAAGAGTGTGTCCTGTCCCTAGAATCCTAGCCTTTTTTTTCTTGTAGAGAACTGGCAGTGTCGTCACCAGACATCAGGTACATTTTTGTTGAGCCAGCTCAGGGGAGCTGGAGGGCTACACAAACAATTATTTCTGTCTCCCACAGAAGAAGCCATGCTTACCTTTCAGCCTCCTCAGGGTCTGGTATTGCATAGGCCTTGCTTTGAGTTCTAAGAGCAGCGTGAAGACCTCAAGTTCTTTCCCTCCACAGCGGCTGTGGGAGACCCACCATAGGTAACACTCACCGAACACTTACTGTCTCCAGGTCAGTGGGTGCTGGAAACTCAGTTCACCAAGCCCTGCCCTCATACCGGGGAAATAGACACTCAATGAGCTCTTAAAGGGTGGCCTGTGACAGGGACTTGGCCTCGACGTTCACTCAGACCAGACACCGGTCAACAGGAAGAGAAGATGAATGACAGTATGGGAAGAGGGTACGAAAGAGATGGAGAAGGCACTGGAGGAGTATTGATCCAAGTGGAGTGTCTCAGGTGGCTTAAAGGAGCCAGAGTGACCACAGCAAGGTCCAGAGTGGATGAAGGTCTCAAGTGGCTGCAGGGACACCTTTTCAGGGGCAACATCAGGGACTGGCTCTCTAAGCTGAGGATTTGGCTGTCCTGGAGACCATGGCCAAGCCCAGTTAAGCCCCCATGGGTTCAATAGCAGCAGGAGAGATAAAGTGTAGGAAATAAACTGAGCTAAGGAGAGAGGAGCCTGGGGGAGAGCAAGGCTTCACATGTCTTCAGAGCACTCCCCCTGCCACACACATCGAGGGGCACCTCTGCCTCCAACCTGCAATCCAAGGCCTTGACTGTGAATGCCACAAGACCTATTGGTGGACTTCATGGCTCCTTACAGAATACACAGCCAGGTACCTGACTCATGTGGAGTTCCGAAGCACCCAGAAGGCAAAGCAGTAACGGATCATGTCCCCAGACAGACCGGTCTGCACTCTGGTAAAGTCTGGAGCCCCTCTGAACCAGCCTGAACCAGCTCCAGTCAAATTGTCATTCAGGAGTGGCTCTGTCTCCTACCCAGCCCTGAGCCTCACCACTTCTCCTGAACCCAGGGTCGAGAGTTCTAGACCCATTTCCAACATTAGTAGATCTATGGTCTTGAGCAGATCTATGGGAAAATGATGCTACCCCATCCTGTGGTCTCCAGGTTGTTCTCAAACAGCCTGGATGTTCTGGCCCTTATCCCCCAGATCACATGACAAGATCACATGACAAGAGCCTAGGCTCCAGACTGTCACTCTGTAGACTCGGGCTTCCACTCAGCCCTTCAGGTACATCCCTAGTCTACCACTTATGCCCCTCTCCTCCCCGTGTCCTACTTCATAGGGCACCGCAAGTGTCTCAGAGCCAAGTTAAATGTGGCAGCACACAATGCATCCCAGGGGTTACGCAATAACGAGCCCGCGAGCACAATGCTTCAAGACGCCGTTGGACACAAATGGAACAGGAGGCTGAGGCTGAGCTCGCTGTCACAGAAATCAGACAATTGATCGTCTCTGCATGATGGAAATGTCTCTTGAACTTGTGTCCCCCGCCAAGCTCCCTAGGAGAAATACCTTCAGCAAAGCAATCCAAATCTGGGTAATTATCCAGAAGCCATAGAGGCCCCTTGGGCACATCGCCTCCAACTGTTTGAGGCCATGGGGACAAGTGGGCTGCTCCATACTCTCCATGCCCTCTCTCTCATCTCTCCGCTGTTCTGACATTTCTGGTTGCTCTGTCAGGCTGGGTCCTGGCTCAGAGCCTTAAGAACATGGCTACAGTGAGGTCAAAGACACACACCTACTTCAGACCTGATGCTTAGCCTTCCAGTGAGCAAAACTCAACACAGGACATGGCCTCCTTCCTATTCTTTTCTGTCTCTCTCATACTTCTCCCTTTCCCCTCTCTCCTTCAGTTCCTCCCCGTCCTCTCTCATGACCATGACCAAGTCTCAGCAGAAGACAGACCTGGTAGAACTTTAGGTTCACAGTCCCTGGCCATGGTTTCCTCGGAGGAACCCCTGGGCTTCATGGCATAGCCAGTCGGGATAGATGACATAGAATATGACCAGACTCCACATTGTATTGCTTTTGATGGCTCCTAAGGAGGCACAATTAGATAAGGAGGCAGGACAGAGGAACTGCCAGTCTCTACCTCTTCCTTAGACCCAATCCCTGCACACTCCAAAGCAGAGCCATCAGGCGGCCTCAGCCTCTACTGGGCAGAAATCAATGGCAAACTTCCCAATTACCTCACCGCGTGGTAGCACAGAGTGTTCTCCAGCACCTAGCAATCCCCATTGGGGTTACACATTGTCCTGATCTCTATATCACCTGCATCAGCTTCCAGCCTCTTCCTGTCTCTCTATTCCTAAATCATAGCCAACACATGCATACACAAAACAACACATATACATCACATACACACATATACACACTATACACACATACATCACAAATACATATAACACATATACATAACACACATGTGTCTCACACACACACACAGAAACACACAACACATATACATCACATATACACACACATTGCACACACATGTTCACAAAGGCAAAACACATACAACATATACACATCCATACGTTACACACATCCACAAACACACACATATCCACACACATCCACAAACACACATTCACACACTCACACACACATACACACACTCACACATATACATACTCACACACACACATACACACACACACCTCCAAAACTTACTGCCTGTGAGTCTTTGTCTCAGCATCTGTTGTTTGAGATTCACTTGTTTCCTAGAACGAACAACTTCCCCGGAGAGTCTGGTGAGCCCCCCCCCACCGGTGGCGCACGCCTTTAATCCCAGCACTCGGGAGGCAGAGGCAGGCGGATCTCTGTGAGTTTGAGACCAGCCTGGTCTACAAGAGCTAGTTCCAGGACAGGCTCCAAAAACCACAGAGAAACCCTGTCTCGAAAAACCAAAAAAAAATAAAATAAAACAAAATAAAAAAAAAAAAGAAAAAGAAGTATTCATAATTGAGACTGGTATGAGCTTGGCTTCCTCTGGCAACTCTGGGGAATAGAGGGGCCTCCCCTGCTCCAATTTCACCAAAAGAGGATGGCTTTTCTGTAACAGAAGATCCCTTGCAGAGGTCTCTGTGTTCTGAAAGGTGAACGGCTGACAGATGAGGGGGTCTCTGTTCAAACTCACCAATACCCAAGCCAGGAAGGATCAGGACCCAGGCCAGTTCCTCAAGCTCGAGGAGTTTGCCTGTCTTCAGAATGTGAGTAACTTCCTGGTGGCATTTGACTGTGAAGACAAATTGAAACTCCCGGACCTCCTCCCTATTCTTCACGCAGACAGGAACCCCTCCTTACGGTTCAGCAGGGAGTGATGAGTTAAGGTTCTCCACACACTCAACCTCATGCCCAGCCCAAGGAACTCCATGCCATTCCTAGGTTCTGCCACTGCCCCATGTCTGCCTGCTGAAGCATGATTAATAAAAAACTTAGAGAGAGAAATTAGGATTCAACCTGAAAATCTGAAAAGCAAAACAGCCAGCCACTCGACCTCAGTCTGAAATGGTGAACCCGCCTCCAGGAATCTCAGAATGAGACTCTGTGAGCTGTCTCCTCCTATTTTATATTTCTCTCTAGGGATGGGATTAAAGGTGTGCACCTCTGGGATTAAAGGCATGCCCAGTTTCTATGGCAACTAGTGTGGCTACTGGGATTAAAGTTGTGTGTTACCACTACCTGGTCTGTGAGGCCGATCAGTGGGGTTGTTTAACTCTCTGATCTTCAGGCAAGCTTTATTTATTAAAATACAAATGAAACATCACTACAGCCTGCAGTTCTTCTCTCCAGTTGAGAACATTCCCTGCTGTGCCCTCACACCCAAGCATGGCACCTCTGTACAGACTGCTCACTGAGGCCATAAAGGACAGAGGTTGGGTGATTATCAAAGATGACGATATGTCCAGTACCTGACTTCCAGGTGTTTTGTAAATTTCACAAAGTCAGAGGCTGGATCCATCTGGAAAACGGGAGTCCCCAGTGCCGAGTGCTAGGAGCTTGGCTATAATTACACAGGTAGAGACGACGGTGACAAGGTGACGGTGGCTACAGTGAGGCTGGTGGCATGGCACTGGTGCGACAATAGAGAGGTCATGCAGTTGGCTGGAGGTGTGGCTTCAAGAAAGCCACAGAGTTGGGATGGGTATTGGTGGATGTGGGATAGGAGAGGGTAGGGTGAAATATGAACAAGGTAGGGGTGAGGGGAAGGAGAGGAAGGGAGATGATACGGATAAGCTATACGAGTGGGATAGGAGAGGGGACAGAGAGGATGTGTTTCAGCGCACAGAAAGACATTGCCATAAACACAGATATCAAGGTGTGCAATGAACACACACAGACACTGGCACTGAGTGTAGCTGCCATGCGACGCAGGTCTGGTGGATTCCAGACAGAGGTAATGAGAAGTCAACTCCCCCTATGGCCCACTCTTCCTCCTAAGCCTTCCGCACTCAGACACACAGTGCAGGGAAGATCGTCTCTCCCCGCTGGAGTCTGGGTACTTTCCTGTATTTAGAGGGTGGAGGAGCAACAACACAGCTGTCGGCCACGTCCCCAAACCTGTCGAGTCCTAAGAGCGGCTGAAAGACTCCCAGAAAACGGAGGTTTCCAGCTGCTCTGAGACCACGGGGTGACAATAGGCACCCAGGAGCTTGCTGGCTGCATTAATCTCTGAGTCACTGACCTGACTCCATGGAGCAAAGATACTCTCGGACATTTGTTTCTGGGCTGAGGAACTGCTGATGTTTGGGGTCTCCATACTCTCCCCCCTCCGTGGTGTGTTTCTTTCTTTGGCTTCAGGACTGTGCCTCCCTCCAGCTTCGGGACTGTGCCTCCCTTCAGGTTCAGGTGGCTTATCTGCAGTAATAGTTAAAGTCACAATTGTCCCCTCCCCAAGCACTAGCTGCTCACTGGCCCAGGCAATTTCATACACTTAAGAAGCTCACCACATGCAAATGAAGAGGAGTCAGGAACCAAAGACACTGAATACAGAGGCGGGGTTGGTTCAAAGCACCCAGAGGTCTCTGGTTCCTCTGCAGTCCATTTGGCCACAGGTGAACTGGCACAACCCCCTCAGTCCTCACCCCCACCAAGGTCATGTTTGTAGGTGGAGAAATCGCAAGGCAGGCAGTGCTTACATGATCCAAGGTGGACAGGCATCTGAGGGACAAGATGGAGGGACACTTTAGCTAGTCTTAGAGAGTCCTGTGATGTCTTCCTCTAGTCTCTGTCCCCAAGTATTAGAGGCAGAGGGACACTCTACCTGCTCTTAGAGAATCCCATGATGTCTTCCTCTAGTCTCTGTCCCTGAGGCTAGTCTGCATGTCTCTGTAGGATGTGACCCTCTGCTGTAGATGTTAGAGACAATAAATACATCAGCATTAGATTCCAGATGTTTTTATCACAGCTGTTCACTTTGGCCAATGCCGCTATAGACATTCTCCTGTCCCAACAATGCAGAGAGACAATTATCACATGTACTTGTTCATAAGTGGTTCTTAAAAATAAAACAAAGAAAAACAGCCTACAAATCACAAACTCAGAGAACCTAGACAACAATGAGGACTCTAAGAGAGACTTACATAGATCTGATCTACATGGGAAGTAGAAAAAGACAAGAGCTCCTGAGTAAATTGGGAGCATGGGGTCCTTGGGGGAGGGTTGAAGGGGAGGGGAGATGCAGGGAGGGGAGCAGAGAAAAATATAGAGCTCAATTAAAAAATTAGATAAAGTTAAATTGTGTCTCTGTGGAGTAAGGACTATAGTGTGCTGGTCCTGGGGTCTAAAGGACCACTGGGAAAGCGTTTTGCACATAGATGACCATGTGAAACAGGGAGACACAGGGCCAAAGTGGAGAAGCCTAGCCTCTCCAAGTCGATCTCAGTGAAGCAACAGCACCAAGTTACAGAGTTCCTCAGACCTGTGTCTGAATGTATGAGTCAGGATTCTTTAGTGAAGAGCTGATAGAATGTGCATGTGTGCATGCGTGTGTGTGTGTGTGTGTGTGTGTGTGTAGGCTTGCAAGGTATGAACTGGGTAGTCCAACAATGGCTCCCTGGACACTAGAGAGACTGCTGCCCAGCCAGCAAGGCTGGATGCCTCAGCAGTCCTGATCCCGTGCTGAAGACTGGAGGATTCTTGGAGAGCCTCTGGTCTTCAGTCCACACTAAAAAACTGAAGACGCGGGGTTCTTTCGTTAGCAAAGGACAGTGGCAGCACCAATGCAATAGATGCACTCACCAGCAAGATGTGAAAGACAGAAGGCAAGCAGCACCGCTTTTCCCCCGGACCTCTTTACCTGTGGGCCACTGACACTCTAGCTGCTGCCCACTCTAGGGTTCCCCATTCAGCCAACCCTTCCTGGAAACACTGTCACAGAGCCACCCACAAATGTGTCTTAGTTTACTCCAGACAGAGTCAAGTTGCCAACCAAAATTGAACCACTAAACTGAGCTAAGGCAACCCTAAAGGGCTGAACCTCATGCTTGACTAGTTCTGAAGGAGCCTCTGCACCAAACGAGAAAAGCCACCAAGGTGCTGACTGGTTGACCAATGCGCTCTCTCTCTGAAATGCTCCTGTCAGATCCTCCCAGAGAAGGGAGGGCTTAGAGGGTTGTGGATGCTTCTCAGCAACTGCAGTCTTCCACTCCAACTCACGGTGTGGCTGTGTGGTCCTCAGCTTTTGGATTTCTAGAATGCATAGCAGTCATGTAACCTGGGAGTTGTCCTTGCAAACCAGCATCACTGATGCCATCTGCCAGTTCCCTCTCCTGTAACTCTGTGGACCCCACTGAGCACAGCTTCTCCAGAAATGCTGGAGAGGCAGCAAGCTGTCTGCACAGAGGCAGAGAGTCACTCGTACATGGGGGAACCAGGGCAGATGGCAAACATAGCCCTCATGTTAGGATGGCACAAGGGACAGACAGCACAGCCCGTGGGACGAGAGAGAGTTCAGCCACTCTTCAGCGATGCCTAAAGCAAGAAGCCATGATTCGGTTCTTTTTTTAAGGCCCTGTTGTCCTGTAATTCTCTGTGATGAGTCTGGGAAACCAGAAGTGAATTGCTAGCTTTGAGAGTTACAAACCCTGCTGTGGACTTTCCAGAAACCACCTCATTCCAGGGAGAACCCCAGGGGGCTTGGTCGTTGGACAGACCATGGATTTAGTCTTAGCAAATAGATTTAGTTTCCCTGTCGATGGGAAGGCAGCTGTGTTTCTGCAGCAATCTGATCGATGCTGGGATAGATTTCCTGTTCAATAAAGGAAGCTAAGGAGGAGGTGTTTAAGGAACTTGAGAAGTGGCCACAACCCAAAGCAAAGTGATCTAACTGCAGGCGAGTGGGCCGATGGTTCCTTTTTGTCTATTTGTTGTGCTTTGTTGAGACAAAGTATCACTTCCAACTCACCTTGCTGCTCAGACTGGCCTCTGCCTGTGATCTTGCTGCCTTCCCTGTCCAAATGCTGGGATTCTGGGTGCCAGCCACAGATGTGGCTGTACTGGGATTCTGGGTGTGGGCCACAGATGAGGTTGTACGTGGATCTTAGTGACATGTGATTAAGAAGTTCTGTGAATGGCTGGAGAGAAGACTCCACATTTAAGAACACACTGCTCTTGTGGAGGAGGCCAGGTGGCTAATGGTCTCCTATAACTCTAGATCCTGGGAGATCAGGAAGATCCAACATTCATGGCCTCTGGAGGTACCTGCACTCATTCCATATACCCAAATGAAGACTGTGTTAAGAGAGAGGCCCTATGGAGTGCTAATGAGTCCCCTGCTGGTTTTCTTCTTTAGATTGCTCTGCATTCCTTGCCTGACATCTCGACAGTGTGTGAACTGATTTCTCTGATGCAACGTTGGAAATTTCTGGTTGGAATGATGTGATGACAAACCTAGCAGCAAGAACTTTACCTGACAGGTACCTCTTCTGAGTTGACCTCAGTGACCTTAGCCACTCTCATGCCATAACTGGAGCAGGACTTGGAGAGAGGAGACCCCTGACAATTCAAAGCCAACCCTTGCTTCATGGGGTGATAGCCACCATCATCTTCCCCCTCCCTCTTAAGCCCCATAGCCTCTATCTCACCCTGCCTGTGATGCCAGCCCTCTGTTCCTACAGGCCTGGTCTCTACCCCAACACGCTGTTGCTCACATACCTTTTTGACCTGACTTTCCCTTCCCTGTCTCTTTTCAGGCTCCTTGGCTCATTTATAGTTGCCTCCCTTGAGTGTGCATTGGAGGTGGAGAATGTGTGTTTGTATGTGTGCAGGTGCACATGTATGTGAAAGTGCATACATGTGGAGAAAAGGGGACATCCCTGTTATCATACCTCAGGAGCTAACCATCATTTAAAGGTCTCTCGTTGGTCTGGAGACCAATGAGTTAGCCAAACTGACTAAGCTGGCTGGCGGGCCAGTGAACCCCAGGACTGGGATTCTAAGCACCACCACAATGCTGTGTTATTCATGTGGGTTCTAAAGGACTGAACTAAGGTCTTCATACCTGTAAGTGCTGAGATACCATCTCAGTCCCTTGTCATCTTTCTATGTCCACCCCAACCCTCCCTCTCCCAAGGAGATGCTTCTAGCTTTCACAATGTTCTGACCCATGTGGAATTATTTCCAGGACTTGGTTTCAACACTGAGCGTTAGAGTACATTTTTACCTTTCTCTCCAGATGTAAATATCCTGGTTATCCAGACCAAATGAGAATATAGTGGGTAGAGAACCTAGTGGGTATTAATTTTGTCCTGCTTGTTATTTTGGAAAACAAACAGCACTGGTCAGTATTTGTAATATCTATGCAATGGCATCATCATGCAATTAAAACTCTACAGTCTTCACACAGATGGTGAAGTGCCCCAAACCAACAGAAATTAGAGTCCCAAATGTTGGGGTGTCAAAGGGGAGGATCAAGGATGAGAAAATAAGAAGACAAAAACAGTATCAGGAACCAGGAGGTCTTGCACAAACTGATTATTTATGCCAAGCAAGTTTATTAAGTGCAACATCACATTTACTATTTGCACAGGGGGAAATTGCCAAGATCAGCAGAGAGCTAAATCAGACAATGCTGCCAAAGAGAACGCAGGACACCTCAGCACAGCTGCCTTGAGAATGATAACCACAGCTCCGGAGGAAGAGTCAGGTCCCTGGAAGTCACAGCCTTGACTCCTACGGAGATGCAATGGCGCCAGCATTAGGCTATTCCAAGTCCATTTCTGGCCAAAGACACAGAACTAAAGTTGCCTCTGTCCTAGTCAGCAGGGTATCTGAGTCAGTCTTGGGTCAGTCTGGTCTCCCATGTTGCCAGTTTCTTACTTTAAATGTGAGAGCAGAAAGATGAAGCTAAAAGCAACCACCACTGGAGGCGCACTGGTGGGAGAGAACCACGGGGCCCATTCCTGGAGTGGGATCAGAGATGGTCAGAGTGCGGCTGTAATGGAGCATGGCCAAGCATCTCCTACAAAACCAAGCCTTCCCCTTAGCCAGAAATCCTGTCACCAGCGTAAAAATGAAAATATCTGTGTGCAGAAACCCACACAACATCACGTCTATTGATGAGTGCGTCACTGTGTCCAGTCACTGGCGAGTGAACAGACAACCCGATGACATATGATACAAGTCTGCAATGAAAGGATGAAGCTCCTGATTCAGGAGGGTGAGCTCCAGCAGGCTGTGCTACTGGAAGAAGCTGCGTTCTGCGTTCGGGGCAATGCAACGTTCTATTTACTGGACATCCAAGAGCAGGCAGGGTGGGGGAGCACAGGAGTAGAGCCGAATTGCCAGGGCCTCAGGTGAGAGGAGGCTCTGGGTTCTCATGGTGACCGTGACATGACAGTCCACATTTGTCAACTAACACTAACAAGGCTGAGTTCTACCACATTGAAATTATATCCTAAGAAAAAGATATTATTTCTAAGCCTGCAGTCTCTTAGGCATGTAAGCTCAGAGGCTCACCAGGCCCTTTGGGAAACAATTTGGAGAATATGAGGCTAGCTTCTTGCCTGGTGTCTTTTAGATCATTCTCCCTCAGCCACCTTGGATGGCAGCGCTGATGGGCACAGCAACTTCCTCATATCTTTTGTGTATGTGTGAATGTGTGTACATTTGTCTGTGTTTGCACATGCATGCTTGTTATACCAGTGCATGCATGTAGGTGCATGTGCAGACCTCCTCAGGAACGCTGTCCACCTCCTTTAAGAGAATCTCTCATTGGTCTGGAGCTCCACATTGATACTCTATTGGCTGGCCATTGATCCCCAGGCATCCACCCCTCTGTCTAACCAGCCCTGGGACAGCAGATGCTCACCACCAGATCCAGCATTCTGACATAGGCTGTGGTCCAGCTCTGGTCCTCTTGCCCACAGCACGAGCACTTTGATGATCACACTATCATGTAGCCACCTAAATCCTCTTCTTCAACTGGTCCATCAGTAAAGCCATGTCCTGATGCTCTGTCTATCTGTCCTGTCTCCCTACACTAGTCCTGACTCCCTGTCCATCTGTCCTGACTCCCCTATCCTGACTTCCCCTTCACTAGTCCTGACTCCCTTCCCACTGGTCCTGATTACCTGTCCACTTGTCCTGATTCCCTGCCCACTGGCCCTGACTCCCTGCCCACTTGTCGTGATTCCCTGCCAAACAGGGATTCCTTATTTTCAACAGTCAAACTGTCCAGATGGTGTTGGGCCTTCCAGAATAAGACCTTAAGTTCCCGACCTGCCAAACAGAAGGACAGCCTAGTTCTGTCCTCCTGACCCATTCCATAGATAGTGGACAGTTTACAGCATCACCCACATGAGCTTTCCTGGGAGGCTACAGTCAGGTGTTTTTCTACAGGAAAAACTGCCTTAAGATTAAATCACCTAAACACAAAGTACGATGCCTAAGAGCTCGTTGATTTGGGGTTTGGTTTTGGTTTCGGTTTATTGTTTTTTGTTTTCCTTTGACTTTCTTTTTCATCTAATAAAGAAAAGCTTTGTCTTTAAAGTAATTGGCTGATAAAAGTGAGTTACTATTTTCCAGGCAGCATACAGAAAATATTTTTACCTGAGGAGGGGGAATGGTAACCATGGCAACAAGATACAAAGGTCCTCAGCATCTCATCCTCTGCAGGGCACAATAGGAGCATTCCCTGCAGCTTGCTCCTATGAGGTATCTAATGAGAGCTCATCACGGACTTCTGAGGTCCCCGAGACACCTTGAGCTGGGACCTCGCTCACTCTTGGAAGACCTTGGTAGAATGGTTATGATTGTGGGCCCAGAGCGGGAATGTCTGAACCTGACCCCTGATCATTTACAGTGTGGGATGTTGGGCGAGTTTCTCCCTGAGTTATTTTCTGTAAACAGCGGGTTTTAGCTCCTGTTTCTTAAACACATCCACATGAGTCCCTTGGTGAGAGTGTAGCTCTCAGAACCCCAGAAGGCTCCTAGTGAGAACCCAGTCCATGGCAGTTAGGACTAATTTTGTGCCAGTGTACACTGAATCCTGGCGGCAATTAACCCCAACACTTGAGCTGGGGTGCACACTGCCCCTCACCTCTACCAATACATAGGGCTTCTCAGCTGTACCTGGTGGCTAGACTTTTGAGATGGCACCTTAGGGAAATGGCAAACCAGCAGGTGGGAACCTGTGTGGCATGCTTCCTGGCAAGATTGTTTTCAGAACAGATCCTCTACCTCCTGCCACTCAGCTTGATGGCTTGGGTGTTCCTTCTTTTGTTGACTTTCCCAGATTAGATGCATAACCTCTATGGTGATGGTCCCTCAGGCTCCACCCTCTTATGATTGTGTGTCCTGAATGGCAAGAACTTAGCATAACAGATAAAGGAAGGTGGGAATATGGGAGGGGAAAGGGACTCCATTCACCTACCCTCCATCCATCCATCCACTCACCTATGCTTATATGTATATAGCCAAAATGTCAACTACACCCATCAAAACGTAATAACCCTTGCATTCACCCACCCATTTATCTATTCCTCCATTTATTACCTGGTGTGGGACCATGTCTGCATTCTGTCAATTATACTTTAAATAAACACTGATTGGCCAGTAGCCAGGCAGGAAGTATAGGTGAGACCACCAGACAGGAAGTAGAGGCAGGTCAAGGAGAACAGGAGAATTCTGGGAAGAGGACACAATCCTGATCCAGGCACAGAACAAGCAAGATGTGACTGCCTCGCTGAAAAAAGTACTGAGCCACATGGCTAACATAGATAAGAATAATGGGTTAATATAAGTTGTAAGAGTTAATAAGAAGCCTGAGCTAATGGACCAATCAATTTATAGTTAATGTAAATCTCTGTGTGATTTCTTTGGGACTTAACAATTGCAGGAACTGGGCAGGACAGAAACCTCAACAATCACCAAATCCACACCCCCATCTGTGTATTGCACCACTTAAATCTTCATCACTTCATTGACAAATCTACCCATTCAAATATCCATGCCCCTTTCCTTCCATTTCCTTCTCTCCCTCTCCCCACGAACTCTCCTGTTTTTTTTTCTTCCATTGAACATCCATTCTTTCTTTTGTTTGTTTGAGACAAAATCTCACTCTGTGGCCCAGGATGACTTGGAACCTACTATGTAGCCCCAGGTAGCCTCTAACAACGGCAGTCTGCCTGAGTCTCACAGTTCTGGAATTACAGGCATTGGGCCATATGTCTGGCCTTACAGCCTCTTACCCATGTTCCAGGCGTACTCTGGGCCTTGGACATGAACTCAAGAATTCCACCTCTGCCAACAGGCTCAGTGCCACGGCAAGTCTCATCACATAGGCAAGGAGGGAGGCAAGGTGCCTTTAAGTTTCATACACAGTCTGTGGTGAAGCTGGAGCCTCAGAAGACCAAAGTTCATCCCAAGATTTTGCTTTTCAAAATCCTGAGATTTCCAGCCCTTTTGTTTTTATTGTATGTACCAAGCAGTGATCAATACGTCTCTGTGGGACAGCTTTACCTGTGGCAATTTTATAACCATTTTCTCCAGCGTTCATTTGCTCTGGACTGAAAAGATCCACACGCTTTTAAATTCAGGGCCCCCGGATTCCAGGTGTCAGCTCTAAGAGTCTAATTAAGCTGGAGTCAATGAAATGATCACCGTCCCCTGCAGCCTGGCAGGGCCCAGGTAGAGCTCCTCCAGAGGACCTCGCTGGGCCAGGTAGAACGCCAGCCTTCATGAGGACAAGACCTTGGCTCAGCTTTAATCCAAGGGCTGAGGAGGAAAACAACTTATTTAATTGGTAAGGATTTAAAATGTCATTTTGTATGAAGACAAAGAGTAAGCTTAATAACATTTTAAAGGGAAGCCTTCGGGGTTCCAGAATGTTCACCCTGACAGAGGCCATGTTTGTGCTATTCTTAGCACACTGGAACCCTGTGCAGTAGAAGTGATGTTGTGACAAATCCTTGTCCTTGCATTTTCCAGGATGTTCCTAGAAAAGAACCCCTTCTCCAGTAAAAGAAGAAAAGGATGTCACCAATCCTTGCCTGGAATGCAGAAGAATGTCCTGAGGTAGACAGTTATCTTTCCATCCTACCTAGAGAGGAAGGAGCAGATACTTGCCGGACAGTGTCACTGCCCCACACTGCCATCCCCAAACTGTTACCTGGTTAGGACATGGGGGTGGAGCTTGCCTTCTCTCTAACATTGTGGCTGCAGTACATGGCTTTAACAACCTGAGCTGCCCAGAAGCAGCCACACTGCAACACAAAGCTTCCTGCAGAAGGTCTCCAAATCACTGTGCATGCTCTCAAGGTTAGACACAGACCTTTTCAGATGCCCATTGTTCGCAATTGCAAAACAAAAGCCCACTGGTGTCGCACGGCTATTCTCGTTGCCTTTGCTGCCCACTGCAGCAGGTGTGAGCTCACTGCCAGGCCACTCACAGGTAAGCATCCCTGCTCTCCTATCTGAAAAGCCAGCAGATGAGGTCTGGGGCATAAAGGAGAATTCTTAGCCCTGCTACTCCTCTCAGCAAGAAAAATCCCCTTTCCACCAGTCCTCAAGATGCCAAGGGTGCAGGGTCTCTTGATGCCTTGGGCATGGATGCAAGGACTCCTGGCCAACGGCACGCTTGCAAGGTCTCCCTGTGCCAAGGGCATGGATGAAGAATCTCTTGATACCAAGAGCATGAGTCCAGGTCTCCTGATATCAAGAGCATTGGTGCAGGCTCTCCTGATGCCATAGGCATGGATTCGGAATCTCCTGATGCTAAGGGAATGGGTGCAGGGTCTCCTGATACCACAGACATGGGTGTAGGAACTCCTAATGCCAAGAGCATAGGTTCAAAATATCCTGGTGCCAAGGGCATGGGCAAAGATTCTCCTGATACCAAGGACATGGGTGCAAGGTATCCTGGTGCCAAGGGCATGGGCGCAGGATCTCCTGTTACCAAGGGCACAGGTGCAGGGTCTTCTCTCTGCAGCAATCCCTTCTTTCCCCATAACACTCTCTGTAAAACTATCGCTGCTAATCTACATCCACACATGTTTATAGTTCCATGAAGGAAACAGACACCCAGGGAGAAAGCTCAGATCTGGGTTCAGATTCTTGGTCTGGCTATGAGCAAATCCAGTTTGGGGGGAGGAGGGGATGATGTCCCTGTTGACGCAGGCACAGGGGTGGGCTCCTGGCCAGATCTCATCTGCTCTGTTCTTTGTGCAGCATTTCACCTTAGAGGAAACTCACTGGTGAGCACCACTATTCCCACAGAGCTACACCACATGTATACAAACACACACACACGAGGGGGGACTACACACCTGTGTCTACAACTCTTGGCCAGCCCAAGTTCGCTTTGAGTTATGCTTTCTTTACATCACCCCACAGTTAAACTGATTACGCAAAATGAAAATCCATCAACATTGAATATACCCAGCCACACACAGCACCTCAGGTCCTCTGGAGAGCACCTGTGCCTCCTCCTGGGACGCCTACTGTCTCTTTCCCACACACACCTGTGCCTGCTCTCCCAGGGCACATGATGTGGTGCCACCCAGCTGCTTCCAGCAGAGGGTCTTTGGCTCTGCATACTTGCATGTTAATTCATGTGCTATTTGCATATTCTCGTTACAAATTTATTTAGATAGCATTTGCATATTCTAATTACATGTGCATGTGCTCCTATTGCACATTTACCTGTGTCTCTGTCAGTACCTGTTTTGTGGTACTGTGGATGGGCCCCAGGGTGGTGCTTATGCTGAGTTTTCTGTAGGACAGAGGGGAAAGAGCTTTGTTCTGATGATGTACTATTAGAACAGAAACAGACATTCTACCCCTACCTAAAGTAGGTCAGTCAGCATATGTTTATGAAGACACTTTGGCTAAGTGAGATACCAGTCACCTGAGAACCTGTCCTACCTGATGGGACCTCAAAATAAGGCTGAAACAAAACAGAATGAAAAAACAAGCAAACAAGACTGGTAGGTGACTGGCTAGTGAACACTGCATTGCCACAACCAAGGGCTTGGATTCCATCCACACACCAGAGAGAGAGGGTGGGGGGGAGAGAGAGAGAGAAAGAGAACAGAAATACAATGTAAACACACAATCAGCATATATAGATGTAATACATAAATATTATACATATGTTACAATCCATAGCCATGCGTGTATATCTGTAAATAAACATAGATCATTCAGTAAAATGATTGCTGTGCAAGCATGAAGGCCTGAGTTCAAGCCCCAGCACCCATATAAAATGCCAGGTGTGGTGAAATCTGTGATCCCATCTCTGGGAGGCAGAGATGGGAGGATTCCCAGGGCTCGCTGGCCAGGTAATCTAGCCCAGTTAGAGAGTTCCTGCTTTAGTGACAGATACTGTCACTCAAAGGGAAAAAGACTGAGTCTTGAGAGATGCTGTAGCAGTTCAGAATGCTTGCTGTTCTCGTGGAGGACTGGAATTCCCAGCACCCACATCGGGGTTCCCCACACCCTCCAGGAACTTTAGCAGCTCCTGGGTACCCACATCCTCTTCTGGACTCGTACTTACCTGTGCACATGCCTACACCCAGACACACGTGTGCACATGTAATTAAAACCTCACCCAAATGTGCAGGTGGGAAAGGGAGCTTGTGGTGATATTTCATTTGTATTTTAACAATTAAAGCTTGCCTGCAGATCAGAGAGTAAGACAGCTGCCCTGGTCAGCCTTACAGACCAGACAGTGGTGACACACCTTTAATCCCAGCAGCCACACTAGTTTGCCATATAAACCGAGCAGTAATGGTGCACGCCTTTAATCCCAGCCCTAGAGAGGAATGTAAGACGGGAGGAGACAGCTCTCACACACAGTCTCATTTGGAGGCTTCCTGGAGACGGGATCACCATTTCAGACTGAGGTAGAGGTAAGAGCCAGTGGCTGCTGTTTTGTTTTCCTGACTTTCAGGTTGAATCCCATTACTAGTCTCTGGGTTTTTATTAATTGTGCTTCAGAAGTTGGGTTTTAATTGACTTTGGGGATCTTTTTCATCATCGTGGGTATTCTTTATTGAGTGCACCCCAAACTCAAGTGGGGGTTCCTTACAGGTTAGATGTCTTTGGGTGTGAAGTTACTTCCTTGAGCCTTCTGCACTGTGTTCAATGAAATCCTACAGGCCCACTTTGAGCTGACTATCTCTTTGCCCAGGCTGGCCGTTTGGAAAACACTCGTTCATTAAGTTATGCAGATTTTTCATCACAAGGCAGCAACATATCATGGGTTGCCAGAGCAGACCTCATCAGAGGAGCCTGAGAGTTCTGGGGGGAAGCCAAGCAAAACTAGAACACAAATAAGTTTTCTGACTTCTATTTTGAACTTAAAAACAAATTTTAAGCTTTGAGTGACAGGCTTACTTAGTTGTTTATTTAATTCTTTGCTTCATTTTCCAAGGTACAGGAGATTTAAACCAGAGCCTTGCCCCTGCTAGGCAGCACCTGCCACTGAGCTACACCCCTGATTCTTATTTATTATCTTGAAACCTAGTCTCATTATGTTGCCCAGGCTGGTCTCCAACCCTTCAGCTCAGGAATCCTGCCTCAGCTTCCAAAGTAACTGGGGATGTTCTGCCTGGCTTCCTTTTATATTTTTTAATCCTTTTAATTTCGAAGTCTATTAGAGACCTAAGATAGGTGGAGATGAAGAAGGCTAGGGACGCCATACCCGGCATGGAGTTTCCTTGCTGTTAATACTTCTGGTTAGCAAGACAGTTGCTAAAATCACACTGATACATTGTTTTAGTTTGATTCTAACTTTACTTGGACACCTTTCCATTTCTTTTTGCTTTTTTTAAGATGGAGCCATGCTTTGTAGCCCAGACTTGGTGTCCAATTTGACATCCTCCTGTTTCCATCCCTGAGTACTAGGTTACAAACTTATACCATAATTCCTACCATTTAAATTTTTGTTGCAATTTAATCAATGTGCATGCATGAGTGCATTGTGAGAGCATATGTGCATGTGTGTATGAGCACTTGTGTGCTGGCATGTACATGTGTGTGTATGTATGTGCGTGTGTGTGTGCATGCGCCACACTGTATATGCAGAAGTCAGAGGATAACTTGCATGAGTCAATACTTTTCGTGCATCATGTGGGGTCCAAGGATCAAATTCAGCTCTTCCGACTCAGGCATCTTTACTTGCCCCACCCTTCATTTTGGCTTAGCGTCCATCCCCACCCAGGGCACCATCTCCCAGGGTTCCTGGTGTCTCTAACAATTTCTCTCCCTTGTCTTTGGTGACCTGGACAGTTGGAGGGCATATTAATGTGCTATTTTATAAACCCAAGATTCCTCTAGATAGCTTCCCTGTGATTATGCCCAGAGAGTGGGTGTGGGGAAGGAGGTCTCGTAGCCTGCTCAGAGCACAGGCAGGTGACTTTCAGAAGCCCTGACTGTTGACCCTGGTCACCTGGCTCCAGTACTTTGCCATGTGCTTCCCCAAGAGTACTCCCTGTGCGCTGACATCTCCTCAGGGCTGAGCAGAGAGCTCAGATCTGCTCCTCTCCATGAGTCCTGGGAGAGGTTTGTATTATTTAATGTTGTCTGTGAGGAAGACTTGACCTAATTCACTCTGCAGAAAATAGCAGTGAATATTCAGGCCTAGATAGCTACAGTTTAGCAATCATTCTTTCTTGGAGAGCAATCGTCCTCGAACACAGAGAGCTTTGTCTCATGGCTGCTCTCACCCAGCTTTTCCCAGAACAGTCTCTATGGGATGCCAGAGCAGCTAAGAGTCAGGCCTGGCTTCCAAGGGCTGTGGACAGATGAAGAATCGTAATCTGATGGACAGATCCTCTCTGTCGCATCAGTGGGTACACTCTGGGGGACACTGCGGTGGTTTTCTGCTGAGGACACTCGTGGAGGTGAAGACTGTGATGGTGACAGTGGCCAGCACTGTTCCAAGGTCCCCAACCGCCAGAGCACAGCGGCCAACTCTGCTTGCTGTGTGTTTGACACGTCGGGATAAACTCTAATCCAGTGAAGAAGGCGGGTTCCGTCTTAGTGTGACCATAAAAGGAACTGGTCATTTGCGGGTCCCTTTCAGGATATTCATGTCCTGGGGCTCACAGGGTGGGTACACTCTGGTGACTTCCACTGTAAAATGAGAAACTTCCTTTCCTCCTTATCCTCTGCCATGGGTACCCCCAGCCATCCAAGAAGGACAAGAGACCCCCTGTAGCCAGTCTGCTGTTCTGTGATCACTATAGATCACCTACCACCGTGCCCCATGCCCGATGCCCTCCTGGACTAGAACAATGGGTGCATCTGGACGGGCATCCTGGGAGTTCCAGTACCATCTGCCTGGGTCCAAATTGAAATGCCTACTCATCCTTTTGTATTAACTGTTCTCTAGGTTTCGAAACAGCCTGCCTTGTTATTTATCAGTGTGTGTGTGTGTGTGCATGTACATGCTCACACTGTGGGTAATTGTGTGTACATGTGAATGGGTACATGGAGGGTACAAGAATGTGGAAGCCAGAGATGGCCATTATGTGTTTCCCTGTGTCTTTTATTTTTTCACACAGTCCCTTGCTGAACCTGGAGCTCACTGATTCAGCTTGACAAGGCGTCAGTAAGCATCTGAGGCCTACATGTCTCTATCCCTCACGTCACCCCCCCCCTCAACTGCTACTATTGGGGTCCCAAACGTCAGCCTTCATGCCCAGCTTTTATGTGGGTGCAGGAAATCCATGCTCAGGTCCTTCTCTTGCACAGCAAGTGTCTTCCTCACTAAACTTCCCCCCAGATCCACAGTTATTTACTGATCAGATATTACTTAAGCACCCTCTAGGGCTGGCTCCCTGGACCCCTTACCCCCTAAATCACCAGCACAATAGCCTTTCCAGGCAAGCAAAGAATTAACCCTTTCTCCTGAGTATCACTTTTTACTTTAAGCCAGAGCTTAAGCTTAGCATTTTGGGGCACCATTATTAATTACATTATTTCTAATTAAGGAAGTTTCTAGGGTCAGGCTTCCCACTGAAGTTTCTAGGCAGTTTGCCCAAGAAAGGACTTCATTAAGAAGCAAGACATACCGGAAAAGGAAAAGAGCGCTCCAGGGGCAGTGGAGATTGCCTGGGGAGCCTGGGAGCTGGGATTGCTTAATTTTCTCTCTCAGCCTGAGTCCCTTCAGCCTCCCTGGATCCTGGTTTCTGTGGATGGAGAGACTCAATCATAGCTCTCTGGTTCTGAAAGGAGAGGCATGCCCAGGGGGTAGAGGGGGAATCCCCCAGAGAAAGGGCTGCCCTGTGAAAGAGCAGAGTTTGGCTATGTGATTCTTTCTGATGGGGATCATTCAGCTGTAAGAGGAGAAGCCACAGCAGAGAGTGCACTGAACACAAGTCACACATGGCCTATGTCCTTCTGGAAGCATGGATGCAGGGAATCTTTGGGTCACTCCGTGGCTCATGTAGGACCCACTTTTCCTCCACCGTGGCTCTGCCTTCTTCTGTAAGATGGAGATCAGCCCCTACCCTGCCTTGTTTTCTGAGCTCCCAGCATCTCCTCTGCTCAAACCTCTTTCAAGACAGAGGGGAGGCAGTCCATCCTGTTTCCAGTTCCTCCTTGGGAGGAGGCAGCGTCCTTTCTTACCACTGGCCAAAGAGAACACAGCATACTTGCTGCAAATCCAGCTGGCATCAATGGTGTCAGTGTGGGTAGACCTAGCACCAATGGTCACCTTTCCAGGGCGTGGAGCAGTTAAACCAGGTAGGGCATTGGAATAGAAGCTGTGAAAGGGTCACTGAAAGGTAACTCCCCCCACAGGGTCATTATTTGGGTTGGGGTGAGATTCTCAGGCCAACAGTCTACATCAGAGCGACTGTTTGGGGTTGGTGGACAGTCAGGTTCCCTTGGGGCAAGCATCTCATTGGACTCAACCTAAGAAACAGTGTCACCAAAAAGGCAAAGTGGTCAGTCCTACCCAATATCCTTCTGACCCAGATATCAGCTCTCAACCTTCCCTGCTTACCAAGAAGAGAAAGCGGTACAGGGGGAAACTGAGGCATCTGCTCTAGGGTCACAGGAACACAGACACAGGGCCCTCACAGGGTTCCAGACTGTTCCCCAAACCCCATGCTCAACCCTGCAGGTTTTATCCTAAAAGGAACACATAAAGGCTCCATTCTCAGGGTCACTCGGTGAAGCAACAACAAATACTGATTTGAGATTAAGCCCCTTGGCAGCTTATACTTGAACTTGGGCAGCAGACAGCCTTTAGCCTGGAAAACAAGAAATAAAATTCTCACAGTAAAGGAGAAAATTCTCATCTTGGACATGTGGAAGGAAGAGTGTTCCCAGGTGGAGCTAGATAAGCCCAGGCGGCTGGAGAGAAGGATAAAGAATAGTGATGGGGACACATAGGTCACTGAAACAGCAGTGTGTCTGCCCGCTACCCAGACTGAGTGAAAACAGCATCTGCTTGGGATCCAAATGCCTCTGAATACCCTGTCAAACATCTCAGAGGGTCTCAACTGGCAATCTCTCCAACATGCCATTGACACAACCTGCCACGGACTGGTGATATCACGTGACCAAATACACTCCAGTGATGCCACATGGGCACACTGAAGCAAGAATCCTCAGGGGACACCCACTGGTCCACATCTGTGGTCTGACCCCTGGAAATGAGGCAGAACTGAACCACATCAGTCAGTAGAACATGGTGGGCCTGGGTCCCAGCAGGCTGCCCTCGCAGAGTTTTTGCCTGGCCTTGAAGAAGCTACTAGGACCGGCAGGAAGTGTCCACGAGAGATTAGTATGTCTGGGACCCAGGCCCACTTCATCCAGATGCAAGGAACTGACTTTCATCAATCCAGAAAGGAAACCCCAACAGCCCAAGTGAATGCAGCTTGGTGAAGCCCTGCACAGAAGGTGTGGCTGTGCAGCAAAGAGATGCGTCACTTGTTGCAGAATAATAGACGGTGTTTTCAAGTAGGATGGTGTCTCTGGTAGCATGTGCTATGACAGAGACAGCTATGGCACCAGCAGCAGCCACAGGGACAGGCTGAGCAAATGTAGCTTCACTCCACGTGTGGTCCTGAGACAAGCACCCGCAGCCTCGCCTGAGAGCTGCAGGCTGAACCTAACAGCTTGTCTTAAAGCAGGCCCCCCAGGGGACCTGGATGAGTGGGCCAGCCATGCCCAGACACATGCCATGCCATGCTAAGCTGCTGGGTACAGCGCAGGGAGGCTACAGGAGCAGACGGCGGAAAACTGAGGAGGCCACTGCCTTCGGGTGCAGCTGAATCCAGGTACATTCTGAGTAACGAAATACCTACACCTCAGTTAGTGCTCACTGCTTCCCTGAGGCTTGAGAGCACAGGAATCGGGTACACCCAGAGACAAGACTAGGCAGAGGGGCTGTGCCTACAGGAAATAGGCAGGAACTGCTGTCAGTCCTTACCCAGGGAAGAGCTCCTGTCATGGCCACCTCTCCTGGCTGAGCAAGGACATGGGAGTCAGGAAACTCCAAGAAGCTGCCCGCTGACGTATGACTGAGGAAAAGTCCACTGTATCCACCTGTTTCTGAATCCTCTGTGTGTGGTTTCTAGGGGTGTCCTCCTGAGCAAGCCTGTGCTGGAGGCAAGACTATAGCAGGGTCTGGCACAGCCCCTGTCGTTGAAGAGGAATAGCTCAGAGAACTTTTGGGTTCCCGGCTCCCACCTCATAGGCACCTGCATTTCCCATGCTGTGGACCCTGTGAGGAGTTGACCTCTGATGGTGAGTTTCTCTGGGGACCCATGTGCATCCATTCTGCCCTCTTCCTCAGAAGCCTGGCAGACTAGTCCATCTGTGGCACACCAAACACAATCCAGAACCTCAGCAAGTGCTGAAGCCATGGCAGCTTCTGTTAAAACTGCTTCCCAGTCTGGAAATCCACCGCCCAGCCTGCAGCACCTCTTCTTTACCTGCTGGTGTTCATCACTCATCACTGGCAATCCTCTCAGAACCAGAGATAGAAATAGTGGTTTTCTTAAAGAGGAGGTTCATGGGAGCAGAGCTAAGATGGCCTCTCCCAGGAGTAAGGGCAGGGTGGGGTTGCAGAAAACTAGCTGCAGTTTTGCTTCCCAGCTGAAGACAACTGCCAATTAGTACCAGAACCTCTTCAGGGCCAGGACGCAGCCCCACACTGAGATGTCCACAGACTCCACGAGACTTGAAAAGATCTCCCTAAACGCTAAGGAAAGCTTTCCTTCTTCAGTCCCAGGTTCCCCATAGATGTATCTGTTTTTAGAACCAACTAGCAAGATTGGCCTACAGCTGACCTACCAAGAAATCACCAGACCTCGAATATGAAAAGACACCTGGAGAACCGGCCCGCACAAAACCCCACAACTGTCTGGGGCAGATCCCAAGGAGATATACTTCCCACCCCTAGCCCCCTCTGTCTCCACCCCTCATATCCCCAATTCCACCAGTCCCACCCCCACCCACATTGGAAGAGACAGAGCTTGAGCAACATGCCAAGCAGGCGCATGGAATCAAAGAAACCAGCAAGAGGCATCTCCAAGATGCCCATCGGCAGACCACGTGAGCACCTGGTGCGTCTGCTTGCATGCATATTTCCAGAAGAACCAGCAACAGTTTCATGCTTTCTACATCTTTTTTCTCCTTAAATTAGTGGGGAATATGACACATTCCTAGCTAGTTCTGGCATTGTGCTTGGATCCAAAGAATTACCCTTTAGTGAGTAAATCTTCGCAGTGAAGACATTTGCTGTAGACTTAAAGTATGCCCTCTGTGTTTTCCTTGCTCAGGAACATACATGGATTCCAAAATACTGTTTACCATGTGGAAGATGGATTGTTTAGCTTCCAGGCTGCTATATGCTACCCCATATATGTAGGTTTGTGTTTGTTGATGTTAGGACAAACAGGACAAACCTGTTCTTCTCAAGGAAGAACAGGTCTCGACCAGTTTCAAAGCACGCGTGCAAGCTACAGGAAGCTGACCTTGCTTTTACAACTCTGATTTTACACAGAACACCACCTGTAGACAGGAACGCTGTCCCCTGAGAACTTTCGGAAGTTGGCTCCCATCTGAAAGCAGCAGTCACAAAACAATGATTTGGCTCCATTTTCTGCATGATGTCTAATTAGTACCAGAGGAACCGTGAGCAAAATCCTCACGATCCTTTCCCTGGCTCCTGCGGAAGGATGAGAAGCTATAACACAGGCTCTTGCGCTTTCCCATGGCTGCTTGGCGTGACCTCTCATTAGTGCAGTTGCTGAAGGAACACTGTGCTCTTGGATGGGGTGAGATGGGCCCTCGGCACACATATCTTGATAAAGGTTAAACTGCTGATGTGGAATTGCTCTGAAGATGAATTTGCTTTCACAGACAGAGACACAGATGCGGTTTTGGGATTTGGATGGAGCTTTGAGGAGCAAACATAAATACTTCACAAACAGAGGCAGCAGTGCCAGTCCCTGGCCAGCCTACCTCTTTGCTGCTTCTCTTCTCCCAGCGTTTCCTCACCTGTGCATGGCTGTCTCTCCTGGCCAGAGTCCAGTCAGGGTGGTGATGATGTTTCCATGGGGCAGGGTCAGCAGCAACAGGTTTGCCTTTCACCAAGTTCTCGCCTTAATATATCAATACCACTCTCTGGAGAGATGGTTGATGATGCACAGGGTCTAGGTAATGGGAACTTCTTATAACTTAGTAGTGCTTAGCTGCCCCAGGCCTGCTTAATTCATTTGTTAAACTTTGGTGACTAGGGCTGAAAACACAGCTGATGAAGGCAGGCACATAAATCCCCTCAAGCCCCCATGGCACCTTTTATAATCAGACTTCAAATGCTGTATTTGAAGTAGGGCTGGGGGTCTTGCACAGTGGCTGGCTGGTGGGCATGAGGACACTTCTCTTTAGGGCACCATATCTGAGCACACCAATCTTCTTCATTTTGATGAAAATTGCTGTGACAATAGTTACCAGTCAACTCTCCTGATTCCAGTGACTGGAACTGGATTCAAGTCAGTAAAGGCATGATGGGAAAGCTTCAGCTTCTAATTCTCTCCTCCAGCTAGATATACCTTTAGGTCGGACAGAATCCAGGAGATACAGAGATGGTTCAGCCTGTCTTTGTCTCCCCCATTCATGTGGTCACACAGTGAGAAGCTGGCAGAGGGGCAGGACCTCCCCCTCATCATGCAGAAGGAAACACCCAGAGGAAAGGAACGGGGCAGACTCAGTAGTGGTCAACCAGGGCTCATGCCTCTGGGAGGCTTTTGTTTCTGTGTATGTTAGACGATGCTGCTGACATTGGCAGCTGGTGGGAGGAGAAGCATTATGGCCACTGGCTCGACAGTTTGTACAGCTGGTAGGTGCCCCACTAGGCAGATTGGGGAGAAGACCCTGATTGTCCAAGTCCTGGTCCCAGAGCCTGACCTGGTTCACAACTGAACACAAAGCCTTGCTGGAAACAGTGAATTTGGAAGGACCTTCCCTCTGTATGACCCTGATTTGTGGGGTGGGGACCATCAGAAAAGCAGGGTCCAGCTCTGGAGAGTCGGCTTTGATGGAAGCTACTTAGTGTCATGTGTATCCTTATCTGTGAAGATACGTCTTCCTTATCTATGAAGGAACCACATAAGCATGCACTAAGTCTTGCAGGACAGGCCTTCCTGGGCCTTTGTGTTCTGAAATACATATTTTACTTTCAATTGCTTTCCCTTCAAGTGACCTTTATATTATAGTTAGGGCATGAAATTGATTTCTGATTGAATTATGTGTGTGGGTAGGTTATGTTATTTCATTTCAAGGTAACACGTGGACCCTTGATGGATCAATGTACCATGGGGCTCTGGGGACAAGGGGGTGGGGCAGACATCAGATGCCACAGAAGGGACGTGGCTGACAGAGCACATCAGCCCCCACACCTATTTCACACAGCCACAGGGCACGCAGGAAAAACCAAGAGCAGTGCATATAAAATCGAATGTGAACTTTCAAATTAAAAGTAGGTGTATAATGAGTGTTCTCTGGAGAAGTGGCGTCAGCAGGGTGTGTTTGTGTCTGTGTACAAAAGACTTCGCTGTAAGGAAATAGAAGGATTTTGGCCAGCCCTGTGAACTGCAGTTGGCCAGCTGAAAGCCTGGAGAACCATGTGGGAGCTTCCATCCCGAACAGATCTGTTTAAGAGCAAGAGAAGCCAGGGTTCTGTTTAAGTCCACACTGCAGTCAGCTTATTCAAGGGAAGTCCTTATCTGAGTTCTAATCAGGCCTTCACTGTGGAGCAGAGGCCCACTCTCTTTGGGGAGGATCGTCTGCTCGACTCTGACTCCCACTCAAATGACAGCTCACCCAGAATCCTCTCACAGACATACCCAGAGTGACACTTGACCAACATCAGGTACCCCGTGACCCTGTCAATCAACACATGGAATTAACCATGGCAACACACAAAACTGAGGTCAGAGATGTGCAGACCGGGGAAGCTCTAGTTAGCAATGCCCAGGCAGTTTCATGTGGTCGCCACCACACCTGCCGGGAACGTGCCTCTTTAGTAGGCTTTTCCTGAAATCTCTTATGCTTAGTGTCATAGATGTCCTGAGAGACCAGTTGACATTTTCTTGATGAAGTGATTTCCAGCCTGGTCTGTGCCTGTCATGGCAGACATACCTAGACTCACATGTTTCACCACAATGAGGGTGCTGCCATGAGTCGTTGACTCACCCCTGCACCATTAAGCTTTGGATCAGACAACTGCTTGTTAGGACTTTGTGGGTGCTTAGTTGTATGCCTGGTCTCAGCAGAAGGTGCTGGAAACAACCACAGTTTAGTTGTTGCAGCCAAACCACCTCTAGACACTGCCACACATCCTCCAGAGAGCAAACTGCTCCCACATCATTGATAGACAGAGGACATGAAGCAGCGTCCAGTTCCACTATTTTATTGTCCTCTTTCTGTTACCTCAGCCTTTAGTGACAAGTGGTGATACCCACAACACCCCCGCCTGAGCTTCCCTGGACCCCCATGGCTTGCTGGTTTATAAGCATCTTTGGGCAGAGGGGCATCCCCAAATCCCCACCGTGCTTCTCATCAGCAAGGATGGCAGCTGCCTCTCCTCTGGGGTCCAGGACTAGGCAGGTGTGTGAGGAGGAGAGGGAGGAGGAGGAGGGCACATTACAGGGCACCAGCTCAGTACCATGTCAAAGAGGAGGGCAGTGCAGACAATTCCGGCCTGCAGAAGACGAAACAGCTCACCTTCGTAAACCCACCTAAGGGTGTTCAATAGAGCCACACAATCGCCAGGAGAGATTTAAGACTCATGATTGAATTAGATCATATTAAAAGATTAATGTAAAATTAGATTTAAAAATAGCTTGAAAGGACTTTCACATTCAAAGAAGATGAGCAGAGCTTTCAAAGCAGAATTTGTTCCAAGGTGCGCTGTGAGCTGTTTCTTCTTGGGTACCAGATTTGTCTGGGAAAAAAAAGGAAGAAGTCATCCTCAGGACATGCCGCGGGGTGCAGAGAATAGTTCCATGACAAATGAGACAAACGACAGCCGGACAGGCCACCAAAGGCTGTAGGACCTGGTCTGGGTGTTTTCTAGTTTCTCTTACATGGGGCAAATTCACTTGAATGTGGCCTGTGTGTGAGACTCTTGAGGCAGATGGGCATGGGGAAATTCTAGCCATCTGGGACTCCATTTGGTTTGGCTAAGATGGTTCTCTCCAGGAGGGGCTAAGCTAAATCCCGGGGGTTGTAACTGCACCACACACCCTAAGGATTACGACTTCTACTCTGACCTGAGAGAGACAGGGGCATGCCTTGGCCTCTGCTGCCAACAGCGTGCAGAAACCACCCACATTTCCAGACCACATCAGTAAGCATTACTGGGTTACAAAGCATTCAAAATGCCATTTATAATGGCATCAGTGAACATTACACACTGGGGTATAAATCTAAACAAATGGATGAAATTTTCTGTTTTCCAAACTAGATAACACAGCAGAGGGAAACGCCAGGAGGCCTAGGGGAATGGGGAAGCATACCACATGCATGGAGGTTCTCCAGGCTTCTATGCCGATGGCTTCCCCCAGAAGCCGTGCACCACCCGTGAAGTCGCCTTAAAAACCCTAGCGTGCTTCTTTGTAAGTCAATAGCAATGAACGTGGGCCCTTTCATTTGGGTGGACCCAAGCGTAGTCTCTATTTCTGTGATAGCTGTGACAGAAACAGCTTAAGGAAGGAAGGGTTTCCCTCGGCTCACAGTTCAAGGGCACAGTTCGTCCTGGTGGTATGAGAGAGCTGCATCCAAGGCAAGGAGGCAGAGAGAGACGAATGCTGATGTCCCTCTCACCTTCTCCTTTTTATTCAGTCAGGGACACGAGCATCATCACCATCAGCAGCAGCAGTGGCAGCAGCAGCGGGACCAGACTGTGTGAGGACTCACCATGAGCCCCTGTGCCCTATGGTGACACTGGAGTCCTTCTGCTGCAGCAAGGCTCCACAGACACTGTCTGTCTGCTTCACCACTCTGGTGGGGTTGTGCTCACACTAGCCCCTTACTTGTCCATCCCATCGTAACTAGTGCCAGACCTGCGGTTGGAACACCAAAGCCCTTTGTTTCAGATAGGGGCGCCCTGGGACTTCCCAGAAGAAAATCCTCTGGAGAAGACAAATGGAACGTTCAGTCTGCCTTCTGCTCCAGATTAAGGCCAGCTACTGGCCTTGGGGTGAATCTGGCCACCAATGAAATCAGCTGAGATGAGACAGAGTTGAGAGGCAGAGCACCTCACACCCCTGGGCCAAGTACTGACGGACAGTTAGTTAGGCATGGATTTTTCTATGACGTAATCTCATTTATCCTTCTCTCTCCCCTAGTAACAGGTCTTGCCGCGTCAGAGCCCTGTCTGGTTCCATTGTGGGGAACAGTGACTCCCTGTCCCTGTCATCCCCAGGCTTGGTTAAATAGTGTCAAAATACTGACTTGCAACTCTCTGCCTTGGACGGGCAAGACATGAACACTACCAGCCTGGACGCTTCCTAATACAGAACGGTAATAATGAGGTAGCCCCGAGAACAAGGAGGGACAGACAAGCTGTACCTAGCTACTGTTTGCCCTGAGTATCATGGGAAGCAGAGACAGCCACCAGGGAGGCCTTGTGTAGACAGCTGCGTGCTTCCTCCCACCAAATGAGGTTTGACTGCTCGCTTATTTTGGATGACCATCTGGGAGGCAGCCACGTGTCGTGGTTTAGCTGCATCCTGCCAGAAACCACGTGTTTCCATTCTTTTTTAGATGCTTGAAGGTTGAGCCCACAGAACCCACAAGCAGACAGTGCATAGCTTCGCCTGGCAGCACAGCCTGCGGGGCTGACACTTCCGAAGCTCATCTTGACAGGAACGAGGCATGAAAACCCAAGAAGCGAGCATCCTCCTTGTTCCCATCTGCAGCTTCTCTACCCACCCCACTGCCGGGATGTCTTAGCGCTAGGTCTCTCTAGCTTTCTCCTTCCTGGGAAGTGTCATAGAGACACCATGCAGAAGGAGCGCTATGTTTTCTTCATTTTTTTTTTTTTGAGAACAGTCACTGAATCTTGTTGGTGAGCTGCCAAAAGCTACCATGCCTCGTTTTTAATGAGAGAGGCAAAATAGAGTCACTGGGATTTCTTTAAGTGGTTGTATCTACATTCTGCATCTCGGAACACTCACCCATGCCAAGGCTAGCACTGAATGATTGTCATTAACCCCTCTGAGCTCTATGCCATCAGAACATGGATCTCCTGTTGCTTCTCAGAAGATGAGAGAAGCTGGGGTGAGAGCCAGCAGAAGCCTCCAAAGAAGACTTCTTCCAAGGTCCTTCCCATGGGAACTAGAGCTGGGAGATTGCCAGGTTCTACCCTGAGACTCCCGAGTCTTCTGTGACTGTCTAGTGGACACTGGCTGATGGTCTCACAAGCCAACACCAGTGGGATCTAGAATGAAGATACCCAGGGCTGTGCCAGCATGTCTGCTCTGGTCAGAAAGGCCCTCCCCATAGCTCCCCCCTCAATGCCTGGCCCCTGAAAGACAAGGCCCCACCCCCTGGCATGAGCTATGCTTTCCCTATGCTTTGGCACCCAGTAAACCTTCCTGTGGCCACTCCTGCCTAGTGCATGGTGTTTGTCCGTACTTCTCTGAAACCTAAGCAGATGAAGCTACCCACCTCCAAAAGCACTCTGCAGATTCCAGAACCAATGTTCAGGATGTGTGTTCCTGACCAAGGAATGGCATCACTATGATCTCGGCTTCTTACCTGCAAAACCAAGGATAAGAGAAGCCACCTCTGTGAGTTACTGCAATCACAATTATCTATGATCCTGCACATCAACTCCCTGGCAGGGAGATGGCCCCAGAGCACATCGGCTTTCTTTTTTGATTAACGGTCTGGCATGTGTGCCTTGTGAATTTGGAGCCAACCTCTTCAGAGAGGTTTCTTCTTTCCAGCATGGGAGCCTCTAGGGCATTTGTGGCCCCGGGTCTATGGCTGCAGCAGAGTCAGACGGGGCCCCTAAGATCTGGGGACCGCAGCCAGGCCATTCTGCCATCCTGAACATCGCTGCGTCACAAATGTAACTTAATCCCGTGCGGCATGGTTTCATCTTGATCTTCTAACACACAAATCTTGTTTCCAAATTGAAGGTGAGCTCTTGGGGTTTATGGAAGCAGGGAATTCCCCTCTGGTTCTGTTTTCCTGTCCACAGCTGGAGTTTTGGTGCCTCACAAGGCTGATGGAATGTCTGGTGACAGATGTCACAGTTGTTCCTGTTAAACGCCACCCTCTGTATCAGCGACCAGAGGCACGAGGAAGGGCTTCCATCTCCAAGGTACTACTGAGGCTCTCATTTCCCCAGCTGGCTGACAGCTGTGCCTGTATCACAGCCAGAGAGGCATTTTCCCTGTTACCCAGTAGGGCTTGTGGAAAGAGAAGAAATAGAAACTAGACAGAAATGAGAAAGACCACCATAAGGGAAGCACCTGCTTGTCGTGGAGTCAGAGAAGGAGGGGGAAGCACAGGGTGGGGTGAGGGTGCATCAGGAGCACCCATGCCCTGTGTCAATACCCACATCCAAGCGGCAAAATAAATAAATAAATAAATGGCAGGAACAATCGACAGAGGAAACAGCGACTTTGGCACCTGGTTTCAGAGCATTTAGGCCCATCGCGGTGGGAAAGACACGGTGAGAGGCTTGGTCAGCTGCAGTGAGAGCCGGTGGCAGAGGCTGTTCACTGTGGCAGACAGCAAGCTGGAACCAAGTGAGGGTGTAACCTTCAAAAGCCTCCCCATAGCAATCCATTTCCACCATGGACACCCTATTTCCTGAAGGTTCCACAGCCTCTCAAACAAGTACACCTTCCTGGGAACCAAGTGTCTAACCAAGCCTGTGTGAGACAGTTCATATTCAAACCATAATATTTCCCACATTTATCTATGCAACTCATCTACTGCCCAAGAGATCAATAGACACTGTCTTTTATCCCCTACTAATATTCATAATTGCATCCATCAGTTGATCCATCCATCATCCATCCATTCATCATCCATCCATAATCTATCCACCCATGTGATCAATGCAAACGTAGTTGAAGGTAGCTTCTCTATTCTCCTCTATAGTGAGGCGCGGACATAAGGGGGGAAAACACAGACTCAAGTCCTGAGAGATGGGACAGATGAAGACAGAATAGTCAGTAACCATAACAAGAGCTACTGAGTATCAGGGTCTGCAGAACCAAGATGGCAAGGGTAAAGCCTAAGGAAGTCATTGGGGCCTCCTGGAGGAAGTGGCCTCTGGTCTGAGATACAGTCAGTGGTGTTGAACAAGAAGAAGAAGAAAACCTACCTAGTCCTGGGAATTTATTCCCTGCTCAAAGTAGCAGGTAAGATGGGCCAACAGGCAGCTGCCATGGTATGCACACCCCTCTAAGCCAGTAGCGCACCTCTCTCTGCTTCTCCTTGGCTTCTGCTGCCTTGTCAGTCTTCCCAGGACATTTTTCCTAGACGCTGTCATCCCAGCTCACAGTCTTGCAGAGATGAGCCCAGCGGGCAGGGTCAGCACACGTGTGGATGTCTCTGTGAAAACCAAGTTTGTGTATTGTGTTGGTGTGTGCTATGGTTTGGACAGGCCTTCAGTGTGCCTTGCACTTCACATGGCAGAGTGTAACCTTCAGTGTGGAACCCCTGAGAGGTGGTGGAGCCTGTAAGTGTAGAGACCAAGAGCAAGGAGGTCGGGTTACCAGGAACTGCCAACTGATGCTGATTCCACGGTACCTGATGCTGCCTGGTGGTCTCTGGAGAACAGCTGTTAACTGAGAGCACACCTGGCCTTCCTCACTCCTCAACTTCCGGTTGGCCATTCTTCCTCCACATCCTGCCACCGTGATGCTGCCCATAGGAGTCTTAGGGGCTGCCAAACCTGGACTTCAGGTCCCATCCTAGGCTCAAAACCCTTCTTTCTCATATCTTACCTACATGATGATCCTATGGTCACCAACCCTACCCTGACAGGAACCAGAAAAGCCAGGGGTGGGAAGGCCTCAGAAGAGATGCCTGTCAGTTAGCCTGCTCCTAGAGGCTTTTATCTCAAAAATGCAGTGTTTCTGCAAGAAGCTACACATTTTCACATCTATTAAATTGCTTTGCATGAAAGTGTACTTTCCCGGTGCCATGGCAACCTTGCTTCTTAATCTGATTTAAATTTTTTACCTAGTGCTACGAGAGCTAATGCCACACTCTCTGAAGTCAGTGGCTGTGCCAGGCACATGGAGAACAGTTTCTAGAAAAGCTGATAATCATCTCAGGCTAAAAGCCCCCAGTCCACTTCCATGGGTAAAGAGGAACAAGCACTTCTACCACGACTCAGCTGAGTGGCTGGCCGGTTTCCCCACCTGCAGGGCAGGAATGACACTAGTCTTGCTTCTCGGGAGTTGCTCTTTAGACTCACACACCTTCTAAGCCTTACGGGTTTTAGTTATTATCATTAGGAGTGCTAGTACTGTGTGCTAGGCACACACACTGGCCAGAGGACAACTTCACTGGATCAGCTCTCTGCCATTTTTGTGTGGATTGTGGGGATCAAACTCATGCTTCCAGGCTTCTACCACAGCACCTTTGCCTATTGGGCCATCTTACCAGCCCTGACGTGATGTTTCGAAGGCATCTCGCTTCTCTTCAGAGAGTAAAGAAGTCCAAGTTGATGTCAGAACTCACTGCCAACCTTGTATAATCCATGTTTGGCTAGTCACAAGACATGCTGTGTGATTTTCTGTGTTTGGAGTTTGCATCAGTAGCAGCCCACAGAGCTGAGCATCTAAGCCTTCAGCTCCAGGAGAAAATTTAGAACCTCTGGGTATCTGAGAAGCAGGTCCTAAAAGTCTCTATTTCCTAAACTCAGTGATGGAGGGTTTGTTTGTTTCTCCCCTTTGGTCCTCATTTCTCCTCAGGCTGGCACAGTGGCTCAGTTCCCACTGGGAGACTGTGCCTCCTAATGAGTCTAACTGATGCTTCCCCACATTACAGGTCCTGAGGAGGACAAGCTGCAGCTGGAAATCCAAGAGTGTTCTCTTTCTCCCCACTGATGAACCATTCCTTCCTCACCTCCAAGAACATCTAGAAGGAGGAAGACAGTGCTCACTCGTGATGTGAAGGATGCAGTGCCCACTCCGTGGTGTGAAGGACGCAGTGCCCACTCCGTGGTGTGAAGGATGCAGCGCCTACTCCATGGTGTGAAGGATTCAGTGCCCACTCCGTGGTGTGAAGGATGCAGCGCCCCCATCAACAGATTACCCAGGAGATCTCATCTATTTCCCCTTCCCAGGGCTATTCACACGTCCCTCTTAGAATCCTCTTTGTTACCTAGCTTCTCTTCTCTGGGACTGTGGATTGTAGCCTGGTTATCCTTTGCTTTGCATCTAAGATGTGTTGTAAGGAGAGGGCTGCTTGTTTGCCCTGGCCGCCTGGCTAGCTTAGCCCCAAAATAATTACATAGAAACTGCATTAATTAAATCATTGCTTAGCCCATTAGCTCTAGACTCTTATTGGCTAACTCTCATATCTTGATTTAAGCCATTTTTATTAATCTTTGTATATTGCCACATGGCAGTGGCTTACTGGCAAGATTTTAACCGGCATCCATCTCAGGCAGAGGATCTATGGTGTCTCTTTGACTCTGATTTCTTTCTCCCAGAATTTAGTTCTATCTTTTTTGCCTACCTAAGTTTTGCCCTATCAACGGGCCCAAAGAAGTTTCTTTATTCATTAATGAATTACAGCACATAGAGGAGATTCCCATGTTAAATATGTACTGAGTGAGTTCATACCATGTGCATCTTTCTGGGTCTGGGTTATCTCACTCAGGATGCTTTTTTTTTTCTAGTTCCATATATTTGCCTGCAATTTTCATGATGTCATTATTTTTGTCACTGAGTAATTCTCCATTGTGTAAATGTACCATATTTTCTTTATCCATTCTCCAATTGAGAGACACCTAGGTTGTTTCCAGGTTTTGTCTGTTACAAATAATGCTGCTATGAACAAAGTTGAGTGAGTGTCCTTGTAGAATGATTGAACATCCTTTGGGTATCGCTGGATTTTGAGGTAGATTGATTACCAATTTTCTGAGAAACTGCCATATTGATTTCCAAAGTTGCTGTACAAGCTTCCATTCCCACCAGCAATGGAGGAGTGTTCCCCTTACTCCACATTCTCTCCAACATAAGTTGTCACCAGTGTTTTTGTTCTTAGCCATTCTGACAGGTGTAAGATGGTATCTCAGAGTCATTTTTATTTTCATTTTTTTCTGATAACTAAGGATGCTGAGCAATTCCTTAAATGTCTTTCAGTCATCTGAGATTCTTCTGTTGAGATTCTCTGTTTAGATCTGTACCCCTTTTTTAATTGGATTGTTTTGTATTTTGATGTCTAGCTTCTTGAGTTCTTTATATATTTTGAAGATCAGTACTTTGTCAGATGTGTGGTTGGTTAAGATATTTTTCCATTATGTAGGCTGCTGGTTTGTCTTATTTACCATGCCCTCTACCTTGCAGAAGCTTTTCAGTTTCAGGAGGTCCCATTTATTAATTGTTGCTACTGGGGTTACTTACATTTAGGAAGCTGTCTCTGTGCCAATGTGTTCAAGGCTACTTCCCACTTTCTCTTCTATCAAGTTCAGTGTAACTGGATTCATGTTGCAGTCTTTGATCCACTTGGACTTGAGTTATTTGCATTCTTCTACATGTCGACATCCAGTTATGTCAGCACCATTTGTTGAAGATGCTTTCTTTTTTTCACTGTACAAAATCAGGTGTCCATAGGTTTTCAATTTGATTCCATTGATCCATACATCTGTTTCTATGACAATACCAAGCTGTTTTTATTACTATAGTTCTATAGTAGAGCTTGAAGTCAGGGATGATGATGCCTCTGGAATTTCCTTTATTATACAGGATTGTTTTAGCTATCCTTGGTTTTTTACTTTCTCATATGATATTGAGTATTGTTCTTTCAAGATCTTTGAAGAATTGTGTTGAGATTTGATGGGGATTGCAATGTATCTGTAGATTGCTTTTGGTAGGATTGCTACTTTTACTATGTTAATCCTACCTATTCAAAAGCATGGGAAAACTTTCCATTTTCTGATATCTTCTTCAATTTCTGTCTTCAGAGATTTAAAGTTTTTCCCATATAGATCTTTCATTTGTTTGTTAGAGTTACCCCCCAAGATATTTTATATTATTTGTGGTTATTGTGAAGGGTAAAGTTTCTCTGATTTCTTTCTCGGTTTGTTTATCATTTGTACATAGAAGGGCTACTGAGTTTTTAAGATAATCTTGTATCCTGTCATATTACTGAAGTTGTTTATGAGTTGTAGGAGTTCCCTGGTAGAATTTTTAGGGTCACTTATGTATACTATCATATCATCAGAAAACAGTGAAAGTTTGACTTCTTCCTTGATCCCCTTTTATTGTCTTATTGCTCACACTAGAACTTTATTATATTGAATATATATGAAGAGGGTGGAAAGCTTTGTCTTTTTCCTAATTTTAGTAGAATTTCTTTGAGTTTCTCTCCATTTAGTTTGATGTTGGCTTTTGGCTTGCTGTATATTGCTTTTATTATGTTTAGGTATGTTCCTTGTATCCCTCCAAGATCTCTCCAAGACCTTTATCAAGAAGGGGTGTTGGATTTTGTCAAAGGCTTTTTCAGCATCTAATGAGATGACCATGAAGTTTTTTTTATTATTCAGTTTGTTTATATGGTGGATTACATTGGCAGATTTTCATATGTTGAACCATTTCTGCATCTCTAGGATAAAGCCTACTTGATCCTGGTGGATTACTGTTTTATGTATTCTTGGATTCAGTTTGCCAGTATTTTATTGATTATATTTGCATCAATGTTCATGAGGGAGATTTGTCTGTAATTCCATCTTATTGTTTAAGGCAAGGTCTCTCACTGAACCCAGAGCTCCTCCTGCCTCTGCCTCCCCAGCACTGGGGTAGTGGACATGCACCATCATGCCTGCCCTTTGTTTGGGGTTGAGGAACTCTGGTCCCCATGCTTGCACAGTGTTTTACTAATATTGACTGGGCCATCCTCAAAGCCTTGTGATATTCCTCTCTCTGTTCTGTGAATATGTTTTATTACCATTGGGCCTATGGCAACACAAAATAGAGCAAGGTGGGAATTCCAAGCAGAGATAGAGAAGAAAAGAAGGTGGAGTCAGAAAGAACCCATGTAGCTGCCAAAGGAGACAGATGCCCTGGAACCTTACTGGTGAACTATGAGCCTCATGGTAAAATACAAAATAATAGGAATGAGTTAATTTAAGATGTAAGAGTTAGCTAGAAATGTGCATGAGCTAACTGGCCAAGCAGCATTGTAAATAATATAGTTTCTGTGTGATTATTTTGAGTTTGGGTGGCTGGGAAACACAAGTGCAGTCTCTACCTAAACTCTAGTTTAAGTTTTATTACCAAAATTTAATGGCCCTTTATAGAGGGAAAAATGGGAAGCCTGACCCAAAACCTGACTCCGCAGCTCACTGTCCTTGTGACCACAGTGACACTCGCAACTCTAACTTCAGGATCCCCAGTGCTATAAAGGGTTGGAGTGATTTTAGGGGTGCTTTGGAGAAGGTGGAGGGAGAGAGCTCACATGCAGCATCAACATGGTTCTTCATTAGCATTCATTACAGGTACTAATTCTTTTTGCATATCCATAAGCATCTATGCACAAATCCACAAGCACTGAAGTACACTTAGATCTCCCCCTCCACTCTCTCTTAGACCTCTTCCCCACATGTTCTTCCTCACCAAACACATCCTCAGACCCACCCACGCCCAACACATCTTTAGCAAAGCAGTACCCTGTAGAACCACTCAGAGTTACTCTGTGATGTGGGATTCCCCTCTGTATGTTGTGAGTGTGTTTTACTAGCAGTGGTTAATAAAGAAACTGCGTTGGGCCTATGGCATGACAGAATAAAACCAGGCAGGAAATCTGAACAGAGATATATAAAGAGAGTAGACAGAGTCAAGGAGATGCCATGTAACTTCTGAAGGAGAAAGATTCTGGAACACCAGAACCTTACCTGGTAGGCCACAGCCTCGTGGCGTTACACAGATTAATGGAAATGGGTTAATGTAAGAGTTAGTTAATAAGAAGCCTGAGCTAATAGGCCAAAGAGTGTTGTAATTAATGCAGTCTCTGTGAGATTATTCAGGTTTGAGTGGCTGGGAAATGAGCAATCAGTCTCTGCCTACAACTCTGTCCCACAAGCAATGAGGTCCATGAATTCAGAGTGTGGGATTTGGGAACCAGAGTGTCATTAAGAATCCATTCATGCTTCCTGCTGCAAAGTCATAGATTTCTTCCTCCCTTGCAGGCCCCACTGGACCCATCATCCCTCATACCTCCCCTCCCTCAGGTTGGCTCTCTGACTCACAGTGTTTTGCACTGTCAGCTCCTCTCCCAGATCCTCCAAGAGTTGGTGATGGTGGGGCCTCTTCATAGGCTGAACTCTTGGTGTACCTCTGTCTCCCTCCCACTTCTCTTCAAAAAACCCCATATAACAAGGCTCTCTCCTCTCTGTAGATCACATCCTTTGCACACTTGTCCTTCTGCAGCATCAAGTTCCAGGTTCCAGGTTCCAGCCACACCCCCTCACCGTAGCCTCCATGCCCATCCTCATACATTCTCATTCCCTCGTGCCTTGTTAGAGACCATGATGTTATGAGCTCCCCTAGAGTGGAGAAGATGATAGACCCTGTTCCTCAACTTTTCCAGAACAGAGCCATCTCTCACCTGGGTGGCTGCAGCCCTGAGATCCCAGGGAACTGGCAAGAGAGACTTTATCACTACGTGAGGCATGTTCATAGACAACAGTTAGCCACTTTGAAGGCCACATAGGTAGCAGAAAGATAGACAATACCTGGGTTATCTGAACACGTCCCCGTCCCCACTCATTGTAGAGTATGCTCCTCTGATATGAGTGGTCATGTTCTCTACTCACTTAGAGCTATGTGCGATATGAGCATAATGTCCTACAAAGCTGACCCCCACTCAGCTGCAATCCTCAGGTCATCCCCTTGCAGTCTGTCTATCCAACAGGATTTCTGAGTCCTCCCATCTGAGATCTCAGAGGACAGCTGAATCCTCCCATCTGAGCATCCCACAGGAATGCTGAGTGCTCCCATCCGAGATCTCAGAGGAAAGCTGAGTCCTCCCATCTGAGATCTCAGAGGACAGCTGAATCCTCCCATCTGAGCATCCCACAGGAATGCTGAGTGCTCCCATCTGAGATCTCAGAGGAAAGCTGAGTCCTCCCATCTGAGATCTCAGAGGACAGCTGAGTCCTCCCATCTGAGCATCCCACAGGAATGCTGAGTGCTCCCATCTGAGATCTCAAAGGAAAGCTGAGTCCTCCTGATGGAGGAGGGTCATCTTTCTATCTGTTGCTTTCATTGGTTAATTAATAAAGAAACTGCTTGGCCTCCAATAGGGTAGAATTAAGATAGGCGGAGTAAACAGAACAGAATGCTGGGAGAAAGAAGCCGAGTCAGTGAGTTGCCATGATTCTCCCACTCCAGACAGACGCAGGTTAAGATCTTTCCTGGTAAGCCAGCTCATGGTGCTACACAAAATATTAGAAATGGGTTAGATCAATATGTAAGAGCTAGCCAATAAGAGGCTAGAACTAATGGGCCAAGCAGTGTTTAAAAGAATACAGTTTCTGTGTAATTATTTCAGGTATAAAGCTAGCCGGGTGGCGGGACACAGCCCCGCCGCTGCCACTCATATTTCTATATCCTCCCATCTGAGATCTCAGAGGACAGCTGAGTCTCCCATCTGAACATCCCACAGGAAAGCTGAGTGCTCCCATCTGAGATCTCAGAGGACAGCTGAGTCCTCCCATCTGAGCATCCCACAGGAAAGCTGAGTGCTCCCATCTGAGATCTCAGAGGACAGCTGAGTCCTCCCATCTGAACATCCCACAGGAATGCTGAGTCCTCCTATCTGAACATCCCACAGGAATGCCTAGTCCTCCTATCTGAACATCCCACAGGAATGCTGAGTCCTCCTATCTGAACATCCCACAGGAAGACTGACAGAAGACCCACAGGTGGCCTTAACTGGTTTGAAGAGTCAGATCCTGTGGTCCCTTTCTGTCATTTTGAAATAAACAATGTAAAAGAGGTAAGGATTTATTTCAGTTCATGTTTTCAGAGGTTTTAAATTCATACTTGGCTGACTCTGTTGCTTTGAGCAGAGATGAGGCAAGTTGCCATGGCAATGAGAAGTGCGTAAAAGGAACAGATAATTTCAGGATTGCCTGCAAGCTAAGAGATAGAGAGCACAAGGAGGAGGGATGGATGGAGGAAGGGGGTATACTCTGCAGTTACTCTACTCAAGAGATCACCTTGTCAGACTGCATCATCAAAAGTGTCTACCTCTCACCAGCAGCCCTTAGAAATGGCCACCAAGCGGTGGGCCAGCCCACCAGCAGGCTACTCATTATCCAGTCAATTGGCCCATAGCCAATCTCTCAACATATCAGGAACCAAACTTTCAACATGCATGCCTCTGTGCATGCATGCCTCTGTGCTTGCATGTCTGTGCATGCATGCCTCTGTGTATGTGTGTCTCTGTGTATGCGTGTCTCTGTGCATGCGTGCTTCTGTGTATGCGTGCCTCTGTGCATGTGTGTCTGTGCATGCATGCCTCTGTGCATGCGTGCCTCTGTGCATGCGTGCCTCTGTGCATGCGTGCCTCTGTGGGATAGACCCAAACCACAGATCATGCCCACCAAGTGCCATTCATTCATGTACAGGCCATATGCCCACCTTGGGGTCAGGGCTCTCTGAAGAATGGTGCGTTGTTGTAATATGAGCGGCGGGGCTGCGTCCCCGGCACCCAGCCGCCCGCATGGCTAGCTTATGCCCCGAAATAATTACACGGAAACTGTATTTTTTTAAACACTGTCTGGCCCATTAGTTCCAGCCTCTTATTGGCTAGCTCTTACATATTGATCTAACCCATTTCTAATATTCTGTGTAGCACCATGAGCTGGCTTACCAGGGAAGATCTTAACCTGCGTCTGTCTGGAGTGGGAGAATCATGGCGACTCCTCACTCGGCTTCTTTCTCCCAGCATTCTGTCTGTTTACTCCACCCACCTATGGGCTGGCCTATCAAATGGGCCTAGGCAGTTTCTTTATTAATTAACCAATGAAAGCAACAGATAAGATACAAGAACCACCTCCATCATTTCCCCTTTTTTTGTTTAAACAAAAAAGAAAGGCTTTTACTTTAACATAGTAAGATTACATATAACAAAACAGTTGTCAAGCAAGAATTAGTTACAATATTTATATCTATCTTTTAACATAACTAAGGAAAACTATAATTATCTATCCATTTTTAACTCCATCAAAGACTTTAGAGGATATAATATTACCTAAGTAAACAAGAAATCCAAAACTCTAGAAATGAAAGAGACATCTTGCTGTCTGGACAGTCACCCAAAGTTCTTTTGTACTGTTGGGGCATCCATCTTTGGCCTACAGGCCCATAGTATCCAGCAGACATTTTTATGAAGTAGGAAATTTCAAAGATAGTTTAGTCACTTTTTGCTGTGTCCTGTAGAATGTCTCGCAGACTCTTTTATGAATCAGGAACCCCGAAAAACCATCTCACCTTTAGGCAAGTTTAGCAGTCCTCTTTTTGTGGGTTTTTTGTGTCCAGTTTATGTAACAGTTTAGGCAAGAGCAGTTTTTTGCCCAAATGGCTATCAAACTCCTTAAAGAGCCTCTTTGGTGCCCATCTTTCTCTTGAAGTAGATTGGTGCTGCCAGGAGCAGATGTGTCTTATTATCATGAAAAGCCCTAAGTTATTAAAACATTAAACGCCATATTCTGCAGTCTTTGAAAGACATGAAGAATGTCTATCTAGCTAAAATATATCTATGCACATCTAGAAAATCTAACATGACTAAAAGCTTGACAATTATCGATGATTATCCATTAACAACCTATATACATTACATTTTTAAATGAACTATACAATCACAATACCTTAATCAAGATTAGAAATATGCATATACATATAACAAAATTGACCTTTAAATCCACACCAATGTAAATTATTTATATCTATATCATACCCCCCCTTGCAGCTGCTGCTATAGATTGAGAATCTCTTGAACCATCCATGCAACACTGTCCAGACAAGATCATGCTTCAGAAAAGCTGTAGAGGATTGCATTTCTTGGATGGTGTTACTCAACCTGGGAGCATTTCTACCCTGAGCAGTTAGAAAGTCCCCTCTCCCGGGGAAGGAGATGAGAACACCAAGGATAAAGGACTCGGTGTTCTCATTATGATTCATCACAGTAGCAAAATTACAGTTATGAAGTAGCAACAAAATATTTTTATAGCCAGGGGTCACCACATGAGAAACCGTATTAAAGGGTTGCAGCATTAGAAAGGCTAAGAACCCCTGCCACAGATGGTCCTCCTCTTATATTGGACCGCGAGTGAGTGGAGGCCTGACGGCACTTGTGTGGTTGTAAAGTGAGAACCCATGTGATGGAGGTGGTTCTTGTATTTTATCTGTTGCTTTCATTGGTTAACTAATAAAGAAAACTGCCTTAGCCCATTTGATAGGCCAAACCTTAGGTGGGTGGAGTAAACAGAAGAGAATGCTGGGAGAAAGAAGCCGAGTGAGGAGTCGCCATGATTCTCCCACTCCTGACAGACGCAGGTTAAGATCTTTCCTGGTAAGCCAGCTCGTAGTACTACACAGAATATTAGAAATGGGTTAGATCAGTATGTAAGAGCTAGCCAATAAGAGGCTGTAGCTAATGGGCCAGGCAGTGATTAAAAGAATACAGTTTCCGTGTAATTATTTCGGGGCATAAGCTAGCCATGCGGGCGGCTGGGTGCCGGGGACGCAGCCCCGCCGCTCATATTACAACAGAGTGGCGCCCAACAGCGCCCCCATTCAGCAGGAAGCAGTTTGGAGAGAAAAAAACTGCGCCCATATTCCCAAATATTGTTTATGAATATTCTTTTACATTTAAAGGGGGATATGATATAGATATGAATAGTTTGCATTGGTATAGATTTTAAGGTCAATTTTGTTATATGTATATGTATTTCTGATCTTGATTAAGGTATTGTGATTGTGTAGTTCATTTAAAAATGTAATGTATAATTAGGAAATATAGGTTGCTAATGGATAATCATAAATAATAGTAAAGCTTGTAGTCATGTTAGTTAGATTTTCTAGATATATAGAGATATATTTCAATTAGGCATTCTTCATATCTTTCAAAGACTACAGAACATGGCATTTAATGTTTTAATAACTTAGGGCTTTTCATGACAATGAGACACGTCTGCTCCTGGCAGCACCAATCTACTTCAAGAGGATGATGGGCATCGAAGAGGCTCCTTATGGAGTTTGATAGCCATTTGGGCAAGAAACTGCTCTTGCCTGGACTGTTGCATAAACTGGACACAGAGAACCCACAGAAAGAGGACTGCTGAACTTGCCTAAAGGTGAGATGGTCTTTCGGGGTTCCTGACTCATGAGTCTGCGAGACATTCTGCAAGACACAGCAAAAAGTGACTGAACTGTCTTTGGAATTTCCTGCTTGATGAAAATGTCTGCTGGATACTATGGGCATGAAGGCTGAAGATGGATGACACAACGGTACAGAGGAACTTTGAGTGACTGTCCAGGCAGCGAGATGTCTCTTTCATTTCTAGAATTTTGGATCTCTTGTTTACTTAGGTAATATTATATCCTTCTGGAGTCTTTGATGGAGTTGAAGAATGGATAGATAGTTATAGTTTTCCTTAGTTATGATAAGAGATAAAATAGATATAAATATTGTAACTGTAATTCTTGCTTGATAACTGTTTTGCTATATGTAATCTTACTATGTTAAAGTGAAAGCCTTTCTTTTTTGTTTAAACAGAAAAAGGGGAAATGATGGAGGTGGTTCTTGTATTTTATCTGTTGCTTTCATTGGTTAACTAATAAAGAAAACTGCCTTAGCCCATTTGATAGGCCAAACCTTAGGTGGGTGGAGTAAACAGAAGAGAATGCTGGGAGAAAGAAGCCGAGTGAGGAGTCGCCATGATTCTCCCACTCCAGACAGACGCAGGTTAAGATCTTTCCTGGTAAGCCAGCTCGTGGTACTACACAGAATATTAGAAATGGGTTAGATCAGTATGTAAGAGCTAGCCAATAAGAGGCTGTAGCTAATGGGCCAGGCAGTGATTAAAAGAATACAGTTTCCGTGTAATTATTTCGGGGCATAAGCTAGCCATGCGGGCGGCTGGGTGCCGGGGACGCAGCCCCGCCGCTCATATTACAACACCCATGGAGCAGAACCACCATGGACAATGGTCCTGACTGCAGGGAGCCCCATGTGTGTCCTTTCCCATTGTCACCTCTTGCTGCATCTCCATTCACATCCTATCAGCCCAAAGTGCCCTGGGCTGTCTGATGAGGATGGAACTTGGAAATCTGGAAATGGCCTACCTTACCCTCCACTTTGGTACACGGTCAACACACAACAGAAACCATGCGATTTCTAATCTTAGACTTTTGATTTTTTAAAAAAAATAAAATTGTAGAGAATTTAGTCCCAGATTGAAGAGCATTGTTTCATTCCTAAATTGCAAGGTGGCTGTCTCCCTTACTGAGAACTAAAACACTCCTGGAGCAGGTATGTCCAGCCTTCTGACACAGCAGCACAAGGCTGCTGTTCACAAAGCCCATGGTGCAGGATGGCACAGCTGAGCTTTAAACGATTCAAGATGGTCTCATAGTTATTCAAGTAAGTTTAAGAGTCAGTGGCAGGCCACTTCTGCTGCTCTCTTGGTCACATGCTCACCTCAATCATTTTTCTTTCTTGGGTAAAGAAAAAGATATCAATCAATGCATGTTGACAACCTTCAACACCCCAGCACTGTGGGCCCCTGCAGGAAGTTTACACAGGCCATCACCATAGCCCTTCATTGTCGAAACAGCACCAGGAGCCACGGCAAAGAGCATACCAGGCCCCAGTGTCTGCTTGGTTTGATTGCTGAGACACCTCTGTTTGCTTCTGATGCTTTTTGCTTAAGCATTTTAAAAATAATTTCTTGGCTTTAAGACAGTTCAATTCTAGCTTAAGCTTCTGTATCCGTCTCTTAAATAAAAATACATTTACTTGTAAACCACAATGCTATTATTAGACTTAACAAAATAAACATTTTCCCTTAATACTGTCTGACAGCAAGTCCACATTCGGGCTTCTCGAGAGCCCTGAAAATGTCTTTTTGTAGTTGCTGTAGTCAAACCAAACCGGCGATGGGCACATGGTTACTACAGCACCCTCTAGGAGCATCTGCCTTTTTATACATGCCATTGCTGAGTTGGGGACCTGGATGGTTTTACTACACAGTAGCCCTGCGATGGAGCTGTGATTATCTTCATTTTCCAATGAGAATACGGGTGCTCAAAGAACTCACAGAGTTTCAGGTGACTGCTGGGGTCTCAGCATTGCCAGTGTCTGAGTGGAGATTAGTTTCCGGGCCAAACTCTCTCTGCTGCCCCCTATCTTGTCAAAAGAGGAGGCAGAAGCAGGCAGACACCTTTGGGTTCAAGACCAACCAAGGCTACTTAGTGAGGCCACGTCAAAAAAAAAAAAATGGAGAGAGAGAGAAAGGAGAGAGAGAAAGAGAGAGAGAGAGAGAGAGAGAGAGAGAGAGAGAGAGAGAGAGAGAGAGAGAGAGAGAGGGGGGAGAGGCAGTATAATTGGGCACAGTGCTGAGCTATAATCCTCATCAAAAGAAAACCAGACAGATAGAAACAGAGACAGAGGAGCTGAAGGGCTAAAAACATTAAATTTTTTCTTTCAATTTTGAAAAAAAAAACAAATAATATATGTGTGTATAAAGTTTTCAACAAATAAATTGGGGACACTCTACACGGAGTGGGATAGAGTGACATCAGTTGTCTATTCTGTGTCTATCTAGGACACAAGAGCGGGGACGTCAAGGCCTCCAAAAGCACGGGCGCTCAGAAGCTTACAACAGGCTCACGGAGGCTGCCCATGGCCGCTTTGAGAGGCGCATGCGCTGTCCGTCACTTCCTCTGCAGAGCGGTACTGGAGGACTTAACCAGGACACACAATGGGCACTGTCACGTTAGAGGCCGGGCTCACAAGGGCTCCTCCCTCCATCAGTTCTTTTAGGCCAGGTTGCTTTGTAGAGAAGCTTGAGCAGAAGTTTCCCTGACAGCAAACGCCTGCACATAAAAGCTCAATAGCTCTGAGAATTGAGTTAGAGGCTCTTCCCTCAGCACCCACCAAGGGTGCAATTGAATTTCAAAATTCTATTTCTTGTGTATTGCCAAGACTTAGGAATTCCATTTTGAAATCCTGAGGCCTGATGAATGCACTTTCAAAATTCAGCTCCCAAGCCTATGGTTGTTTACCAGGGGAGATGAACCTCCCGAGGGTCTCACTGTTTTGTTTCAGATCTGGTGGCCGCTTAGAGTGAACTCAGATTGCCACAAAGAAACCCTACAACCCAGCACTCCAGACAAGCAGGCGGAGGACCTGTGGCCCAATGAGAAGGCTGCAAAACCAAAGCCCCAACACAGGCTCCATAAAGGGAGAAACATCAGCTGCCTGGAAGTCTGGACAGAGGGAGAAGTCAAACATCTGCTGCTCAAACAGTTTTTTTTTTTTGGTTTTTCGAGACAGGGTTTCTCTGTGGTTTTGGAGGCTGTCCTGGTACTAGCTCTTGTAGACCAGGCTGGTCTCGAACTCACAGATATCCGCCTGCCTCTGCCTCCCGAGTGCTGGGATTAAAGGCGTGCGCCACCACCGCCCGGCTCTCAAACAGTTTTTGAAAGGAGTCTGGGTCTGGGTCCTGGGTCTGGGTTTGGGTCTGAGGCTGGGGATGGGGCTGTGGCTGTGGCTGTGGCTGAGGTTGGGACTGTGACTGAGGTTGTGGTTGGGGCAGTGGCTGTGACTGAGGCTGGGGCTGTGTCAGTGACTGAGGTTGTGGCTGTGGCTGGTACTGGTGCTGAGCTGGTTAAGTGTTTGCCTGCCATGCACCAAGCCCTGGGTTTGATCCCCCACACTGCATAACCTGGGCAGAATGAAATCTCAGCATTTGAGAGGGAGGTGGCAGGAAGAGAAGTTCAAGGTCGTCTTCGGTCATGTACAGAGTGAATTCCAGGCCAGGCTGGACTATGTGATAACCTGGACGTCTCCAAAAAATTAAATAAAAGTTTGGAACTAGAGAAAAAGTTCAGAAGGTAAGATGTGCACTGCTCTCCTAGAGAACCAAGTCCAGCTCCCCACACCCTCATTAAAACTGCTTATACCTCCAGCTGCAGGGATCTGATGCCTCTTCTGGCCTCCATGAGCATCTGAACTCCCATGTGTATGTTCACACACACACACACAATATGTACACATATAAAAATAAGTTGTTAGTTTATGCTTTTGTTGGCTTTTGTTTGTTTAGTTGGTTTTGTTTTGTTTTTGTTTAGGGGTTTTTATTTATTTATTTGGTTTTTTGGGACAAGGTTTCTCTGTGTAGCAGCCCTGGCTGTCCTGGAACTAGCTCTGTAGACCAGGCTGGCCTCAAATACACAGAGATCCACCTGCCTCTGCCTCCCAAGTGCTGGGATTAAAGGTGTGCAGTACCACTGCCCAGCAAAAATAAGTATGTTTTAAAGTCTTCGATCATTAGGCTTTCTTTTTATAGCAGAGCTGAGAAGATGTGCACAACCAGCCATGTACACAGCCAGCCGTGTGCACAGCCAGCCGTGTGCACAGCCAGCACAGGAGAAGTTCACTCCACCTTTGATAAAGAAGGTCATTTGTGAGAGATTTGATGAGAAAGCCAGGGGAAGGGGCCTAGGTGATCTTCTCTCTAAAATGGCAAGCCACGTTGACTGATGGTGTCGTGGGTGCATCTTCAAGTCCCGAGATGAGACCACATCTCCCCCTCAGGTCCCCACTGCATCTCCAGAGCCTCTTCATCCCTCTCTGGCATTCCAGGTCAACCCACTTCCACGGAGAATACAAAGATCAACATAGAGGACAGGAGTGAAACCTCCAGCTGACATGGGTTTGAGCTCAGGTTCCTAGGAAGGGTGCTCTGTTGTTCCAGCTCAGGTGTTTCTATCCTGGGGTTTTTTACTCATGGGTCCTCCCTTCAGTTCACACTGAGAACGCTGAAGAATAGCCAGGCTTGACAGCTGTCATGGTCTTAGTATGAACTGCTTCCCCCACCAAAGGCCTTGATTGAACACTTGGTCCACAGAAGATCTCGCTGCTTTGTGAGGTTGTAGGACCTTTGGGATGTCAGGATTAGCTGGTGTGGCCCTAGGGAGGAAGACCACAAGGGCTATAATCCAGCTCCGCGACCATCTCCTCTCTGCTCCCTGATCTGCCAGGCTGTGAGGAATCTGTGGATCCTCCACACACTCCACCCCCGCTTAACCAGGATATCGCACCAACTAAATTCAGTAATCAGAGACAGTAAGTGCTCTAACACAAAGATGTGGCCCCTGAGCCTCCCCAGGTGGCCAAGGCTTTTTCCTTTGCCCTGACTTTCCGTGGTGAAGACTGATCGCTGAAGATGCAGCCCCAAATTTGTCCATGGGGAAATCAATAACAAATCAAGCAGCTATTCACTCAGATTTATTGGCATAACCAGGTGAGGCAGCCAAAAATCCCCAAGAGTGGGTTGTTGATTAAGAGTCAGGCAGCCGGGAACAGGCTACAGGCGGATTTCATGCCTGCGTGATAAATTCAGCTGCCGACGGGAATCGGACAAGTGGTTACTCCAATGGATGCCTCCTCGAGACATGGGGGCATATTTCATCCCACTTACAGCCCGATGCCGCTAATCAGTCTTAATCTCAGTATGGCTCACTAGTGCAGGAGAGCCTTCTGAAAGGTTTCGGCACCGGCTCTTATGATTTCTGAGCGCTAAAATCTTTGAGGGAATTTTCCTCAAGCTAGGGTCTGAGAAGCGGTTCCTGTGGTAGGTATATCCTGAGACTCTCTTCATGAGATCCACAGCAGTCACTCCCGCTGATGCGGGTTTTGCATAGAAGCCAAAGGAGCCACACAAGGAGGTCCAGGGCTTAGACTCTCCAGGCTGCTGGCAGAGGATCAAGAGGCGTGGCGCAAGCTAACGATCCCACCTCTGCCAATGCTCACATTTCTTTTAAAAACCCAAACCCTGCAATTAAAAAAAGAAAGTGTGGAAATCACAGCAATGAAATCACTTCCTTTTTTTCCTTGAGATTTCAATTCCTCTGGCTTTTGTCTTTCAGTTTAGAACAGACACAGCCTGTCACCTTGCTGGTACCTTATGCCCTCGCTTTGTGGCAGCCATCTTGCATGTGAAAGATTTTCCGTCGCCCTAACTGTTTTCACAGCTGTGTACATTGATGAGAAATAATTGAAAATGACTGACGTGAGTCACACTCCCTGCTCCCAGGACTCTGGGGACCAGGATGTGGGGTGACTTGAATCAGGACCTACAGGTGCACGTCTCTGGCTAATGTCCAAGTTCTGTCAACACAAAGCAGGTTTCAGAGAGCAATCCGAGAACCTGAATCAGCCTTGATTCAGAGCAAAATGAGTTATAATTTTAAACATCTGCTTCTCACAAACAGCGGTAAGCAGATGAGCGTGGGGGTCACGTGCTTAGGTGAGGTCTGGAACTCTTGCCTCCTGTTACTCTCTCGAGCAAACAGGCATCAGTGATCGTGTATTTACACCCTCACAAGGAGAGAAGGCTGAGTGCCTCAGTGGACAGTGGAGGGTCAGGGCGACAGAGGCAGAGAGGGACACGCTGGCTGCTTGCACAGTGGCTCTGCCTCCCACCACGGTATCACTCTTTTCTTCTGAGCTTCTTTCTATGAGGGTGGGACAGCCACCCTCAGCCCTGTGTGGGGATAAGCTTGCAGGTGAGATAGCCACCCTCAACCCTGCGTGGGGACAAGCTTGCAGGTAGGACAGCCACCCTCAACCCTGCGTGGGGACAAGCTTGAAGGTAGGACAGCCACCCTCAACCCTGTGTGGCGACAAGCTTACAAGTAAGATAACCACTTGCCCTCACCTAGGGCAGCAGACCAGGCCAAAAGTAGCTGTACCCATCTGAGGCCTTGGAGACCCAGAGACCCTGCATATGCTCTAGGATCTTGCCCTCCCACAGCAGAGCCAAGCTGGCCATCTGGAGGGGGTTCGCAGGCACACAGATTGAGCCTTATGCTCAGGGGCACCTCAGGAGACCCCATGGACACAGGAAAGAGCGCAGCTGAGACCACAGAAACAAGCCAGCAGATTCAAGCCTGAATTCCAGGGCTCAGAATCTAACTGAAGACTGGGTGATGTCTCCAAGGCAGTTGTCAGGAACCTACACGGGGTGGAATAGCACAGACCCTGTGACCATATTTTACCCTCTCTCTTTTCTGCTTCTCCTTCCTCTCTGAATCCCAGGCATCCAGCTAAGACCACAGCACTAAGGATGAGAGCTGTTTCTAGCTGTGTATGAAGGTAGACAAGACCTAGGATAACCACACCTAGGGCCAGGAACTGACTTAAAATGCGGGCCGGGCCGGGCGACAAGCATGTTGGCCTCCTCGATGCAACAGAATAGCTAGCAGCAGCTAGGTAAGGGAGACGGTGCTTGCTCTGGCTCAAGGTTCACAAGCATTGCTCCACCATGGATGGCATGACGACCGAGGCTGTCGGTGGCGGCTGGAGTTCTTGCTACAGCTGGCTCACATGGTGCTGACCGGAGGTGGAGGGAGCCCAGACTACAAGCAAGGCTGACTATAATCAAGACCCGCCTCCGGTGGCCCACTTCCTTCAACTAGACCCTGCGCCTTAAAGGTCCCTAACATCTCAAAACAATTGGCACCAAGTGTTCAAACTTGTGAGCCTCTGGAGGACATCTTGGGTGGTATGTGTCCCTGTGTATGATGTGTGTGGCATGTGTGATGTGTGTGTCATTTTGCGTGTGTTATGGTGCAGATGTGTCTCAGGAGACCAGAGGGCAACTTAGGAAGTTAGTTCTCTCCTCCTACCTTGTTTGAGACAGTCTCTTGCTCACAGACATGTGCCAGGCTACCTGGTCTGCAGGCTTTGTGGCCTTCTGTTTTCTCTGCCTCCCATCTCATTTTAGTGCGGAGATCAGGCACTTCTGTCATCACGGCCAGCTCCGGGGAGCCGAACTCAGGATCTTACGCTTGGGTGGCAAACATCTCTCTCATCAGACATTTCACTTTCAGGCCATAACCGTCCGTGGTGTCTGTCAGTGCTCACAGTTCAGAAATGAAGCTGAGAAAATACTCAAACTCAATAAAATGAAAGTTCTTGAAATAGTCCCCCCAAGTCCCCCAAGTCCCTGGGTTTGCTTTCTGCGACTTCAGTCCTTCATGATCTACTGTTTCCCGGAAAGATTCCTTCAAATGTATTCTCACAATAGATTTAGTGTGAGTTGGTGTGTCAGTCGCTCTCGGTTGCTAGGATGAGACACGAGGACCAAAAGCCACTTGCAGAAGGGAGTTTATTTGAGTTTACAGTTCCAGAGAGAGAGTCCATCAGGGCAGGGAGATATAGCAGCAGGCACGATGGCAAATGGGAACTCGGGGCTCACGGCCTCAACTGCAGGCACACAGCAGAGAGCAGATGAGAACCAGACGGAGATTGTGAGCTCTCAAAGCCAGCCACCAGGGACACGCTTCCTCCGGCAAGGCCACCCCTCCTTAGCCTCCCCAAAGAGCGCCACCAACTTGGGACCAAATATTTAAATATGAGAACATTTCTCATCAAAACCACCATGGTCAATATTGCCAGTCTCTTAATGTGCTAACTCATAAGTTAAAGTTCATAACAGGTTATGAACTTTATATATATATATATATATAGTAGAGGTAGGACTTAAGCCTGCAATGTGTTTACCTGACCTTGACTATTGAAAAGTGTCACCTGATCTAATATGCACTCTGGAGAATTACCCTCGGCACACCAAACGTGAGAAAAATTAACATATATGAACATTACCGCCGTTGCCAAAAGGACATGGTGCTCATGGGCCCCGGAGCACCTCTGACCCAGACTGAAATGAACGCAGCAAACAGATCATTGTCTTCTACGCTCCCACACTCTCATAACGCTTCTGAGCTTGGCAGGATTCTGCTCATGAAAATAACAATCAGAATGTAAACATGAAACGGCTTGCTCGTTAGCGGGCCTGGGAATTTGCCACACAATAGCGAAATGCATATGGTTAATAATCATTTGTATAGAGTAAACACTCTAAGAATTATTATAATCATGCCATCTCCATGGTAATATTTATTTATAATGAATTATATGCTTACGAGGGAATTTATTGAGCTAAGTGGGGAACTAATTACAGGCGGCCGATTCAGATCTTAAAGAAAGTGGCTTGTGTTCTTGCCATGGGTAATGGGCTTCTTCACGTGGAAGGCGATTCCCGGGCTCCTCTCAGAAGACCAGCGTGCCCTGCTCCTGTGCAGCTGGCAAGCTGAACAATTCTACATCCGTCAGACCTCCATTTCCCAACACCTTGTCAAATTCGCAGCTCAAGGGCCTGCTCCAGTGCAAGTGCCCAGCTGGAACAATGACCCATCACCACGCCTGTGATTTGGGCCTGGCCGTCTCATCTGCAGAAAAGGACACTGCCATCAAAGCCACTAAGCAACTTCTCAAAGGCAAACAGAAAGTGGCAGCATGCTTCAGGAAAACGAGCAGGCGTATTCTCACAGTTACGACTGCTCCGGAGCAGGGTCAGTGATTGATTCACTAATTGCAAGGTTTGGGAAGAATATGTGGCCTGGGACGGGGTCAGGGGGAGTAAGGAATGGCCCAGGAAGAGAATCTACTGCACATGGGGGTTAGCATGCAGAGGTGAAGGCTGTGCTTCAGAGCATGGAAAGGCCCAAGTTATCTGGCTAGAGGACAGGGAAACTTCCAGAAAGAAGGGGACAAATAGTGCAAAAGTATCTGCCCAGGCTGTACAATAAGAAGATATTGAAACTGTGACCGGCAGAGGAGGGTCTGAGATTCCTGCCTGTCCTCTGAGGTCAGGTGAGCATGAGAAATGTCAGATGAAGACAGTCAGACAAGTCTCCTGGGACCCCAGAAGCCAGCCCAGATGGTCAGAGAGTTTCTACCCCTTCTGCAACTCACTTGTTCTACCGGAAGCCCATCTCAGCCTCAGAAAGTAGGTCACGAGGACCAGTACCCAGCTGACAACAGTCACCAGCTCATCTTGCGCCCTCTGATGACTGAAGGTCAGAGATGTATTTCAAAAAGACGGTTATTTTTCTATTGATGTGAAAACACAGAAACCAAAAATGATCTGAGTAAGAAAGGGTTTATTTCAGCCCACGAATATCAGGTCACATTCTGTCACAGAGGGAAGTCAGAGCAGGAACCAGGAGGCAGGAGCTGATACAGAGGCCGGGGAGAGTGCTGCTTACTGGCTTGCTCACTGAGCTTGCTCAGCCGGCTTTTCTTACACACTCTAGAACTAGCAGCTCATGGTGGCATCACCCACAGTGAGTTGAGCTGCTTCACACCGATCATTAATCAAGAAAATGCCCCACAGCCTGGCCTGCAGGTCATTCTATTGGGAGCATTTTCTCAACTGAGATTCCTTTATCCCAGACAACTCTAGCATGCATCAAGTTGTCAACCTCACAAAGTCTAGGGCTGAGGAGCATGATCCAGGAGATAGGCCAGAAATAGGAAATTGTAGTCAAGTAGGATTGTTCAACCTTTGTAGAAAAACATCTAGGGAAAGTCTGGGTTTCCTACAGTGTCAGCCTCCTTAATCGCAGAGTGGCAAAGTCAACCTCCACCGTTTCCTGTCCTTCCTAGAGCCTGGAACACAGGGACAGACTAAGGGATGGCACTTACTCCTTCCATGCAGTGTCTCCTGTGGGGAGCAGTGCTATTACTCATCAACTCCAAGTCCCCTCAGAACGGGAGAAGGGATGGCAGGTGGAGACATGGGAAGTACATCTGTAGAAGGCAGGTCAGGGGCTTGGAGGGTGCTCACAGCAAGGAGGAAGGGTCGTACCCGTAACGTGTGAGTTCTCTCTCTCTCTCTCTCTCTCTCTCTCTCTCTCTCTCTCTCACACACACACACACACACACACACACACACATGGAGACATGGGAAGTACATCTGTAAAAGGCAGGTCACAGGCTTAGAGGGTGCTCACAGTAAGGAAGAGGAAGAGTCATACCCATCACACGTGAGTCACACACACACACACACACACAACACTACATACAGGTGTGTGTGTGTGTGTGGCTGACCTGTGAGCTTGCAAAAGAATGCCCTGGGAGGACAAAATAATCAAACCTAATTCCTGGGATTCACTCGGTAGAATTAAGTTTCCCTTACTGGCCTAAATTCTTCCTGCCTAATTGAGACAAAGGCTCTGTGCAACTTGCACCATACACTCCATCATTGTCCCTGGACTTCGGCAGGGAGAGTATTGTTAACCCCAAACCCTGTTGCAGTGAGTCGTGGTCCTCCCTAGTGAGGTGGCCTGGGGACACAAAGGCTTCAGCCAACACAAGAACCCTCACGAGCCACTCCAGTGCCTTTTCCCAGCTGCTCTCCAGAGTCTCTCTGTGGATCATAAGTCTCGCTGCTGGTGTGACATTAAAACTCTTCCTCCATGTCATCATAGTGTTTAAGCCTGTCCCAGGAGAAAGTTTCTGAAGGCCACATGACCTTAGCAAATCACAGACTGGAAAAAAGCAAGTGCCCAACCTCCTGCAGCAGGCAGAGGAGCCCACAGTGGCCCAGGGCTGGTCCCCGGACCCCACCTTGGTCGTTTATCCACAGTGGAAGAGAAATTTGATATGGGGACAGATCCACGGAAACATCTGGAGCAAGGCAGAGTCCAGAGCCCATGCTGACGGGGGCACTCAAAGCAGACACGGGACATCAGAGGCATTATGTAGTAGTAAGGGCTGAGGAGTAGAAACAGACTCTGGAAGACCTTCCAGGCAGTGACAGTGCAGGAGCCCCAAGTTCCATGGAGAGGAGAGGAGAGGGCATTATGGTGGCATATAGTTTCCCTGTGATGTGGTCATCGGGGGTTCCTGGAGAGAAACTTCTGCCATTACTCAATTGACTGCATCTGCCTCCCTGCCATGACTCCCATCACTCAGACTCTGATGTTTTGACAGCAAGGAATTTATGATAGGTGCTCTAGCCAGTGAACATGGTGGTTACTCTGAGAGTACAGAGAAGGGGGGAGATAACCTGCTGGATGCCACCAGGACATGCCTGGTAGAGAGGAAAGGACAAGATGGGCAAGCTCGGTGTGTGGCATAGCTGGGGAACTAGGGAGGACTCACATAGGAAGAGGGAGGACTCACACAGGAAGGAGGAGGACTCACACAGCAAAGAAAGAGGAGGACTCGCACAAGAAAGAGGAGGACTCACACAGGAAGGAGGAAGATTCACAAAGAAAAGAGAAGCACTCACACAGGGAGGAGGAGGACTCACATAAGAAGAAGGAAGACTCACAAAGGAATGAGGAAGACTCACAAAGGAATGAGGAGGACTCACACAGGAAAGAGGAGGACTCACACACGATGAAAGACTCACACAGGAAGGAAGGGGTGACATGTTAACAGAGCCCAGAACAAGGGAAGGTGCCTCACTGTGTGCGAGATACTCCCAGAGACTGCTAAGCAGAGGACACTCAGATACCCAGGGGAATATACCTGCCTTTGGAAACAATCAGGAGACTGAAGTGCCAAGGACAATAGGGAGGGCGGAGAAGGACAAAAAGGAACAGGTGGTTCTGGACCCACCAAGTTCTCGGTTTTGCGTTGTGGCCCCATTCCAGTTCTGCATGAGGTGAAGACACAGGGTGGCTATGAATGCAGGGACCGCGTGTCTGGCCTTAACTCTTGGGAGTGTCTCCAACCACTGTGGAGAACAGCTCAAGAGGTGCCAGAGTGGAGGCCACCTGGGTAACCATGGTGACACCATAGCTGTATAGATGGCCAACATGGCCCCCTCAGTATGAACTCAGAGAATAAATACCAGTAGGAAGCCAAAGCCACTCTCCAGCCACGGCAGCAGAATAAATGTCCACAGGAAGAAACATCTCTAACTTCCATTTGTTCCATGGGGAATTTATGTAGATGAGTTGGCCAGTTTTATAGGCTCGGGGTGTTATTTCCACATTGATCAACCTTTTGGCCAAAGTTCAAATATCCTAGAATGACTTCATGTGCTGATTGCATTAACAGGACAGATCTATAGGCCGTAATGATCAAAAAAGAAGCTGTGGGCTGTGGAGAAGACTCAGCTGGTAAAGTGCTTGCCTTGCAAGCCCGAGGATATAAATTCAATCCCCTGAACCCACATACTTGTATAATCCAGGTCCTAGGGGCCAATGACAGGCTGCACACAAGGAGGGACATCTGATGTCCTCTGGCTTTCATATGCACACATACACATACACTCGCACACACATGCACACACGCTCAGGCACGCACTCACACACACATGGGTTCCGTGGTCATGAATTTGTGGTGCATCTTTCCCACACACCACCAAGAAATTATCCACGCTCAGTATGCCTGTTTCCCCCCCTCTGTGGCTCATCAGGAGACCCCACCTTGCCGAGGTGGGCAGGGTCCCCAGGAAGCTCCTTATGCACGCAGTAGAGGCTCAGTGAAGGAACAAACAATCATAAGTCACTCCTAGGAAACCATATTGTATGTCAGGGTCACATTCACACAGCAAAGCATTGTCTTTGAAGTGGCAGGGACAAGTGGCGCCCTTGGCTCCCAGTGCCCTGTCTTTGCTAAGACAGTAAATCTGGACGCTGATCCTCACGTGAGACAAAGCTGTTTTCACAGCAGATCTGTACCCGAGACAAAAGGTCCCGGGCTTCTGCTCCCGCTAGTTACATCTGTGCATAATCCGGGTGCGAGAAACCCACTCCATCCTTAGCTTTCATTACAGGTTTTCATCATCCTGCCCATCCACATTTCAATTAAGAGATTTCAAGTTTTATAATAGATCAATGAGTGGGCACCACATCATTAATTTAATGAGAACATTTATTTAAGTATTCAATTCCTGTGTCAATTCCATTTGCTTAATTAGTAAAATTACCAAAAAAGTAAAATTCAGATAGAGATATAACATTTAAAATGTGAAAAATGAAATTACATAGGTAACAAATATGGGTACACACTTGGGCATGCACATACACACACTCTCACACGCAATCACACACATGAACACACATGTACATATACACACTCATGCATCAGGATAACCACGGCAGCCTGGTACACTCAGTATCCACTGAAACATCCTGGAGGCACTAGCTCAAGCCAAGTGAGACATCACTACTGTCGATGGGTACATGGGGACTTTGTGTTATGTCTTATGGTTGCATATGAAAATATTTTAAAATATCTATATAAAATTGTGTCTTTCTGGGAAAAGCTAATTCTTCAATAATACAAATCTAATAATTATGCTAAAATTACGAGGGAAATACAGGCAGCTTTTCTCAACCTAACTGACTCAGATGGTCACACTCTACAAATTGCCCTCTCCTTTAATTACATGGCCTCTGTACTTGCTTTTCCTCCCAGCCTGCTCCTCTCAGAGTCTTCTGTCCTTCAGGATGGCTGTGTCATCCTTTTGTCCAAGCCGCAAACCCAGCATGCATCCGCATTCATCACTCCCTCACCCTCAGCTCGCAATTCTATAAAAACCATTTTGACCTCACAACTTAAGCATCTCCTGCATGTGTCTACTTGTGGTAGTCTGAGTGGAATCACCCCCATAATCTCATAGGGGTGGCGCTGCTGGGAGTTTTGGCTTTGCTGGGATAGGTGTGACCTTCTTGGGGGAAGTCACTATGAAAATAGGCTTTGAGGTCTCATACAGTTAAGCCACACCCAATGTTCACTTCCTGATGCCTTTGGATCAAGATGTAAGAACTCTCAGCTCCTGATCCAGCACCAAATCTGCCTGCATGCTGCTTTGCTTCCTGCCAGGATGATAATGAACTAAACCTCTGAACTATAAGAAAGCCACCGCAATGAAATGTTTTCTTTTATAAGAGTTGCTGTGGTCGTGATGTCTCTTCACAGCAATAGAAACCTAAGACACCACTCCTGCCTCCCCAGCAGTATATATAACCACACATGCATGATGACACAGACATACACAGAGACGCAGGCACAGACACACACACAGAGAGAGAGATACACATAGACACAGATAGGAAAGACAAACACTCATAGAGACACAGATACCACACAGACACAGACAGACAGAGGTACATGCACACACAGAGAATCTCGGTCTGTTTTCTCTCTCTCTGTCTTCCTCTGCATCTCTGTTTTTCCCTCTGCATCTCTGTCTGTCTCTATCTATCATCTATCTATCTATCTATCTATCTATCTATCTATCTATCTATTCCAAGTAAGTTGTTTCTCTTGAGAACCTGAACTGATAGGTTATCCAGTAGTAAAATTTTCAGTTTAAGGATTTAGAATGGTGAGGGTGGTGCTGGTAATGGTGGTGATGGTAGCAGTGGTGGTGATGGTGGTGGTGGTGTAAGGTGTTAATCTACATAATAGGGAATTTGAGAGTCTATCTACAATACAAACATGAAAAAAGAAACAGACAAATATTCCTGTTCTGGGGAGTATTTCTACATAGAAGAAACTTGAGCTGCATCCATGCCAGCCAACCTTACTCAGTGCCAACCCCAAGTGTCCTTCCTTCTCTTGAGTGCCAACATCCTCCTGGTGCCACTGGTTGAGAGATGCACCGATGCCCAGAACAAAAGAGGCTTCCCTCCTCATGCCTGAGAGCTCTGCCCTCTAGAGCCCAGCCCTCCAGAGGGAAGGACTTAGAGCATGAGGTGGCTCCAGGCTCTTCTGTATGTCTCTCTTTCTACTCTGCAGAGGAAGCAGGTGTGAAGTGCATACGTCAGGTGACATTCCCTGAGCTTTTGTCCCATCCAGGGGTACAACGCATTCTTGGGCGCTGGCTGAAGCCAACTTGGAAGAGAAAAGCCTGGGAACCCTGCTGCAGCACCCGAGCTGTGCATCCTGGTATATTTGAAATAACCTTTCCGTCTCAGGGCCCGTGTTTTAGAAGAACGCTGGGTCCTATTTCAGGGGCGGCAGGGCCCCAGAGTCGGGGGCCTCTTTCTGGCTACACTGTGTCTCCTGTCCCTGCCCACTATAAGCAGGGGCAGACTTGGATCTGCATCTTTTTATCACGTGTCTACCTGCACTGCAACAGGCTCCCGGGCCACTCAGACTCTGCCTCTTGGTGGGTACCTCTCCTGAGGATGGGGTTCAGAAAGAAGTCCTCTGTGTAATTTCTATTAGCTATGGGGAGTGATGGCGGGTGAGAACAGTGAGATGTGGGACACAGGAGTGGCGGGGCACTGTGACACCTTCAGGGCTCAGTTATATTGGCATAGAGAGGGTATAATGTTTTATCCATCACCTTTGCACCCAGCTTGAGGAACGGGGAACCAGTCTGTTGGGCTTCTCTGTTGACTGGGCCACACTGGAGAATGAAGCTCCTTGGGAAGATGGACACACTCTCCTAGGAGTAGTGGGAAGCCCTCATGTGTAGAAACCAAAGGAAAAGCAAGAGGCGACAGAAGGGAGAAAGGGCGCCAGAAACAGAGGGAAGCCACCGTGTCTAAGCCACCACTACTATCAAATGCTTTTCCTTAGGAAACATGTCATTTTCTTACTCATCTAAAGCTTCCTTGACCCACACAATCTTTATTTCAGATTTTATCAAAATGCACCGATTTTTAAATTAAATTAAAATAGGATAATGTTTGCAAGTAACTGATGGTCCACCTCAGTGAGATCTCACTGCTTAGAAGCAAGAAATCCAGGGCTGAGTTATGGGAAATACACAAGCTCTCCTACACCCCCAAATGGAAGGACCAGCATGTCCTGTTCCTTGTCCTGATCTTGGCTGACCTCATTTTACAGCAAACCAATCCCCTGAGGCTCTCTAGCACCTTCCTCCTTCACAGACTGCTCAGTGGGCAGAAAGCCAAGGAGACAGAGACCAGCGGTCTGCCCTCACTTCCTCTGCTGATTGCATGCTGCCCCCAACCTAGTAATAATTCCAGCCAGCCAGAAGTCAAGGGGCCAGTTAAGCATATAGGACCATGACTGTCCCTGCAGAGGTGCCGACTCTTTTCTAAGCACGGTGGTTTGATGAGTGTGTGCTCGGTTCCCAGGTCTGTGGAATGAATCCACAGAAGCCCCTTCACAGTGAGATCCCTGAAGGGAGTTACCATGCCGAAGGAGAGGGCCAGGACCCAGACACAGGTGGCTTCCTTTGAAAGGCCGTACAGGCCAAGAGAGGACATTAAAAGCCAGAGCATAACGAACTCCCTGGCTACACCCTCCTGCAGCCAGGAGCCACCCTCAGTATCACTTCCCGTGTCTGAGGGCAGGTTCCCTAAAATGCTCTGCAGATGGGTTTCCCAGGAATCACTTGCTTCTCTCTCTTAAGTGTGGAGTCTCTGAGCACCGTGTGGATTTCCACATCCCCGTGAGTGTGAGAGCCACGCTCTCAGCTGCTTTCCCACTTGTTGTTCTTGCCTCTGATCTAAATTCCCAGCAAATACCACATAATGCAAGGGCATCCCATCTCATGGCGGAAGTTGTACTGACTGCCCAACCTTATACAATCTCTTTCTTTCTCTTTTCCTCTCCTATTTTGGTTTATTTATTTATTTGTTTATTTATTTACCTTTATACTCTCGAGTGTGTCCCTGCAGAATCCGAGAACAAGGGGTTGCCACAGCGTGCCAGTCTCTTACCTGTGCCTACATGGTTTGACCTCTTGCTTGGAGGGTTATTTTTCTAGCACTGGAGCGCCCTTATTGGAGAACACGTCCAAGGAAGCCACCCAGCACACTTTCTCCAAGGAGCTGGCTCCCAGCTCCTCCTCTCTTCCCTCATCCCTTCCCACTACACAGTGTATTTTTTTTTTATTTCGCTGTGCAGCTAAGAGCTAGCACACACACAAAATAATGTTAGCTTTTAACATTCCCTGGGGTGAGCATTCATCTCAGAAATATGGGCACTTTCTGGCCCCTGCTTTGGATCTTGGCAATGCACAGGGGATTGTTCTTCCTAGTGGTCACTAAGGCCACCCCTCTTCTTCAGGGCTGTGCTATGTGTTCCTGAGAGCTTGTTAAATTCAGATTAAGTACAGGTTCCCAGCCCAGCCCCCAATCAAGTCCCACCATGCAGGGGGTAGGGAGTCGGAACTGTTAAGAACGGATCAGTTCTCAAGTGTCTAGTGGAGGTGGGCAGTGAATAGGCAAATGCCTCAGAAGCTTTGCTCTAAAGATCCATCTGAGTCTGTTTGGGCCAGGTGCTTGTGTTCCTGTATGGGTTTGTTTGTTTTCACCGTCACTTACTGCATGCTTCTTGCTGTGTAATCACTGAAATCCTTCTGGGAACCAAGACCTGAGAAAGGAGAATTCAGACCGTGAAGCAGATAGCTGGTCCTGTGGGTGTGCATACATCACACGTATCCCCTCAAGTCCAAACCTCCCCTGGCCTGGGCATGGACAGGTACACTGTGACTCCACGGTCACTGGCACGGGGTCTACATTCAGGTGCCTCCAATTGCAGGGCAGTAAAGCCTGCGCTGTTTGCACTACCACAGTGGGACTTCTGTGAGCTGAGGTGGGTGTGGGGTGGTAAGAAGCTGCAGCCACGCTCATCTCATGTCAGACAGTCTGGTCCCCAACGCAAAGCTGTGCAGCCCCTCAGAATGAAAACCCAGGACCCCCAATGTGGAGACAGTGAGGTCGGCATGGACCAGGAACATCCTCCTTTCTTATTCCTCTTCCAGGCCATTCCGGAGAAACCACAGGCAAGAGGCTCTTCAGGTGAGTGTGGCACTCCTGTGCTGGCACAGATTTCCAGAAGGGACAGGAAAGAACTCCAGCTAGATCCAGAAAATGCCAAGTGGCCACGGTGAAGGGGAAAGCTATGAACTTGACAGACTCCACAGACACCTCAGAAACAAACCTCTGTGCGTGTCTGAGGAGAAGTTTCTAGAATTGTTTAACTGGGATGAGAAGACCCACCCTAAATGTGGGTGGCACCAGCCTGTGGGCAGGGATCTAGAACTTCCTGAAAAGGTAAAGTGAGCCAAACACCATATTTCTCCTCTCTCTCTTTCCCAGGTTTGGCTCAATGTGACCAGCTGCGGGAGGCTCCTACCATTGTGTCTTCCCTGTGGTAATGAGCAGCCCTTACATCCTGAGCCAAGATAAACCCTCCTGCCTCTGAGCTGCCTTTGCCAGTTATTTTAAAACAGCAAGGAGAAAGGATCAGGTGTCTGTGGGTGTGGGCTGAGCCTGGAGAGAGATGGGGTGATCGTCCGATCTCCATCTCTCATGGCAGACCTGGTGTCTTTGAAGAGTGGAGTCTAAAACAACACTCTTACGGCTCTGGGGACCTCTCCTCTGCAGCCTTCTCTTCTGCCCCTTAGGACGCTAGCCTCCTAAGGTTTGCCTGGAAAAGTCAAGCTGTTCCATCTACAGTCCTTCTCATAACTGCATTTAGAAAGATATTTTTTCCAAGTAAGGTTGTATTCCTAGGCTCTTATGGGTGTGTATTCTGGGGGTTACTCTCCCCTCCATTGCAGGACCCTTTGCCCTACCCTGAGCCCACTTTCTGCATTTCAGAAATGTCACCAAGGTCAGATGGCCCTACCCCAACTCCACCCTACTCACCCCATCCTAGCAACATCTTTTGAATCCCAGTGTCATTCCTGCCCCTCCTCGGGGGCTTGAAGACCAGGAGCAGCAGGACCTGTCTCATCTGCAAGCCGTATAGAAAGCAGCTCCCAGGCAGGCCAGACCCAATGGGCCAACCAGAAGCTCAGTATAAATGTTGCTAGGTATGGGGAAAGCTGAGGTCTACCTGGGATAGCTCACTGGGAGCTGCTCAGACCAGAATTGCTGTCACCTTCCCCAGGGGCTGATGGAGGACTCGGCGTGGCTCAGTCCTTCACCCACCCCCAGAGGAAGTAGGCATGGGCTCTGCTGCCCTGCCATGCCCATTTATTTCTGGGGCCACAGGTTCGGGGTGTTATTCTGAGTCAATACTTTCCTAAAACCAAAAACCGAATGCTATTCCTGAATGCCTTAATACACACAATCTAATCCAATGTATCTTTTCATGAGCAGAGCCTCTGGCTCCTGTTGTTTGGGGTGTAATCTCTAGGAGAGAGCTCTGGGCAGCTTTGGGGTTGAGTCTCCACTTACTGGTAACCTCACACCCCTGGAAATCAGGCACACTTGTGGTTGCTTTAGAAACACCTGACACAAACCCACCTACTTATCCTTAGCGTCAGGGCCACCTGGCTGTCCAGTCTCATTAAACACGGTGGCACTTGGACTCAACACCGAGTGTGACCCTTCCACTCGCCCCTGGCACTGAAGGCACTCTTTAAGGAGCTGGTTCCAATGTTTTACACATTTGATAATAAAAGGTGAGATTCTTCACTGCCTACATTATTTGCCTCTTGATAAAATTCCCAGCCTTTATCTCCTTCTCAAAGGAACATAATTTAAATATGAATGATGAAAAATAGTTGGGAAATGTAAACGCAGCGCTGCTTCCTGAGGTGTGAACTGACTTGGATGCAAGACAAAAGGCTGAGTGTTAGCAGATCTCAGTCTCTGACTTGGCATGATGCCCACCCAGCTTGCCAGCTTGGGAGACAGAGAGACATGGCAGAGAGCATGTTTGGGTTCTCTCTGTGGTGGTGAGCAGGATCAAGCCACTCCAGCGAGACTCGGAGATGAAAATGGCTGACCTGATGACCATGGTCGCATGCTCTGAAACCACCCATATCCCTCCTCTCCCACACAGATGAGTCCAGAGATAACCTGTGAGTGAAGTTGAACCACATTCATTCTATGAAGAGCATAACTTGAGCTGGGCAGGTGGCCCAGTAGTGTGGGAAATCCTTTTGTATATGTTTGCTTTTATTGATTAATGAATAAAGAATCTTCCATGCCTGTGATGGGGTAGAGAAGAGCTAGTGGGGAAAACTAAATTGAATGCTGGGAGAATGAAGGCAGAGTCAGAAGACACCATGTAGCCCCTGCCTGAGACAGATGCTGGATGCTGGGCAGAACTTTAGCTGGTAAGCCACAGCCATGTGGCGATACACAGATTAATAGAAATGAGTTAAATTAAGTTATAAGTGCTAGCCAATAAGAAACTAGAGCTAATAGGTCAAACAGTGATTTAATTAATATAGTTTCTGTGTGGTTTATTTCGGGGCTGAGTTGCTGGGAACAAACAAGTGGCCTCCACCAACAGCCCAGTCAGTAAAGCCAGGTGCTGCTGACACAGAGTCCTGAGTTCAATTCCCAACACCCACGTCAAAAGGGTGGTAGCTTGTGCAAGTGAGCCCTGGGCCACTGTCTCAAAACGGAACAGGGTGTGCAGTCCCTGAGCAAAGTAATCTGATGTTGACTTCTGGTGTGTTCTCTCTCTCTCTCTCTCTCTCTCTCTCTCTCTCTCTCTCCCTCCTCTAGATAATAAACCTCTCATTTGATTCTATATGAAACTAAGCAAGTCTTTCGGTCTTCACTGTGTTCGGCTGGGTGATATATCAGTGAGCATGGAACACAATAGGCCCTTTTGGTCTCTTTATGGTGTGTGGGGGTTGAGGGACATGAGCCACAAATCTTACTTTGGGAGATGGCTGAGACATCCCCGACCTTATCATGGCAGTCCCCCAGGGGAAAGCCACCTATCAAAATGCACCTACCATCAATGTTTGCTTTGGAGTTGTACCCAGTCGTGGAGATGGATGAGATGGTGTCGTTTGCAGGAAAATGGATAGGACTGAAGGTCATATTAAGTTAAATAAGCCAGTACATGTTTCCTCCCATGTGGTGCAACGAGGCTTTAAGTTCATACATGTGACAGGAAAGTGGAAGGGGACCATTTGGGAAGTGAGAAGTGACCAGCAGTAGGGACTGGGGAAACATAAAGGAGAATGGGGATTAATTCAGCGAACTCACATGATGAATTAAAATATCATTATGAAGCCATCACTTTGTACAGCGATTATACTACACTAATGGATTTAAAAGGGGAAATTAAAAGATCTGTGAAGTAGACCATTTGTGGAAGTGGCGGAGAATGTCAGTGCTCACAGTAAGTGAAACCTGTGCCAGAGCGCGCTGCTCTTGGCTCCTCCCCAGTTCTGTCTGTAGTCTTTCCATTGAATCACGTTGTTTGTGGTAACAGCTATGAGACAGAGAGTTTGTTTAGCACTAAATTCTTCACACCTTGAGTGAAGCTGTTCTTGCTCAAACTCTAGCTGGAGCTTTCTTTATGAATATGTAGCTTTTAAAGACTTTGGGGATAAGGAGACAGCTGTGTGCCTCTCTGTAAAAAGCCAATGATATCGTTGATAATAATGGTATATTAAGCATATACTAATCAATTGTACATGAGGAGCAGCAAACAAACCTCACTCCCAGTCTGTACAAAAACTGCCATTGTCAATAGTAGATTCAGCTGGCAAGATGGGCAGGCGGTGAGAGGCAAGGTCAAGATCAAAACCATTCAGCCAGATTTGGAGAAGAGATTAGGCATCCCTGCCCTACAGAAGACAACCGTGGTCCACTATGGCATCTGTTTGCACCTCAGGTCAGAACCGGTTGCAGATGATCTGAGATGATTGCCCTCAAGCAGGGGAAACATCAGCCAGCAAGGATACTGGGTAACCAGGAACATTTTCAGCATTGTTGCTTCAGATATAAATGGAATTTTCAAAAGCAGCCATTTCTAGGCCTCCATTCAAGCTCTGGTCATTTAGAAGTCAAGGAGAGTCCTGAAAACTAAAGTCAAGAGAGAAACAGCCGGGCGATGGTGGCGCACGCCTTTAATCCCAGCACTCGGGAGGCAGAGGCAGGCGGATCTCTGTGAGTTCGAGGCCAGCATGGTCTACAAGAGCTAGTTCCAGGACAGGCTCCAAAACCACAGAGAAACCCTGTCTCGAAAAACCAAAAAAAAAAAAAAAAACCAAAATAAAAAAAAAAAGAGAAAAACAAACACCTCCCAAGTCTCTCTTGACCGTGGCTGACAAGATCTTTTCTGGGCCAACAAATATGACTCCATAGCTTCTGTGTTTTTGCTGTCTAGGGCACTTGTGCGTAACATTGGTTGCAGGATGGGAACCATAATTCCAGGTACCACTCACAGCCACGCAGCTGACAGCCCACAGCCCAGGATTAGGGACTGTCCACACTCTCTCCTCTCCCTCCTTCTACCTGGCTTCCCCCACTCTGTCCCTCTACCTCCTGCCTTCCTGTTTTCCCTTCATTTTTCTCTCCCCTAAACAATCTCCCACTCTCCCATCTCCAGGCCATCCTCAGCATCTAGCCAGCTGTTGGCTTCCAGGATATACCAGAATCAAGCGGTATGTAGGTACGTGCTTCCCTTGGCTGTTTAAAGGTCCCTGGAGAAGATGTCAGAATCCCAATGTCTTCAGAGGCTGTCCAGCATGATGTCCATGCCCAACTGCACGGGACTGGCCATTTCCTTAGGTGCTGCTGCAAGACTGTACACACTGGGAACCTTGGGACCTCTCAGGACGAGGGCGATGGAAAGGCCTTGTGGAGAAACAAACATTGTGTGACACCTTTGCTGGGGAGACACAGGAGCCCACCCCAGCGCGGGTGACAGCTGTAAAATCTGGAGTCCTAGAGCTCCCTGCGTGAGGTGTAGGCAGCTAAGTAAGTCATACAGCCTCTTCCAGGCAGCTCTGCTAATCTGTGCCCCTCAGCCACCCTTATGGTTTATATGACCTTGGGAAGAGAAGGGGTTTACACATCAGTTCAGTTTCAGAGACTTCCTGAGACTTCTGGGTTGTTTACATCTGGGATTTAACTAAAGCCCTTTATGATTACTTGAGCCTTAAGGCGCCTCCTTCCAGGAATGGCATACGGACCCAGAAGAAATTGCTACACAGCCGGTTGACGGCTGAGGAAATCGGTTTTTCAGGATGAGGACGATGGACAGTTTGTGATGGGATGATGTTGAAGTTGGAGCCTAGGGAGGAGGGTCCCATACAGTGGATATACTGTGGGGGCTAAGAAAGAAGACCCCATTGCAGTATACACACTGTAAGAAAAAGGAGAGCAAGGCAGAGACCTCAATAGATATTTTCTCTGTGTGGCAGACTAACTGAAGGCTGGAACTGTGGTTTCTAAGAAAGCAGCCTGCTTGGTTCAGCATGGCATGGCTACATTTATTCTGGATCCATTCCTCCAGATTGCTTACATCATGGAAGGCAGTCACTGTGGCTTAACTATCGTCATCAGACCGACTTGTCAGAAGGCAGGGTTGCCAAGATCATCTACAACCCCAAGTTGAATACTTGTGATATTTTGTTTGTTATCTAACAAATAAAGCTCGCCTAAAGATCAGAGTGTGGAGTTAGCCACTAGTTAGCCATAAAGGTCAGGCAGTAGTGGCACACACCTTAATCCCAGAACTCAGGTGGCAGAAGCTGATGGGTCTCTACAAGTTCAAGGTCACCCTTGGCTACACAAGATAGATCCAGTCTAAAAGAGAAGCAGAGCCAGGCAGTGGTGGCTCACACCTTTAATCCCAGTACTTGGGAGTCACATGCCTTTAATCCCATCACTAGGGAAGTGGAGACAGGAAGGGATATGGCTGGGCAGAGAGAGAAAAATAAGGCAGGAGGAAACAGGAGCTCAGAGCATTTGGTCTGAGGACTTGTAGAGACAGATATCCCATTCAGTCTAAGGATTTTGCAGAGGTAAGAACTAGTGGCTGGCTGCTCTGCTTCTCTGATCTTTTGGCTTTCACCCCTAATATCTGATTCTGGGTTTTTATTCTTAAGACCAATTAGAAATTGCACTCCAGATATCAGTTTTTTCTTCTAGAATCAGAAGAAAATTTGAAAGATTAAACATAATTCTATACCCCATTAAGAGTTTTCATGGTTTGGAAGCCATCAACTGCCTTGCAAGTTGAAGACTGGACATTGCTTCCTGTATTTCGCAACCATCATTGGGTAAGTCTCACAATTGGGTGTTGGATCTACCTGAGCTAGCTTGAAGGAAGGATATAAGGGCCAGGTGTTTGCCCAGCTGTTTCAGCACCCTGGAGAACTCCACTGTCTGAGGCCAGGTGTTTGCCCAGCTGTTTCATCAACCTGGAGAACTCCACTGTCTGAGGCCAGGTGTTTGCCCAGCTGTTTCAGCACTTTGGGGAACTCCACTGTCTGAGGCCAGGTGTTTGCCCAGCTGTTTCAGCACTTTGGGGAACTCCACTGTCTGAGGCCAGGTGTTTGCCCAGCTGTTTCAGCAACCTGGGGGAACTCCACAAGTCATGATCCTTCTCCACTGTTCTTCACAGCATTGTCACAGATCAGCTGACTCTCAGTGAGCATTTATTCCGGATCTCTTGTCTGCTCTGCTGATCAGTTTGTCCTCTCTCCTGCCCCGCACTATCTTGACTACACTAGCTTTATCACCAGTCTTGAGCTCAGGTAATGTCAGCCGCCCAGCTTTAGGTCCCAGACCTATGTTAGACATGTGTTCCGGAATGGGCGGTTTGGGTAACTCTGTTCTCGGCACCTACTGCTGTGGTCATGTGATTTTTTTCTTCCTTACACTTTTGACTTGAGTGCTGAGTACACTGTGTACAGCTGTAATGTATAGTTATTTTTATATATTTTCTATTTGATTTTCTAGCAATTTTTTGAGGATCATTGTGTCTAAATTCACAAAAGGGGTGAGCCTATAATTTTTTTTTTTTTTTTTTTTTTTTTGGATTTTCGAGACAGGGTTTCTCCGTAGCTTTTGGTTCCTGTCCTGGAACTAGCTCTTGTAGACCAGGCTGGCCTCGAACTCACAGAGATCTGCCTGCTTCTGCCTTCCGAGTGCTGGGATTAAAGGCATGTGCCACCACCACCCAGCGAGCCTATAGTTTTCCTTACTGGAAATGTCTGCTCTGGTTGGGCGTCAGGGATGCTGGCCATGTGGAGTAAGCTTGGAGATGTTCCCTTCTATGTATAGAAGAGACTAGAGATAGTTAACGCCATTTCCTCCTTGAGTATTGAGCAGAACACACTACTGACTCCTTCTCAGACTTGGACATAGTATTTCTGCAGGCTGTTAATAATATTGATAATAATTAGTAATTAATAGCATTAGTTTTATGATATATTGTCTAATCATTATTTGGTTCTCCTTGTGTGACTCTATGGTTTTGCCTTTAGTGCTAAGTCACTGAGATTTCCTGCACTGATGGCAGCTATGGGCGGGGGTGGCAAGATTACTGTCGTTCTCTTACTTCTGTGGGATCGGTGGTGGTGGTCCCTCTTTCATTTCTGATATTTAATTTTTGATTTATTTCAAGGAAGTATTTCTGAGTTTTCCTGCCTTTCTTTTTTTCTGTTTTAAATCTTGTTAATATCTGCAGTAGTGTTCATTACTTACTCTATTCTGCTTTATCTGGGCTTAACTTGCTCCTCTTCCTCTTGTTTCCTAATACAGAACTTGATTATTGATTTGTTAACCTCTTTTCTTTCCCAATATATCTAATTGCATCTACAAATCTCCACTGAGCTCCTGCCTCCATGATGTTTTTTTTTTTTTAATTTTTCATTTAATCAAAAAATTAACTTTCTCTTGAGGTTCATTTCTCTCTTCTTCTATTATTTTATTTAAAGGTGTTTTGGGTCATCCCCCAAAATTCAGGAAGTGGCCAGTGACCTTTCTGTGGTGACTGTTCGTTCCTTTGCAGCCTGAGAACACAGTTCATGTGGGCTCTATGATGTCTGTCTTAGTGAGTCGTCCATGTCACTTGAGGAGGGTATGTCCACTGTTCTTAGTAGATGGAGAATTCCCTAAATGTCAATTAGATCAACTTGATGGATGGTGCTACTCAGTTCAACAATATCCTTACTGATTTTCTGCCTGCTTAATCAATCAATTACCGAGAGAAGATGTTGAAGAGGCCAACCATAGGAGTGGTTTTATCTATTTCTCTTTGCAGTTCAATATGGATCCTTTACCCCTCCCCCCATTTCAAGAGTTTCCTTGCTAAATATTTGACAGTTCAGGGACTCACTCAATGCTCTCTCTGTAACCCATGCTCATCGGTGCTCTGGTGCATGCATGTCTGAACTGACATGGATATCCGTGTTGTCCTGGTTTTCTCTATCCTTTACTAAAGCTGTCTGAATCATATTTAAGTTCAATTTCTATCATCATTTTGTCATTGATCTTCAGTTGCTGTATTGAAACAATTTGCTGTTAAAAGTGGCTATGCAAGGGCTGGGAAGACGGCTCAAAAGTTAAGAACATTTACTGCTCCTACAGAACACAGGGGTTCAGTTCCGAGTATGCATCTGTGGCTCCCAACCTTCCGTAACTCCAGTTTTAGTGAGTCTGATATCATCTTCTGTCCTCTACATGCCCTACACATACATGGGCATATAAACTCACACAAGGTCACACACATACACCTAAGTAAATAAAATTGAAAAGTAATTGTGGATATATTTTGTTATTGTCATATGTGTAAAGTTTTTCTATTGTTCTCATTAATTCTTTCTTCCATTTTCTATTCAACAGTGACTACATTGTCTATCCTTTCCTAACGTACACATGGTTGCTTAACACAAGGTCTTACTACATAGCCTGCCCTGGTCTTGAACTCATAATCCTCCTGTCTCAACTTCCATAAAGCTATGACTAGTGTGTGTACTACCATGCCTGGCTACCCATCTTTGTAATATTTTAATTGTTACCTTAGTGTTTTAATGATACACATCATTAATTGATGTGATTATCTAAGTCCACCTTAAAGATGACTCTATGGGACTTAAGGTGGAATGATTTCTTTACAATCTAGTGACCCAGTGCCCTTCTCATTATCATCATAGCAGCTACTTTAAACACTCCACCCCAAGGCACTGCTGCTGTTCTTAAACACCCACTTTACCTATCACCTCAAGAGTGAGAGAGACGGGCATCTTTTGCTCATTCTGTTTTCCCTGTCTCTGGATGTGCATTTCTTTATATACATTTCATATTATCTCTGAGGAAACGTCTCCCAATATTCAAAATTGACTGGGGATAGATGGCCATGGTTCACTTTTATTTCCAACTTTACACAACTCAGAAAAGAGGGGATCTCAACTGAAAAGTCGCCTTGATCAGATTGGCCTGTGGCCATGTCTGTGAGGATTGTCTTCCTCCGTGATTGACATGGGAGGTTCCAACCTGCTGTGGGTGGCACCATCCATAAGCAGGTGGGCCTGGGCTGTCTAAGGAAAACAGCAGACGAAGGCAGAGAGTGCACATTGTTCCACTGCAGCTCCTGCTCTGACTTCCTTCGTTGATAGACTCTGGCCTGAGCTTGGGTAATTAAATAAACCTTTTCCTCCCGCAGCTGCTTTTCATAATTGGTAAAAGCAACAGAAAACACAAGATGGCATTTGCAGAGCACTTCAGCTGGATGAACTCCCTGATTCTCTGCTTCTCTGGGAGAATCTGTCTCCCCATGTTTAAGGACTGAATTCATCACTGCAGGACTCATGTTTGGCAGAGGTGCAGCTCCCCAGCCTTTGCCTGCTCCTCTCTCCTCCCCTTCCTTACCTAGTTGTTGATGAAAAGTCTATTGAAAGTCTACCTCTATTCTTCTCTGTGTGTGATGGCTCCTCTTTTTTCAAGATTTTCCCCCTGGCTGTTTTTGGCAGTTTGTGTTTGATATGCCCGGGGACAGGCTGCTGTTTGGTTCAGTTGTGTGATTTTTTTTCATGGATACTTTCTCCATGATTCTTATGATTAGTCAAGTGAGTCCCCAGCCACCATGACATCAAATGTTTACTCCACTCCTTTCTTTTCACTGCTCTGTTTCAATCATGTTCCACTTCTGATGTTTCCCTGTTCTTCCTGAACATTCTGCTGTGTGCTCTCCACTGCACTGAAGTTTGCAGGGTCCCTCTTAACCCATCTTCAAACCCGCTGGCTCCTCTAAGGACCGAACATGGCATTCTCCTTGCCTGCTGGGATGCTTTGTTCCCAGCGTGACTGCTGCCCCTCCTGCCACTGACTCGTCTTTGGAGCTCCCTCTCTCTGCTTACATCGCCTGTTTGACACGCCACCTGCGCGTCCACGAGACTTCTCTGCACATTAACCATAGTGGATCAACTCCCTGTCTGATAGTTCCAGGTCCATGCTATGTCTTGGTGCTGCTCTAATTCTGAAATGAAAATGAAAAGGTTTCATTTCTTTGTGGTTTTGTTTTTGTTTTTCTTCAATTTGGGCCTGCTGAGGTTTGGTGTCACTGCTTGTGCCACAGGAAATGTGAGGACCAGGAAGCAAACAAACCTTCGATGTGAAGAAGAGTGTTAGCCTAGCTAGCAGCCAGGTTCTGTCTAATGTGACCATAAGTGAGGGCCTGGGGTCATCCAAGTTCCGTAGTACTCTATGAAATCCTTATTCACAATATAAAGACTCTCCAAGCTGTTCTCGTTAAATACAGAGCCCAGCACAGGGCTTTTCTGAATGCAGAGTCCTGTGAGACCCAAGGGGTCACGCCCCACACAGCTGGCCTACCAAACTGCTGGAGTCTAGTCTTCAGGGCAGGAATGAACCACAGTCTAGACCAGTGCCATCTGAAAAGATTCTCCTTCGGACTCACTTCATACACCAGGAGAAAGCCTGCCTGCAAATGTGTTCCGTGCATCATTAATGAATTGAGTTCCAGAGGTGTCTGTATAGAAAGTATTAGGGGTTTTAAGTCGAGATATGAATAGCTTCATTGGCATCCTGGAAGTAGGTACGGTATTGATAACCCAAATCCAGTGTGCTTTAACCGGTATTTCTAGCTGAGGTAGGATTGATTTTTCTGAACCCTTGAAGACACTGTCTTACGTACAGGAAGATTTTAATTTTGACACAGCTACCCAGAGCACCACATCCTTCTGTGTTTGCATCCTGGCCTTAACTATGGGTGTAGCCCCCAGCACCCCAGAGCCCCGTAGCATTTCACAAAGCTGGGAGCTCGGCTGAGAGCCTCTTGACTTAAGCAGCCACAGTGGCAGGTTCCTGGGGATTTTCTCAAAGCTCCACACCCTGGATTCATTTCTGTCACTGCAATAAGATGCTCTGACAAAAGCAACTTAGGCGAGAAAGGAGATGTCAAGGCTGGAACTTGAAGCAGCAAGACACAGCCACGCCAAGAACAGAACAGAGAACACGGATGCCTGCCTGCTTTTGCTCAGCCCCCTGTCTCCACTTTACACAGTCTGTGGTCCCAGACAGGAAATGGTGCCACCCACAGTCTTCCCACGTCAATTAATATAACCTAGAAAATCCCCCAGACACACCCACAGAACAGCCTGGTCTAGACAAACCCCACACTGGACTCTTCCCAGGTGACGCGAGGGTGTGTCAGGCTCACAGTTAACGTGAATCATCACACCCCTAGATCAGCGTGAGTGTGGATGCTAGACTTCATTGTCAGCTTGACCAGAGTAGGAAATGCCAATCATTGAAGCACAGCCAAGGCTCGGCCTGGGAGGACATTTCCAGAAACCACCAGGTCTCCAATCAAAGAGACAGTGTAAAACCTGGATGTTATTGGCAGGTAGTCAAAGATGGGAGGAGCCTACCTAGAAGAAGAATGTCCCCGAGGGAGTGGTCTCCAACTCTGCTCTTTGCACTTCCTGTTTCTTCTTCTCTGCGCTTCCTGTCTGTCATGGTTGAATGACAGACACAGCCTCCTGGCATTGTGATGTTCTAGACAAGAGTATGGATCAAGGAACCAAGGACTGAACCATTTAAAAGTATGAACAAAATACATAATTCCTTCCCTTAAGTATGTAGTTGCGGCGATGATAAAAAGTGACTCCGTGCTTCCAGCCAGTGAACAAAGTCTGCTCTAAGCACCGTGCCCCATACAGCACTTGAATGTGTGTCTGTTCTCAGTACTGAGCTTCCCTTTGCATGGGACACAGGACAGCTAGGGAATCTGTAGCAGAGTCCCAGTGAGGACTGGATTATCTGGTACTTAGAAGAGGCATGGATCTGCCTAGGCTCATCCCAAGGCTCCATGGACATTAGCTGTTATGATTTCAATGGAAGGTCCCAGAACCACAGTGTAACACGGCACTGGCGGGGCTTTGAGCACGTGTAGATCTAAGGGTTGTGAGCCCCTCGATCAACCGCACCATGCAGCAAGCTTGTACGTGCTCACACAGGCTCTCGAGGCTCACATCACGTCCATTCGTGATGGAGGAAGGTCATTGGCTAATAAAGAAACTGCCTTGGCCCATTTGATTGGCCAGCCTTTAGGTGGGTGGAGTAAACAAAACAGAATTCTGGGAGAAAGAAGCCGAGTGAGGAGTCGCCATGATTCTCCCACTCCAGACAGACACAGGTTAAGATCTTTCCTGGTAAGCCAACTCGTTGTGCTACACAGAATATTAGAAATGGGTTAGATCAATATGTAAGAACTAGCCAATAAGAGGCTGGAACTAATGGGCCAGGCAGTGATTAAAAGAATACAGTTTCCGTGTAATTATTTTGGGCATAAGCCATGCGGGCGGCCGGGTGCCGGGGATGCAGCCCTGCCGCTCATATTACAACACATTCGTTCTCATATGTGTTCACAAATGCTTACAGTTGTTCCTACGCAGACTAGCACACTCTTCTGGGTAACAGGCTCCGCCTGACTCTCAAGATGGCCATCAGGACAGCAATGTCTCTGCTTCAGCTAAAGGTATCCCTCTCCTTATTGACGTGCCCATTTCTTGATGTATATAATCTCGGCACAGGGACTGGAGAGATGGGCACAGAGCACGTTCAGGTACTCGTGTGTCTCCATCCCAGACTGAGAGAGGTTGGGGCACAGGCAGGGCAGGTGACCTGTTCGGGACTGAACAGCTGTGCAGGAAAACATCACATCCCGTCAGGCTCAGTGTGCTCCTAGTCACAGTGAATCTTTCCTGCAACTCACAGGTGAGTACCTGTCAGGGTCACGAATCCCTCCCTCCTGTTGGGTGGCAAGCCACCAGTTTTCAAGGCCCAAGCAGGCACCTGGCTTCAGCCTGTGGCTCTAGTGTGCAGACAGTGATGTTTTCAGGGCATCTTTTTAGACGCCATCTTTGACCTTTGAACCTCTGAGCATCACATTGACCCCTGGACCAGATGTTCAATCCCAGCTCTCTCCATGCAGAGCTCTCACCTACAGTTTCCAGAGAAGGCACTCCAGCCTCCTGGACACTTCCTGATATGTGTGATCAACAGGGACTCGAGCCCAGGCCGTGAGCTCATGTGGGAGCCCTCTTGCTGAAAACACTGGGACCGGACAGTTGAGCCAGCCCATCCATGCGCACAGATTTCTTCCTTCTTGGTAAGCTCCAGCTCAATAAAACAAACCCAGAAGCCAACGCGGGGAAACACAGTGCACACTTACCTGTGGAAGAGGCAGAAGACACCTGCCGCCACCCAGCTTCACCCCAGCGCCAGCTCAGCCCAGGCCGAGCACCGGAGTTCCAGGGCTCTTCTCAAGCTCCTCCACCATAGTGCCAACCAAGAACGGCTGCATCCCCGGCTCTTCCTGTCCATCTCCACTGAAGGCAAGCCAGGCTGTGACCTCCTTGCTTGAGATGCCCGGGAGTGTGGGGGCAAACAGCTGCCTGTTAGAGAGGCCAGGACATCCATGGGCTGTGACTCCTCCCGGATCTCCCATTCTGACAGCACGCAGTGACACACGAGGGGAGAGAAACGCCCTGGGCGTGGCAAATGATCAAGCATCCCACAGATAGTTACCACACTGCTTGTCTAGATTGGAGCCAAGCTCTGACACTGTTCTGTGAGTGACAAGGACAGAAATCCCATGAATTTCCAGCACACGAAGGCACCTTAGCAGCCCATGCCACCTGTGTACGGAAGCTTGAACGGACTGTCAGTACCCCTTTTCATGGTACCTAGCCCAAATGTTTCCCCAGTGGGCTGTATTGTTATACAATAGTCTGGCCAGCCTTCTGGGACATAGACAGTGGTTGGTTCACAACATCCAAGGCAGAATCTCTGGCCTCTGCTGACTTGGGTTCATTCACTCGATCTCTATAGAAACAGTTGCTGAGTGTCCAGATAGTGCCAAGCTTTGTTCCAGATATTGGGGTACCTATCATCCTATTCAGAAATTACTAGCCCTGGAAGGAAGGGCAAAGTCAAAATCCCTCTTTCTGACCATGTGGGGCTGACAGGACACGTTCACTTCTGATGCTGTCCAGGGAATTTGAACTCTACTGAAATACTTCACGTTCTCCAAACAGAAGCCATGCTTTCTGTGTGGCTCTGGCTGCCAGGAATTTTTCCTTACAGTCAGTTTTGTCTCATGGTTGAAAACAACCCATATGTGCCATAGGCACTAGTCAGTGTTTTCCACTCACTCCAGGTGCCTCCCACAGGGCTCTGTAGGCCCCTCCTTCCATGGCTTTAGCTCCTCTCTTCACCCTTGGTCCTGGTTCTTGGGTTTTCCCTTGCCCAAGGACTTTAATAAGTATATCTAGGGTTCCGTGTGTACAGCAAAGTCTCGGTCATAGCATGCTCAGCTTGCAGCAGAACTCTAGCAACACAGCCCTGCTGTCCTGCACCCTGGCACGCCTGGAGATGACATACTTGTGGCAGTTCTTTGTGGGTTGCTACATTCATTCACTGTTCTGGGGTGACCTGCGCCCCTGACAGCCTCTAAACCAGAAGTAGGTAGAGCATCATGAGGAGTGCCTGGTGCTTCCTGGACCTGACTGTGGCCAGAGGAAGAAGCTGGTGGCCACAGGACAGAGACTGCACTCTGAAAGAAGAGACAGGATCTTCGGGATCCAGTCGAGTCACAGAGAGGGGACAGGCAGGACACCTGACAGTATGGTAGGCTTGAGCTATGGCATAACCATGCAAGGATGCCAGTCAAGCAACGTTCCACATGCTGACCCCCTCCCAACAGAGGCACACCTGTGCATGCCTGAAAACAAAGCAGAGGTGTGTTAGGAGCCAGCGTGTCAGGTCGCCCAGCACACAGAAACATTCTTCCATTTGGCATCTCACCGTTTGCCCAAGAATGACGGGATTCAAAGTCTTTCACCCTGGCCAAGGATCACAGAGCCAGCAGCCAACTGCACATCCCCGCCTGGTCCCTGACCTTGGCATGGAGGTGCAGGAGCCCAGCAGGGTTCCTCCTCATGTCTGTGTGAAGCTTTCAGACTGATCTGATCAAAAGGCCTGCTTCTCAAAGGCCTGTGAAGTGGGATGAGACAAAGAGGGGCAGAAGTTGCGAGGAGGCTAGGACCATCAAAGCCCCTGAGAGGCCTGTAGAGAAATGCAGGTGTGGAAGGCAGCCCAGAGGCAGATTGCATATCCTGCCCAGGTCCCCAGGAGCTGCTCCTGTCCTGACACCTTCCTTGGCTCCTGTGCACAGATGGCAGTGTGGAACCCTATTCTTCACCTCCTGGTCCCATTATGCTTCCCTAGGTTCTAGAAACACCCCCAGAGGAGGTGGGGGGAGCTTAGAGAAGGTCATGGCTGCTGAGAGCTCACAACAAACTGGTCCAAGGAAACTTGTCCAAAGAAAATCTCATAGGCTCCTTATCAAAACCTGGGCCTCCCTGCCCCTCCCTGCATCTCCCTGTGCCTCCTTGGGCCTCCCTGAACCTTTCTGTACCTTCTTGTACCTTTCTGCACTTTCCTGTACCTCCCTGCACATCCCTGCATCTCCCTGCTGCTGTCTGGGCCTCCCTGGGCTTCCCTGGGCTTCCCTGGGCCTCCCTGGGCCTACCTGGGCCTACATGCCCATCCCTGGGTCTCTCTGGGTCTCAATGCATCACCCTGGGCCTCCCTAGGCCTCACTGGGCCTTCCTGAGCCTCCCTGCATCTCTCTGGGCCTCCATGCCCTTCCCTGTATCTCCCTCCCCCTCCCTCTTCCTCCCTGGGCCTATGTGCCCCTATCTGGGCCTCCCTGCACCTTCCTGATCCTTCCTGCCTCTCCCTGGGCCTCTCTGGGTCTCCCTGCACCTTCCTGGGCCTCCCTGAACCTTCCTGCATCTCCCTGCACCTCCATGGCACTCCCTTGGGTACAGTAGATAATGCTCAGCCTGACAAGGTCAACCCAGACCCTGCCTGCCTTTGTGCTCACATTGATTGCTCAGTCTTGGCCATTCGTTGATCGGCAGGCATTATACTACAGTGAGTCTTTCCCAGGAGTGAGAGCTCTGGGCTCTGGCCTCTGTGCTCCAGGCCTCCTTCCCACACAGGAGAACATCCATTTTGGGAAAGACTTTTGGGGTAGGTAGGGTGGTTTGCTGGGTCAGCTCCATGTCCACTGTGGACCTAGGGCAGGTTAAGTCTAATGACTTCTTGGGCTTCCCTATGCACTGTCCCTGCTAACAGCATCACAGGCTTTGACGTGTGAGCTCTGAGTAGTATAGACAACCCTAACATGCATCAACAATTGTCCCCTTCAAAGAACCCATGTGAGTGTCAGTTACAGCTTTGACAATGCTGGCCAGGTCTTCCTCGCGGAACCAGGTCACCAGCCTTGCTGCAGGCTCAGCTACAAAGAGCTATGCCAGGGAGTCGTGTGCCTGAGCACACTCCCTAAGCAATTCTAGTATGACAATGTCCCTTCCTGCCAATAGAGCTTGTTATGTCTTCCTAGCTCCCTCGCCCATGCAAATCACCCACTTATAGACTCTCACAAAATTCAATTGCCAATTTGTCTTTTTATTTCTTACACTTAAAGCGATTTGCCTTCAAATAATCTTCGATGAATTGTTCATTTTACAACCACAGGAAGAGATTGGTACACCGAAGGATTGCCTTCATCATCACAGAACGTGGGTTTTTCCTGCTTCCCCAGTCAGCCACCAGGATTCCCTAGGGCACACTCAACCAGCGCCCCCTATGGTCTGCCCACTAGCTCATGAACTGGGTGGGGCACTGTGGGCTTCTGCTTGGCTTCCATGGTGCCCTGGGAAACTGGACTACCTCCAGGAAGCCATTACTGGGTGTCAGCCACTTCACTGGCCCTGACACAGGCCTTGATGGAGAAGGACTCGTCTGTTGAATCGCCCACCATCCATGTGAATGAGCCAGGGCGCAGCTGGCTCAGACACGCCCTCACCCTCCACATCGCTTCTCTACCTGCCTCCACAGACCCCATCACCCTGGCCATCACCCAGGGACCCGACTTGGTCCATCTCTTGCAGAGTTTTAACTCCTGAGCCATCTAGGCAGCCTGCATCATACACACCTTTGTCTTGCAGAGCCCTGGAGGATGCAAGGCCCAGCTCTGTCACACCAGTACCTTTGTTCTAGCTTTCACCCTCTTCCTGCCTCTCAGGGAAGCATGTGTCTTAACTCCTCATGTGTGTGGGTTTATAAAGGAGAGGACAGCCCGGGGGCGCTCTCAGACACTGTGAACTTGGACATCTTCCTGCACCGCAGATACCAGTCTTGCTTTTATTTGCCTTAAAAATTTGAGAAACTTAACCTCAGAAAAAAGATGACGGCTAAGGTCCTGTGGTGATGGACTGACTGACTGGAAGCTCCATCAGGGGTACAGGTCTGTGTGGCAAATGCTGGGGGCCTATGCACCTCTGTTCTCTTCATTGCCTTTATCACCCAGCAACGTGGTGATAAATTTGTTTGTTTGTCCTTCTAACTACCATACCTTTCCCTATTTATTGGGACCCAGAGACAGGAGGAAAAGGGGTTCTAAGGTAGGAGCAATGTGAGCCCCTCTGACTGAGGCAGCGGCCCTCATCTACCTGCTGACAGAGGTCCCTGAACTGAGAGCGAAGGCAGAGAACCCCACACTGTGGAGTTTAATTGGCAATTAGAGACAGTGGCCCCCAGTGAGCTATCATGCCACTGTCTTCAGAAAGGGAAAATTGATTGTGACTCTGAAAGCTTGCAGCTCGAAGGAGAGGGACCAGCCCAGAGCCGCGAGGCCAGCGCAGGCCCGCACAACACGGGAACACTGGGGAAACACAATGCATTATTTATTGCCATAAAAGGCAAGACTGAAGTTTTATCATAGAACCCGTGTCTGCATAAAAGAACCTGACAGGGCAGATCAATAAACAAGGGAATTGCTTGTCTGGAATGGGTGTTTTTATTGTTTTTGTTTTCTTTCTTGCTTTTTTTTTTTTTGTTGTTGTTATCAAAACGCTGCTCAAAGATAGAATGATGACCTCCCCATCAGGTAAGGCCTGGGATGATGGCCTGATGCGCTGAGAAAGAAGAACTGTGAGGACAGCTCATCAAACCAAAGAATAAAAGTGGTGTGTGTGTGTGCGTGTGCATGTGTGTGCGTGTACGTGTCTGTGCATGTGTGTGCTCATGTTAGGATGCCTGCATGTACACAAGAGTGTATGTGTGTATACAAAGACCTGAATGTGTATGCATGTGCATGTGTGTGTTCATGTGTGTGCATGCATGTGTATGTGTGTGTGCATGTGTGTGTACATCCGTGTGCATGTGCATGACCTCTCCCCAGTGTGGTCAAGAACGAGAAATGTTACTTGCTGTCTGATGGACAATGGATATCAGCCTTGCAGGGGGTCATGCCTGCCTACAGACCAGCAGCAGAGGAGGGCCTTGTATCCCCTCCAGGTGTACAAAGACAGTGAAAGAAACCTACATGCATGGGAGCAGCGGAATGGCTCAGCCACTAACCGTGCTTGCTGTCATCTCATGACCTGAGCTGGATCCCATGAACACAAGAGAGAAAAAGGAGACTGATGCCCACAAACTGACCTATGACCTCCCCATGTGCACAGTGTCATTCCCACATACGTGCATGAGCAATGATTAAACCAAATTTGAACACACACACTTTTTTGAGCCACTACCTAGGCCTAGCCTGGGCCTCTGTCCATTCCTGTGGCAGCCACATTGTCTCTTCTCTGAGTCTGAGTTCACCAGAGAAGACTGATCATGAACACCCCTTTCTGCAGTCATAGCAGGGAAGCAAGAACAGAAATGAATTCCTTCCTCACCCCAGGCCATCACAGCTCAGTGTCTGCTAAGTCAGCCCAGTCCATCCTAAGGCTCCATCTGAGGAGGCTCTAGAGGTAGGCAGGCTTCTCTAGGATCATGTGTTCTGTACCACAAGCTAGGACAGTAGCAACCTTCTCAGTCTCATGATCCCAGCTTAGAGAATGCATAGAACCACAAGGAAAGGGAGTGCCAACCAGATCAAGTATACAAAACACTGAGTCACTGCCACGTCACCATAGAGTCCTTATGTGGCCTCTGAGTCCCAATCTTCAGCTAAACTTTCACCAGCAATTTGGGAATGGAAGTAGGCACATACATGGTCCAAGGATTCTGTTTTGTAGTCCTTATCACTAGCGTGTTAATTTTCACTTATAATTCATTTCTGCTTTTATCATAAAGGAGCCTGGTAGTGAATAACATTTGTGCTGAATATAGTTTTATGGATGTATGGGAGTATGGATGAATAGATGAATGCATACATAGGTTGATAAGATGGATAACTATATGGAAGGATACATGTGACGACGTAAATGAATGTAGATAGATTATAAAAATATATACAGCTTTAATAGGGAAATAGACTTACAGGACCACAGGTTCCCGCGGAGAACAGAAAAAGGGGCTGCTGGGATCACGCCCAACAGATTTATCAGTAAACATTAGCCCAAGGCGAACACGCCCCCAATGGGTGGGGCTTATCCCTACATCTCCTCCTTTTGTCTAAATAAGATAGAACTAAACCAAATACAACTATATACAATAATAACAAATAATAAATATAACAAACAATATTGAGAACAAAAGTTTTGCTAAACATTTTATCTCAAGGAGTCTAAATAACATAGAGAGAGAGTAACTACAATTATATAATCTTTAACTCCGTCAAAGATCTGAGAAGGGAATAAATATTACTTAACAAACGAGAGATATCCAAAATGTGTAACAATTGACAGAGACAACTGACTACCTGGGCAATCACCCAAAGTCTCGTTTGCAGTGTTGAGTCAACCAACTTTGGCTAAGGCCTAACATAACTGACATACCATTTTTAGAACTATCCTACCCTGTCTTGGCAGGATAAGACAATCCTGTTTTATCCACTCAGGGATATTTTGTATCTTTGTCAAAAGTTGAGGTATGGGCTTTTCTTAACCCAAAGGCCAGTTCTGTCAAGAAGACAAGCTCCCAGTGGAGTGTCTTTGGTGCTCAACGTTTTCTCGGGAGTAGAGTGGCGTTGTCAGGAGTAATTGTGTCTTGTTGGCACAGAAATTTTAGGTTAGATTAAAGGCCATTTTTTACAGCTCTTTGAAGAGGCTGAAGATCATATTATCTATATTAAATATAATTTCTATGTAACTAAAAGACCTGATTAACCTAAAAATAAATATGACAAACATATAATTCTCAATACCTATCTAACTTGAAGACTAAAAGAATAAACAACTGTGTAATATATGAAGACAATGATCTTTAACTGTAAACAATGTCATAGTATCAGAGGTAGAAATGTACATTGTAATATGGTAGATGTATCAATACAATATAGACAAAGTTATAAGCATACTCATACAAAAATAGAGGTAGGAACACTCACATTTAATATTTAATATATCAATATACAGGAAACAGTACCAATATAATTTTCTATAAGCAGTAATTTACAAATACCAATCATCCCATAAAACCAGGTGGGGCTTATCCCTACAGATACATGAATAGATGAATATGTGAATGGGTAGGTAGGTGGATGATAGATGACTGGTTGAGTGGATGTTTGGATGGCTACAGAAGTAAAGGGACTGGTGGGTATTTAAATGGATATGTAGATGGGTAGGTAAATGTACAGGTGGTTTTTATGAACTGGAGGATGAGTGGACAGATGACTGGGGGCTTGTGTGAGTGACTGTATAAGGGGATGGGTAAATGGATAGAGAGTTAGTGGGTGGGTTAACTAATGGAGGATGGATGGATGGGTGGGTGGGTGGGTGGATGGATGGGAGGGTGGATGGATGGGAGGGTGGATGGATGGATGGATGGATGGATAATGGATGGATGGATGGATGGATGGATGGATGGATGGATGGATGATGGATGGATGGATGATGGATGGATGGATGATGGATGGATGGATGGATGGATAGATGGATGGATGGATGGATGGATGGATGGATGATGGATGGGTGATGGATGGATGATTGATGGATGGATGGATGGATGGATGGATGGATGGATGGATGGGAGGGTGGATAGATGATGGAATGATAGATGGACAATAGGCAGATGGATTTCTAATTTTAAGGGTTGACACATGAGTGAGTAGACAAATGGTTGGGGGAAAGGATGGCGCCTTCGTAGATGAACAATAGCTGCTCTAGCATGCTGGGAACACAGAACAGAGGGAAAACGTCAAAACCATAACCCTGGGACAAGTGGATTTCCAGGTGTGATCAGAGTATATGAAACAGACAAAGGGATTAGCCTCCTCTAGGGCTCATGGAGTTGAGAGGCATGCATACCAGAAGGGAAGGGTGGAGAGAAAGCCTGATCCTGCCTGAGGCTAGTGGATCACCTGCCCACATCTGCCAACTTAGCTCTGGAGGAGCAATGACCCTGTCTCCAACACGTTTATCCATGTAGATTTATACCGGACTCAGTAGAGCACTCTCTTCTCTGTTTCTTCTGCAGTTCACAGCTGCGGAAAATATTCACACCATCGCCAAGATCCAAGCCCAGCATGTACGCGCTGAGGACAGTGCCAGGTATTTTGACAGTTCGGCAGCATCTCTTGCCCAAGAGGCAGCAGCCTGCGAGTCTTGGCGGTCTGTCGCTAATGATCATTTAATACTGTTTGGTATCAGTTTTGTGTACACACTTCCGCACAGAGTAAATTGCATGTGGGTGTTTACATTTAAGACGAGTGTCTATGTTGTAATTGATGGAACTCTAATCTCCACGTGGTTCCAGCAGGAGACATGCAAATGGCTCTTTCCAGTATCATCAAACCTTCGCTAATTCTAGGGAAGCAGAAACACTTTACATTGGGCCCCAGACAGAACAGAAAGAAAAGCCAGTCCAGGCTGGAGCCGGTTTGAAGAACTGGTCCTGTGATGGAGGAGCAGGATGGAAGGGCAGGTATCTCGTTCCTCTCCGTCTACTCGGGTATTTGTCAGCTTGACACAGCTAGAGCCATCTAGGAAGAGGGAACCTCACCCATTGAATGGCCTCCATCAGGTCGGCCTATAAGCAAGTTTGCAGGGACATTCTCTTGATTAACAATGGACGTGGGTGGGCCCAGCCCACTGTGGGTGGTGCCACTGCTGGGTAGGAGACTCTGAGTTTTATAAGAAAGGTGGCTGAGTGAGCCGTGGAACAAGCCAGGAAGAACATTCCTCCATGGCTTCTGCTTCAGCCTTGCCTTGGAATCCCTGCCTTGGCTTCCCAAAATGATGTAACCTAAAGGCCAAATAAGCCCTTTCTTTCCCAGTTTGCTTTGGATCATGGTCTTTACCACAGCCACAGTAAAGCAACCTAGGGCATTCTCTGTGCTTCCCAGGTGTCCCGGCCCCTGACTGAGATAAAATAAGGAAAAAAAGATGTATCCCATGCAAAAAGGGCTTCGGACAGCCATCGTGGAAAAGGAAAACATGGAGGCTTTGCCCAGAGCCTCTGAACCTCCATGAGGCCAGCAGGCCACACACACACATACACACACACACACACACACACACACACACACGTCTGCCAACTCTACCCTGGAGGAACAGTGAGGACATCTCCAAAACATTCAGCCATGTGGAGGCTTACCCCTGTACATGGTACCCAGACTCAGGGACCCTGATGACCAGGCTGCCACCCCCTTTTATAAAGAATGGGGAATACAGGGCTTCCGAACACAATTGCTTGTTGTTAACAGTTGTGAAAGTTGATGGTGAATTGAGCCACCCATACCAGTGTTTCACTCCCAGCTGTGGATACTGTGAGACAACATGCAAGAGTACCCAGACATCGTGTGTTATCTGTTCATATGGGGTGAGGCCAGGGATGATGCGGAACACATTGAAGTCTGGGTGCAGAGTGGCCTCAAGTGAGGACTCTGCTCCAGATGCCCGCAGCACTTGGTGAGCATCTGCTCTAGAGAGTACTCTACGGACACCCTATCAGGGCTTCCCAACGAGACCCATGCTGGGATTTGCTGTGCCCACCAGGCAAAAGCAGAGCCCCAGGACACAAGCTCTACCAGCCTTCCCTCCAGTGGCACGGTGGTCTGTGCATACCCTGCTGGGCTTGGTGAAAACAACACAGGAAGCAGCTGTCTAACTGTCCTTAGTCACAACAGTGATGTCACCATTCCAGGCCTGTGATGATTCCTGTGTGTTCTACAACAGACTGTAGAACTCTGGACTGCATGTGGGGAACAGGGGGTTCATCTTACCCTCTCCACACTCCTTTGCAATAAAGACAGCTAAGAGAACCGACCCACAGTACAGGAAACCTTGTTCCAAGCCCCCTTCTAGCACGACCCCATGGGCTAACTGGGGTCTAAACTCTAACGCAGTAGCGGAGCTGTCTTTAGTTGACGCACGGTGCCTGACCCTGCACTGATCCAAGTGAAAATAGTTTCTCTACAGGTGGGACAGGAAGGGCAGCACCACACCCTCCCTCAGACATGGTCAACTACACGGAAGTTAAAGAATGGACCTAAAGAGGGAAGAAGGTAGTCGGAGTGCTCAGTGACCCCCTCACCTACTCTCTTGCATGTAACCCCAATAAACTCGCCAGTTCACTGAGCTGGCCTTGCCTGTGGTCTGTTGTAGATGTTCACTTATGCACATCTCCCCAGAAAATGTCACACAGGTGGGCATCAGGTCTCAGGTGTAGGGTAATGGCTCACTTCCTGAGCCTGTATTCCACAGAGGTCCCTGTGGAACACTGGGCTTGGATCCAGCCCAACTTCAGCCTGTCCAAGGCAGAAAGTCTGAGGTGTCCTTGTCCTGCTTGGAATAAGTCATACCATATGGTTTAAACTTTCTGCAAAACACTTCAAGTTTTTAACATATCTGCAGTGAACTTTAATGAGATTCCATAAAAACTGAACAGACCTCAGAACTAGCTGGGAGAGCCAGTGAATGACCTTGGCAGTTTCAATTAAATCCAAAGTAGAACTTCAAGACCTTGCAGTTTGCTGTGGCCAAGTAACTAAGGAGGGGAAGGGGTATGAAGGGATGAGCTATGGGGAAGGGGTGCTGAAGGGATGAACTATGGGGAGAGGGGGGAGGAGGGATAAGCCGTGGGGGAGGGCTAAGAAGGGATGAACTATGGGGGAGGGGTGAGAAGGGATGAGCCATGGGGGGAAGTGGGGAGCAGGGATGAGCCATGGGGTAGGAGAGAGAAAGGATGAGTTATGGAGGAAGGGTGAGAAGGGATGAGCCATGGGGGGAAGAGGGGAGGAGGGAAGAGCCATGGGGGAGGGGTGAGAAGGGATGAGCCATCTTTCTGTGCAAATATCAGGTTGCTCCAGTTCATGTCTTTCTCAGCATGGTTTCCTCACCCCTAGAGCCTCCATGCTGGAAAGTTTCTGTGAGAGACTCTCCGGGAATCTGGGGACACAGTAATGCCTTCTTATCTTTCCTATGGCCTTGAGTCCTCAGGGCAGACCCAGGCTCCACACAGCCCAGGCTCTAGAGTAGACACAGCCCCTGTGCCAGTCATCCTGCCTAGCAGAAAGACTGGAAAGTCCAACCAGCCAGACAAATCTTGTCTTTCCTCTCTGTCCTCTGGTTTTAAAATCTTACACACACCCAAATACATTTGGTGTGTAAAACTTGACATCTGCATGTGTACAGCTCACGGTACACAGAGCGGCCCACACCCTGTCTGCCATCACTCACATTCCTGCTTTCCCTTCACCAGTCAAGCCCCTCCAGTAGCAGATGCCTTCTGTGCCTGGCTCCTTTCGTTTGCTGTAATACATCAGTGATTCCTACATCAGCACAATTCTTGTTCTTGTTGCATAATATTCCCCTGGGTAGACATAGCGCTCTCTGCTTATCCAGGCACACACTGAAGGGCATTTAGGCTGTTTCTGGTTGAGGATAACAAGGGACAATACTGTTGTATGTATTCATGCCCTTGTTTCATTTGAGAATCAGTTTACTTCTCTAAGGTACTGGCACAGAATTAAGAGTCCTGAGTGGCAAGGCAGTTGTCTGTGTAACTTTGCACACGTGGCATACTGCTGATAGAAGCGACCAATTTGGCAGTAGGTGAGCACTTTGGTCTGTGCTTGTGGCCTTCTTGTCCCCTTTTCCAGTGATTCCCACTTCCTCCAGAAATACTGGCACACCTCACCTCTGATGTAGCTCTGACATTAACCCCCAGAGAAAGCTAAAATCACCATTGCACCGTGCCGGCTTTCCATAGCTCTCCTGTTCATCTGGCTTTGGCTGGCTCTGGAGATAGATCACAGTGAAGACCTCTACCTTGGTTGAAAGAAGAATCCTTCAGAATACTTCTAGAAATGTCTTCGGTGATGTTCTAAACTGGCTGACATAAGAGACCATGGGCAAAGGTAGGCTTATTTAAGAGAGCCCAAAGCAAACATGGCCACTAGTGAAATATGAGTTTGACGTTGCCATAGTGATGAGAGGAATGACCCTTGTGGCCACAGTGGACAGGTGCTATGGACACAGTCCAGGATTTCTATTTCCCTGGCTTTTGTTTTTTTTTTTTTCCCCTTGCTTAAGCTTCTGCCAAGTCACTTTGGTGTCAGGAGAGCTGGCTATCTGCGTGGTGGAGAAAAAAAAAACAATTTAAAAAAGATAATAAAGCTGATTGCATGCGCTTAGTCACTTTAAGAAAGTGGGTGAATTGATCTCAGCTGTGGACTTTTGAGGGGAGGGAAAATGAGTCCCTGGGGAGAGGCACAGAAATGCTGGGACTCAGCTGCCTCCTCAGGGATTATGGGGTCAGGGGCTGCAGGTAGCCTGGGATGACATTATGGAGGAGGGATCTTGACATTGGCAGAAGCCCACCTACCCTGAGGGTCAAGGGTCGCAGAAAGGTGCAGGGGATTCAGCTGGGTTGACAGTACTTCAGTCAGAACTGCATACTGTGGCTGCAGGCTCCCAGGCCAACTGGAAAACCTCTCAGCTAGGCTCCATACACTCATTCCAGCATGAAAAGGGGCTGGGTCCATCTGATGGGCAGGGGCAGTGACCTAAGGGGACAAGAAGAGAGGAACCTGGGACATTCTGCATTATCTGTACTTTCCAGATGGATACCCTGTTCCTTTTGCCCTTAGCCATTTCTGAGGACTGGACTATTTTACAGGAAACAGCTTACACAAGACACAAGATAGAGGCAGAGGGCAAAATGGAGGAACTTTGCTTCTTCAAAACTCCCTGCTGATGCCTTTGCATCCCTGTGGGAACTACAGCAGCTTGACCTGCTTGTTGCTCTCAAATGAGAAGAGTGGGGCAGGTAAGTCTTTGTTGGACCCACAGACACAGGCCATGGCCATGCCAGGATGCTGAGTCAGGTGGCCCAGCTCCAAGCTATCATTCTTACCACTAGGACCTTAGGAGGGAGAAAACAGCCTGGGCATCCTGAAGCCCACATGCATTAGGTTCTGACTTTTGTCACACAGCACATCAGCACGTATATGTGTACATACACAGCCTACACACACACACACACGCGTGCATGCGTGCAACCTACACATACACACATGCAGCCTTTGCATGCACACACACATACATGCACACACATGTACACACACGTGCAACCTACACATACATATACATGTGGCCTACACACACACACACACACATGCACATACACATGTGGCCTACACACACACACACATGCACATACACATGTGGCCTACACACACACACACACACACACTCCCAGGGCTGCATGTCAGCTCCCTGCCTCCCTCAGAATGAGGAGACTGGATTTGTCAGCCGCCACCGCAGTCCCGCAGATCCCCAGCATGATTTATGGCACGTGTTAGCGCAATATCTGTGTGCATCGCCGGAGGAAACTTAATTGATGAGAGGATTGTCAGAAATGGTTCTGGGTGTGGGGTGTCTGTACTTGAACAGCAGATCGAAACGGAAGGCAGTCTTTCTTTGAAATAAAATGTTCTTGCGTTATGATTGGAATATCTCCTGAAGAAACAATCCCCCTAATTTTTCCATCTGAGACTTGAGATTTATTTCTCCATTTGGTGAGTGACTGTTCTCAGCAAACAAGATGTAGAAAGAGTGCGTGTGTCTGACATCCAGAGACAAGGTCTCAACGGGAGACCTCAAGGGCACCATGTCACAAGTCATAGTGTTGAGATGGGCAGTCATGGACCCTGACCATGCACTAAGGGCTTCCTGGAGGAAGGGCCCTGGGACTGGGGTGCAAGGAGAGAGAGGAAGCAAAGGTTCTTGGCATCTGTCTCGATACCTGTCCATGCTGACGTGTAGTCATTTTGCACCATTAGGCTGGACTCCGAAATCCCGTCAGGCAAATGTCCTTCCCACAGATAAACCAGCAGGTCACCGCCCTAGGGAACTGGCATGGAGCCAGGTCTCTCTCACTTCAGAGTCCAGACACACCCAGGGGGCTTCCAAGGAAGCAGACATAAGGACACCCTACCATGAGCCATGTCCTGCACTCGGCCATCCAGCCCACAGCCCAACTTCGAGTCTCTTCCAATTTCCCTGGGCTCTGCATTGCCCAGGTCTGTTTCCAGCTCCACGGCTGCTCATTCCTGAGACCCTTGGCAGGTGAAGATCCTGCTGAGAGCAGAAGGTGGAAATCCAAGAGACTGTTCTACGTGGCAAGGAAGACAGAGCCTTCGGGACACCCACCCACATCCTCTTTGAACACCAAGTGAGGCGCTGCCTGCAGCAATGGATGGCGTGCTGTGGCACTGGATTGAAGGAGGGTGGCGAGTGCTTAGGTAGAGCCCTGCTGTCTCCCTCCACCTGTCCACCCATGAGGCTCAAGTCGGACTGAAAACTGAGGAGTACTGAGGTCTCACAGTACTGACACCCCGTCCAGGACATGGCTCCCCTGGGAGGATCTTGGTAGCATTGACTTTAGGGAGGACCAGGGCTAGTGTGGGATGGGTCAGAAGTGGTTAGAGGCACAGAACATTCCTCTTTCCTCTAGTGTTGATCAGGGGAAACAAATGCCTCAGAACTGGGCAAAAGGCTCATTTCCCATGCGCATAGTAATGGTATGTTTTGAGCGTGTGGCTAACCCATGAATATTAAAAATGAAATACGCTTGATCAATGAGGTCTTTGTTTGCGATAGAACCGTCTTGGGTTCAGACAGACAAGCCCCCACAGCTTAATCACTGTCGCCCAAGTGTGGTTTGCAGAAGCATCGGGGTATTCCGACATGTATTGATCTGCCATCGCCGTCCCAGGCATTCAGGGATGAGGAACCGGCCATCGCCCTTCTGCTCTGTATCGGGAAGACGTCAGGACCATCTACATTAAAACCACCTCATATCGATAAGCCGGCAAGCTAAAAAACACCCGCCATGGTGTGATTGATTGCTGCGTATTAACCGAGGTTATTAGAGCAGGGAAATATGACGCTTCCATCAGGGCCTCACAGCGCACAATTTAACAATCCATCTTCATTTCCCTTGTGGTTTTCTTCTTCTCCTAGGCCCACTTTGTTAGGTTTTTTTCCCTCAATTAATTACAGTTAATTAGATCCTGAACACAATGACTTTATGTTGTATCCAAAGAGACATAGCGGGGTAGGTTTCCGTGTGACAATGCAGTCAGTTAGTCCTGGAAGACTTTGTCCTGTGAGGGTCCTTAGCAAGCAAACACCTCATGAATGGCAGCAGGTGACAGAGACACCCATGCACTATCAGTTCCTGAGATTCAGGCTTATTTGTGCTTTTGCACTAAGCAACATGAGGTGGAGGATGATTGGCCCCATTTGATTTTAGCAAGGAAAGGCTATGTAGCGGGCTGTAAGATCCTAACATTTCTCTGAGGTTGTGGGATGGAGTTTTCCAGGGTCCTGAAGGAAGCATGGGAAGGTAAAACAAGCATTCAGAACCCTAGGAAGAGCATCAAAATCTTCAAATGTTTGCATTTGGACACTGTGTCCTGCTTAAGTCTCCTTTGGGGTCGGCTTCCTCTTGTCTCTTAGGACGCAGTCAGAGTGCCCCTAGTACCACTCTGGGGCTGTTCCTTCACTCAGCGCTCTTTTGTGTGCCTCCCTCTTGCACAGAGTTGCAGGAGGGGAAGGGTGCAGAGGAGCCAGGGGACTAACTCCCTCAGTAGAGCAGTGGCTGAGGGCACCAGGCCCTAGGACTTTGCATCTCATCATGAAGTATCTGTGAGCTTAGTTTTCCTGAGCTACAATGTGGAGGAGGCACAGTATCTGTCTGTTACAGGGTTCAGACCCAATGACATCACCCTGTGTATCATGCCAACTCTAAGCTAGGGGCATGAGGCAGGTGCCAGCTCTGTTTTTCTGAGGCAGGGCTGTTTTGCCACCTCAACACAGGCATTGTGTTGGGCTGATGGTCAGGTCCACTTATGCCAGCTGGGCAGCCCGTGGATGTTACCTCCTGTGACAACAGCTACAGCCCACAACAGCTATGTAAAAAGACCATATTCTACACAGACACACACACACACATGCACGCACGCACACACACACACACACACGCATGTGCACACACCTGCTAATCATGGGCACTACAACAGAAAAGCAAAGTCTCCTGTCGGCTTCTATTCAGCCTATAGTGACTCTGGATTGAGAAAACTCTGCACATATTGACGGTCAGTGAACACGGGATCCCTATGAGGATGGCTCAGCCTGGGTGAGTGACAGTCCCTCTAAGCCCTGCTCCTAATGACTGGACCATGAACAAGTTTCTTCCAGGTTCTTTATAGTGAAGTTCTTTGTTTAATTTATCTGCAAAAGGAAGGAAAGGGAGGGGTGTGTTGTGTTACACAGGACATGAGACACCCCAAGAAGAGCAACCCAGGCAGCACACAGCAGCTTCTAGAACATTTTGAGAAGTGGCCCCTCCTCAAAGGTCACCGAAGAGGACAGTGCATATCGATGTCTGTCTGCAGATGGACACCACTGCTTTTGTTAAAGCCACTTTTTTTTTAACAAGTGGTTCTGTTCTTGATATTTCAGTGTGCCCAGCTGGCTAGTGGGTCCTGGCACCCACTGGACTCTGTCCAAAGCATTTTCACCACTGTTACATGGCTGCCACCTCCTTTGTGTCTTGCCTTAAACCCTGTCATTTCTAAGGTCCTTCACTATCCCCACGAGGGTCCCACCAGCACCACTTGCCCGTTCTTGTGCTCTTCTTGTCTGCCAGATACAGTGTTGGTAACTCTCTGGCAGGTAAAGATGGTCTATGTTGTTCCCTGTGTTCTCACAACGGATACCTGGTTCATGCCAGCTGCTCAAGATGGAGTGTTTGCTTCTAGCCCACGTCTTCCTGCATCCGTGTGTAGTGTGGCCTGGTGCTGATTTTCCCTCCCTTGACTGTGTAGAGTGTTGAAGATAAGGAAGCTTCAGGTCAGGGTCCATCCTATGCTCCTGTAGATGTGGCTGAAGGAAACAAATTCTAACATGACCTGGTCCATGCTTATGCCCAGGAATTGGGCTCCCAGGGCAGAGCCACAGTCTGCATGACTCCCTGTAGGAGAGGTCTCCCTTGACAGACAGCTTAAAACAGAGACAAAGTTACTGTTAGTGTGCCCTAATATCCACCCCATATAGGACTTGCTGGAGCTCAGGAAAAGACTGGACCTGTGGAACAGTACCTGCAGGATCTCCAAGACTTGGGGTGGCCACAAGATATCGCAGAGGAGATCCAGGGAGGATCCCAATGATAATGATGGACCAGAAACCTGAGTCCTTGAACATTTGCTAGTAAAGCTGACAGAACTAAAGGCTCTACTGCATGATGCACTGAGGCCCCTGGAGGCAACAGGATGAAAGAAGAGGTGTTCAAGAGGTGGGAAAGAAGGGGAAGCAAAGGAGTTTTCTGTTCTTGTTTTCGGTTTTGCTTTGTTTTGTTTTCAGTTTGCTTTGTTCTTGTTTTTGTTTATTTGCTTGCTTGCTCTGTTGTTTTCTTGGAAGATGCACGGGACGAGTAAGGGGAGGATGTGGCGGGACCAGAAGGTGAGTGGAAAGGGGGTGCATAAGGTGAAACTCCCAAAGAATCAATAAAGAAGTTAAATTTGCCAGAGGTGGGGAAACAGAGACAAAGCCCAAGCCCAGGTGTCAAAAGTCTCAGGTTCTTCTGTTGTGGCCAGCTGGGTCTCCTGTTGTGGCCACCCACCAGGTTTAGGGTGGCCACTAACCCAGTGATGAGAAGAGACACCCACAGCAAGATTCAACCAGTCTAGAAGTTGAGGCTTAGATCCAAGAAAGAGTTGAGTCCGTTCTTACACAGTCAAGATACCACGCATGCACCTTGCCTGCCTCCCTACCCATGCTGGGAAATTGACACTCATTATTTGAGACCTCATCGGAAGGTTTGTTACTCAGCATCACTGCGGCATTGCTGGCTCATACATGTGGGCCTCAGTTTAGCTGTCAATAAGTGCTGAATTTCCCTAAAAAAATGGCCCTATTGTATTAAGTATCCTCCGATCTAGAGATAGAAAGCAACAAAGGACTCCAAGTGGCCCCATGAAAATGGCACCAGCACTCAAGCTCCAAGTGCCCAGCTTCAGGGTAATGAGAACACAGGGTGGCCAGAAGTGCTTTTGTTTGAGAGACCCACAAGACCCTTTACCTCCCAACTTTGTGCACGAAGTAACAGCTATTGCTTCTATTTACACAAATCTGGAGCTATCTTGCCCATGTGACAATCCAGCACATTCCACAGAAGAGAATACTCAACTTTCAAAGGCAGTTTGGTGACAGATATAGGCTTCAAATTGACCCCCATGGGAAGCTCCATCTTCAACCACATGTGTGCTCTCTACACTTCACAGCTAATCGACTCCTTCCTCGTACTAAAATAATTAAAATACTTTTATTCTCCAGGTTGTATTCTATCCAAAGTGGTCTCTTCATTAAAAGACACTAATATTTTTCTGTTTTCTTACCCGCTATTTTCATCTTCTGCATTTACTTTACTCTTCTTGTCTGCTGTCAATATTTCTCAATTAATCCCATTTTGTTCTTTTGTTATGACGGCTTATAATCTTTTTTTTGGTCTTAAAACAAGCTTTGAACATAAGAACCTAGAAGTGATTTCTGCAAGTGGAAGGGCTCTGTCGGCTCACACGCTCGTAGGTGGATGTGTGCTTTTCCGTGTTTAAATTTTTCAGTATGATTGTTTACGAACAGGATCTTTTGTTCCTTCAGGGTTGGTCTAGTCTAAGCACCCATTCTTCATAGGAAACGATAATCCTCAAATAGCATAATCATCACCATAGCAACCCGAGGCAACATCACTGGCAGGATTAGGGCTTCAAGAGCCTGGATCTGCATCCTTCTCCTGCTCTTTACACACCAGGTACCTCTGCTGACGGCACTCCACAGCCCTGCATGTCAAGAGGCACACAAGGGCAGCCGAGTGGCTCCCAAGCTGAGCACAAAAGGCCGGAAATATACTGGCACAGTCTGAGTCTATGAGAGGCCTCAGCATAGCCATGGTCATCCGTGCACACTCATATACATGCACACACAAGGTACACGGGGAGTGAGAACATAATCATACACACACACACACACACACACACACACACACACGGAGAGAGCTCTTACTGAGTCAATATGCCTCAAGCCATAAGCAGCACCCCAGCTCCCTCTGAGTCAATCTGTCCAACAAATGTGTTTAAGAAATCAGGTGGGGATGGCTGGGTTTCCAAAGAGAGATGGAACAGACCTTCAGTCAAGACAGTTCTGAGCTGTAGAATTGCCTTTTGAGTCCAAGCGCTCAATATTAAGGGATGAGAGACAGCCACATAAGTGTAAGTACCTGAATTCTTATCTTGAACATTCTTGTTCAAAAGCCCAAAGACCAGACGTAGCTATGCATACCTGGATTCTCAGTTCTGGGGAGGTGGAGTCAGGAGGATCCTTGAGTTTTGCTGACCAAGCTAGTCTGGCCTAGTTGGTAAGCTCAAGGTTCAGTGAAATCTCACACCTTAAAGAATAAAAGCAACTCAGAAATACATGTGGCACGAGTCTCTAGCCTCTACACAGATGTATATACACGTTTACCTGTGCAGCTGCACACACACACACACACACACACACACACATATCTTTTAAAAAGTCCAGTAGCAGGCATTGTGGTGACCAAGTTTCCCCTTCTGTGGCTGTCTTTGGCTTCTTAACACACTGCAGTTCCAGACACAGTAAAGAAAAGGCTACTCCATAATTTATTTTATTCCAAGTAAATGACATTGATGTATCCTAAGCCAGTAATCCTGGAGACCAAAAGCAGCAGAAGGACACACAGACAGGAAGGAGTCCCTCCACCGGGCCCCTTCTGGCACCCAAGCTCTGGACACACAGCAGTGAGAGCCAGGCAGATACAGTTCAGCTTTGCAAAAGCCGGGCATCAGCACACCAGTTTGGCAAAAAGCAGTGGTTTTCATATTCCTAAATGCATTCCTCTGCTCTCCAAGGTCCCCGTCAGGTGAGTTCTTCAAGGAGATATAATCCTCTCTTTCATCCAGCATAGTCTTTGCCCCAAATTCTCTTACCTGACACAGCAAGAGACCCCTAACTTCCTGAGGTGTGGGCTCGGTCATGTAGTAACTTTCCAAACCTAAGACAAACTAAGATGTGCCCAAGCAAGCAGATGCCAGCCGCCAGCTAGAGACGACCTTGTACCTCCTACTTGTATGTGACCCACCGATGAACTATAAATGTACCTTATGCTGAAAATGGGCCACAACAATTTGTTACTTACATTGGGACTGGGCAGAAAAGTTTCCTTGCTTCTGCCTGCTCAGCGATTGCTAGCAACCGATTTTTTCTGTTCCTTCACCAAATTCAAACACTATAATCAGGTCTGACTCAACACAGGAATCCCCAAAGACTTTAAAACATGCAAAATAGAAATAAATTAATTACTCCATCAGCATTTTATGGTGCATATATAATTTTTATTCAAACATTTCATCTCATAAGGCAAGTTTTCCATGCAGAGAACACTTGATTTCATCAGAAGAAATTGCTGCCTTTACATGAAAGAAAACACAATCCGGGCATCCCCAGAGTAAAATGAAGAGGAAGGAAACACTTCCAGCCAGCTGACTCTGACAATGGTCCCCACAAAAGCTCTCCATGCAAGGACGGTGTTCAATTCCCAAAATGATTGGTGGGGCTGAGGCAGGGGCCAGCCCAAATGTATAGTCCCCACAGTGAGCCTCAAGAAAGTGTGCCAAAGGGAGGGGGTCCCAGGAGGCCCAGAGGCCAGGCTAATTCTGAGCAGGGCCCTCTCATCCTCTCTCACTCAACTCCTTGAGGCTCTATACTTTCTGTGTGTACGTGTGCATGTGTGTATTTTATGTTCACGTGTGTGCAGTTGCATGTGGGGGTCAAAGGTCAATCCTGTCATTCCCTGGATACTGTCCACCTTCTTTTCTTAAAAAGTCTCTCACTGGTATAAAGCAAGCCACACAGGCTAAGCCAGCTGGTCAGGGAGCCTGAAGCAGGCTCTTATCTCTGCCCTCCCAGTGCTGGGCTCACGCCCGGCAGATTTATCCGTAAACATTAGCCCGAGGCGAACACGCCCCCAATGGATGGGGCTATGTCCCTACATCTCCCCCTTTTGTCTAAATAAGATAGAACCAAACCAAATACAACTATATACAATAATAACAAATAATAAATATAACAAACAATATTGAGAACAAAACTTTTGCTAAACATTCTATCTCAAGGAGTCTAAATAACATAGAGAGTAACTACAATTATATAATCTTCAACTCCGTCAAAGATCTGAGAAGGGAATAAAGATTACTTAACAATCGAGAGATATCCAAAATGTGCAACAATTGACAGAGACAACTGACTACCTGGGCAATCACCCAAAGTCTCGTTTGCAATGTTGAGTCAACCAACTTTGGCTAAGGCCTAACATAACTGGCATACCATTATTAAAGGCAAGGAACTTTCTTAGGACTATCCTACCCTGTCTTGGCAAGATAAGACAATCCTGTTTCATCCACTTAGGGATATTCTGTATCTTTGTCAGAAGTTGAGGTATGGGCTTTTCTTAACCCAAAGGCCAGTTCTGCCAAGAAGACAAACTCCCAGTGGAGTGTCTTTGGTGCTCAACGTTCTCTCGGGAGTAGAGTGGTGTTGCCAGGAGTAATTGTGTCTCTTTGGCATAGAAATTTTAGGTTAGATTAAAGGCCATTTTCTACAGCTCTTCGAAGAGGCTGAAGATCATACTATCTATACTAAATATAATCTCTATGTAACTAAAAGACCTGATAAACTTAAAAATAAATATGACAAACATATAATTCTCAATACCTATCTAACTTTGAAGACTAAAAGAATAAACAACTGTGCAATATATGAAGACAATGATCTTCAACTGTAAACAATGTCATAGTATCAGAGGTAGAAATGTACAATGTAATATGGTAGAAGTATCAATACAATATAGACAAAGTTATAAGCATACTCATACAAAAATAGAGGTAGGAACACTCACATTCAATATTCAACATATCAGTATACAAGAAACAGTACCAGTACAATTTTCTATAAACAGTAATTCACAAATACCAATCATCCCAAAAAACCAGTTAATCCCCCTTCTTCTTCCTCTTCTCTCTTTTTTTTTTTTTTCCAAAAAATTATCACCCCATCCCCTCAACCCTAAACCAACCACTAAAAGATGTCCCCAACCCTGAGGGCAAACTCTGTTGGGAGAGGGGACGTCGTCCTCTAAGATTGCTTCTAGCTGACATGGGGGCGACGTTCTTCTTAGGGGGTCCTGTGAAAGCAAATGATGGTAAAATTCCCAAATTAACCTTTGACCTAAGAAAATTGTAACTAGTCTCAGAGCATTTTGAGAAGGTCCGACCAGAGTGTTGTCAAAAATGTGCACCATTCGAAATTGTCTCTTGTAGTTGGTACCAAAAAACAGGTCTAATATTAGCGCTTTTTTTTTTAAAAAAAAAATCATGACGTCATAAAAACCAGATGGAGTTGATGTTGTGGGGCCCCATCTTCATCCTGGAAACTTCAAAGATTACTGTAGGAAAATTTGTTGCTTGTTATGGGAAATTTAAACATTAACAACAAGGACATATACTGACATATAAAGAAAGACACAGATATGAGGAAAAGCAAAGAAAGTTTAAGACATATATATATATATATATATATATATATATATATATATATATATAAATTAATACTTACAGAACAAGTCCCTCCATCAGTAATTAAATATTAGGGGTACCTTAAATTCTTTGAAGATGGGTATTTTCCTGTGGAGATAAGAAGAGAACCCTGCCCCCAACCTATTTGTATTACTTACCATCAGTATGATTGCCATCCATGTGATTGAATTGTTATTTATCTTTCCCAACTGGCTTCTCTTCATCAAAACGAACCTTTATCAATTTTGTTGGAATCCACAATTTTTCCTCACCTGTGGAGACAAGAGCAAATCCCCTTCCCCAACGCAGCACATCTCCTGGCTTCCATTGTGAGGTCAGCACATCCTTGAAATAAACTGGTTGATTTAGTTCAGTAGACTTTTCCATTATCCAATGTCTTTCTGCAGCCGATGTTCCCTTCTCATTAGCGTTGAGGAAATTCAAGGTTAACAAAGCATTATGTAACCTATTTCTGGGGGTGTTTTCCACCCCTTTCTGTTTGTTCAACATATCCTTTATAGTTCGATTTGATCTTTCTATGACTGCTTGACCTGTAGGATTGTATGGTATACCTGTAACATGCTTGATATTGTAATAATCAAAAAACCGTTTCATTTTTCTAGAGACATAAGCAGGACCATTATCTGTCTTTATTTGTGTAGGTATACCCATAATAGCCATGACTTCTAATAAATGAGTGATAACTGAATCAGCTTTTTCTGAACTTAAAGCCGTTGCCCACTGAAAGCCTGAATACGTGTCAATGGTGTGATGAACATATTTTAATTTGCCAAATTCTGCAAAGTGGAACACATCCATCTGCCAGATTTCATTCCTTTGGGTGCCCTTTGGATTAGCCCCTGCAGGCAGTGGCGTTTGGTTATAGAAAGAGCAAGTAGGGCATTTCTTTACAATCTCCCTAGCTTGTTGCCATGTAATAGAAAACTCTTTCTTCAAACCTTTGCTATTAACATGATGTTTTTTATGAAATTCAGAGGCTTGTAGCACACTACCAATCAATAATTGATCAATTTCTGCATTACCTTGTGCTAGAGGACCTGGCAGACCCGTATGGGATCGGATGTGTGTTATGTACATAGGGCAAAGCCTGTTCCTAATCAAATCTTGCACCTGGATAAACAAAGAGGTTAGTTCTGTATCATCAGGTATAAATTCAGCAGTTTCAATATGTAAAATAACTCTTTCTGCATATTGTGAATCAGTAACTATATTAATAGGTTCTTTAAAATCCCTTAGCACCATAAGAATGGCATATAATTCTGCCTTCTGGACAGAATCATAAGGACTTTGTTCCACCTTACCCAAGTCTTCTGATTTGTAACCTGCCTTCCCTGATTTATTGGCATCAGTATAGAACGTACGGGCTCCAGTTATTGGAGTATCACGGACGATTCGAGGAAGGATCCAAGAAGTTCTCTTTATGAAGTTAAGCCTCTTGCTTTTTGGATAGTTGTTATTAATGTCTCCCAAGAAATTAGCACAAGCTCTTTGCCATGGTTCATTATCTTCCCATAATTTCTTTAGTTCATCAGCAGTGAAAGGCACTATAATTTCTGCTGGGTCTATGCCTGCTAGTTGACGAAGTCTCAACTTGCCTTTTATAATTAACTCAGAGACTTTTTCTACATAAGTTTTCAGTTTCTTACTTGGTTTATGTGGTAAAAAGATCCATTCCAAGATAATATCATCTCTCTGCATTAAAATTCCTGTAGGGGAAATTTTTGATGGTAGTATGACGAGAATACAGTCGAGCTCTGGATTTACCCTGTCCACATGCGCCTGTTGTAATTTTTCCTCAATCATTGTCAGTTCCTTTTCTGCTTCAGCTGTTAATTCTCTGGGACTGTTTAAATCTTTGTCACCATCCAAGGTTTTGTTCAAATGAATTATTAGATCAGGTGTTATCCCAATAGCTGGCCGTAGACTGGAAATGTCCCCTAATAGCCTTTGAAAGTCATTAAGAGTCCGTAGGCGATCTCTCCGAATTTGTGCCTTTTGTGTCTTAATTTTTTGTAAACCTATTTTATAACCTAAATAATTAACAGAATCTCCCTTCTGAATCTTTTCAGGAGCAATTTGCAATCCCCATTTTGGTAAAAGTATTTTTATTTCTTCAAACAGTCTGTTCAAGGTATCCATGTTTGAATCGGATAACAAAATGTCGTCCATGTAGTGATATACTATCGATTTGGGAAATTTCTTGCGTATTATTTGCAATGGTTGATTCACAAAATATTGGCACAGGGAGGGGCTATTTAACATACCCTGGGGGAGGACGGTCCAGTGGTACCTCCTCGAAGGTTGAGAATTATTATAAGTAGGCACTGTGAAGGCAAATTTTTCTCTATCTTCTTTTTGTAAAGGTATAGTGAAAAAACAATCCTTTAAATCAATAACTATGAGAGGCCATCCTTTTGGCAATAAAGAGGGCAAAGGAATTCCAGATTGCAGAGGGCCCATAGGTTGAATAACCTTGTTGATAGCCCTGAGATCTGTCACCATTCTCCATTTACCTGATTTTTTCTTAACCACAAATACAGGAGAATTCCAAGGGCTGGTAGATTCTTCTATATGTCCAGCATCTAATTGCTCTTGTACCAACTGTTCTAAAGCCTGTAACTTTTCCTCAGCTAAAGGCCATTGCTTTGTCCATATTGGTTTCTCAGTCAACCATTTTAAAGGCAAGGCTGTTGGTATCTCTGAAGGGACATCAATTGCTTGTTCTTGTACAGCCCGAATGGCCGGTTTTCTCCGTTTGTAATATCTTTTAATATTATCCCCAGAAATATAGGCTCTAGAAGTAGCAGGGATGTTAATTTGGGTATTCCATTGTTGTAATAGGTCACGACCCCATAAATTCATTGCAATATTGGCTACATATGGCCTTAATTTTCCTATTTGTCCCTCTGGACCTATACATTCAACCCATCTCGTGCTCTGCCTTACTCGAGATAGGGTTCCAATTCCCAGGAGCTGAACATTTACATTCTGAAGAGGCCAATATGGATGCCAAGATTCTGGGGTAATGATACTTACATCCGCACCTGTGTCCAGCAGGCCAGTAATAAAAATGCCATTTACACACACTCTCAGCTTTGGTCTTTGGTCATTTATAGAAGTTTGCCAAAACACACGGAACTCATCTTTCTGATCATTATTGCTTGTAACAGTAGGCATGGGGCTTTCTAATTGTCCTGACGAGTCACGTTCTCTGTAGTAACTGGAAATGACTGAACCATGTTTGCCATGGGGGCCTGTGAGGCCCCCCCTCTCACGTTTCCCGTCTGTATCAGGTTGCCTTGTCTATCTCTTGTAGACCTGCACTCATTCGTCCAGTGTCTGCCCTTTCCACATCTTCTACATAAACCTGAAGGCTGAGTCCTCCTATTTCTGTTATTTCTAGAAGATGCATTATTATTATTCCTGAAAATCCGTTGTCTACAATTCCTTTTCATATGACCCATTTTGCCACAATTAAAACATTTGGTATTCTGATGTCTCCTTTTACCATTGGAAATTGCTTCTTCTACCCATGCTTCAGTGCCATAGTCAAATGTATCAACATCTAGTGTATGCAAGACCCATTCTTCTAATGGCGCTGATCTGAGCTTTAAAGGTCCCAAAATCCTTTTGCATTCCACATTTGCATTTTCATAAGCCAAAGTCTCGATCATTATACGTCTTACTTCTGGGTCAGATATCCCTATTTGTACAGCTTTAGTTATTCTTTGTAAAAAGTCACTAAAGGGTTCTCTCTGACCCTGTTTAACTCTGACAAATGATTCCATCCTCTGTCCTGGGTCTTGTACCCTGTCCCAGGCCCTTAAGGCTGCTGTAGTACACACGGAGAGTATGTTTTCATCCAAATTAGCTTGTTCCTGAGGCTCAGAAAATAGCCCCTCTCCCAAAATTTGATCTATGGAAATCTCAGTTCCCTTTGCTCTTTCTTGCTGTTCTAAAAGTCTAGCCTCTTGCCTGAATAAGCATTTCCATTTTAATTGCGTTCCACTCTCAAGGACAGCAGAGCTCAGCTGAAACCAGTCAGAGGGCGTGACCTTATTCGTGGTGGCCCAAGACCTTAGCATCTCTTTAACAAAAGAGGCATTCATTCCAAAAGTCATTACAGCCTGTTTAATTTCTTTGAGATCATTCATACGGACAGGTTCCCATGTATCTTCCTTGATGAACCTAGGGTTTCTGGAACCAACTACTTTCTCAGTTGTTACAACTGGAAAGGCAGGTAGAACTGTAGGTAGAGCTTTGTGGGAATTGTCCCGGAGGGATTTACCCACAGATTTAGTTAAAATATGCTTTTCTACCTCTTGCTCTTCTTCCTCAGAATTTAGAAATTCCTCAATCATTTCAATTCTATTCACCATTGCCTTCTTTAATGTCTGAATCTCCTGTCCGGAATTATGTTCTAAAGCCTTCATTGAGGATTCTAAAGTATGAAGTTTGTCCATTAGAGATAATGTCTCATCTTTGGACATAAGTTTTATAGCATATACCGTGCCTTCTTGTACAGATAATCTTTCTGTCAATCTGTCATAAGCTTTAGACAAAATCCGATTGTCACATTCAGCAGTTTTGATTCTCTCAGTTAATGTTTCTGTTCCTACTGAAAGGGACTGTAGCTTACGATCCAAATCAGCTGTTCCTTCTTCCATAGTAATGAATTTCTCCTTAATATCAGCCGTTAATATTTCAGTTCCTACTGAAAGGGACTGAAGCTTACAACTCAAATCAGCTGTTCCCTCTTCCATAGTAATGAATTTCTCCTTAACATCAGCCTGTACCTCTTCTAAATTTTTTTCAGTTTGTCGAGTTGTGTTAAACAAAGATCTGTTCTCTGCCTGGAGAACTTCAAACTGATTTTTGAGAAGATTGTTGTCATTCTCAATTGTTTTTAAGCGTTTTTCAGTTTGTCGAGTTGTGTTAAACAAAGATCTGTTCTCTGTCTGGAGAACTTCAAACTGATTTTTGAGAAGATTGTTGTCATTCTCAATTATTTTTAAGCGTTCAACCTCGTCTCGTAAAGACTTTATCATATTTCTATTGTCAAACCATACAGTACCAAGGAAAACTACGAATCCCAGAAAGATCCATATCTGTGGGCTGACAGACACTTCTTGTAAAATCTCCCACATGGTACAACTGAAAAGGCTGTTAAAGTCTTGAATGGTAATGTTTTCAGACATTTTTCTTATTTATAAAAGAAAATTATGTACCTGTAATGAAGTTTTCCTGCCAGTGGTGGCTAAAGAAATGCACCTGAGTCCACGTGGTCTAAGCCAGAGCCGGTCTGAAACAATTAACTCAAAACAAAAATTATTGTACTGCCTGTTAAGGAAAGGGGTTGGTGGCTTTTACTTCAAAACCGCGGGTGCTTCACTTAAATCAGGCAGTGAAGGTTTGGAAGAAACAGGGAGCTATTAACTGCTCTGTGGGGGTTGCTGCTCTGCGACCGTAGTGGCCTGGAGTGGGGGAAGGGAAAGCGAGCAGGGAGCACGCTGTAAATCGCCTTCCTGAGCTCAGGCAACTAGCCGGGAAAGGTGGAGCTTGCGCCCCCCCTGTGCCGGGTCGGGGGCAAAATAGCCCGACGTTGGGACGCCAAATGTGGCGGAGCAAATGAATGTAGACAGATTATATAGATATATACAGCTTTAATAAGGAAATAGACTTACAGGACCACAGGTTCCCGCGGCGGAGCAAAAGACAAAAAGGGCTGCTGGGCTCACGCCCGGCAGATTTATCCGTAAACATTAGCCCGAGGCGAACACGCCCCCAATGGATGGGGCTATGTCCCTACACTCCCAGTGCTGAGGTTACAGGCACATGTCACAAAGGATGATGTCACCTTGGCTTTCCTCTTAACTTTCTTCTTCTTTTCAATCTTTGACAATTCCACAAGTGTATATAATGGGCTTGGGCCATTTTCACTTCTCTTGACCCCCTTCTCCAACCCACGGGAACCCCTCATCTTCCCAGGAAGCCCCTCCTCCTCTACTGTGTTTTTGTGAGTATGTGATCCAGCGAGTCTAATTCCAGTGCTCACAGCAGCACGGCTCGGGGGTGTTGGCCGCAGCATGGCATACCCAGCTTTTCACATGACTTCTGGGGACCTGAACGGAGTTGCCTCCCAGACTGATTCTGCCATCTTCATGTGAATCTCTACTGCTTCCTTCTCGGCTGAGACGTTCCTAGGGGAGGCAGACTGCCCATGTAGATCAGCTGTTCTGGCCCTGAGTGAAGGAAATAGGGCAATTAGCATCATGGCAGTGGGCAGAATTAATCATGTGTGCTTGTTTTCACTCATGTTTTTCCCCAGAGGCAGCACAGGAGCGCATTGATTAGTGCAGAGACTGTCTGCACCACAAACACTCAATTATTCCAATGTTTACTCCTGTGAATGCAGCAGAAGAATGTGTGCATCCAACAGGCACGTTCTGCAAAGGCCAGAAACAAGGTTTCTGTGGATCCATGAGTCCGTGGACCATGGTCACGGCCACCTATAAATTCAGTGCACAATCCCTCTTAGGTGGTCTCTCTCCAGTGCTGTGGTCTTCTCTCCAGTTAGTCATCATGTTAGAGCTGTTGATTGAAACAAAGTCTGTAGTAGGCTGGTCTTGAACTTAGGGTCCCCTGCTTCAAACCCCTGAGAACTGGGGTTATATTCACGTGGTCATCTTAAGTCCAGCGTTGTTGTGTCTCTTCTTTGTTCCTGACTCGGACAGTCCCTCAGATCAGAATAATGGGATTAAGCTCTGAGGTCCCAGTCTTCAAACTCAGAGTCCTCTCTCCCGTGGCCATTCTGGAGATGTGTACATGTGGCTGATTAAAAAGCTCCCTAACTCCCACCGCCACCCTCGACTCCAAAGCCTCACATCTCCTCCACTGCTTCTGGCCTCAAGCAAGGAACACGCTTCGGTCAATGGATAGACCAGAAAAGATGGCCTCTCATTTCCCTTCAGTCTTTGCATCATTAAAGGACCTACTCAGGGAACCTGCCAGAAACAAGCACGGAGATGTTTGGAGAGCAGAAACTACTCCAGGAGCCAGTGACGCCTGTGGCCATAAACACCAGTGAGTACAGACCAGAGTCCCTGCTCCTTCACAGAGTCACCGGTGTGAGAAGGCAGGGGCTCTCCTCCTAAGAGGGAAACCAGAGCCACCCTCCCTTCTGTATCACTGCGTCTGCAGATCCCAGCACAGTAAAAGTAAATAGAATAAATCAATATTTGCTGGTGAAGAAATTAAAAATGTCCAGCTAGGGAGTTTTTCAGGCGAGGTCACCCTGGTGGGAGCTGGTCCACTCCCATCAGTGCTGCTGGGGTTGGCGGCCTCTGGGAACCACGTGGGCAGTTTTCCAGACCATCAGAAACGCTGGGGCCTCAGTCTGCAGAAATGAAAGCCACTGTGGGTGGTCTCTGGATCCCACTTCTGCTTTACCACTCCAGGCATAGCCCACACATGATTCTAGCCAGTTCCTCTTTAATCCTCTTCGTGGGACACCATCTACTGAGGGCGGTAGGTCCTGCTCCCAGGAGAGTGTCCACCACAGCCTCCTTTGAGCGGCTACTCCCATCTTCCTATCTACACCTTCAGTTGCACAGGGCCCTGTCTTCCCTGCCACCTGTCACAGACGTTTATTAACTGCCAGGGTAACCCATGAGCCGAGCCACTTAGGTAAAGTTTGGAGCAGGAATTTCCCAAGTCAGTCTATACTCAGCGTCTCCACAGTTCCAGCAGGCCCAAGTGAAGGCGGGTTCTGGTAGCAGGCTGGCCCACCCAGACCTCCAACCTCCTCCAGAGATACAGACAGCACTTCGGGACCACTGAGCAAAAGCAATAGCGGTGGGGGTGGGGGATTTACTGAAAGCTGAGGATAATTAGGAAGGCTATTCCCTTCAGCCTAGCTAATGAAGCATCGTACTCTTGTCTCCTCTTGCCCGACAGAAAAGCATCAGTGGTGAGTGAGGCTGAGCCCAGGATAGACATTGGGTTGAAGCAGAGCATCGTATAGACCAGAAGTGGCAACCAGGGCCTCTCTCCTTTATGCACTAACACTTAAAAACCCGCGGACTCTACTCTTGACCACGGGCCAGAATCCAAAGCCACCCTAGTCTTGGGAGTAGCCTGAAACACTTGACCCAGCGACCACTGACTTTAAAAATGAGCCAAGACTAGACAGCTTCCCCCAGAAGGTTCAAGGTTCAACCTACGTCACCAAACGACAGAAACCCGTGAGTGGGAAACTGTCACACACAACCAATGTGTGACACCAACAAACACAGACAACTGGGTATAGGAGATCTTCCTGGGAGACGCCTCCTGCTCCGTGGCCACTCGAGCTCACTGGCTTTCTGCTCCCATGAGCTGGATTTCATGCCCCAAGTCTGGCGAACCCACCTGAGTCAGGGCCATTTGTCTCCACACAAAGAGGCAGCAGAACCCCACTACATACATGCTCACGTCGGGCTCTGGGGTTTATTAGAAATTATTTCTCTCACATGGCACATGCTTTCTGAAGTGGGAGATCTACCTGTTCCCATTTCACAGGCGAGAAACAGCAATCAGAGGCGGAAAAATGTTCCTTGAACACTGGGAATGACGACCACAGCACAGTGGCTTCCTCACAGGACGGCAATGCCCCGCCATTTATTTCTGTGACCTGACACGGTGAACAATGCTTATCCCCTCCAGCTTCTGCAGACATGAACCCCAGAGTCAAGACGGCTGTGATTATACATTTTAGAAATTTCTTTCTTTGCCACATTCTGGCTCAAATACCTGCCAAAAGACATAGATAGACATCAACAAGGCCTGAGTACTGACCACATCCCTGCTACCTGGTGAGGACACTGGAGTCCCCTGCTCTTGACTGGCCTACAAATGCAGCGCTGGGGCTCAGTCCTGGAGGTTTGGACCAAACGCAGAGGACAGATTTCCTTGAGCCTATCCACCCAAGGAATGGCCTTCCACAGCCCACTCACCCAAAGGAAGACTTTCTGCAGCCCACCCACCCAGAGGAAGACTTTCCATAGCATCTACTCAGAGAAAGACTTTATGTAGGAACCCACCTAGAGGAAGACCTTCCCCAGCCCATCCATCCAGAGAAGGTCCTTCCTCACTCCACCCACCCAGAGGAGGGTCTTCCTCTACCCACTGGCCCAGAGGCAGGCTATGGCTAAATTGGGGTTGTACCCACAGTCACCATGAACTCAGTTGGGGCACTTTGTGACATCCTTCAGAAATTTGGTCCTTTGTTTGAGCATGCCACTCCCTGATAAAGCCCCCACGGTGCTCAGTACTGAATCAAAGCCTTGGGCCTGCCTTCTAGTCCCAGAGGCATGCTGGCTCCCCAGGCTGCAGCTGGCCCTCACATGGCCATGTGACACACGACACACATGCCTCCGTGTTGCTGTCCCGGCAGGCCACCCAGGCTTGGTGCTCCCTCTAGCCTTAAAGCTTTTCTTGCCCCATCCCTTGGGAAGCTTCTCCTAATAATATATCTGGGGGCCTCTGTCTCGCTGGCACCCCCGGCTATCACCCTACTGGGCCTTTCTGGGGGCATCATTGTGGTTTTATTTAATGCCAATTTCATCAGCTTGACTCTCAAGTGAAGGTTTTTTCTGTGTGTCCTGGGAGCCTAGAATTATGTCTGGGAGTCACTAGTTCTAAACACCATGGCTTTGCTGGAGTATGTGGGAAGGTTCTGGATGTAAAGGCTTCGCTGGAGTATGTGGGAAGGTTCTGGATGTCAAGACTTTGCTGGAGTATGTGCAAAGGTTCTGGATGTAAAGACTTTGCTGGAGTACGTGGGAAGGTTCTGGATGTAAAGGCTTCGCTGGAGTATGTGGGAAGGTTCTGGATGTGAAGATTTTGCTGGAGTATGTGGGAAGGTTCTGGATGTGAAGACTTTGCTGAAGTACGTGGGAAGGTTCTGATGTAAAGGCTTTGCTGGAGTATGTGGGAAGGTTCTGGATGTAAAGGCTTTGCTGGAGTACGTGGGAAGGTTCTGGATGTAAAGGCTTTGCTGGAGTACGTGGGAAGGTTCTGATGTAAAGGCTTTGCTGGAGTACGTGGGAAGGTTCTGGATGTAAAGGCTTTGCTGGAGTACGTGGGAAGGTTCTGGATGTAAAGGCTTCGCTGGAGTACGTGGGAAGGCTCTGGATGTAAAGGGCTGTATGTTTTCATAACATAAATTAATGCTAATTTGTGCTAAGAAAATATGTATAACCCTGAAAAGATGCAGATAAAGGCCACATCCCCATTTGAAGGTGTGAGTGGAGAAACAACAAGCCATGATTTTATGTTTCTTTGGGGATAAAAATAATAACATTGCAGTAATTCAGCAGCCCCCGCTTGCCAGTACCTGCTAGGAAAGACGTTTCCATGGGGCCCATGGAGCTTGAGCTACCAGGGAAGTTCTTGGTGGGGTCTGTCTTGTTATAGAATGCAGTGCTTAGAGAGATACAAATGGTTGGGTATTTCTTCACCTCTTGTACTCCAGGGTGACATAAACAATACCCCTTCCCTCCCAGCTGTAACTATGGAGGGACTTCCGGTATGCCCTAATCTGTCCAAGGCACTGGAACATTTGGACTGAAGCAATTTGATCAGCAGAAGCAAGAGTCAGGTGAACAGCTGCTGAACGCCTGCTGTCAGGCTTTCTCGGGGCAGCGGGACAGCCCTTGCTGGTACAGGTCTGCCCTGCCATTCCTTGGAAAGAAGCAAGACTAGGCCACATCCAGGAAGACTGGGAAGCAAGCCCATGATACACAGGGGCTCCAAAGATTAGGATTTTCCATGTTTGCTAATGACGCTCATTCTTTATTTTTGTCAGAAATGGAGAGATGACTTTGTTCCTGGAGGTGCAGACCAGGAACCTGGGGCAGGGAAGACAGAAGAATCTTAAAGCCTATCTGGGCTAAAGAGTGAATTTAGGTCCAACCTGGACAACTTATCAAGATTCTGTCTCAAAATAAAGCTGGAGCTGGGGCCCAGTGATAGAATTCTTCTCTGGCCACGTGTGTATGAGGCTCAGCGTTAATTCTAATACAAAAAAAAAAGTGTGAACAATACCTCCACAGAATAGAGTGTGTGAGCTTCAACAGTGAATCATGAGAGCCTTGCTCTGTACCCCTGCATCACCCCCATCAGAACAGACTTCCCCCACCCACCTCCAAGTGCTCCTGTTGCTGTTTTGTGGAATGAGGAGGCAAACCTGGAGCCTGATGCACGCTCGTGGCTGCACTGTTTTGTTCCTGGGGACCTGGCTTACCTCATTTCACAGTGCATGGCTTTTGAAAAGGTAATTGATGCTCTGTGGGTTTTGTTTTTGACTCCGGCATGTGGAGCTGGCGAAAATATGAAGGGCGATGAACAAACGGCTACAGTCGGAGGGAAGGACTGTTCCAGAAGAAAGAACCTGGTGACGGAGATCGAAACGCATGGCGTGTATGATCAGGACAGAATTTCCACCTCGAAAAGTGGCAGAAATCAGTCTTTACACAAAAGCTTCAGGGTGCTGGACAGCATGGCAAACTCTCCTGTGACTTTATCTGGTATAATGCCACATTAGAATGAGGGGGCATGCTAATGAGAGCCCCTCAACATGCACATTACAGGGCCAGTTAGTACCCCTGGGGCCACTCTGGCAGAGTCCTTACACTGGAGCTCTGGTTATGTCCAGTCCCAAGGCCACCATGTGCCCCACAGTGGACTCTTCTAGAGGTGAAAGCCAAACTTCCCAGAGGCAGACCAGTGCCTAGAGAAGCCTGACCCCTCTGCTTAGTGGGAACTGACGCGTCTGTTTACTTATTTTAGTCTCTGGGTCTCATTGCCCAGAGCTAGCCACTAGCCAGAAGAGCTGGCAGCACCAAGTGACCACAGCCTGGCAAGGTGTGGAGTGCAGAATGAACGGACTCCATGCTGGTCTCTCTTCAATTCCCACCACCCTAGGTCGTAGGTTGCTTGGTAACGGTGTTCAGGACGGTCACGGTTGCATTAAGAGGAACGTTTTGAAAAGAGGATTGCTTAAAATCTGACAGCAATTACAGGGAAAGCAGGTTTCTTTCATCTCCAAAACCAAAACACAAATGGATCTTCCCATTCAGTTAGTATTTTATTATTATTTAAATCAGCTCCCACTGTACTCAAAGCCTGGCTCTGTGGCAACACAGTTAGAGGCCAGCACTGCCGTGGCCTATGAGCCTCTTCAGAGAAGGAATGGAGGGATCTAGCTGGCTTCTGACATCCTCTTAGCCTCCGAGTTTGTGATGAACAGAAAAGGGAATTCTACAATCAAAGCCCAAGCCGGTTGTGTGTTGTGCCTGTTCCTTGAGCCTTTCTTTAAACTGTTGATAAACCAACCCAATAGACAGGAACCTTCTGCTTAGCTGACTCACGCGTGACGGTCTCGTACTAAAATGTGAGTCCTTTAACCCTGGCAACACTATGTAAAGCATTTGTGTTTCCAGAGAGCCCAATGCAGTGCGGTGCCCACGGGGAATTCTCAAGAAATTGTTCCTTCTCTTCTGACAGCATAATCTTTAGCCACACAGTCTGGTCACAAGTTTGGCTGTCTTCAGCCGGTGAAATGGAACTGTGTTGATAACACAGCCAACCATGCAGGAAGAACCTAAGTACATCCAGATTGTTCAAAAGTCTCTGTCCTGTCCCCATATACATGTATTTCTCAGTCTGTCTACAGAGGTGTGAGCCAACTTTATGCTTAACACAAACACTTGGCAGCACCAAGTGCCCTGGGAGAATCGGCACCACAGTTCCTCAGCCTGGACACTCCTGACAGTGTGGACCAGCGGGTGTCCTTCATAGGGCAGGAGGCTCAGCAGGAGCCCTGCTCTGACTGCCCAGATTCAGTAGCAGTGACGCTAGTGATGGGAGTGAAAAGCATCTCTAGACATCATTGCATGTCCCTGTCGCAGGTGGCAGCAAGTCACATGACTGTGACCCTCAGAAGTAGCCTCCATAAAGGATGTTTAGTGAGCACCTTTCAGGGGTAACATCTCCCTGGCAGTCCACACTTTCTCCAGATCCTTCACCATGGCCTGAACCCACTCTATCTCACTTGTAAGAGTTCTTAGATGAATAAGGACCCATCTGTCTTACCCAGGGCTCCGGACACACAGGGAGCACACCCACTGCTCACTCTCTTACCCAGGGCTCCGGGCACACAGTGGGCACTCCCACTGCTCACTCTCTTACCCAGGGCTCTGGGCACACAGTGGGCACTCCCACTGCTCACTCTCTTACCCAGGGCTCTGGGCACACAGTGGGTACACCCATCGCTCACTCTGTCTTACCCAGGGCTCCGGGCACACAGTGGGTACACCCATCGCTCACTCTGTCTTACCCAGGGTTCCGGGCACACAGTGGGCACTACCACTGCTCACTCTGTCTTACCCAGGATTCTAGGCACACAGTGGGCACACCCATTGCTCACTCTGTCTTACCCAGGGCTTCAGGCACACAGTGGGCACTCCCACTGCTCAGTCTGCCTTACCCAGGGCTCCGGGCACACAGTGGGAGTCAGACAGAGTCAAACTTAAGTGTAACCAGCAGACATAAGTCCCAACTTCATCTAGGACCTAAACTTCATCATAGACTCAACTTGCAGTTCTGGAAGACCAGAGTGGTAGACTTTGTACTTACCCTGCACCCCTCAGTTAAAGAGCATTATCCTAACAGGAGGGAGCCAAATAAAGTGAATGTTGACTTGGGAAATACCTCTGAGAGTATCTTCTATGACCTTCCAGGGTTTGGATGGAGATTAATGCTCTCAGCAGGTTGAGGAACGGGAATTGGTACTGGGGTGCTGGGGTGTCTGGGGCGATTTGTGGACACTGCAAAAGAGAGAGGAAACCATACAGGAAAGGTTTTCAGATTTGTGTGTGTTGGCCATCTGATGCATACTAAGCAGAAGACAGAGCTTCCACACCTCCCAGAAGACTGTGGGCAGCGCCAGGTGAGAAACTCTGGGCTACTGCACTGTGAGGTGGCCAGACTGAGAGAATGCATCCCTGAACTGCACAGCCTGCTGAGACTTCACAGCGAAGTGCCTTTGGAACAGTCACACATGTCCTCTGCCCTTCCCCATAAAACCCTACCTGACCAAGCCCAACAGCTGTCCACCTGCCAGGGCAGGACGCTTTGCTTCAGAGGAAGACCAGGAAGCCTAGGTTCGTCACCGCCAGTGTCCAGCACACAGAAAAATAACTTAGAAACTAGAAAGAAACTGGGTGGTTGTGGTGCACGCCTTTAATTCCAGCACTCAGGAGGCAGAGGCAGGTGGATCTCTGTGAGTTTGAGGCCAGCCTGGTCTACACAATGAGTCCTAGAACAGCCAGGACTGTTACACAGAGAAACGTTGTCTCGAAAAACAAAACAAAACAAAACAAAACAAAAAAGAAATGCTTGTTTGAGAATTCTATATCCAACAGAAGAACTTTCAAAATAAGTGCTGTCTGCGGTGACCCAAGTAGGAACTGATCTTTCGAGTGTAGAACAGCGCTGTGATTGTTCTAAGAACCTCTCCTACCTGGAGAGACATGGAGAGGATGGAACCCAGACCTGAAGAAACGGGTGACAACCATCTGAACTGGCAACTATTGGGCAAACATAATCTCTCTGCCTTCCTAATGATAATCAGACAACTTCTGAAAAAAATGACACATGGCTCAGGGTTTCAAAGTGATAAAAGTGTGAGCTTGGCAGTGGTGGTGCACGCCTTTAATCCCAGCACTAGGGAGGCAGACGCAAGGGATATCTGAGTTTGAGGCTAGTCTAATCTACAGAGTGAGTCCCAGGACAGACTCCAAAGCTACACAGAGAAACCCAAGAAAGAGATAAAGGTGTGAAACATGTGACAAAGGGGAGAGCTGAGCACAGGCTTAATTCTTGAATCGTGCATGCACACGGTATGGCACATGGTAAACCATGGTGAATGATGTGTGCACAGGATATGTATGGTACATGGTAAGCTATGGTGAATACTATGTGCACCAGATATGGCACATGATAAGTAATGGTGAGTACTGTGTGCACATGGTAAACCATGGTGAATAGTGTGTACACAGAATATCGCACATGGTAAGTTATGAGAATGCTGTGTGCACAGGATATGGCTCATGGTAAACCATGGTGAAGAGTATAATGCATGAGAAAACAGAAAACAAAGCCCAGAGGAATAGATAAATGTCAGAGTCAACCACAACAACAACAAAAAGCAATAATAATGCAAGACTAGAGGGCTAAGGGAGGACTCGGTCAGGGAGACCGGCTCGGGGAAGGCCTCCCTCGAAAGCAACTGGAAATGAGTTCAAAACAATAAGCTGGGCATGGTGGTGTGTGCCTTCTGTAATCTCAGGGCCAGGAAGAAGGAATCAGGCAGACCCCTGACACTCAGTGTATGCCTGCAGAGCCTGTGTGGGGAGTTCCAGGCCAACAAGAAACTCTGTCTTTGAAAACTGTCATTAATATGAAGAGTAAATTCTTTTTTACTTAAGCAATTAGTAATAATAAAACCTAATTATTGAAGAAAATTTAGATAAAAAATAATCGGTAGTTCCTGAAGAACACCACCTTGGTTATTTTTCAACTTTTACACATGAGTATATGCATGTGCACACATAAACAAAAGAAAAGAAACTAAAAGAGAACAGAAACAAAGGGCGAAACAGTAACAGGTGGGAAAGAATAAAATTGAGATCAAATATTCAGACTCTAATTCATTGGTTAATAGCAATTACCAACTTGATGGGAATCGTCCCGGGAGACAAGTCCCTGGGCATCCCTGGGAAGTATTGTCTAGATTAGGTCAGCCTCTGCCCTGCTTATGGTGGATTATTTTGGTTAGGTTAATTGGAGTGGGAAGACCCATCCTAAACGTGCCTGGCTGCATCTCATTGCCTAGGGTTCTGGATTGTATAAAAAGGAGAAAGCGGATTGAGTGCCAGAGCTAATCTCTCTCTGCTTCCTGACTGTGGATACAATGTGAACAGCTGCCTCCAGCACCTGTGACTAGTATCTCCCACCAATGGACTGTTCCCTCAAATGGTAAGACAAAATAAACCCCTTCCCCATTAGGTTGCATTTGTCAATGGGAAAAGTAACTAAGACACCATGACATCTCCTCAGGAGTATGTGGGCTTTGTGGGGCTGCGGGCAGGGAGCCTGCAGACAGCAACAAGAATGGAAGAAACTTGGAGTCAGGTGTGTGCTGGTGACCACCTCCTGGGATTCCAGGCCCAGAGCTGTTGCTCTGATGCAGGTAGCCATTCCTGGTCCAGGACACAGGAGGCTGTGAGCCAGCATGTCTCTGTCTCTGTATGTTATCTCTTAGCAGCTTTAGCGGGGAATAATTGGCACTCATTTAAATACCTGATTCAGTGGTTTGCAAGAGACCTGCAGCTGCACAAACAACGCCAGAGGAGTACACTCCCCAAAAGGGTCCATCGTGCCCTTCTACAGCATTCCTTCCCCACACATTCAAGTTCTCATGGCAAGAAAACTAGAATTCACAATTTCTATGCACACATTTGAGGAAGAACAGTCACGCCTGTTTTAGCTGCAGCTTCTAAACAGGAACCATGTGTTATCTTCATGTTGGCCCTGCGTGTGTTCTAGAAGACTGCACATCTCAGTCTAGGATAATGCTGGACCAGCTTTTCTGTCCCTTCCCTATTCTCTCCAATATCCTTGCCAACCTAAAAGAGATGATTTCCCCCATGAATCTCGTGTAGTTGAAACTTTGATTACTCTCATTTGCATGAACCAGAGGACTCCAGAAAAATATTTCTTTGTACAAATACTTGTGTAAAACTTCAAAACCTTGAGTATTTTGAATGACGTTGATTGAGATTATTTTGACTGTCTACTTTGATGTTCCCCTCAGCAATGAGGCCACCATGCCAACCAAGGAGGAGTTCCTGCTGCCCTGTTCCACATCAACTCGCTAAGAAGTTACATTATGAAGCTAACATCTGCCACAGCGCCAGATAGCAGATAATGAGTGAGAAGAGAAATCTAAGGAGCCAGTTCATGAAAAACTTTCTAAGTCACATAGTTCTTTAAAGTGAACTTGATCAAAGATTCCCTGAGTTTCAGAAGGATACAAATTTTACATTTGACATCAATAAGAACACTTTATGATAGAAAAAATATTTTCCATTCACGGAGAACTTATTTCTGATCAGTGTTTGGATTATCAGGGTTCCCTAGAGGAACAGAATCATTAGAATGAACACATACTAGATGGCTTACATAATACAGGCTGGATAGCCCAGCAAGGTCCATTTGCATGCTGGAGAGAAAAGAACCATGAGGCTGGGTGTCTCTGCAGTTCCAAATCTGCTCTCGAATGCCTGAAGGATTTCCAGGGAGCTGCTGGTCTTCACTCCATGCTGGAAGCCCAAAGAAGCTGGCTTTCAAGTTGGCAGCAGCAATAGAGTAGCTCAACTCTCACCAGGAGGAAGTGAGGCAGATGGACAACAGCTCTAGCTTTTCCCTCAATCTCTTTGTATCTGGGCCACCAGAAGGTGCTACCATGCTCACGGAGGGTCTTCCACCATACTTAATCATTCCAAGAAATATCTTCCCAGACTAGCCTAGAAGTGTGTCTTTTATTTCATCCCAAACTCAGTCAAGTTGACGATTACAATTAACCATGACAGTATTGATAAAATCAATCCAGAGTCATTGTTCAGCCAATGATGTCATTTCTTTCCCCTCTGGAATGATCCTGTTTGTCAAGTAAACACATGGAACAACAGACAGGGAACATGACAGAGCTTTGCCTCACACTGTCAAATCTGAACAACAGTCATTACTGTTATCCCCCTTGTAAGTATTAATGTGGAACAATGTTCTTTAATTAGTGCTTTTGGAACTTTATAATCGACCTATTCACAATGGAAGTTATTTGCCTCAGCATGCAAGCCTAGTTGGGAGTGGAAGATGTTTTTAAATGAGGTCTTAGTAATTAGGAAAATTCTGGCTTTCTGTTTTACTTCTTTGTTGTGAGTAAACATTCCTTCCTGCTTCTGGTCCACTGAGCCTGGTTCCTCTGGAATTATATTCATTATCTAAAAGTGGCTGCTTCATTGGTTATAATTTTTCAGGTTCCATCAAACCACACAGCCTTCTGCCATGGATCCTGCCATTCCCAGTCCCCAAGCCACATTCCCAAGGTTAAAAAGGACAATCTCTGGTCCTGAGGTGTCCTTCCAATGGGCTGAACAGAGAAGGTAAAGGCCATCTTCCTCATTTTATTTGTCTCCCCATCCCTCTCCTCAGTGGCTGTCGCTATTTCCCATTTCAGAGAATTAATTATTTGAAACTGCCAGAAGCCCCTGCGCTCTCGCAGCGGCTGCCTCTGCCCGTCAGCGGGAGAGTGCCTGCCATCACTCCGCCAGGGACTGCTGTGCCGAGGTCAGGGTGGCAAACGTGGTGAAAGTCATTCTCTTTCTCGCCATTAACACGCTTTGTAGATAATTATGCAATTTTCCCAGTATCCCTGGGGATTCGCTTTAGATGTCCAATCTCAAGAGTGATCTTTGACAATAGAAAATTGTGGGTAATTTGTGTTTGTTTGGGTGCCGTTTCTATAGTAATAGGAGTAATTTTTAATAAACGGAGAAAGTTGTGCTCGGCATTTTGATCAATAAATAACATTGGTTGTTTTTTTTTTTCTTTCTTTCTTAAAAAAGTGCTCATAATAGAAATCTGCAGCAGAAACAAATGAGCACGAACCCACCTGGAGTTCTTTGGTGACTGGTCTTGCAAGTGTGATGGCATTTCCAGTCTAAGCACAGCCAACACGCAGGCCATGAGGACCCATCTGTCTGTGTGATCCCAGCTGAGGCAGTGGGGATCCGGAGAAGAGTGGAGATGCCAGTGTGATTTGGAGACAAACATCCACCTTTCAACCACTACCAGCTACACAGAGGACCCATGAGAACCTCACACATCACATGGTCAGGAAGACAGAGGATGTGGAGCCTCTCACACAGCTGTTCAGCTTTCCCCCAGGGTTAGTAAGCCATGAGTATTTGGGTGTCTAAACCAATGGGTGCCTGCAAACCTACAAGTGACCTCCTTTTCCAGTTACTAAACAATAAACAGATTGTTGTGCCTCTTTCCTTCACCCACTGTGATTATTAAGACCATGCCACACACCAGGCAGAAGCCTTAGATCAGTGCAGTTTTCAGTATGGCAGACTGTCCAAGAAAAAGCTCTCGTGCAGCTTGTGTAAGCACTATGGAGTAGTCAGCTTTCATTGTCAACTTGACACAACCTGGAATCAACTAGAAAAAAGTCTTGGTGAGGTATTCTCTGTATTTAGTTGGCCTTTGGAAGGTTGTCTTAAGTTGGCTGATGTGGAAAGACCCAGACCGCTGAAGAAGCAGCATTCTCTAGGCAGAGGCTTCTGGACTGCATAAGAACAGGGAACTCAAGAGGACGACAAGCAAGGGGAAGCAACTGAGCTTGTGTGCATTCACCCTTGGACTGTGGAAGTGACGTGACTCCCTGTCTGAAGTCCCTGCCTTGACTTCCATCAGCGATGGACTCTGACCAGAGCTGTGAGATGAAATAAGCCCCTTTCTCTCTGAGTTGCTTCTTGTTGGGGTCGCAGCATCAGAAATGAAAATAGAAAACATGGAGTGGAAATGTCAACAGCCTGACCAGGGTCCAGATGGGCTCCTCTAGAAACAGAACCAAGGCAGGGACTCCAGTGCAAGCCTTTGCTTTGGGAGTGAGTCCCAGGGGGCTCCAGCTGGATAGTGGAGGAGGGAGACTCCCAGGGAGGAAAGGCAGTCAGCAGAGAATGGGGGAAGGAGATAAGCCTTCTAAGGAAGTAAGGTCCCCAATGTGCACATCAGAATTGTCTCACATGAGGTAAAGGAGCCCAGGTATTCACACGCTAACTCCAGCACCCATGTTTTCTCCTGTGTTGTGTTATTTTATTTACGGCCTGCAGTATTGAATAGGATGGAGGGCTGTGCAGGGAAGAATGACTGGAACAATCTGAGAAAGCACTAGACAAAGAGAAGCACGTGCTTCGTAGCACAGCACAGAGGTGTTGGGGACAGTGCATGGTGGATGGAGAGGAAGGGATGTGCTGCCTTTGACAGGTGCAGCATGATGAACAAAATCCCAGAGACAGGAAGTGGAGTTCAACCTGAAGGTCAAAAGAACAAAACAACCAGCCACTGGCTCTTACCTCTACCTCAGTCTGAAATGGTGATCCTGCCTCCAGGAATCTCAGAATGAGACTGTGAGTGACAGCTGTCTCCTACCGTCTTATATTCCTCTTTAATGCTGGGATTAAAGGTGTGCACCACTACTGCCTGGTTTCTATGGCAAACTAGTGTGGCTACTGGGATTAACAGTGTGTGTCACCACTGCCTGGTCTGTAAGGCTGACCAGTGGGGCTGTTTTACTCTCTGATCTTCAGGCAAGATTTATTTATTAAAATGCAAATGAAATATCACTATAGACAGGCCCAGACTAGAAACAAAGTGTGGTTTCTGAGACTTAGGAAGTTTAATCTCTCTGGAACAAAGGTAGGAAAGGACCACTGGGTTCTGGAAGGAAAACAAAACAACAGGGATTCTAGAAACAGCAAGGGTGCCAGGGAGGAGTCGTCCCAAAGAATGTCAGGCTCCATCACTGTCTTGGAGAGATGCCTCTGTGTGCTGTGTGAAGGGAGTGGACCGCAGGAAAAGGCCAGGAGGATGCTTCAGAAGCTTACAGGAAATGATGGGCATGTGTCCTTCAGGCAGGGCAGCTATCTGGAGAAAGGAGGTTGCTTAGGAGGGGAAATTCCAGGTGTTATGGAAGTGTTCCTTTCACATAGGGCCTGGAATTTCAAATACCGGAAGTCCAGCACTCTTGGGGGAGATGAAGGCAGAGCCAGTCAGTCTGATCACCAGGAACCAGGTGGGAAGACTATGATGTGTCTGCCCTCTGCTCAGAACCCTTTACAAAAGAGGAGGTGGTTTGAAGCCATAGGCTCCAAGACAAAACTGAAATTCTTTACTCTTGCTGTACCTCCGGCAGCATTGTCAGCCTCAGAGGCCATGCCGCTCCTCTACCTTCCTGGCACACCAGGTTATCAAGCGAGCTGCTGGCATGGACCCTCCAGATGCACCTCTGCCTCCATGGCACTGACTTTGGCCTAGAATGACAGCTGGCATAGGATGTGGCTCACTGCTCTGTCCTGGAAGCGTGTTGCATGCTTCCGTATTTTTCTGTAGATATTCAAACCACCCAACTAACCAGACCCCTTAGCTTTCCCCTTGGATGTTTTTGAGAATTAACCCCAAGTGCCTTCCAGAAACAGTTGCATCAGAAATCAGAATTTGGTTCATGGATTTCACAAAATGATCTGCTGTCAGATGAGTAGGAATCTAAGGTCCCCTCTCCCCAACCAGTGCAGTTAAGATGTTACAGCATGATCCTCCTTTTCTATCGGGTAAAACAAAAAGAGCAAGAAGTCTGTGTGTAGTAGCCTGTGTGTTACAGCCTGTGTGTGACAGTCTGTGTGTAGTAGCCTGTGTGTGACAGCTTGCATGTGACAGCCTGTGAGTGACAGCCTGTGTGTAGTAGCCTGTGAGTGACAGCCTGTGTGTAGTAGCCTGTGTGTGACAGTCTGTGTGTGACAGCTTGCATGTGATGGCCTGTGAGTGACAGCCTGTGTGTAGTAGCCTGTGAGTGACAGCCTGTGAGTGATGGCCTGTGAGTGACAGCCTGTGTCACAGCAGTTGAGGGAAGGGCAGTTTCTTGCCCAAATGACTAGCTTTTCCACAATGAAAGCGAACTCCATATGGAGGTTCTTCAATACCCATCATCTTTTAAGGAGTAGATTGTTGCTTCCAGAAACAGGCATATCTCACTGTCATGAAAAGCTTTAGGTTATTAAACATCTTAAATGCAATATTCTGTAGGTCTCCAAAGCATTTGAAGATCACCTATCTATCTAAAAGATGTCCGTTTACCCTTGAAAACATACTTAACATGACTATACGTTTGATTGCTAGTCTGTATTTCTTAGTTATCCTGAACAATTTGTAAGAATAGCTGTCAAGGACTAGAACTTTATATTACATTTTTAAATGAGCTTAATAGGTATAATACTTTAAATCAGAGTAGAAACAAATATAGAGTATAATAAAAAATAAGCTTAAATTTATATTAATACACAAAATTCCATACCAATGTTAAATATTTGAGATGAATAGTTATCTTTTTATCCTATATTCCTATATCCCCAATGAATGATGACAAACATCAGTAACCCACCAAAAATCACCCACCTCACCCTTTGGGGATATGGATGTTGTATTCTCTAGATTTCTTCCTGTTGTCTGGAGGTGACAGGATCTCCAGGGGACTCTGAGAAAACTGAGATCATGGTCAATTCTTAAAAAAAAAACATCTTATGATATTTGTTGTCCAATTTCCATGTAAGAGGAAAGTGCAAGGCTTGTCTGAAGTCCTGGCCAGAAGAGACTGTTACACTGGACCATTGCAGCCCACAGCCTTGAAGTTGTTCTGAACACAGAACCCCAAGGAAACTGCAGCAGAGGCACTCTGAGAGGCCGGCTCACCTGGGCCTCCCAATTTCGTTGGTGCCTGGTCCCTTTGCTCTGAAAAGTCAACAAGATCTATCACATCTCATCTGGTCTTGAAGCTGCTCCCCTGTCAAGGGATCAACATATATGTCTTCTGTCTTGTAGCTTTTCTAGGTTTATTTCTTTATGTTTGTAGCCAAGATTTTCAGGGGGTCTCCCCAATCAAATCTTGTCTCTATTAACTTTAACAAAGTCCACAGCCTTTCATTTCCCATGGAAACAAAAGCATAACCTCTCCCCTAGTCTGAATTCCATTTTAAAGTTAAGACATCCCTAAAGTATCTAGGCTGGTTTAATTCGGCAGTTCTTTTTACGACCCTAGGTCTCTGAGCAGCTGCTGTTTGCTCATCAGCCTTCAAAAAATTCAGTCAACAAAGCACCATACAGGATCCAGACTCCCTGTGTGTTTCCTGTCTTTATGTGGCTTATTCTTTTTATATTACCTCACTCTTTCTTTAAATACTTTATTTTAAAACTATTTTTTCCTTTGACTGCTTATATCCATTTTTTTTTCTTTCTTAGGCATTCTCTGAACACGTGAACCAAACCTTAAACTGCTAAGTAGCAGCTCGGTCCTCCACTGTGAGGCTCTGGCAGTTGGCTCTGCCCCCTCCTCAGGTCCATGGGAGCAGCCTTAAGTCCTCAGGCCTGGCCAGGAGCTGCATTTAACTGGGAGCTGCATTCAACTGACCACCCCAGCTCTAGGAAGTTGGTGCCCACACTGTGGCGGATGTTATTACTTAGTTTGCTCTTTCTACTTAGCCTGCAAGCTGCTCAAGGGCTCTGTAGTATAGTGGTGCCTCTTAAAGGAGCCATATCTGGTGTGGGTACCTTACCTAAGTGCCACTCCTCAAAGCCAAGTGACTCCGCTTCTCAGACACACTCTGGAGGAGAGCAGCCGTGTCTCAACAGTCCATGTCTGTTGCTGCTGACCCAGCAGAAGAATCCACAGCTCTTTCCTGAACTCATCCTCCCTGGTGACCAGCTTCCACTCTCTCGGCGTGCTGTCCTCACCTTCCCGCCATGACATGACTGTAATCCTCCGAACCATGAGCCAAGCAAACCCTTCCTCCACTCAGTTGCTTCTGTCAGTGACTCTCTCAGAGCCATGAGAAAGTCACTAGTGTAGAGAGACACCTTGCCCAAGCCAAGCCCACGCACGTGTCTTCCCAAAGAGCAAGAAATTGAGTCAACATGCGTGCTCAGCATCTGCCAGTCACCTGATCTGGTGGCAGATGAAGAAAAGACTGTTAATCCCGTTTCATTTGTTCCCGAACACATGGAAAAGCACAGGAATGCATGGGTGAGAGAAATGGTGAGTCATGCCTCAGTTCTGGCACAGTTCCGCTGAGTCCAACCGCAGGGAGGGACCCTGGTGACTTACCTATTCTCACTCCCCATCTGCTTGGGTCCTTGTTTTAAACTTGTCCTTCATGCCCAAGTCACTCAGTGTGTCCCAACCCGAAGGATGGGTCCTAGCAAAATCAGCTGAACAATTCCCCCTTGGCAGGAAGCCACTCTTAGGAATACCTCCACCAAGGCTTAATGCTGAGTCGCTCAACCTTCCTCTGACACAGTATTTCTGTCAAGAACCATGCCCCAGAAATGTGGGATCAAAATTCATGAGCCATGACATTTGTCCTCTCAGACACTAAATGATCTGTTTCCTTCTTCCAGGACTGACAGGAGCCTGCACCACACACGGCTGAGTCGGGCAGCCTGGCGCTGGGGTCCTTTCGACTGGCAGGAGCCTGCACCACACACGGCGGAGTCGGCAGTCTGGCGCTGGAGTCCTTCCCCTTTACCAGGACTGGCAGGAGCCTGCACCCAACACGGCTGAGTCGGACAACCTGGCGCTGGGGTCCTTTCCTTCTTCCAGGACTGGCAGGAACCTGTACCACACACGGCTGAGTCGGGCAGCCTGGCGCTGGGATCTGGGAGGGCCACTTAGGGCTTCCACCCACAGAGGCCCTTCAGGCTTCTGCTTTGGTTTGCCCTGCCCTCTGTGCAGTCAGCAGCACCCACAACAGAGAAAGCTTTGGCGTCTGGAGTGGCGGGAGGCTGTGTTCCGAGGTTGTTTTATTCTTCTCACTTAGAAATCAATGGCGCCATCCCTAACCTATTCTTAAGATTTGCATCACCAGAGAAGCCTGTATTGATCTGGAAGCTAACGCCACGCTCATCCCAAAGGGAGGGTCATAAGAGCAGGCAGTGAGAAGCCTTCCGGAAAGCCTTTCCCTCTGTAGCCTCATTCCCACTGCCAGGAGCAAGACACCTTTATGGGGCTGGCAGTGCTTCTCTGAGCAGGCAGTCCAGGTTATGCTGCCCGAGGTTCAGGCTCTGTGGTCAGAGGCACCCCTGACGCTTGGAGGCAGAGACTCTACTGAGATTTCGGTGTGCAGAATCTATAGTTCTGGTTAACTGGGGCTGAGGAATTACCTGCCATTAGTGAGACTAGAGACCCACTAAAGTAAAGCGTTGGCTTTGTTATTCGATGCTGGTCAGCTGAAACTGAGAAGTCAGTGATGGTTAAGAAGAGACCAGCGTTGCCGAGGTGAAACCTTCTGGAAAGTGTTTCCTGAGAGCCAGCACCCAGAAGCCATGTCCCAGATATAGCTAAGGTCGTACCTTGTGCTGACGGCTAGATTTGGTAGTGTGTACATGGTGTACAATGATGTTCTGGTCCCATTTCTGCAGAGACACAGAAACATGGATTCACATGCCATGGGTCATGGTGTACAATGATGTTCTAATCCCATTTCTGCTGCTGTTACAGAATACCCTGGGCAATGGCATTAGGGACCAAAGTGGGTCTATTTCAGCTTTACAGTTCCAGGTTTCTGTCCATCACTGAGCAATGTTGAGCTGAACATGACACCACATCCATAGTCAAGAGCAGAGACAATAAACATAACTATGCTCTCTTACTTCCTTGTGCTGGAGTTCTCCATGCTCCTACAGTTTAGGAACCTTTGCCTTGTGCCTGGTGCCACTCACAATAGGCGGCTTTTCTTCAAACTTAATCCATGCAACCCCTCACAGGGATGCCACAGGCCAGCACGATTGTAATTCTTCAACGATGATGGGAGGTTGTGTCAAGTTGACCATTGGCCACCACAAGAGAACTGGTACCATCTGAGAAATGGCCCCCTGTGGAAGGGAGTGCTGAGGAGGCCTGCCAGGTTCACAGACTTCAAGACAGAGACAGATGATGGATTCTGTCAATTTAACAGGATCTAGAGTTACCTAGGAGATCAGTCTCTGGCCATGTCTAGAAGGGGTTTCCAGATCTGGTTAACTGAGGTGGATATACCCACTCCAATATAGACAACACCATTCCACAGTCTCATTCCTTGACTTGATATGGGATACCCCTCTGTATGCTGTGAATGTTTTTATTACCATTGGTTAATAAAGAAGTTGCTTTGGGCCTAGGCCAGCACAGAATAGAACAAGGTGGGAATTCCAAGCAGAGATAGAGAAAAGAAGGCGGAGTCAGAAAGACACCATGTAGCTGCCAAAGGAGACAGATGCCCAGGAACCTTACTGGTAGGCCATGAGCCTCTTGGTAAGATATAAAATAATAGGAGTGAGTTAATTTAAGATGTAAGAGTTAGTTAATAAGAAGCCTGAGCTAATAGGCCAAGTAGTGATTTAATTAATAGAGTGTCTGTGTGATTGTTTCTAGTCTCGGCAGCCAGGAACAAATGAGCAGCCTCTGTCTACACTGACTGAATAAAAAGAAGGAAGGGTGTTGAGCAGCTGCGTCCATCTCTCCCTGCTTTCTCTTGTTTCTGCCACTGTGGTCTTCCAGATGTGACGGACTGTACTCCACCTGTGAGCTAAAATAAACCCTCCCTCCCTTCTTTTCTCCCTCCCTTTCTTCCTTTCTCCCTATCTCTCTCTCTTCCTTTTTTTCTCCCTCCCTCCATCCATCCCTCCATTTCTTCCTTTCTCCTTATCTCTCTCTTCCTTTTTTCCTCCCTCCCTTTCTCCATCCATCCCTCCATTTCTTCCTTTCTCCCCCTCCCTCCCTCCCTCCCTCCCTCCCTTCCTTCCCTCCTTCCTTCCCTCCTTCCTTTCTTCCCTCCTTCCTTTCTTTTTTCCTTCCCCAAGTAGCTTTCTCCCAGGCATTAGGCACCAGGAATGAGAAAAATCACTAATTCACCTGAGGAGCACTCAGGCTAGGGGTAAAAATGTCTCTGTGACCCAATCTCTGGGTCACAACTCCCTTGGGTCACTTCAATCTTTCACTATTAAAGTCCCTCTGACTCAAATGAGTGTGTCTATTTTTCAAGTCTTCGGATCTTGAAAATGTAGACTCAGTTTAGTTTAACCTGCATTTAATTCCATCTCTTCTGACCAAAACTACTTTCCTGAGTTCCCTGTTCCCCACAGCCCGCATCTCCCTGTGGTGCGGGAAGACACAGATCCTAGGTCCTTAGGGTTCTTAGAAGCCTGTGGAAACCTCCACCCCTGCCCATTCTCCCACCAAAATATTTCCTTGCTGTGCCAAACTGGGGAAATAAATGGAAAAGAAGTGGGTTTGAGGAAAACATTTCCAAATCTTTATTACTATAATTGAACATGTTTCCATGACTCTGGTTTAAGAGACTCATTTATTTCTTTTCTCTTAAGCAGTTGGTTCTTCTTAATGGAGCCACTGCCTCACGGAAAATCAGGTTCTCCTTGGATTAATATCTTTGAAAATTAAGTTGATTTATAGCCAATTTTCTCCTCGTTTAAACAGCGACCCGCAAGGGTTTCCCAGGGGAACCGACGGGATCTGGGAAATGATGTGCGGTTGAGACTGCTCAGTGAAGCAGGCTCTCCACAAACACGGGCATATGGCCGCCTTGCTTCTGGAGCGAGATAATGTGTCTCCCCGTTCTACGTTCCTTCCCTCATTTTGGAGGTATGGGTGCTTTGCTGGGGATGAGGGAACAGTAATTGGATAATTACCAAACAACCCCATCTGATTTCTCACTTCCAAAAGGTTAATCAAAACAAAGGGGGGCACAAGGAGACTCCTCAGAAACACTATCTGGTAACCCAGCTGTAGAGCATAAGAGAGAGTTGAAAGGCAGATGCCTGTATGGGTAGAAGATGCCAGCCTGGAACAAACAGGCCACAAAGTGAAAGCCCCAGTGACGGGTGTGGGGTACCTCTGTAGGATCTCACAGAACCCTAAAATAACTCATGGTTGCCCATGGGGACTGTCTGATAAGACTCTGAAGACTCCACACACTTTGGATGCACAGCGCAGAGAAACCAAGCTGGAGCTGCACTGAAAGCTTCCTCCAAACTGGTTGACTTTCATTGTGCCAGATGGTGCCACAGAGGCTGCCGAGGATGGGTGGGTGCAAGGAAAACCGTCCTGGTCTTTTCCGTGCTGTAAACTCTATATGCTATGACACCAACCTCCAGGTGTGATATGCCCATTGGTACAACAAAGACAGAACTGTTATACGGAAGGAACCATTCCCTAACTGGATTAAATGCTCACTCCACAAGAGGAAATCCATGCTCAGTCCTAAGTCCATGGCTAAAGAGGCCTCAAACCCTGCAGGAACCTAATATGATTGCTTAGAAGAATAGGCATAGCACCAAATCACCTTTGAAATATCTGTGTTTTTACCCACAAAGGCTTCTCTCCACTCTAGTCAGAAATGCCTCTCTGCAGTGAAAAGAGATGAATACAGAAACCCACAGCTGCACACGATGCTGCGGGAAAGAATGGTTGAGGGCTCAATCCTAAACAAGACGTGCATACTGCCTGTTTAAGGCTCAGGAAAAATTGTGAAAGAGAGATCAGAAAGAACACATAGCCCAGGATAGAGAGAAGGGCTGCACGGTGTCATCTTGCATGCAGGACGTGGCCATGGCAATCACAAACACACAGCAGCTGTGTCTGCTGGCACTAGGCCCACACAAGCCAGGCCCACCTAATAATCAGCTATGAAGAGAGAAGGCCTCGCGGGGTCCAAGCACTTACTGCTGATTTATTGGTAGCTAGCAGATTCTGGGAGAGAGGGGGTGCAATATCCAGTTGTTCACCCATTGATGAGCCCACCAGGCTCTGCCAGTTAGTTCCAAACCCACGGTCACCCAGATGGCCCTAGTTAAACTCTGTGGGACACTAAACAAAGCAAAAATAGTAAATACGGGAGAGAGATTTGTAAGGAAGAAGGGGAGCTGGCAGCGGTGGATGGAGAAGAAAGGATGAGGAGGGGAGTATCCAGTATGCATGGGACTTGCTTAAGACTGTCAAATCTTCATGTACCAAAGATCAAATTTTATTAATAAATATGTATGCTTTTTAATCTGTCAATTAAAAATAACAATAACTACGTTACTCTCTGATCAGGCCTCTGTACACCCTGGGAACTGCGGGCATGGATCAGAATCTTCAGACACTGCAATTTCACCCTTGGCATTGAGTGGGCACCAGATGTCCATCAGCCTGCTCCCAGAGCTTTGCAGAGACAGAATATAGTGTCACGTCTTCAGAGGAAGCAAAGTCTTCCATTGCATTAGGAGAACCCAGATCCCGAGCTCACGGGAGCTCATGGAGGCTGGACCAACAGTTAGGGAGCCTGCATGGAACGGACCAAGCCAGGTGTGTGACAGTCCTGTAGCTTGGTCTCTTAGTAAAGCTTCTAACAGTGAGAGCAGGACCCCTCCCTGGTGCTTAGCTGACGTTTGGTAACCTGTTCCCAATCCATGTTGGATTACCTCGACTAAGGGGAGGAGCCCGGTCCTGCCCCAATTGATGTGGCATGCTTTACATAAGCCCATGGATGGAGGAGGAGTGGTTGGAGAGGGACGTAAATGGGAAAGGAAAAGGGAGGAGATGGGAGGAGAGGAGGGAGGGGAAACTGGTTGGTATGTAAAATAGATTTTAAAAAAAAAGTTTTTTAAATGAAATTTTACAAAAGCACACACACACACATATACACGAAGAGTACTCAGGTCCAACACGTGGACTATGTGTGCACACAAGTCTGTGGTGGGGATAGAAAGCAGGTAGGTGGCTGTCCTCAACAGTGACCCCTAAGGCCATTCTTTATGCTCTGTGTATATGGTAAGGAAACCAAACACCCAGGACCCTACTTTAAGCATCACAACAGCTAACAGAACACTTAGTGGAGCCTTTTGGCTTTGATTTTCAGGGGAATTTTTGGTTTTCAGTACTGGGGATCGAATTGAGGACGTCATACACACTAAACCAGTATGCTACCACTTATTTTGAGAGAAGGTCTCACTGCAAGTACCAGAGCTTACCGAACCAGAGTCTCTCGATATGATTGGTGGGAATTAAAACCAAGCCAGGTCAACGGGATCTCCGCAAAACTAAGACCGAGACAAGTTTATTTCACTCACCCGGACTTTTTGTGCACTTACCAAAGCAGATTACAAGGGCGCTTGCCAGGATGTATTGGCAGCTGCACACTAGACAGGGTGTACAAGATTAATGTCTGATACTAATTGTTTAGCCAAGCTTCTGCATGTTTGGCTGACTTCTCAGGAACACAGAAAAACATGGGTGGGCCTGAATACTTCACTGTCTGAGGGAGTGCCTCAGGTTCTCATGAACTGAAAGGCACACAGCATTCTAGGAGCCATGGACTCAAACCTCAGAAACCCATGATGTCCGCCTCTCTAGGCAGTTCTGTCCGGCCAGCTCCATAATTCCCGGCATCTCACTAAGCTGTGCAGTCTGGTGTTGATCTCCTGCTTCAGCCCAGCCAGCTTGAATTTGTGATTCTCCTGCTGCAGCTTCCCACTGGCCAGGAGTGGAAGGATGTTCTCTCTCACTCAATTCAACAGTGACCCTAGAACTCACTATGACACACAGGTTAGCTTCCAGCTCCTGACCCACCTGCCTCAGCATCCTCAGTAGCTGGAATTACTGCCCTACACCACCAGGCCAGTCGATGAGAACATGTTTTAATCTTATAACCGACTGAATCTGTGTGTCATCTAATCTCAGTGCTACTCTCTGCTCTCTCCTGTCTTAAGTTCCTTCAGGAAGATGATTTTTTTCTGCTATTGTGCACATGCTATCACAACCCTCCATCCCAGTAGAGCTCAATAAATATTTACATTTGCTTAATGAACGCATGCATGCACAGATTACTCTAGGCTCAGAGAACTTTCCCCTATAATGTTTGGTTCTGCGGCCCCACCCTTAGATCTTAGACTGCACTGGTCTTCAGTTAGCAAATGCCTTTCTTTGCAGGGTGGTTCTGTAGGCAGCTGCCTGGATACCTAACTGCTGGGGTCTCCTCGGGGCAAAGAGTCTCTCCGTCACAGTGATGCACTAGTTGAGTGTGGCTTGGCCCAAGAGCAGCCTGGAGCCAGACAGCCCGGCCATCCAATATCGATGAGTGCTTTAAAGGACAAACCCATTGGCCCTGGCTCCCCTGGGGCTCCCTCTCCGCCTCTGCTCAGTAATCAAAAGAAAAGTAGACTTTGGAAGTCATTTTGATCCATTGGATTTTGTTTCTCTGATGCTCAAATTCCAGAGTCCTGGTCTTAGAGTTCATTTTAATGATCACAGGGGTAATTAAAAATTAATATGAGGAGCCATAATTTACAGCATGCTTTCAATTGGCCAGGGAGTTCCCTAAGGACTCAGAACCCGCACAAATTCTTGAATCATAGCTAGTGAATCAGCTCTCATTTTTATTCTGTTTTTTCAAAGGAAGGAAACAAGTGTTTTCAGAGCTTAGGGGATCTGTGTCTTTCTCCCCAAATGTGGCCACAAAATGGCTTTTCCTGGGTTCCAGGAACTAGGTTCCTCAAGGTTCCTCACGGTTCCCAGCCTTGTGTTTCCTACAGGAACTTCCCACCATGCAGTCTTGCAGGGGTGGGGAAAGTGAGGAGAGAACCTGCCAGTCGCCCCTGTCCAACTCAGGCTATTTCGTGATAGCAGACAGAGAACGAAGCAGCGGGGCCGTGGCTAAAGAGCAAGGCCATGCTCAGGTGCGCTGAATACACTTGCTTCCAGGAGGTGCAGTGTTGTGCTCTGATCCACCCCTCGAGATCTCTGTGCCCTGGGCTCCTCTCTTTCCTCCTCTGCTGCTTAGCTATTCAGGTTCAACCTCCTGATATGCCCATAGCCTGAGAACCCACGAATGTCTAAGAATTATCACCTGGCAGGACCTCTCTGAGTGAGTTCAAGGCCTGGCTCTAATCCTGGGTAATCCTAGAGAAATGTTGACCATCTCTGGGCCTCCAGTTTCCCTCACTGATGTCGTGTAGCTGGCCACTGGACCTGTGGCGATGGTGGGAGGGCAGTTGGAGGAGCCACGGGGCTCTCCTGGCATGTGGCCGAATATTGAAAAGCAAAGACAAGCAGAGTAGCTCCTGGGTCTTACACCCTGTGATGTCCTTGTTTGTGGTGTCACAGGTGAGGGCTGTCTTCTCTGGCTCCCTCCTGGACTCCCAATATACAGAGCACACAAAATGACCTGGAGAGGTCTCACTCAGTTCTTCATGACGAACAACCCAGCAAGTTCACCCTGGGACATGCTCCATAGGGTCTATCCCCACACCAGGACCCATGGCAGCACGTTCCCACAATCATCCCTACGGCTATGGAAATCAAGGTGCCGGTATAAGCCCTGTGTAGCAGCTGTAAGAACTGAGCAGACGCCATTACAGGATGCTCAGTCTTCTCTCGGAGACCAGGCCTCCATTTTAGTTTTCTGAGACCGAACAAGCGGTTTCTGAGGAACTGCCATGAACAAAGAACAGTTAATCTCCAACACCCCTACAGCAAGAAGGAGGCCTGGTACAGGCAGTGCCAGGCCAGGCCAGGAGGCCTGAGCCACGGTAACCAAATAAGGACAAAGTCAGGAACTTATCCAGGCCTGCCCCAAAATGGAAAGCTGTAGCCCTGACCAGCCTAACTAGCCCTTGCCCATTAGAATGTGCTCATAGGGTTCCACTGAACTGCCCTAGGGCCCCCCTTGGCTGTGCTTTAAAGGAGCCGAGTGTTCCTCTCTAGGTCTTTGCCATCTTCCCTTTGTGTGGGACGGCAGGTCCCAGCCTGCTGGAGTAAAAACGCTCTTGCTGATTGCATATGTGCATGGTGGTCTTTGGTGGAACTTCTCTCAGACCCTAATAGCAATCTCAAATTCTCCCAGCAAGTTCACACCAGGCTCTTGCTGGGAATCCGCAGCAGAGAAGCACACGTATGCCTTACCATTTAGACAGGTATAGCTACAAAAAGTGGTAAAATAATTTGAAAGTTATGTATTTTAAGTTTTTAAGACCTTTTCCAATACAGTTTGCTTAACTGTATTTTATATAATTTAATATTTACAGAAGCTATATTTAATAACAAGGTCCTTCAATCGCTGAGGTATTAAATTTGGCTACTGTGAATATGTCTGCGCAGGTTGAGTTCCTCCTGACCTTGACTCTTCCCACTCCAGCGTGGCTATGGCAGGGGAGAACCTGCTCCAGGTGCCCCACCCTTCCCGCTCAGCCCCTCTGCCTCCCGTGTCCCGACACTTGGCACCTGCATCCTACACATTCTTCCCAGAAATATTACGTATCTGTTATGCTCTGAGAGCAAACGGGAAAAATGGGATGGAAACTCTACAGCAGGCTTAGAAACCCTGCAAAGAGAATCCTCATTGCACCCCAATCCTTCCTGCAAGGGCTCACACCCTCAGCATCTGTGGGCACGGTGAGCCCAGGGGCCTGCAGTATCCAAATCCATGCAAAGGGCTTTGACGAGGTTCTTGTCACTGAATATGTTCCTGATAAGCCAGACCTGGTGCCACACATCTTTTGATGGTGCTAGTTAAGTATGTACTGCAGCAAATTATCACAAACAGCTACATGTAAAAGCAAAACCACATTCTTTTCTGTGTTGGCTCTATGGGTGTGTGGAGGCTGGAGATCAGCACTGGGTATCATTTCTAAGGAGTTGTCCAGGGTCTCTCATGAGACCTGGTGTTCACTGCCAGGTTAGGCTGGCTGGCTGGCAAGTCCTAGGGATCCCCCAGTGCTGAGTGACAAGCATGTACCACCATGCTTGACTTTCTACACATATTCTGGGGCTCAAACTCTGGTCCTCAGTTTGCCCAATTCGCTGTTTATCGAGCCAATTCCCCAGCCCACGGATTCATTCTCCCATTGTTCTGGAGGTCGGAAGTCCCAGATCCAGACACCAGGAGAGCTGTTTTCCTGTGGGAACTCTAAAAGAGTCCATTCCTTGACTTCTTCAGCTTCTAGTGACTGTCCCCACCCCTGCTGACCACACCCCTGGCTTGGTACCTCCTCCATCTTCTAAACCAGTCACGCAGCATCTTCAAGGCTCTCTCTCTCTCTGACCCTGACCCCTCTTCTCGCCTTTCCTAAGGCCCTTCATCTAAACTGGCCACATCAGCCTCATCCAGGACCATACCCTATCCCGAAGTCCCTGCTGCCATGGGTGACTCGCATCCCCATAGGTCTCAGGGATGAGGCTGCGGACATCTTTGAAAGCTGTCACTCACGTCACTACCTTGACCGGAGGCCGTTTGAACTAGTTAACTGAAAACCCACATCTGGACATGCTCAGATGCTCACCCCATGACAGGAGAAGCTACCCTGTCCTTGCCCAAACTCCACAGCAGTCACAACAAAGAAAGGACTCAGTGTTTGTTTGAGCAACATGGAAAGTGATAGGAAACGTCCTTAAATCAATTTTATTTTATTTTCCGATGTCAGAGAATACTTTCGGGCTTAGACTTTCTCTCTAGTTCCAAAATTCCTTAGTGAAATCACTTGGACCAAAGGCCACATTGGAGGAGGGTAGACTTGAGTTCCTTTTATAGTGTGCTGTGCATGTGTGCGTGTGTGCTTTGTGTGTATATGTGTGTGTGTTTTGTGTGTGTGTGCTGTGTGTGTATATGTGTGTGTGCTGTGTGTGTATGTGTGTATATGTGTTTTTATATGTGTGTGTGCTGTGTGTGTGTGTGTATGTGTGTGCATGTTCGGCAGTGCTGCTACCTATACCATCTGCCCCAGAGACAGTGTCATTGATCAAAGAGTGATCATTAGGGAAAAGCTCCTTGTTTATCTTGTCTCCATGGGAACAGCCTGTCTAATGGCGACTTTGACTCTCTGGAATGGAAACCCTTTGCACAAAGCATCATTAACTCCTCAGTGTGATGTGCTGCCAGGAAGAGGAGACCAGCGGGGCTGCAGCGGAAGGGTGATGGGAAGGGGGTACAAAGATGCAGGCGTGGGCTGTCTTCTGTCCCAGTTGGAGGTGAACGGGCCAGGCAGAAGATCCTGGAGGCAATGGGCCCTCCCTCACGTCCCTCCAGCCAGGGTCTCAGTATCGTGGGATAAGAGGAAACCCACTGAAGTTCCAAGTCTCGAGTGTACCGTGTCAAACAGCCCCTTTGTTACAGAATCCACTGCCCCAATGGGCACTTCCTCGGACTAGTACATACCAGGGTGTCTGCAACGTTCAAACAGATGCCCAGAATAGGTGAGGTCAGCACAGAGCAAGAAGTTGTGCCCTGAGTGGCCCCCAGGCCAAAGGCTGCCATGAGTCCAGGATATCCCATTTCTTGTCCTTCTCTCTGTGTGAACTCAGAGTCCCAGGGTCCTCCCTGTGGTAAGCAGCCCCACTGAGGCCACAAACCTGAAAAGGGTCGAACAGCTAAGTCATCACCAAAGAAATGAAAAAGAATCTGAGAAATAGATGGTGGGGCCGCCCCTGGAATGCAGAGGCAAGCAAGTTGCTTAGGTTTCTCTGGCACCTTCTGTCTGCTCCTCTCCTCAGTCTGTCTCTCTTGGTGCCTTCCCTTTGCTGGTCTCCTGGGGTGCCATGTTTTCGAAAGAAGAGTCTTCAGGGTCAGGGTGCCCCCAGTTCTCTGTTAGTCCTGCATGATGGATGGAGTGGCCACAGTGGGGTTGGAGGCACAGGACAGTATCTATAGAATGAGCGCCCCTTCCCCAACAACTGAGATGGAATTTTCCACCAGGTTCGCACAGCCCCCAACACTGCTGTGTCAATAGCCTTTGGGTTTGGTTCCTCTAAAGCTTGGTACACCCTTGGGTGCAAGAGCCTGCAATGATGCTCCACCCTGTCTGCGTGCTCGCCTTCATCCTTCACTAAGTACTTCCTAGCAGAAGTGCACTGCTTGGAGTTTCTTCCAGTCTGTGCTGACTCTTTAGCCATAGCTCCTCATGGACCCCTCAGTCACCTGCACAGAAGGGCCCTGAGGCTCAGCCAGACCTCCAGGAGTATATACTAGGGGCCCTCCATGGCTTCATGTTCCCCTCCTTCAAAAGACACTGTCTTCAGGCATAGCAGTTCAGGGCTATATCTTACAGGGGTAAGAATGAAGAACTGAAGAGATTGTCCCCTGGCCTCTGGGGATGAGGACAGAAAGGGACCAGCATCCCCTTTCTGCACCCTGCATCTGTTCCAGGATCTATGCAAGTGGGGACTTAACTTCCTCCTGACTCTGGAAGGCAGAAGCCTCTCATCTCAGTGTCAATTGGATGGGAACCTGCTGAGCTCTGAGGGACAAACCCACAGTCTCCTGTAGCTGCTGGTCTCTGGTGCCCCACAGCTTAGGGAGTGTCAGCTCTATCTCCCTGTATGACAGACTACATATGACTTACCCCCACTTACCCCCTTGTCGCAAACACTAGCCATGAAGACTGCACCTCACTCTGTGGCCTCACTGTACCTTGGTAGGGATCTCACCCTCACAGGAAGTCAAGCTTGATGTTAGCACAGCATGCGACTTTGGGAGCATGGCGAGAATCAGTTAAAACTGACAGCAGCCACCCTATAAAATCAACACAAAAACACCCTTCCCAACACATAGGTATGGAGAGTGAGACAGAAGGATAGTCAATCATATGCCTGAGGCCGCAGGCCAGCAATGGTGACGGTAGCAGATTCTTGCCTGCTTAATCTCTAGTAGTTAAGGGCCCACTTTTCCAGGTTTCCAAAAATCCTCGAGCTAAAAGCTACCTTAATTTCTAAGGTCCAGCTGGTTGTGCCTGTTTTCAACTCAAGAGCTTGTGTTCCTCCACCTAGGAAGTGTGGAAGGCCAGAGGTCTGCTGGGTTGGGGGGCTTTCTGAGATCCCTGAGGGGAAGTGGCGCTGAGGCGGAGTCCAGGTTTTAGAGCTCAGGGGGGCAGAGGACAAGGATGCTGACTGTGAGTATCCCCTGGGATGAGGCAGGATATGAATGTGCTTCTGAGTGCGTGCCGGGTAATGGAAGGAGATTAGTTAGGATTTGCTGTTTGCAAGAAATAGGAAATGGCTAGAGCTGTGGTCAACCAGGGGAGAGAGGATCACTATAACAGTTCATCTCTCGAGAGGCCAGGTCGAAGCTGTAGGTGGGGCAGGTTGAAGGTGTGGGAGGGACAGGGTGAAGGAAGTTAGGACAGGAAACAGTGGAGGCCACTGTGGCTTAAGAACTCACTGTGGGTGGGAGGGGGCACTCACCTCTGCGCCCAGGCCCTCCAAGCTCGGCTGCACATAGGGCACCTCAGACTTTCCTAGGAACAGGGCCACCAGCCTCAGGACTGTCTCTTAGCAACTAAACACCTAACTAATGCTCAGTTTTTCCAATGGTTTTAGGAAATTCGAGAGTTTAATTCCAAGCAAGGCATTTAAACTGTTACTCTTGAAACACATCTGAACCCTTTCATGGGTTACAGGAATGCCACATTGAAAACACCATTGGGTGCTTCCTTGCCCTTCCCCCAAGGACTCCTGCATGCTAGTCAGACACATGGAGCTGCTCTCAGCTACCCTGGATCCCAAGACACTACACCAGAAGTGCTGCGGGCTGGGCCAGTGGGAAGGGGGTGAGGCTCAGGTCCTGTAGACTGGAGGAGTTTGAGGAGACACTAAACTTCTCTCCGTCTGTTTCTGTGTCTGAAACTGAGGGTTCTGGTTCAGGGAATATCAGTTCATACGTGAAGAGGAGCATTTGTCGACGACCTGGAACCTAGGAGACAGTCGCCATTATGTGCACTCAGAGAAAGAAATGAGCCCCATCACCTGCGTTGCTCCCATGCACGGGGCTTCCCTTGCCCTGCACCCACGCACGGGACTTCCCTTGTCCTGCACCCCCCCCCCCACGGGACTTCCCTTACACTGCACCACCCACGGGGCTTTCCTTGCCCTGCACCCGTCCACGGGGCTTCCCTTGCCTGGCACCCACCCACAGGGCTTCCCTTACACTGAACCCACCCACGGGGCTTCTCTTTCCCTGCACCCAGCCACGGGGCTTCCCTTGCCCTGCACCCCAGCCACGGGGCTTCCCTTACACTGCACCCACCCACGGGGTTTCCAGAGCCTCAGGTAAGTCTTTGTACACAATTTTCATAAAAATCTTAAAGAGAAGGGAGCTAAACTTTGAACTCAAAAGTCTAAGAACAATAAGCGTCCTGTCTCCCGGTCTTACCTTTGCTAGACTCTGTGGTCTTGTACCTAATATACAAACGAGGTCTGTCACTGCTTCTCCAGATGGAAAACAGGCTCAGAATGGCTGAGGAGCCCAACCCAAGCTTCTGGCTCTATGAGCGACCAGGCAGGCTGCACCACAGGATTTCCCTACTCAGTAGACTCTAGGCTGCCTCCAGACAAATCCCACGCAGAACCCCCAAGGAAAGTAAAAGGAATTAATGACAGAAAAAGAAAATAAATATTTTTTTTAATTGAGAGAATATAGAATATAGGACGGGGCTCATTCTGACTTGTACAAGGCTAAATGCGCAAAGGTCCCAGGCTTGCAGCCAAGGGAACCTGCTGTGGGGACCAGGGAGCCGCCACCTTCCTCACCTCTCTGTAGCTGACAGCACTCCCCCTCCCCAGGAGTCAGTCTCCACCAGCATGTGTGGGAATCTCCACCAAGCCTGGAGGAGATAATGAGCAAATACTAAAACAGGAAAGCAAATGCTAGAACTGATCAATAAAAATCACAAGCATGTTTGTTTTTTAAAAGACAAATAAAATGAACAAAATTTTAGCAGGTAGGACAGAGAGAATGGAAACACAAGCTTAAGAAAGAAAAAAAAACAGAAAAAGCAGGACAGGCCTCAGGGAAAGGACTTCGATCACAGCATAGGCCTGAGCCGTGAGACGTGTTTAGGTGACTTACCCCGGTGCCCTTTGTTAGCCGTTGGTCTTCGCTGTCAATCCTCGTTGGTTATGTCCTCAGGCTGCGTGGGTTGAAGGACAGGCCGCTGAGCTCTCTCGTGGAGGTTCTCCGCCGGCTATTTTATTCTCACTGGCTGTTTATCTAATGGGTGACGTCATCTGTCTTCTGGACAGGACCTAATGTGTGTCTTATTAGGGGAGGTTTGGGAAGCTCTGGGGTCACAGCGGATCCCTCCTTCTGAGAGCCCCATTCCTGGTGTGGCTTCTCTTTGTTTTCCTCCTTCATGATGTGCAGCAGCGTCTTTCACATCAAAGAAAGGACCTCAAGTGAGCAGTATACACATGCCAGCTCTGTTTGCAAAATCAGATTCCCTTATCTTAGCAATGGTGTAGGGACCACATCCGTGTCACACATCAGGACCCCGAGGACTGCATGAGTTATTTTCTCCACAATCCTACAGGCCACTGTTCAGGAGCAGCTCTCTGGTGGGAAGTCAGACTGCACGCGTCCTCACAAGCTCTGGCTGGTGACAACACACAGAGTAACCAGCCTTCCAGCGAGCGTGGCCTGGAGCTGAGCGGTGAGAAAGCCAGCTAAGCTGGCTCTCACCTGACGAGAGTCCTCATCAGCTAACCATGCTGGCATGCAGTGTGATTGATATTCACAAGAAGTTTAGTGTAAATGAAACTTTAAAAGCCATTAGTGTGAAATGCATTGTAGTGTAATGCTTTGAAACTTCCTCACTGGTGTGTCAGAGATGATGTAGCAAGACCTGCTGAGGGAAACCTCTTAAACATTCTGGGTTGTCCTAGATAGAGGCCTGCCTACTGTCTGAGTCTGGCAGAGGATAGAGTAGGGTCAGTGCTTGCAGTGAGCGCCCCTTTTCCATAATCCACTCCCCCTGGTCAGATCCTGGAACATGGATACACTGTCTCCTCAAGAGATCCACATCATCTCCAGCGTCAGTCCCCTCTCCACTTGCCCCCCCCAACATGTATATTTAAGCACTGACCTTATTTGGAAAAGAGTGTGTTAGTACTTACAAAGAGAATTAGAAATTACTTAAATGGAGGAGAGATTTGCTTGGGTTAAAGCTTCGGGGGCTTCAACCTGCAGTCTCCATTATGACGGACTGACAGTGAGATGTAACATCACTGCAGTAGGAGCATGTGCTTCAGGAGGCTGCTTCCCCTGTGCATCCAGGAAGCAGAGTGAGACAGGAAAGGGCAAGACACAATCCCAAATGACGTGACCCCATAACTGCTTCCTCAACCAGGCCCAGCCTTCCCTAAGTCCACTACCCAACAACCTGTTCAGACTTTGAACCCACTGATGGGTTAGCCCAGGGCTTCTTACACACTTGTCTCCCCACAGTCCACCCTCGGAGACACACCCAGGGGCGTAGCTTACTAACCCCTAGGTGATCTCAAACTTATCACAGAGACAGTCACGATTAACCATCACACAGGGTCCCTGCAGGTGAGATAAAATAGCATCCCAAGGTTACACTGGTGCATGCATCCCAAGGTCACACTGGTGCATGCATCCCAAGGTCACACTGGTGCATGCATCCCAAGGTCACACTGGTGCGTGCATCCCAAGGTCACACTGGTGCATGTATCCAAGGAGGTATAAGGAGACCATCTCAGGGGTCAGCTCATCTAGGATCTGCTGATGAGCAACTCAAGGCATTAGACTGCTGTGTGCTCAGTACTAATGCTGTTATAAAATTTAACCTGCACTGAGTTCTTTATGAATACCGGTTATACCGTGAGCCATGATAACTGGCTGATGAGGGTCTCCAGTTAGCTAGAGGGATGGAAAGAGGACACACACACTCAGGTACAGGGGTTGGGAAGCTCATGAAGATGCAAGGAGGGACCAGAAACAGCTGTGCCTCTTAGTGTGTCAGTGAGGTCAGTTCCCATAGTGAAAGAGGGCATCAAGAAGGGAAAATGTTTGAAAAGTCCTATTTAATGCATGAACCTGGAAGGCCTGTGGCCTGGGAGGCTAGAGAAGGTAGCAAGGCTCAGGCCCCAGCTCACTGTGACCACAGAGTCCATCTCCTGACCTGTGACAGAATCGACCCTGCTTAAATGCTTCTTTCTTTTTCCAGTTTCTCTAGATAGCCAAGGGAAACCCATTATGGTCCAGGTCCTTGACTTTTTTCTTCCCTTTTTGTGTACCCAAGGCTTGGGGGTGTGTGAAGGCCAGCTCTTCATCATACAACATGCCCTGTTGGTGACTCCTCCTAGGCATGGAACTCCAGAACCTGATCATGTTATTGATGAAACTTCAATGCCATTTGACCTATATCTTCTCCCCAAGCCTTGTCCTGAGCATCAGCCCTTCTCAGTGTCTGTCTTCCACTGTTTCTAGGCTGTTTCCAGGAGTGAGGTGGTGTAAGCCTTGTGTCTGGTGTCAGCCTAATTATGTAGTAATGCCCTATACAAGCCCCTCCATGCAGGAGCAAGTGCCAGGCTGTGGCTTGAGCATGTTGTAACTTTGGGATGTACACAGGGGCTTCATCCTCAAGGTCATGTGCTAATGGCGTGAAGAAAGTAGAAACTCAGCTCTCCTGTGAATGTTAGAGGGTCTCTGGGGGGGAGCCAGGGCTTGATGAGGTCATCAAGGTAAAGCCCTGTCACTAGGTCCTAGTGGCTTTGAATTAAGAAAGGAGCACCAGGGAGGATACTACAGGTTTTTCCTACATGACACTTTCTGCAACTTGGGTACTGCCACCCACAAGACCATTGCCATCTAGGTCCCTAGATTTCACAGCTCCAGTTTTTTTTTAAAAAAGAAAAAAAAATAAGCTTTATAATATAATGTCCCCTGTCTCACCATTTTATTGTGGCTATGAAAAGCAGAGTGATACAGATGGTGAACTCCTTTTCTGGAAAGCTGAATCAGGTGCACACACATAGATGCTCCACAATTCCTTCTCTATTAATCCATTTGTTTTGCACACATAGGCTGCTTCTGCATCTGCCCAGCATGCCCAATACTGCAGGATTTAAGTGTAGAGACAACAGTGTCTTTCCCTGGTGTTGATTTACCCACCTTGGTATATGACTGGAAGAGGGATGGCCGGGTCTTAGGTAATCCAGTTTTAATTTTTTAATTTAATTTTTAAGAGACCATCCATAATATTTCCCATTATCGCTGTACCAATTTGCATACCCCCAGCTGCACTCAAAAGCCCCCCACTTCTCCGTTACACCAACACTTGCAATCTTTTGTGGGTTTATCGTGTTCATTCTGACAGGGGGAGGCAATAGCTCATTCTTCTTGGCCCCACAGTCTCCAGGTGATCAAGGACACTGATTGCTTCCTCACACACCCGAGGCCATTTGTACCTCTTCTTTGGAGAAATGTGTACCCCGATCTCTTGCCCACATTTTTATACAAGCTCCGCGTGTATTCTGGGTGGACAGCTGGCAAATACTTTCTTCTCTTCTGTTCTCTTTCTTCTCACTCCGTTGGTCTTTCACGTAGGCTCCAGGGAACTTGAGGCTTCCTGTGTGTCTGTTTTTGTTTTTTTTTTTTTTTTTCGAGACAGGGTTTCTCCCTGTGTGTCTGATGAGAGCACAGATCTAATGACCGTTAGCATCCGACTCCTCCTGGAGCCCATGGCTGCTGGGCACCACGCCACGCCACAGCAGGAATGCCCTTGATGAGGTCCTTCCTCCTGAGCCCATCAGTGCTGCGGGAGCAGAGGCATCACCATGTGGCTGCTCGTGGAGGGCTGCACATTTTAGAGCTATGTATACAAGAACAAGGCCAACTTTCAGCTATACCCAACCCCCATCCCAGAAGAACACCCCTCCACGACCTACAAACTCCTCCATGACCTTCAAAGCTCACAGAAAATGTCAGACAGGCTTCTAAATTGGCTCAGGTCATAGAAAGCAGCCACAAGTGTGTGTCCTCTACCCATCTTGGCTGCCTTCCCTAAGGCCCTTGCTCCCCAGAAACCCAGGCCTGAGAGATAAACACCCCATCATGGAGAAAAGTGGAGGCAAACCCCAAGCCCTGTCTGTCTAATTATCTTGGGAGCACACGTGTAAACCCCATCTGCATAACTGAAAACACGGTAGGGCGGGAAGGAGGCCCGCTGACATTTCCCAGTTCTGCAGCGTTGTCTTCCGATGCTGTCAGAAGACAGTCTCCTAATGAAGCAATAAAAACAGTGTGAAATTTCAAATCCAAGGACATCTTTAAAGGACACCAGCTCCCCTTCCCGCAGTGATGTAAAAGGAGGGACTTCGAAATTAAAGGCACAGAGTGCTTCCCAGAGTCCCCACCACCTGCCTGGGTGAAGTCACCCAGTCAGCACCCTGCCGCCTTTCCCGATGTCCTCAACAATGGCACACTCACCATCTGCACCTGCCTGGCAGCTCTTACACAAGCAAATGTGTAGATGAGAATAAAATCTGCTATGTGTAGCTGTGTCAATAGCCTGATGCTAGACAAGGCTCAGCCATGTCACCTTGACCCAATCTAGAATCGCCAGGCACAGTCTCAATGAGGGATTGTCTAGATCGGGGCTTGTGCGGGATTGTTGTGACAATTGTAACCAGTATGGGAAGACCTGCACACTGTGAGTGGCATCCTTCTTGGGGCGGGGATCCTGGACTAGATGCGGATGGAGAAAGTCAGCTGGGCAGTTGCATGCATTGATGCATTGCTCATGGCGACGATGATGTGACAGCTGCCTCAAGTTCCCGCTGCCGGAGCTGGGATTCACGCCCAATATGCTCTTTCTCCCTGAAGTTGCTTCTGTCAGGTATTCTATCAATGAAACCCAGATGGGGGATGTGCCTGTCCTCATTGCTTGAGTGAGAACACACCAGGACCCTCCGAGAAACAGCACGAAGGACTACAGGCAGAGGGCAAAGAACGTTCGATTTCCAAAACTTACACAGTTGCCCTCTGGTTTCCCTAGAAGACACAGAAGGCTGCCAGGACTTGGCTCGGGCTCAAGCTGGCCCAGGCCCTGTGCACTCCTGCTGTTTGGAGAAACTGGTAGCTGTTGTAGGACCTCAGTCCTCACGGCAAGGTCTCACCTCATCCTCACTCCAGTTTCCCAGTGTTCTGAGGAGCGCACTGGACATGCGGTTAGCCAGCTTAGATGTAAATGAACTCACACTAGGAGGGAGGCATAGGTTTGGGGTCCCCCTTCCCCCACAGCCCTCCATGAGAGAGATCAGGGTACAGAAACCAACATGAGAGGAGACAGCGAGGGAAAGAACAAGGTGAAGGAGTGGACACCGTTGTATAGGTTTGCTTTCTGTTCTGTGATAAACACCATGAGCAAAAGCAGCTTGAGGAGGGGAGCGTTGGTTTGACTTACAGATTATAGTTCACGGCTGAGGGAAGACAGAGCCTCAAAGCAGGTACCCGGAGGCAGAGACCTAGAGGAACACTGCTTAATGACTTTGCTCCCGCTGCTTGCTCAGCTGCCTTTCTAAGAAACCTAGGCCCGCCTGCCCAGGGGTGGTACCGCCCTTAATGGGCTGGGCCTTCCCATATCAATCATTGATTACAAAAATAAAAGCCTCAGACTTGCCCACAGAACAATTTAAGGGAAGCAGTTTCTCAGTTGAGCTTCCTTCTACCTAGCTTGTGCCAGGCAGACAAAAGCTAACCAATACTCTGGTAAAAATATATGATTTATTTGTCTGGCAGGAGAGATGGTTCAGTGGTTAAGAGCACTGGCTTCTCATCCAGAGGTCCTGAGTTCAATTCCCAGCACCCACATGGTGGCTCACAGTCATCTATAATGGAATCTGATGTCCTCTTCTGTCATAAAAGTGTATGTGTAAATGGAGCACTCATATACACAAAAATAAATAAATGAAGCTTTAGAAACTATATGATATATTTGAAAGAAATTGTCTTTATGAAACCCAACACTATGTACAGTTAATATAAACTGAAAAAGGAAAATTTTTTTAAAAAAAAAAAAAAGATGAATTTAAATGAATTTTACATAGAGCGCCTCCCTGTCCTGCGAACACACCCTCGCCTATACTGCACCTGGGCACCTAGGGCCCACCTGCATGAAGCTGCATGTGCACCCCACTTCAGACCATGGACTCGGTTTCTCTTCCCCTTAGACACCTGTATCATCTGCCTTTGTGCTCAATTTCCATTCAGCCGTCCTCAGGAACGTATCCAGGCATGAGAGTCAAGGGGCAGATCTGGATGGAACTAGTTTTGGGTATAGTGAGGCAAACTGTCAGCTGAGTGACCTTTTAGAGAAAGACCCTCTTACCATCTTAGGCCTATGTGCACCTGGATGTGCGCATGATTCAAACCAGAGGCATCATGGGAAAGGACATGAGCAGTGAGCACAGGCTTACATAACCCAAGCCTGTCCATCTAAGAAGCACCCACTCCCTACTCTTAGCAACCAGATCCTCCTCCTACATGCCATCTTGAAAGGCCTGGGAAATAACCCAGGGGGCTTTGTATCTCCCCCAAGGAATCCACAGCTGGTGTGTAGGGTTTGCAATCTGTGTACATGCAATCTGCATCAGTTTTATAAGGCACCAAGAACCTGAAAACACAGATTCAGACAGTGACCCATGGTAACACCCACCCTGCCATTTGGTGACTGGGACAGCATATGCCAAGAAGCTGCCAGTTGATTTATAGATACTGAATCCGCCAGTTGATTTATAGATACTGAATCCACATCCTGCAAGTGGCTAGCAGTTAAAGAGTTCTCTAGCCCAGGAGCATGGGAGAGGGGTAGGACCTGGTGCTTATCTTAGTCCTATGTGGAGCATCTTCTGGGACCAGTGGGGGTGTGGGCTAAGTCATGGCCTCAAGAGCAGACTGAGCATGTAAGCCAAGTTTGGGCGGGGGGCCAAAGTCTGTTCTGACATACAACCCTTTGGATTATGCAATAACTCCCTTGTTTTAAATGTGAGGGGTGGGGACTCCCCCAAGTGACAAGCGTAGACTTGAAGGACAGGTGTGAAGCAGAGGCAGGTCATAGTCATCTTGGTTGGGACACTGGAAGACCAAAAGATGTTACAGACAGCTGGTCTCAAGGAAAGATCACACAAACCTGGCTGGGGTCCTCACTATGCTGGGCCCTTTGCACATGCACCCATTAGACTTGCTTTTGAGGAAAATCCAACGAAGGAAGCACATGTTTCTGATTTGCCATATTTGAATATAAATGTTTCCAGAATTACAAATCAACCCTTTTTATTCCATTTTGAGGATCAAACACTTGAATTGAGAGAAGTTGGAAAGGGAATGGCTGCATTTAGGTAAGCATGTGATAATGGCCCAAATTCAAACTGTAAAAGATATTTCTACTTTCATTTCAATACCCACACCCCCAAACTCACATGCTGCAATTTCTTTGACACAGTAGGAAATCTAACAAAAAAATATTATACAAGAAGGATTCGGAAGCAGGGCTTTGGAGCGGGGGAAGTTTAACATCAGATGATGGCAGGAAAATGGCATCCAGCTTAGTAAGAGAAGAAACCTGAGCACACATTTACAATTAAACCATAGGATTCCCTCCACCAAGTCAGATACAGCAAGAAGCCCTTGGCAGAAGCCAAGCGGACACCAACACCAAGCTCTTGAACTTTCAGTCCCCAGAACCTCTACTACTTAAAGTCAACCCCCTAAGTCTGCAGTGTTCAGTTATAACAACAGAAAGCAAACTAGCTTCCCACCTCCGAATCATTTTGAAATATCTCCAAACACCATTTAAGCCAGTCCCCACAGGTAGAATTGTAACAGATCTTATTAGCTTTTAATAGAAACATATTTTAACATATAGACAACATACCCAATTGATAAATTTGAAAATTGATTTCAGTAAATTATATCAGCTTCAGGGATTTGGTCTGAAGCAGAGTATTTCTTGATGGATTAATTTGCAAGTTACCGCTGCCAATCAACCCACCGGACCCAAAGCTAATCCCCCTCGCACACACACATCTCAGCCTTCCTCTCCGGACCTTAGCTTCTCTGTTCTCTGCTATGAGTATGTTTCCGCTGCATGTGGTGAGTGTGCGGGTTGGTTTTGTGCCTCAACTTGACACAGCTGGAGTCATCAGAGAGGAAGGAGCCTCAGTTGAGGAAATGCCTGTGTAAGATCTATCTGTAAGGCTTCCTCTCAATTAATGATCAATGGAGGAGGTCTCAGACCACTGTGGGTAGGTGCACCCCTGGACTGGTGGGTCTGGGTTCTATAAGAAAGCAAACTAAGCAAGTAGTGTGAACCAAGCCAGTAATCAACACCTGTCCATGGCCTCTGCATCAGCTCCTGCCTCCAGGTTCCTGTCCTGCCTGAGTTCCTGTCCCGATCTCCTTTAGTGATGAACAGCAACATGGTAGTGTAAGCTAAATAAACCCTTTCCTCCCCAGCTTGCTCTTTGGTCTTGGTAGTTTTGTCACAGCAGTAGAAACCCTAAATCAGACAGTGACCCTCATCCCATTCCCTGAAGCAACGTGCAGGATGACTGTGTGACACCCCCCTCCACCCCCCCCCGTAAGAATTGTTCCAAAGAACCAGCTGTACAAGGACGCTTTTACAACCTTGACTCCGCCTCTTCCGGTGCCACTCAAAATGCACGGCCTGCTTGTTCTGTTCCAACCCCAGACGTCCCTTTGCATCCCGTGCTGTGTAGCCATGAGTCAACATGTGTCTGGAAACAGATGTTCTCACCAGAGTTCCCCTCCCACCCGCCTCCCCTACAGATGGGATTTGGGGCTCCATGAATCAAGTTCCACTTGGAATGCCAGATGCCCTCACGGAGAGAGCACTACAAACCATTAGCCTGTAGGCCCCTGGTGCTTCTTTCCTCCTAAGAGCCCGTGCGTTCATTAATCTCAGAAAGGGTGGTTATTTGGATACTGGACTTCGGGACAGGCTTTACTCAACAGTAATAAATGTGCCTTACAGAAGACATGCAGGGGCTGGGTGTCCAGGCAGAGCCCCCACCATAAGAATCATCCGGGGTCAGTTTGATGTCACCAGTCCCCAAACAGATGCACCACACAGCACCAGAAATTAATCATAGCTGTTGGCATTTTAATAAACAGCTGCTTTGGAACACGACTGCGAACAAACATGGACCAGGACCAAATCTTTCTGAAAGGGGACCACAGGTTAAGAAGTGGCCTGCTTCTGTGAGAAAACAGACTTGAACGCAATTTTTAATCAGATTCTTCTGAAAACCAGTGCCTGTGGAATGACCCTAAGGGACATTTCAGGAGAGTGGAGGGATAGGACGGCCCAAATCTGGTCAGTGGACAGTTGCCGGAGTGACTTACACCCAGGGTGGCTTGATTTATCATGTGACTGAGAGCGTCTCCCGTGTCTGGGACTGGGTTCTTTGCATGTGAAGTGTTCCTATGCTCCTCTCCCTGTCGTGTGAGCTGTGGCAGGTGTCTTTTGAGTTCATGGACATGGCTACCCTTGAGTATATCAGGAGATTCCGGGTCAGAAAGCATCTGTCCTTCATCTACTCATCCCTGAGAACAGAACCTGAAGCCTCTCCCTGTGCGAGGGCAGGGTGGAGAGAAACTAGAGACTTCAATACAGTTCAGGTAGATGTACATTTCAACAGAGTAGAACCCAAGATGGGACTCCCAGTATTTTCTGTCAGCTTCCACAGTGACAGAAGGCTAGAGGCAGCTCCATGGGGCAGAAAGAGACAGGAGCCTGTCTGCTGTGTTCCCTTGTGTTGAGGTATGAAGCAGATGGCGGCAGAGCTTACATCTTCTCTACCAATATTTGTCTCCAATAGCACTATCTCTTTTTTCCTATTGTTGGCTCTTTGGAATGTCAATGCTCCCTGTAGATGGTAGGTAGAAAGAAAATGTTCACCCAGGCTGAGACACTGCCCTGGAAGAATTCCCTCATCAGTCCAGGCTCTATGGACCACACCGTAAACTCTGTCTGCAGGTGTTCAGGAGGCCTGTGCACATAGAATGAGAGTGTGGGGGTCAGATAGCAAATAGAGGACTCTAGGGACCAGTTCTCTTGCTATGGGCACAGGCCAGAGATTAGCCCTTGATCCATGTTGTCAAGGACGCAGAAGTTAATGCCGTGACAAATACTCTTGTGGCCTAGTGACTGGGGGTGGGGTCCCTAATACCAAGAAGGCTCTGCTGACACTCTGGACATCACGAGGTCTCCATGAGCACTGATAGGCCTTGCTTCGCCCTGTGGAGTCTACATGAAGCTCACGCCTTCCCTTTGAGGTAGAGCAGGGTTGACCTTCATATTAGTTAATCTCACAGCAGAAGGCTGACTCCGCCTGCTACAATTTCAGACATCTCCGGCCTTGGGCTACAATTAACCCCTGAAGAACCTCTCACTGTCTCACACCAGATCCCTCAGAACCTTGGAACCTCCTCTAAGAGACTGGATGTGAGGGGACAGCTGCACCCCTGGGTGAAGGATGTACAGTCCACTTCAGATCGGCAAGGTGGGCTCGCTACGGTGACTCTGTCTGGAAGCGCTCCTGCTTTGGATGTGAGCTTTCTATGCATCATCCTTCCATCCCTGCAGAGAAAAGTGAGGTTACCTCAGGAGAAAAGAAACCCACACCTTTTAAACACACAGGTAGGTTTTTAAACTATAATACTAGTAAGCTTAATTCTCAGTTGAAGAGACCAAACAGAAAAACGTCATCCAGCATTTCTCAGAGACTAAAACATCGATGCTTCTAAACCACAAAGCAAAATGGGAAACCCTGAGATAGGCTTTAAACTAATTCTATTACCTGGGGACAGAGCTTCAAGCACTTGTCACGTGAGCTTGAAGACTAGGGTTGGGACACCTGGAATCTGCACTGAAAGCTGGGCAGGCATGGTGTGCTGTCTGTAACCCCAGAACTCCAAAAGCAGAGGTAAGAGCATCCTCAGAGAAAGTTAGCCAGCTAGACTAGAGACCCTACCTCAGTAAACAGACTAAGAAGACGCCTAACCTCTGTCCCACACACATCACACACATGTTTGTTCATCCACATACATGTGAACCTGCAAACATGCATACACATGGAGACACACAAGCCCACCACACACAAACATATGAGAAAGGATGGTAAAGCCCAGGAGAGTAGGGCTTATGAGGGTAGGGCTTGGGAAGTGAACCAGCCATAACTTGGTTGTTCTAGAATTTGCTATGAATATAGGGCTTTTAATTACCATTCTTTGTGCTTTTGTGTATGTTGGGAGTGCTTGATAATTTCTTATTCAAAATGAGTATCTTACGCTTAGCTTTTTTGCGTGTTTGTAAAAGCGTTAAAGAACAATAATGTGCATAATTACCAAGATGGGGGCAGTAGTGAGGGATCCTCAGCCATCATTGTGAAGGTGCCTCAGGGGGAAGGAGATGGTACCCACAGCTGTCACCCTCGGTGACAGGACAATGCTCCAGGATGCTGACCCAGAAGCTAGCGAGCCTGCACCAATGGTAGTTTCCAGTCTCTGTACAGAGATGGCGCAATGACATGGTGCAATACAAATTTACGGAACTCTGGAACATATGAGTCCGAACCTGATGACATTCAGCATCGTGACTCGGCCTATTCTGAGAATTCCACATCCGAGGATGTGTTACAGTGGGTTTGACGACATTAACGGTACGTTTTTGAACAACTGTTTTCTTAGTTCCTTTTTTATTGTTGAGGTATGACACCATGACCAAGCTGACTTGTAAAAGAAGATGTTTAATTTGGGGCCTTTGGTTCCAAAGGGTTAGAATTTTTGACCACCACGGCAGGGAGCATGGCATCAGGGAGGTCATCATGGTGCTGGAGCAATGGCTGAGAGCTTGAATATCAATGCACAAGCTGGCAGGAGGCAGAGAGAAGAGAGAGCTAGCTAAGAATGGCATGGGCTTTTGAAACCTCAAAACTCATCCCCAGTGACACACCTCCTGGATAAAATCATGCTTCCCAAGCCTTTCCAAGCAGTTCCTCCAACTGTGAACCAAGTATTCAAATATAGGAGCCCATAAGGACCACTGGCATTCAACCCCCACAACCGTATAAGGCATTTTTTATCCTGAGTCTTGGGTACCACCTATCCTGCCTGCATCCTTGCACATTTGCATAAAGACAATGCAAAGAAGATGCAGCTGGTCTGCAGCAGTCTCTACCATGAATCAATCTCTCTCTCTCTCTCTCTCTCTCTCTCTCTCTCTCTCTCTCTCTCTTCCTTTCTGACTTAACTTGGGTTTTGAAGTTTAGACCCTGGTGACCTTTCTTTAGCCCCTCTTTGGCAGTGTGACGTGAAAGCATGCCTTTGGACAGTCCTATGAGTTAGCTGCTAATCTACCAACTAGAATCAGCCTGGCACTCGTTTCCTAATTGATCCTCAGGTGATCATCACTAGCACAGCTGTTATTTAGATTCTCTCCACACAGTGAGCCCGAAAGTGAGCATTGTCCTGCATGCCGCCTTACACAGCCCTTCCCTGGAGGGGGAGGTAAGTGACCACTGAGCTGATTCCACCCAAGCCAACAAGGAGGTCACCAAAACACAGCTCCTTTCTCTCTGAGATCTTTGCTATGCCCGAGAGCCTTGCACAGGCACCTTCCGGGTTTTATTATCCAGCTCTGAAAGAACCCAGGGCTTCTTTGGTTGCTCGTGGGATATTCACACCCAGTAACAGTGCTCTCTGTCAAGTGATGGGTGTGGGGCTCGAAGAATCCAGTTACTAATCAGCCGCACTGTGTTGTCAAAGGTGTAGCATAGGATTGCAGCGATGAAAAGGAATTTCAAACACAGTTTTCTCTCACTGATTTCTTTGAATTCAGTTATAAAAAAAATAGGCATGGACTACAAACTTCAGGGACAAATTAACCAGCTGCCCTCATGCTACAGGAATGCAGCTGAGAACTCCGGTTCTCGGAGGATGCTCCTCCCAGGGCTCTAGCTGGGAGCTCTTGGGATTCTGGCCTTTTTTAGCCCGGGAACATGCTGAGGTGGCTGCAGAGAGCTGGGGCGCCCTGCCCTTTCTATTCCTCCTTACCCCAGGCAAAGGAGTCAGAAATCAGATTGGAAGTGAGGATGAGGCAGGCGTAACTCCTCAATGAGGTCAGTCTCTAAAGAGACATCATAAGGAGGATGGCTGTCAGCACACTCCACACAGGCGTCCAACACTCACCTGCCTCTCCTGGGCTTTGCTCCTTCCATCTCCCTGGGACACCCATCACCACGGATGCCTGGGAAGTCTGAGGGCAGCAGGAGTTGCAGTCCTGCTGGCCAAGCCAAGCTCTACCATGCTGAGGTTACAGGGGAATCTGGGCAGAGGCTCAGCCATTGCTTACTCTAAATAAAAGACACCATTTGGTTTCTTGTGGCACTTTTTAATTCCCAGAGTGTCCCGTAGTGACATAGGAAGTAAAAGGCCATTTGGTTCCGTAAGTGCAGTAGCACAAGTCTCCCTACCCGGGAAAGCACTGTTTGCTGCTTGCCTGCTCCTCTAAACCAGTTAGGCAGACCTCTGGGAAGCCAGGACCCAGCCTCACAAGCCATCGGCCTGCTTCTGGTCACATGACCAAAGCTCGGCCTGTGGTTGGTGACTGCCTGCTTAAGACCCAGGGTCCCACCTGGACTTCCATCATGAAGTTACCTTTCAGCTTATAGTTAAAATAAAACCAGAACAACAGCACTAACTCGTGTACCATGTACGCATGAGTGTGTACATGAATGCATATAATGTGTGAGTATAGTGTGTATGTGTGTGTGTGTGTGTGTGTGTGACTGTCCTATTGCTATAATGGAACACCCTCACAAAGACACCTAATGAAGAAAGGTTTAGTTTCAGTGCACAATTCCAGGCTCTGCCCATCATGACCGGGAAGTCATGGCAGCAGAGGCTGAAGTTATTGATCACGTTGTGTCTGCAGTCAGGAGACCATCGATGCATGCTCAGGTCACCTCTCCATTTTAGACAATCTCCAGGATCCCATCTCACCTCAGTTCACACCACTGACATCATCCCTCATCCTATCTCACCTCAGTTCATACAGTTGACATTATCCCCATCCCATCTCACGTCAGTTCACACCGTTGACATCATCCCCCATCCCATCTCACCTCAGTTCATACCGTTGGCATCATCCCCCATCCCTTCTCACATCAGTTCACACCATTGACATCATCCCCATCCCATCTCACCTCAGTTCACACCATTGAGGTCATCCCCCACGAACATGACTAGTGGCTGCTCTCCTGAATCTTCCATTCTGTCAACCTGACAGTTAGCATGAACCATCACAGCTATCAATCAGGGTACCTTTGGGCCTGATTTGTAAGGACAGATAGTTCTACTCATTTTTGACTGATTTATTATAAAATGTATACTGAATATTTTTAAAAATTATTTCTGTTATTTTTAATATTATAATACAGTTACATCGTTTTCCCCTTTCTTTTCCTCCCTTCAAATGATTTCATACACCCCTCCTTGTTCTCTTTCAAATTCAAGGCCTCTTTTTAAGTTTATTGTTTCTGTGTGTGTGTGTGTGTGTGTGTGTGTACATTCACAAGCACATAAGTACAACCTCCTCAGTCTGTACACTGTTACCTGTATGTATGTTTTCAGGGCTGACCACCTGGTATTGGAAATCCAATTGCGTGCTCCTCCCTGGGGAAACTGTTTCTCCTGCTCTTAGCTTTGCATACACATCTGTAAATTCTCACCAAACACGGCTGCCTAAACAGGAACTGAACACAGAAAACAGACACAAAAGGCCCAGAAGGTTTTTGTTTGCTTTTGGGTTTTTGTTTTGATTTGGTTTTGCAAAGCTAAACTTGCCTTATGTGAAGATCCTTGGGAGCAGAGTTCAGACATCAACAGCGAGTGAACTTGATCACATGATCCTGGGTGAGAAGTGAGAGAAGCTGGGAACTGGGGTGGTGTTTGAAAAGAGGGCAGGGCTGGGTGGGCTCACTGAGAGAGAGGGTAACATGACCGTGGTTCTTGGGAGGAAGCGCCAGGCAGAGGACAGGGGAGGACACAGAGGATGCTGATAAAGTGAAGTGGGGAGGGGAGGGGTAGGAGAAGGCTGGGATCCAGGTGGGCAGGGCCTCCCCGGCCATTGAGAGGACTCAGGCTTCTGTTCTATGCAGTGGCAGCAGATTGAGCTTGAGTCAGAAGACAGACGTGCTGGGACCAGAGGCTGAGACGGTCCTCACTGGCATCACCTGCTTCTTCCCGACCAAATCAGCCTCAACCGAGGGCGCTGGGATTTTTATGGATGTTTTTATAAACAGTCAAACTATTTTTTTTGCAAGGAATTATGCCAGTTTATGCTGCCCCTATCCCATCATGATTATGACACACAGTGACCCCAGTAGAGACAGCACTACAACCTTTAAATGCAGTAATTCTGTGCGTTTTTGTTCACTATTGTTCTATTCTACGCTGGGAGTGCAACATCTCCTCTGTGGCTACCAACACTAGGATAATGTGGATTACACCTGCACAGTCTCAACCATTCGGTGGTGGTCAGATTTAAGAAATGAAAGTATTAGGAACCCAGTTAAATCGGGAAAATTAATAACCTGTAGTATAAATATACCCCATGTAGTATTGGCAACACTAAAATCACTCCTTAGTTTTCTAAACAATCAGATTTTACTGGCTTCCTATGTGTTACAGGGCAATCCTAACTTAAAAGAAGAATGAAGCTCAGATCTGGTCTGGACATTCGGCTCAACATCGCAATGTTCTTCCCCTTAGTTTATTCCCCTCATGGAGTACTAAGTTACAGCCTTTCAGTGTGTGTGTGTGTGTGTGTGTGTGTGTGTGTGTGTGTGTGTGTGTGTCTGGGTCTGTATGAGTCTGTGTGTGTATCTGGGTCTGTGTGTGTCTGGTGTAGGAGGTCCTTCTCTATATGTGTTGTTTGTATTGGTTAATGAATAAAGAAACTGCCTTGGCCTTGATAGAGCAGAACTTACGTAGGTGGAGAAAATTAAACAAAATGCTGGGAGGAAGGAGGCAAAGTCGGAGAGCTGCCATGGAGCCGCCAGAGATGGGCGCTAGGAATCTTACCTGGTAAGCCACAGCCACGTGGCGATACACAGATTAATGGAGATGGGTTAAACTAATATGTAAGAGTTAGCCAAGAAGAAGTTAGAGCTAACAGCCAAGCAGTGTTTTAATTAGTAGTTTCTGGGTGGTTAATTCAGGTATAAGCTAGCGGGGTGGCTGGGATAAACAAGGGACCTTGTAACATGTGTCTGTGTGTGTATCTGTGTCTGTATGTATGTATTTGTGTCTGTGTGCATCTTTGTGTATCTGTGTCTCTCTGTGTGTCAGTGTATATATCTGTGTCTGTGTATATCTGTCTGTGTGTATCAGTGTGTCTGTATCTGTATGTCAGAGTGTGTGTCTATATGAGTCTGTGTGTGTATCTGTGTCTGTGCGTATCTGTGTCTGTGTGTCCCCCTTCCCCCCTCTAATTCCTCTCTATTCCCACTTTTCATTCTCTCTCTCTCTCTCTCTCTCTCTCTCTCTCTCTCTCTCTCTCTCTCTCTCTCTCTCTCTCTCTCTCTCTTTCTCTCCCCACCCCCCACCCCAGGCACACCGCACCCCCGTGTCTGCACTCTGTGTGCTAGAACCCAGTTCGCGAGCTTCGGGCAAGGGGCTGGAGGTTGAGAACACAGACGAAGACCCAGAGACAGACCAACACACACAGACCTTCTTACACTGGTAACAAAGCCCCAAGAATGCCCCATTATTGTGTTTAGGGGCAGATTATATAGAGATAGCCGCGCCCCAGCCAAACCCACCAGCAACCACTCTCCTGCCATCAGGAACTCCTGAAGGTCTCCTGCTCAGAGCAGCTGTAGGCACTCAGATCAGGGGAAAACAAGTTGTTTACAAGAAATTCAGGATCTGGGGTCTCACTGCTCCCAACATAGTGCACAGGTATAGGTCCATGGATGGCCCTCAGTTGCAGAATTGCTGAAGAAAACTGACTCTCCTTTCCCCAGAAGCCATCAACTGCCCATAGCTCCTTAGAAAGGTGGAGACTTGATGAGGCCCTCCCAATACATGCTAGGATTTTGTGACTGGAGCTTATGCAGGTCTTGAGCATAGAGCCTCAGCTGCTGTGAGTCCCTGTGTGCAGCTGTATTGTCAGTTTTACCGCCGACAGCCACTGCCACGGGCTCCAGCCTCTGGTCCCTCTTCCATGACGATCCCTGAGCTTCATAGGGAGGGTGTGATATAGACATTGGGTTTAGAGTTGAGCACTGCACCCCCTCTTATCTCTAGACATTGATTTGTGGGTCTCTGTGTTAACTGCATCTCCTGCCAGAAGAAGCTCTTCTGATGAAGGAAGCTTCATCTGTGAGATGCAGAAATCCATGGGTATAAAGATGAGGACTTAGGGGCCCATTTACTGCTATGTCAGCACAATAGGACCAGCTTCTCCCCCTGGGGTCTAGGATCTAACCAGTCAATGATTTGGAAACCAGTTAACAGTATCAGACATGAGGAGAAAGTGAACTCTAAAATGCTGCAGGTAACAGAGCCAGGCTAGATCCCAGGGGACTTCAGGCAAAGAGGTGACTCTTTCCTAACTCAAGATACTCTGCTTAGTCACTGTACGTACACCCAGTATGTCCAGGATGACTTTCTAAGCCACCATGCCCTAAAAGGATGGGACTTACAAGTGAAAAGGAGTGAAATGAGCCCCTTGCCCAGGAAACACTCATCCACAGTTGGTTTATTTTGCATGGATAGACAGGTTTAAAATCGTCTGGTGATCCAGAACCAGAGAACCATTCAGAAGCCTGCCTGGGTATTTTGCTCACGTGGTTCACTACAGAAAATAAATCACCACCATCCAAAAATATGTCCCCGTTCTCCATCTCCACTGAGAGCACACCAACAGAGACCTGATCACTGGGAAAATCCTTTTTATTAACTGAGAAAGCTGAGCCTGAGATCCACTTTCATAGCAGGGAGGAAGTATCGTCAGTGTTGGCAAGGTGTGTGAGCAGCAGACCCGCCATACTTGGGTAGAACGTCTGCTGATTCAGGGTTGGGCAAATTGGAAGTGAGGTCCAGCCCTCTCACTCCCAGGGTCCTACTCATAGATCAGCTGCTTCTGTTACAGAAACAATGCGTCTTCTGAAAAGTGCATGTTGCACAGGACAGAGGGATGGCTCAGACTGGAAAATGTTCATCTTACAAACATGAAGACCCACCTTTGATTCCTAAAACCCACATAAAAAGGGTCCTGCAAGGTGTGTGCTCCCCAGCACTGAGGAGACAGAAATGAAGAATCCCCCAAAATTTTGTGTGTAGCCAACCTAATTTAATCAGAGATCCCTCAGTGAGAGACCCTGCCTCAAAGGATGAAGTGGGGTGGGGAAGCTGGAGAGATGGCTCAGGGTTGACAGTATCTACTGCTCCTGCAGAGGACCTGAGTTCAGTCCCCAGAATCCATGGTAGGTGGCTCTCAACTCTCTGCAATTCTAGCTCCAGAGGGTTTGACACCCCCAGCTGGTCTCTTTGGGCAATTGTACTCAAGGGCATATACCTACACAGAAACACACACAATTATCAGTATGTTGTTATTATATTATTATTATTATCTTAGTATTAATTATTATATTGTTACATTAAATTATATTAATATTATGTTATTTAGTATTATATTGATATATTATTATAAAACAACAATAATAATAGCATAAAATATTTTTAAAAAGAAAACACATGCTGTTACTAATACTCATTCACGTATGCTCACAATGGCTATACCTAGGGGGACCAAGTGGAACTTACATAGCTGCCCATCAGCAGATGTAGATTGACAGATTATTCTATGTGCACAAGATGGAATGAGGTGGATGAGGAAGAATGATGCCACGACACATGCTGCAGGGTGGGTTGACTTTGGAAGCTTCCACAGGCTAAGTGAGGAAACCAGACACTCAAGGTCATGGCTTCTCGTAAGCCCCCTCCACATGAGTCTTCAGGATGGGAAGGGGACATGAAGATGACAGAGGCATTAGAGGCACACTGCTCAGCGCCTGTGGGGTCTTCTTCAGGGCTGACAAATGTTCCGTAACTAAGCAAAGATGGTTTGCGGTGTTATGACAGGACCAGCTGCCACGGTTGCTGCTCGGTTTAAATGGTTAATAAGCAGATGGGACAGGAAAGACTGGAGATGGTGGCTGTGTAAGCCAGGAGCTAATCTTCCAGCACCTTGATCTTGAACTTCCAGCCTCCAGAGCTTTGAGGACCAGATGTCTCTTGTTTGAGGCACCTACCCTAGGGCACCATTTAAACAGTTCAAACAGGCTAATGGATTCCCCTGTTTAGCTAAACTTTTTGGAATCAAAGATACCTTTGCTCATGAGTAGGTGAACATAGCACCCAAGTCCCCCTTAGCTGTCGCCAGGCTCATCCAAAGCCCAGGCAAATGCTGCTAACTGCTTTGATTGACTGAGACCGCAGACCATTCGCACATCAAGGAACCATCCTATAGAACAGGTCTGAACAGGGCACTGCACCCCTTCTTTTCCCTCCTGAGCACATCTGTGTCCACCAAGAGTGGGATCCCCCTGTTCTCAGCCCAGCTAGCACACATCTGGATACCTTCCTGACCCAAACATGAAGGAAGCAGTTCCTACCAGGCTCCACACTTAGAGGTGTTTGTTAAAAACAGACTGGCAAAGGTAGGTGAGGGTGCTGACCTTGAAGGGGAAGAGCCCACACAGGAAAAGGACCAGGTCCAAAGTTGAGCTGGTGAAGTCTGCACTGCAGCTGGAAGGCGGCTTTGGTTGTCACATCCTGCCTGCAGCAGGGCACTGAGTTTGAACCCTGCAAGGGATGGGATCCACTAGCAGATCTTAAAGAAGACAGTAAGCAAGGTGACGTTTAAGAGCATGAAAGTCTTCCTTGAGGTAGGGGTTTGGAGGGAGATTTCCTGAGCCTGCTATAAAAAATGAATGTCAAACCAACTTTCTTATCTTGAAAATGTTGTAAAAATAACTCATTGAGAGTTTGGGGTGCGAACAGATAACAGTCATAACAGTTGTCATTCATCCAGTGCTTAGGCGTCAAGTCAAAGGTCTCAGGTACGAAATCTCATCTAATTTAATCCTTAAAAGATCCACACATTAGACTTGATCACCCGCCTCTCACTGGGAGCAGGAAGTGTCAGAGGACCATGGTTCTGTTTGAAAGCATCTAGCCTCCAGGACCAAACTGGGTCTGATAGTGGGATTGTCTGATAGGGCCCTGGTCTTGGCACTCCTCCTCACCTGAGCCGGATGCCCACTCCCACTCCAGAGCAGCCATGGGGTGTTTAAAATTTCACAGACAAGGAACTGAGGCTGAGCAAAGACGGTAATTCCCTGACCCTGGAAGCCAAGGTTCTTGCAGCCACGCTGCTTTTAAAGATCAGAAGAGAATACACAGGGTTGGTACATGAAAGCTCTTGCTGCCAAGCCTGATGACCTGTGTTTCATCCTTAGGATCCATACGGTGGTCAGAGACAGAGCCAACTCCTGATATTGCCCTCTGACCTACACATACACACACACACACACACTCAAACACACAGCACATGAGCCTTGGGGTATACGTTCTTGTACACACACACACCACAAGAGCCCTGGGGTATATGCTCATGTGCACACAAACACACACACTACACTAGCCCTGGGGTATACATTCTTGTACACACACACCATAAGAGCCCTGGGGTATATGCTCATGTGCACACCCACACATACTCTAATAAATAAATAGATAGGTAGATATGAAAAGCAAAGATTTTTTTTCAAGAAAAGAAACATGCAGTTGGTATTTGTGGCACTGTTACCTACTACGCCAACGCCTGAGCCCTATTAGTTACACTAGTAGCCACCTCAATAACAGCTGTTTACATCTAAATGAAAGAAAATGTCTCACATCCGTGTTTTCTCCCTCGAATGACTTAGAAAAGCACAAATTTTTTTTTTTAAATCCATGAAGGGAAATTGTATCAGATGCATTCAGAGAGACTAGGTACCAAAGCAGGGTGGCAGGGCAATCCTGCAGAGCAACAGATGCAGAAGAGCTATCTATGGAAGGACTATGAAAAGGAGGGGGTTCAGGGTGGGGTGGAAGCAGGAAGCAGCCTCCGACTTCCACATCTAACTGCTGAATCATCCTCTTGACTCACCCGGGGTCAGAAGAAAGGTTCCCATGGCAGGCATGATGCCCGAGATGACCACAGTCAGACCAGAGGTTCTTTCTGGCAGCATCCCCACAGCAGTGTCCCTAGAGATAAATGCCTTCTTCTTGTGTTTAAATGATGTATACAATTTCGGCCACCATCTCCACTTTCCAAAAAATGCAAAGCAATTTATCTAAGATATGAATTCAAGCCCTTGAATAAAGCACATTCACAATCATGTTTGGGTCTAAAATTCAGCAAGAATGAGGTAGTGAATTGAGTTCTGAAATTCTACGTCTGTGTGTGATTCCTGCCAGGAAGGTGACAGAGAACAGCCTGAGATATCAGATCCCTGGGCAACGAGTCAGTCCACACCAACCTCTGCCTCTCACAGTGGACAGAGGGAATGCCTGTGATTACAGACAACACACTGGGTCACCATGAAAACTATACTCATGTTCCAGGAGAGAAGGTTCCGTCCATAAAGCGCCCTCTGCAAACATGAGGACCTGAGCTCAATCCACAGAATACATAAAATGCCCAGCTTGGTGGGAAGCCTTAGATGGGGTGGTGGAGATAGGAGAATCCTGTGGCTGATCAGCCTGTCTGACTCAGTGAGCTCTAAGCCAGTGAGAAATCCCGTCTCAAAAACCAGTGGGTGGCACCTAAGGGGCCTCCAGCCCCAAGCACAGGCACCTAGGTGTGAGTGTACCCATATCCACATGTGCACACATACACGGCAATGCATGCAAGAACTCTAGCTATGTCTTGGTGTCACTGGGGACTTTAAGAAGGGCCTCCAGGATTAGTTCCAAAGCAGACCCTTTAGATTCTAAGCAGCATCCAGGAGTCCCTCGTGTTTATCGAGCCTTTTATTTCCATGACACAGCCCAACATCAGTAAAAGCTAGAGAAAAAAAAAAAAAAGAAGAACAGGCAGATCTTTGAATCCAGCACAAGGACCTGGCTCACAAGGCACAGCTGCAACATTCCTCAATAGCAAGATGGAGAAATCTTTAAGAAAACTCCAAGTTGTTTCGCATTTGACTCTAATTCAGCTCTATAGATTTGGAGAAAGTGTAAGGAGAAGATAAGGTCACCTGTGTTTCAAATCTGGCTAGGAGAACATGAACACTTGCAGAGAAGCACCGGCTTAGCCCACTGATGCTGCTGTGACCAAATGCCAGGGTCATCCAGGCACCAGCAGGTCAGGTCTGGTGAGGCTGAGTCTTTACAGCTTCCTCTACAGTCCAGCTTCCTTAATGGTGGGCCATGACCTGTGTCATGTACCTGAATGCCAGGACTGTGGAAAGATTGCCAACAGGAAAAGATCTCTGGATAAGGACAACCGAGAATTAGCTAGTCATAGAATTTTTGCAAATCTAAGGCTATTAGTATGACTTCATGGTGGCTTTGGTTCTGAAGATGGATGTCATGCTTTGCTGTGTACCTGCTGGATGGATGGCACACTGCTGTGCACCCGCTGGTTGGACGACACACTTTGTTGTGCACACACTGAATGGACGGCACACTTTGCTGTGTACCCGCTGACACACCACTCTACACCAGCAGACACTGCCTACAAAGCATGGCTCAGACTCCAGACTGTCGCTTATCGTGAATGGCACATACCCGGTTTTCTGTTCCTATAGCAACATAATCATTTAATTACAGAAAACGAAGACATTTAATATTTTATCCTCAGGAAGTAAGTACCAAGTCAGAGTGTCAGCTTGTTAGAATGTTTGATTTTTAGTATTTCTATTTGAGTTAATAACTTGAGTTTCATTTTAAAAAATCATTAAACAAATTTTGGCTTGGGATTAGGACAGAATTTCCAACCATCTCCGAAATGGTTCTAAACATACTTCTCCTATTTTGTGCTATGTATTTATGCAAAATAGCATTCTCAGAATTGATGATTATAAGACCAAAATATCAATAAGTTTTTAAAAAATGTGAATATACTCTACGTCCTGCAGGATCAAATATTCAGCCAAGAATTCAATCTCTAGGTAAAAATAGAGAAGCATCCATCTCATCAGTATACAAATTTGTGTTCATCTTTAATAAATGATAATCTTGTATGTATGCTAAAGAGATGTTTTAAAATAAATTTCCTTATGATTTATTATCAGTAAATCTCCCATTTATATACCCAGTTTATCTACTGGAAGTTGTATGAAATTTCTCAGGTGAAAATGGGTGCTGATTGGAAAGTTAGGAAGACTTCTCTAAGAGCTGGTGAGATGGCTCAGCAGGTGAACCAGTTGCTTCCCTGTTTGAGGACACCTCCATCCCCAGGACACACATGGCATAAAGGGAGAACCAGCTCCTGCAAGTTGTCTTCTGAACTCCACATGTGCACTGTGGCATGCCACATATACAAGTGTGCACACAAACACAGACATACAAACACACAGAAACACACAAAGAAACAAATACAATAAACACAATTTTTTAACAAGAGAAGACCAACTCCAGGGAGAGGAATGCATTTCCACACAGGGTATAAAAGCTGACAAGAGAATATACATACGGTCCTCCTTGAAAGGTCTCTGTGTATGTGAGTGTCTGTGTGTTTGTATGCCTGTGTGTCTGAAATCTGTCTCTTTGTGTGTTTCTGTGTGTTTGTATGTCTGTGTGTGTGTGTATGTCTGTGTGTCAGTATGTATGTGTGTTTGTGTGTGTATTTCTGTGTGTGTGTGTTTGTATGTGTCTGTGTGTATGTATGTGTGTATGTGTGTGTCTGTGTGTTCCTGAGTGTATGCATGCGGAGACCAGAGGTCAGACATCTTCCTCACTTACTGTCCACTTTAATTTTTGAGACACAGTCTCTGACTGAACATGGAATTCCCTGGTTATGCTGAACTAGCTGGCTGACCAGCAAGCCCCAGGATCCTTCTGTATCCATCTCCCCAGGGTTGCGTTAAAGGTTCAAGCCTCTGTACACAGCCTTCCAGGGGGCTGCTGGGGATTGAACTTAGGTCTTCATGATTACAAGGCAAGCACTGTAATGACTGAGCCATCTGCCCAGCCCCTAAAGCTCTCACCTTTAATACCAGTGATTCAGTTCCAACTCGTGTATTTTGGAGGAAACATTCAGAGCTCAGCAGGCCCAGAACCCTCATGAGCAGTCTGCTCGCTTCCTGCGCTCAGTTTTCCTCCACACCAACAGCAAGGCCTCCAAGCCAGATTTCTAAGAACAAAACCCTGAGACTGTAAATGTGTTTGCTCCTCATCTCTGCCATAAAAAATCCACCTCAGACTTAGTACCCCAGACCCAACAATTCACTTGCTTCTAGGGTTGGAAGCCATAAATCTGAAGTCAGCCTCCAGAAACTAAAACTGAGAACTGGCTCCCACATAAACTCATTCCTATGTATTCAATGTCAAGGACTCCATGCTTTCCCTGGCCAATGTGGCCTTCCTCATCTCTGCTGTCTATTGCTCCCACGGGTGTATTTCTTACTGTTCTGTCTTTGGGATGCTCTGAATCCTCCTTCCAGATTTATGACTACACACATGGTCCCATCCAGATGGTCCAGGACAATGCCATCGTGACCCACTAACACTTTTATCTGAGAAGTCCCATTTGCACCAGAAGTTAAATGTGGCGATGGGGCTTTTATTCAGGAAAGATACTGGCAAGGATCCTACTTCTTCCTCCTGTGGTTCATCTGTCTTCTGCTGACTCCCTGTTTCTCCTAAGACCTGGTCCCATGATCCGCATTTGGGGTCAGTGCTGTAGTTTCTGCATCTCTATAAATTTATTCACTCACCCCACGAGTTGTAACGAGCTGCTAAGTCATAATAGGTGTTCCTGGGAATCAGGCAAGACTTCAAAGGGCTTGACAATGCTCAGAATAGCCCAGAAAACTTCCATGGACAAGCCTGTCGGGGAGCAGGCTGTGAGTGTTGCTGGCTCCTGTGGAGGGGGAGTGACCTGGGCCAGTTATAAGGGGCATGGGTAGAGGGGAAGAGCAAGGTCGGGGTCTTTGAGAAAGAATGCATGGTGGGGACAACAGCTTCCAGGTACAGAGGGGACACGACCGGCACCGAAAGCAATGTTCACGTGGTGGAGTCTCTGGCTTGGACAAGGCTGGCTTCTGCAGTGTCTGCACTTCAGAGCGGCTGTCTTGTAATTATAGAGGAGTCTTGGGAGGATTTTATAGACTATTCTAGGATACAATCAATGGAGTAGGACGGTAATAACAGGAAGATGGCCATGAAAGCCAGGGGCCCTAGACTGAGTGGCATATGGGACAGAAAAAAGGTATGTGTGAGAGGGCCCAGGGTTCTGACTGTGGAGCCTTTGATCAGGGGTAAGATGCAGAGGACAGTCTGTACAGCAGGGCCCAATCTGTGTAGCCAGATACAAAGGCCCTGACTTGACCCTACACAAGCTGAGGGACCATAAAGTGGGCACACCCAGATTGTGTGAGTGCTCATTAGGTAGGGTTGATGGAGAGTGAGGGATTGTGTGTACAAAATGCCGGGTCTGGGTGTCTTTGTAGATGGCAGGCAGCCATCACTGCGTGGGGAAGGAGTATGTGTGTCCCTCATCCCAATTCACACACACAAGGAAAGGGACTTTATTTTTCTATGGCTCACATTATGTCGGCAGCAAGCAAATACAGGAGAGATTCAATAATATCAGGTTTAGGAGTTAAACCGAAAAGCCCAGGCTGATGAGTGTAAGGTACGAAAAGCCACAGAGTGGAGCTGGGAGATAACTCAGTCGCTAAAGATTCTGCCGTGTGCGCATGGGGGTTTCAAACGCTCACACGAAAGCAGGCACAGTGGTGAGTATCTGCCAACCCAGCATTTGGAAGAGCTGGAGAGAACCAGATTTCTGGAGTTCGCTGGCCAGACAAACTAGCCTTCTCCATTAGGTCCAGGTTCAGTGAGAGACCTGGTCTCATATATTAATGTGGAGTCTTTCAACTGAACTTGGCAGCAGACTCCTCACCATGGGCCACATGATCTGAGGTCAGAGGCAGAACACTGGATTCTGTACCCTGCATACAAGCACATGAAACATGTTAAGGACACCCGTTTGCCTGCTGTGGACTTCGCAGCGCAGCATGCCTATATTAAGTGCATCCTAAAGGACATCATGCATGACCCTGGGCGTGGCCGTCCCTCTGGAAGGCGGTCTTTCATATCCTAAAGGATATTCATGATCCTAGGCATGGCCGACCCTCTGGAAGGCATATTTCATGATCCTTGCCTACTTAAGAAGCAGGCAGAGCTGTTCATCACTGGGGCAAGCTGGCACAAGCCTCCAGGAACTACCCCATAGTCATCTCCCATGACCCCCAGAGACCAAGAAGGCCCAAGTAAGCTACCTTCAGGACCCAAGAAGATACTTTTTTCAACGAGCAGAGCTGTTGCTGATGTGGTGGACACTGAGTGCAGAATTGGCCAACCTAACTTAAAGTTTGGTTGTAGGGCACATGGGCAGCTAAGATGAAGTCAAAAGAAAGTCAGATGGGTGGACCCTGAGTTGTTTACACCAAGACCTGATTGGACACCAGAACCAGGCAAGACGATGTCAGCACGTGAACAGCTCGTGGACAATAGAGTAAATGTATGGTTCCTGAGCACGTGATAGGGTGACCTTTAAAATGATTGGCTGGCTCCTTATTCATCCCCTATGGCCCTGTGGGGTGTTTTGTTTTGTTTTGTTTGCTTTAAAAGATGTTTACTGTGCAAAAATAAATGAGTTCCTGCTTGACTCCACCCCCTGCTGTGTCTGACTGTCTCTGGGCTGGAGGAAGACTGGGAAATAGTCCATAACAACACTTACCTTTCCTCGGACCCAGCTCATCCTCATCCGGGTGGGCTAAGACATCTAAATAAGAGCCGGCCTTGAAGGCCTTGTGGCTCATGCTTAAGTCCAGAGGTCTTGAATTATCCAATAGTAATGCTGTCAAGACCTGGGTAACTATTGTCACGCTGGCCCCTGGATCCCCAGCTCCAACCTTTTCTCCTAGACTACCTGGGCCTCGGTGGAGAAGTTAGCCATTGAAAGGGAAAACATTTTGGTACTGTGCCATCCCTGGGATTCTATCCCACCATCACCCAATTCGCGAGCTTCGGGCAAGGGGCTGGAGGTTAAAATACACAGACACACACAGAGAGACAGCGACACAGGTCATCCTTGAATTCCCCAAGAATGCTCCCTTTATTGTGTTCAGGGGCAGATTATATAGAGAGATAGCCACGCCCCAGCCAAACCCACCAGAAACCACTCTCCTGCCATCAGGAACTCCTGAAGGTCTCGTGCTCAGAGCAGCTGTAGGCACTCAGATCAGGGGATTACAAGAAATTCAGGATCTGGGGTCTCACTGCTCCCAACAGGAGGCTAAAGATCTCAAAGAGCTCTGTAAAGTGGTAACTGAGGATGGCCCAAACCGACCCTGCTGTAGGACATTGCCTACCATCCATGTGTCCCAAATGACTGCCTGGACGTGGCTAAGGCAGTCCTCACCAACTCTCAGTTCATCAAATGGTGTACCTTCTTTAAAGAGGAATGTAGGGCATGGATGGAGCCCAACCGGCAAGCCCAGCCCATGATACTGATCATTTATGCTATGCTGGCGAAGACCGGGAAGGAATACTCGACTGGGGTGCAGCAGGCAGCAATACCCAACCCATATTGTGGTTCCTTGATCTCTTTCTCTCTTTTTCTCCTATTTATTCTCTCTGCCTTCCAACCCTGCCTCTCCTTTCTCCTGCCTTGCTATTGGCCATTGAGCTCTTTATTAAACCAAGCAGGTGTTTTCGACAATCACAGTAACACAGCTTCACAGAGTTAAACAAATGCAACATAAAAAAATGCAGCACATCTTTGCATCATTAAACAAATATTCCACAGCATAAACAAATGTAACACATCTTAAAATAATATTCTACAACAACAACAAAAAAATGTAACCCTTAGGAGAAATGTGGCATAGCGAGAAAGGAAAGACTGTAAGACTGACTAGATCCTGGGGATACTCCAGCAGAAGGGAGGAGCCTGGAGAGTCCCACTTAGGTCAGACTGGGTCACATTCAGCATGTGAAGAGCAGTAGATTTTAGGAAGAGATCTGGTTCACAGCCGACCGCAATGCCTGGCTGCCCTAAGAAGCCTCCTTGGACCTCACTAACAGATAAAGCCGTGACCACAGAACCAAGGCAAGAGAAGGAAAATGAACCAAGACCTGAAGGGTAGGAGAGTATGCTAACCTGGTGCATTCTGGGAGAATTACATTAATTTATGCTTTAAATTTTAGTGTTCAGAATATTAAAGTGAATTACCTAATAGCTGGAGATGGCTGGTTTGCATTGGCATTATCTGTAAGCAATGCCTTGGCACTAATGAGCACTTGTTAATGATGCCCACTGTCCCCATGCACTGAAACCTCACAGAGAATTTAAATCCCAACAAATGGACCCACATTCCCCATGGGCTCGGCCACATTGGTTGCTTCTAACATGGCCAGGTTTCCCTCCCTACTTTAACCAGGTCCTAAGTCTGCTTTCAGGGTGCTGAGCATGACAGCTGTCATGTGACCCAGCAGATGTGGGGCTGAGATCTACATCAGTGCATGAGGACTATGCTTGCCCCTATTGGCTTCTGACTGTGGCTTACGGTGTTCGCCCAGGTAAGCCTGAGCCTGACTCTCCCTTATAGCTGTCCCTTGGCCTCCCCACTAGGGAGGACTGTGCTCTGGTGTCACCCATATGTTTCTCCTAGTATTGCGATGAGGTCCTCCACCTCCCAGCTCAGGGCTGAGGGGAGTTGAGGTGGATGTCCATAAGCTCTCTACTGTCATACCCTGAAGCTGTGACGGGCACCCCTCAAGTCCAGAATGAGAAATGATGCTACCTTTCCCTCTCAGTCTGCAGACTGTGGACCCCTTAGGCCCCACACAGGCGTGAGGGCTGAGGCTATCGCTATGGAAGTCCAGCAGCAGCAGCTTCCCTTCTCCTCCACTTCCCTTCCACCGTCAAGCTAGGAAAGCTCTTGTCTGGTCTGGAAAAAGGAGGGAAATAAGGCTGGAACAATTTACTAATTGTTTCAATGGAACAATAAGGCTGGTTAATTTGCAAATGGTTATTCATCAACCCAGAGCTTCTGTTCTTGGGGTTCAGAGACTTTTGATAGCTTGAGAGCAGCGTCATGCATTCCCAAAGCCTATTCTGAACCTCAACCGTCAGGTATAGTAGGTCTCTTTCTCTCTACATTTCTCCCCTAAGAAGCCTGTTCCGAGACTCCTGGGTGAGAGCTGGGACAAGAAGGCAAACATAAGGCACAGCAAGGCATTCTAGCCAGCTCTGTATTTACTCTTAGTCCTGGCAAGGCTGCTGTGACAGACCACTGCAGAATGGCAATGTGTAACAGTGGAGGTGGGCTTGGCGTATCAGCTTAAGATAAAAGTAACATGGATTTCAAATGTAGCAGGACATGGGAAAGGAGGGAAGACAGAACGGAGAGAAGACGTGGAAGAGAATTGCAGGTCCTCTTCCTACCCGACATAATTGTCTGTGCTTCATCTTCTCTGTGTTGATTTGTGCGCAGGCTCAAGTGCACCAACGGCGTGTGTAGTGCCCTCTGGCACTCCAAGAAGAGGCTCCCTTCCAGGACAAGAAGCTTTCTCTTTTCCATGGACTTGGGCTTTTGTTTGCTTATTTTTAAAGTCAACCAAAAGTTACAGGTGATGCAAGGAGAAAAGTCACTGTGGCAGGAAGAAGAAATGTGTCCCTAAAATGTGCATGTCCCAACCCTTGAGTTCTGTAAACATGTTATCTTACAGTCAAAGTTCTCGACCTGTGGATGGAGACCCTTTCGTAGGAATCATATCTATCAGATGTCCTGCGTATCAGATGGGTACATTATGATTCACAACAGCAGCAAAATTAGTTGAAGTAGCCACAAAATAATTGTGTGGCTGAGGGTCACCACAACATGAGGAACTGTCTCAAAGGACTGCAGCACTAGGAAGGTTGAGAACCACTGTCTGACGAGGTGAGGTGGACTTTGCAGGTGCTACTGCCTCAGGTACCAGCGGCTGTCTTGAGTCGTCATGGACCAGGGACTTTATGCATGCTAAGCAAGCATTCTATTGGCTAAGCTCCACCCCAGCCCACCCCCCAGCCCTAAATGATCAACGTTGCAGTCACATGACTTGGAGAGCCATTATAGCCAGGACTCAGGCTGATGGTGCAGGTGGGATTCGACATACTTCTCATTACCTTTCCTGTGTAGAAATGCAGAGCTGGCATATGGTCCTTTCCACGTGTACAGGTGTGTCTTTACACACGACTGTGTAAGCAGATGTGCTTGAAGATTCAATGTCTCCAGTCCAATGAAAAGAGGCCAGTATTATTATCAATAATAAGACCTGAGGCCAGCAGAAGCCAGATGTCCACATTCCAGAAGTTGGAGGAAGGCAACTGCTCACGTGATCTCTTAATTTCAAAAGCATGCCTTTTGCCGTGTTCACAAATACAACCCCCTGCTTGGAGACAGTGTGTATCTCTGCTTCCTTGACCGCTCTACCCCCTGCTAGACTTGTTCCCTAGTTAACACAGGGCAAGTGTCATCTAGCCACACATGGGACCTCAGAAAGGGAGGTTTTGTAATCGATTAAAAAACTCGACCTGAATTTGCATTTGACTTTTCCTTATGTTTAATTAAGTCTAATTAAACAATGCTGACATCTTCCTGGCACCTGTGGTGCAATTACGTTAAATATTTAATGCTTGTGAAGGATTAGGCTGCGCTCCTAATCTATAGCTGCAATCTGTTTCCTCTCTGGAGTGCTTTTAATTTAGTTCTGTCTTCATAGGATGAGTTACGTTTCAGAGGAAATTGTTAAGGACTTGGTCCCTGGACAAGCAGATCTATGGAGCAGAGGGTTGAAATGCCATGCCAGAGTTGTTCATATTTGGGTTACTGCCCAGATGTGTGTTCCCAGGGAGAACAGCAAGGCCAATGACATCAAGGGCCATCAGGAACATTTATAAGTTCATACAACTTCACGTACTATGGTGACTTGGATGAGAAATGTCCCTCATGGTCATAGGCAAGTGAACACTTGGTCCCCAGTTGGCGGTTCTGTTAGGGAGGTTTAGGTGGTACCATCTTGCTGGAGGAAATATGTCACTGAGGGTGGGCTTTGAGATTAAAAACCTTAAGCCACTTAAACTTCACTCTCTCTCTGCATCATGTTCTTGGCTGAGATGTGAACTCTCCGCTTTGTTGCCTGTACCCACGCCTACCTAAAGTGAGATCCCACAAAAGTTTATTTAATAATTTATTAAGGGGTGCACAGAACAAGTAGACACTGCTGCTCATCCAACTGCCGCTGTCCCGTCACTCTGCCCGCCAGAGGGGGAAGAGGACCAACCGCAAGCTGCCTCTCCACCCCCTGCTCCTGTTCCCACCACCCAAGGAGAGTACCTGATCCTACTCCTCCGGTTTATCTGGTCACGTGTCCAGAGAAAACCACGCCTATAGCAAATCACCCCATAAGTCATTGGCTAAGTGAATCAAGCTCCCCCAACACCTACCGCCTGCTGCCATGCTTGCTACCATGATAGACCCTTACCCCTCTGGAACCTTCAGCCCCAATAAGCTCTTCCTTCTCTAAGTGGCTCTAGGCCATGGTGTTCTACCACAGTGGCAGAAAAGAAACTAAGACACTCAGAAATAGCTGGAACGTCTTTGCAGCTCCCTGGCCATTTTCCCCAAAGGACTGTCGACTACATAATAACAGCACTATTAGCAACAACAACAATAATAATGACACAAAAATAATTTTTAAAATGTATCTGTTAGGTGTCTACTCCTCCCCTCATCTACCTGTCCATGCTGCTGCAGGGAAGCAAGGTGAGAGAATTGAGTACCAGGTTTAAGACACTCATCCCAAAGAACAGGCCATGGTTGAGGATGTTGGCAGCATGCCCTTTTCCTCCTGTGGATGACTGTATGATGCTCTTTGCTCTGATGGGCAGGAAAGCCTTCTTACAAAAGAGAGCCCAAGTGCTGTTCACACAGTAACAACTGGCACAGGAACCTGGGAGCACAAAACTTGGCTTTGCTTCTCTCACAACATCCAAGCGAATTCAGTAACAAAAGAGGTGTTCAGATGGCAGCTTTCCCAGAGAGATACTGTCATAATTCCCCAGGTCTGTTTTTTTAAGAATTCTGTTTAGATTTATTTATTTTATGTGTATGAGTGTTGCCTGAATGCATATATGTGCACCGTGTGTATATAGTGCCAAGGTTATCAGAAGAGGATCCCAGATTCCCTGAAACAGGACTTATGAGTGGCTATGTGGGTGCTGGGAACCAACCCTAGGTCCTCTGCAACAGTGGCCAGTGCTCTAACCGCTGAGCATTCTCTAAATACCCAGCTCCTAGGCCTGCCTTCCTTGGTAGAGTCTGACCAATGCTTCCTGCCCAGAAATCCCTTTTGTGGGGTTAGTATGGAATTTTAAAAGCATAAATCATCACACTGAGCAAATGCTTGGGCACCAAAGGCCTTACCTTCTGTCTTCATATTTGGGGACAGAAGTCAAAATGAATTTCACTCCTTCAGATTAAACTCCAACTCCCTTGGAAAAGACCCAAGATCAACCAGGAAGCAGGATAATTGTGGCTGCTTCAGGGACCATCTAGGGCTGGAAGATAAGACAGGCTTTGGTAGAGGGTCAGGCATATACGCGGGTAGGATGCAGGCTTCATCTAGAACCTGGGGGTCACCACCTGGAGAGAAGATGAAGCATACAGGCTGGGGATCTGCACAGGGAGCCCAGTTCTTCTCCACAAGCAAATGCTGGAAGAATGCAGCCCCAAGTGAGAGTGAGCTGAACGTGCCAGGCCAGTCATGAGAACCAAGAACCGGCAGGCAGCTGCTCCTCCCACCTGTGGAGGAGGCCGAATGTGCAGCCACAGGATCTTAGCCTGGTTTTCCAAAGGAACTTTCCACTTATGCAAAATTAATAGGGAGTTCATTATGAAATCGGTGTGGCTCCTTATTAAACACTTCCTGTCACTGGAAACAGAAGGTGGAGGCTCCTTAAGCTGGGGTTTTGTTGCCCTCTAGTGAGAGAGGTCAGCATTATGTATGCAAAATTATTTTTACCACTGCATAATTAATGCTAGGTGAGGCGGGGTGGGGGGAGAGAATCAAGCCCCGGCTGGCTAGTGAGGGTGCGTGCACTCTCAAACATGAGTTTCTCCTCTCCTAGCCCATCCCCCAGCCTGACGTAGGTAACATATGGAACCCACTGTTTCTCTCCCGTCACTTTTGTTTCTTGGCAGGGAAGTTTAGTTTTATATGACTATCAACAGGCAAAGATCCAAGCATAAGGAATAAATCAACAGAGCTGATCCGAGGCATGGAGCCTTAATGCATACGTATATATTTAATGTGTCTGCCGAAAGAATGTCTAATTACCCTGTCATTGAACAAAGCACATGTTCAACGGAGATAAATCACGCTATCCTTTACTTCTGCACAACATATCGAGAGTTCTCAAATCCACAGGGGGCTCTATGCTCTACCTACCCAGCAGAACTAGTGGCACCCAGACAAGAGCAGGAGCAGGGAGCAGAGAGAGCTGGGGACGACCCAAATGCTGGCTTTCAGAGCCCAACGACCAATCATTTGGACAAGAAGCAAGTCATCTCCAAGTGACGCATCCTCTTCAGGGAGGGCTGCATCTGCATTATTCCTTGCTGTCAGCAGGTTCTCAGGATCTGTCGTCTGCTGTCCTGATCTGGCCATGCGAGGAGGCCACGCTCCAGCATGCAAAGAGATGCCAAGGTACTTTCCAGAAAAAAAAAAAAGAAAGAAACAAAACAAAGGGAATCCCCAACACAATGCCTCTCGACCTCTCAGGTTCAAGCTCAGGCTGAGGATATCATCCCAAAATTTAGGCATAGCTGTCCCTCTGCCTCCAAGAGGTGACAAGGCTCAGTTACCACCAGGGATTGGGTCCCTGGAAATGTAACAGCTCCAAATGCAATCACAGACAGCGGGTCAATGTAATGCACCATCATGTCCCTTTGGGGACTAATTTGGGAAGGTAATGGGAATGTGGTCCAGCCCGTCATGGGCAGGTACAAGGGTGGCCTAGAGGCCAGCACTGCAGAGGCCACTCTGGGTATGACACCTGGTGTGTACTGAGCGTACTGGATGTGTGCCTCTGCTGCAGTCATCCAACCTGACAATTTCACAGTCTCCGACTCATGCCTGCCTCCGTCCCCCTTCATCTCCCAGGCTCTTGTCCCCTAGGTGCTTTATACCTCCTCCCATAGATGCCCAAGGCCAGACTGGGCATTCTCATTGTGTGCTACGGAGTGGGAGCCGTATCTGTCCTGTAACCGTGCAGGACTCTGTCCTGTCCTTTGACAGGAAGAACAAACCCAAGTGTGCTCTGCCATGGGTCTGTCCTTTCCTAAGAGCGCACTCAGAACAGCAGTCTGCTTCCTTGTGGACGACTGTATTTCTTATTTCTTTGATTATGTTTGAAATAGCGTTTTTTTATTTACCGACATAGAAGAAAAGGCTTGACTGTGATGCCTCCGTTGTGCATAAAATATATAGCTAGGAACACCAGCCTGTTTATTTGCTTTACTGGATTGAGATCTATAGATGGAAGGGCAAATGAAAAATAAAGATAAAACTCTATTTCTGATACCAGATTGGCTCTAAAATGTCAAAGTTTTCTTTATTACTTTAGTAACTATATATCCTTATTTATCTTTCTTGGTTTGTTTTCAAAGGCTCACGGACTGGCTGGATGCGGTTTCCATGTGTATTTGGGACTCTGTTTGCTGTTGCTAGTTTTTTATTGATATCCTTGAGAAAACTGTATTCTAGGCATGACATGGCCTTCATCGTCTTGACATCAGAGCACCTATGACTGCCAGAGTGGAACCCTCAGACGATGAGAGCCTCACAAGACCAGATTCACAAACATTGCTTCATAGAAGGAGTAAGGTCATTGGACCCTTGACTGAGATTCAAACCACTCCTCCTCCTTCACGTGTTCGTGGAAGGTACTAGAGTCCATAAAGCTGGAAGGCCAACTGGGGCTCCACTTACAGTGATGCTACTTTTGTGAGTTGTCACCTACACGGGGTCAACTTTTGGGTAGCGAATCTGTCGGAGTCACTCATACTCCTGCATGTGACCCCAATAAACTGAGTGGTTTGTCAGTCTAGATATAGGTGGAATCATGTCTTTATTCTGTTGCTGCTTTAAAAAAAAATCTGGGGTGGATACAAACAGATTCCCCAGGAAAAATATCACAAAACTCTCCAAAGGCAGCTGAGAAAGTGGTCAGAAAGCCCAGTAGAGACCAGCACGGGCCAGTCCTTCCAAGTCAGGCAGCTGATCTAGCATCCCTGGCTTGCTGACCCAGCACGCTTTGATAATGAGTAAGGACTTTCCTGGCACTCTGATCGGTACAGCCCCAAGCCATTGATGGACGCACTACATGTCAAGATCCTGCAGGGCCACTTAGAGCCTTGGGTAGGACAGAACCCAGTGGCCCCAGAGCAGCCCTGCAGGCACTGGGACATTGAAGCCCTAGGCTGAGGCCCCTCTGCTCCCAGAACAAAGTGTGTCTGCTCAGTGTGGCTCTTCACAGGAGGCTGCTGCCCTGGTAGCATATGCGATGGAGGAGCTGAGGGACAGGATGTGCTCTCTCCTGGCTTGAATAGCGACTGGATCATCTACGAGATGCTCAGAGCAGGTGCCTCTCTCTTCTCCTCTGAACCCTGTCTCTAACAATCCGGCTTCAGGGAGAGAAGGGGACTGTTGGGAAGACCTGCGCCAAGACCTTCATCTGCAAGGTGAATGCTCAGTCAGGCCAGCGCGTGGAGAACTCGAGTCCCCAGGGGTCTCACAGGCTGGACTGGGCTCTGTCCTTTGATGAGTCCTCTGTTAATCTTGTTTCTCTACTTGATGGGATTTACAGACACACAGGGGTGTGTGTCAGCGAGGATGACCTCAGGAGGGAAGATGTGTTTCTGAGTGTGGGCAGCACCATCCTGTGGGCTGGGGGCGCAGACTGGATGAAGAAGAGCAACAAGCTGAGAAGTCCTTAGGTCTCTCTCCTTCCTGACTGTGATATGGCCACAGAGCCCTTCCCCTTGTCTTCCCCATCTCAAACCATGAGTAAACCTTTCCCTAAGTCGCTTTTGTCTGGTATGATGTCACAGCAGTGAGAACTGTAGGGACTAGAAGTCCCCAGCACTGACATGCCTTCACGACATCTTTCAGAATCCTGCTTGAGACTGCCCACTGTTGAAACATCCACGACACTTCAAGATGGGTAAATTAGTCTAGAGAAGTAGTTGAGTTAGGAGTGCAAGAGGGCGTGGCCTGCTAAGTCTTCTAAAGGGCTTACAGCAGGACCAGAGCTGCCTGACCTCCATCCAAGGCCTCTTCCGTGGAACCCGTCACCCGTGGAAGCTTCCCAGCAGCCAGAAGAGACCATGAGTCACCATCTTGCCACATCCACCTCAGTTGTCCCTGAAACACCATTCTTCCAGTGCCCTGCTCCTCCTCAGATCTCCCACCAGCATCTCACTTGACAAATACTTACACAAATCTATTCTGACAGGCAGAGCGCTCTGCCCTGCGCAAGGGCCACAAGCCTAAGACCCACGGAACTGTGCCTCTCAAGGCCCAGTGCAGGAGCAGAGAACCTGGGAAGGCTGGGTGAGGGGAGGTTTAGAAGTAAGGACAGCAAGTGGCTGGAGAAGCCCTGTGGAGTTCCCTTCCAAGCAACAAATTAGGACAGGATTGTCACTGTCCCTGGAGCTAGAAAAGTCTAGCTGTCATACCTCAGAGAGAGGATGCTTCAGGCTTCATGCGAGTGTTGGATTCTAGAAATTCAACTCAAGTCTCTGGGCTTCCAGGAGAAGCATTTTACCTGCTGATCATCTCCCAAGAACCTGCTCTCCTTTTGCAAAGATTTATTTATTTTGTTTATACAAGTGGTTTTTGCCTGTATGTATGTACGTGTAGATGTATTTCTGGCTGCCACAGAGGTCAAAAGAGGGTGTTGAATGCCTGGAATTGGAGTTACGGATGGTCATGAGGCACCTGGGAACCAAGGTCCTCTACAAGAGCAACAGGTATTCTTAATCACAGTGCCATCTCTCCAGCCCCTCCCAAGCCCTTTGTAAGCACTGATTTTTTTTTTCATTGTCTGTCCAGCCATATCCAGAAAGGCTTAGCGATGGGCTGTGACTGTATGGATTCTGTGCTACCTCCGTGTGAACATTGAGTGACTCTGGGTCTTTGTGGCCAGTGGCTTCCTGGGAGATGGAAGATTACATGAGTAGGGAGTGGCGTGGGACTTGGATCCTTGCCTGGTTTGTTTGTTTCCTTGATTGCTTGCTTTGTTTTGTTTTTCAGTCTTTGTTTGTATACATAGTGCATCCTCCCTGTCAACCGAACCCAGTGCGTGGCAGCCGCTGATGTAGGTAAAGTAGTTGCTGAGGGAGGCTGAGTGCTCACCCTTGAAATACAAAAGATGAGTGAGGGACACTGGTGCATCCTAACATCTACTAACAGTGTGACAGCCACACTCATGACTTGGAGCAAATCATGCTTGAACATTTTGAGGGTCTGACCTTCAGCCTTGCCCAACTCTCTGACGCACTGTCAGACACACAGGTCTCCTCTCACCTCTGCCAGGAAAGGGGACTAAGGAGAAACAAGCCTGTGGACTGGTGTTCCCAGCAACTTGTCCATAAAGCCCACAATAAGACAGAGATTTTAGCCCAGAATAATCACAATAAACCACACTTGGCATTTTTCACTCATGAAGTTGTAAGCAGGAGAATGTATTTACATTTTCTGTGCCATAAATCAAAGGCAAGATAGCATTGTCCCTAATTTATCTTGCAGACTGCTTGGATGGTATCTTGCCAGTGCAAATACTTTTAATATTTCTTAAACAACGGAAGATAAACGGGTCATGAATGCTGAATGTGGCAGTTCTTTTCGTGCCCCAGAACTTTATTTCAAGGGACAGGCTTTCTTTTCCCTTCAGTTTCTAAGGAAAATAATATTCAAATTATGCCAAGCAAGCACTAACTATCAACATCACAATACTGGCTCTGCTCAAGCCTGTCTTTATGACCGGCAACACCAGCCACCGTGATCGTGAGTAGCCGGGTGCACAGAGCCCATGAATTATAAATCAAATTGTGTGTTGTTTTTCCTGGATAGGCACAGAGCAGGATACTAGGGGCCTAAGGGGAAATGAGCTTTCAGAACGATTCCGTCCATCACATTGTTGAATCAGCAAAAACTGCCTGCTTCCCAGCACCCCTCTCTATCTGTCTGCAGCGATGCCCTCACAGAACACAGCCAGCAAGACTGGCCAAACAGTGGCCTAAAAATCACTTTAACTGCAGGAAATTGTCACTGTTTGGGGTTCAGGTTATTCGGACTTTGTATCCATGCAGCAGGGGTTAGACTTGAAGTAAGTCTCTACAGACTTCATGAGGAGACTCTGAGTTAGCAGACAAAACCCACTATAAATATAATTACTGAGGAAACAGGTATCCTGCTGAATGTGCATGCTGTTTCTAAGCAGGTTGGGGACATTCATTTTCCTACAAATTCCTATTATATGCTAATTAACAACCATATTAACCTGTGTTTAAGTTTTATTATGGAATAATATGGCTTCTTATAATTAAAAATCTAAAGCCGAAGTGTCTAAATGAGAAGTGAGGTGGTTTTCTCGGTCGGCGTTTTTTGTGGGTGGAGACAGTTTGCCAGTGCCTACCTGCCCTCACCAAGTGCGCCCAGCTGTGAACTCTTGTGGGGAGGGCAACCTGGAAGAAGCAGAGGCTCTTTCAAATCCTCAGGGAACTTCTGCTGGCACTCATGAATGGCTCATGCCCCTTTGTGGAGTTTGGTGCCTGTAGCCAGATCACCATTTCCTGAAAGGGTGGGCTTGGCATTATTTGGAGTTTTTCTAACCTCTGAGACTATATGCTATCCCTTGCTCAAGTGAAGCCAAGAAGCTGTTTGAGAGGGTGGGACACCACACTCAGAAGTGCTCAAGACATCCCCAGGACTTCTTGTGGGATGCAATGGTTTTGACAGGAAGCAACAGGAGTGAAGGGAAGGAGATCTAGAGGTTCATGAGGGCCCTTTTCTTCACAGATGTTTGAGACACATCTATATGGTGATCTTAACAAGCCTTAACCTAAAGGGTGAGGCTCTCAGCTCCAGCAAAGTCTCAAGTCTGAGCTTGGGTAGAGCATCACACAGCCCCTTGCAGGGTCTCTCACACAGACACTGCGGGGTCTCTCACACAGACTCACAGGGTCTCTCACACAGACACTGCGGGGTCTCTCACACAGACTCACAGGGTCTCTCACACAGACACTGCGGGGTCTCTCACACAGACACTGCGGGGTCTCTCACACAGACACTGCGGGGTCTCTCACACAGACACTGCGGGGTCTCTCACACAGACTCACAGGGTCTCTCACACAGCCCCTTGCAGGGTCTCTCACACAGACACTGCGGGGTCTCTCACACAGCCCCTTGCAGGGCCTCTCACACAGCCCCTTGCAGGTTTCCTGAACAAAGTTGTAAATATGGTGCACACTGGAGATCAGTCAGGGCGTAGCCCCCCAGTCACGCTACCAGTCTCACCTGGTACAGGAGTGGAATCTCCACAAGGCCTTTGTGGGATTCTCTCCTACAGAGCTTGGCTCTTCAGGGGAACAAGGCCACAGCTGAGTCCAAAGCCTGTAGGCTGCGTTGGAAGCTGGAGACCCACGATGACAGAGACTAGTTCAGAGGCCAGAATAATCACCAGCATGAAGAGGCAATATTGGTCAGGAGAGATGCTCTCCTGTTCCCTAGAGGGTGAGGCTTTTTCTTTGAGGTTGTCTGTTGCAGAGCCTTTCCATTTAAATCTCAGTCTCACTCAGAAACTTCCCCTCCTAGACACACACAGAACACTGTCTGACCAAGTGTCCAGGAAACACTGTGGTCCGGTGAAGGTGACATATGGATCTCAAAAACGTTCTTTTCCCTGCCTTCCTTGGTTGAGATTCATAAAGATTTATCCTTTAGTCTAGGTGTTGTAGCTCGTGTTTGCAATTCCAGTCCAGGAGAGGCTAAAGATTACCATGAGTTCAAGGCCAGCCTGGGCTGCATAGCAAAACCTTCTCTATAAACAATAAGCAAACAGAAAGAACCCATAAATAACCACATTTCAACAAACTAAAGAATACCTAAAGGATGACTGTTGTTCTCAGATGCCACCAAACGTGACATGGCTTGGTCTTACCCTCCTGGGTCCACCCATCTCCTCCCTCCTCTCCCTGTCATTTGTGAGACCCACTGGCTCTATCTGCCTCCAACATACAATAAGCAGACAGTAATAGGAAGAGGCAAGGGCCCTAAGGGACCATTCAGCCCACAGCTAAACCAAACTCTCACAGTAAATCCCTGGCTCTAAGGGTTATGAGTGTAACAGGGTCATTGATGACAGAGTTGGGGTTGCCTAGTCTAGGTCACAGCCCCCGAGGACAATGACAGGTAGCTGTGCTAGGGTGGTCTGGTGTATGGGGCTGAAACGTTTTTTCATTTCCAGAATACTCTTTGCTGGTCCAGGAGCATGTCTTTGAAGCAGAAGCCAATGTTGTCACCTGATGCCACGCTCAATTGCCACTACTTAAATAACTCACACAGCCTATTTCCAGCTCCAAGTCATTCCTGGCCACTGTCCAGATTGAGGAAAAGTAGAAAAGATCGGAACTTCACACCGTCCTAAATACTATTTCTCATGTCCTGCTGACGGATAATGAGACCTTTACCCCTTGCTTCTGTCTGAGTAGTCCAGTGTGTCTTTCTCTGTGTGTCCCCAAATGTACATAGACAGGGAACACACCTGTGGACCTTCTCCAGAGTGGCCAAGAATCCCCCGACTCGGGGTCCACAGGATGCAGTATGGAGCTAGGTGCAATGAATTCTCCAGGTTCTTCAGAAACTCCAACAGCCAAAGACATAGCTCCATTTGATTTTACTGCCAGCTAGCCTGGGCAACAGTATCACTACCTCAGCCTGAATCTGAGGCCAGGCTTTATTGCAGATGTCTGTCCCGGATACAGAACGACAGAGTGATCTTGTTGTGCTCATGTTAGAAAAGGCAGTGACACCTGCGGTCATCCTCCAGCAGTACAGGCCTGCCCCATTACTCCGCCTGCCAGCTGGTGGGCTTCTTCCTAATGAGTGCTGGCCACTGGCCACCCTACTCTCCAGCCTTCCTACACACTGGTCTGGGCTCTCTCTCCCTCTCTCTCCCTCTCTCCCTCTCTCTCTCTCCCTCTCTCTCCCTCTCTCCTTCTCTTTCTCTCTCTCCCTCTCTCTCTCTTCTCTCTCTCTCTCTCTCTCTCTCCCCCTCTCTCTCTCTCTCCCTTTCTCTCCCTCTCTTCCTCTCCCCCCCCTCTCCTCTCTCTCTCTCTCACATACACACACACTCACACACATATATCTCTTATTCACACACATCTCACGGCATGTGTGTACAGACTTGTGAGCCAGGCCCCATGAACATTTTAGCTCAATGCCCTACCCCCTGCTAGAACTCTGAAACTCTGAGGCTTGTCACTCCTGTCAGGCATTTAATGAGAAGCGCTAGAGTTTAGCTTCACTCTGCCTGCAAGCAGCCAGCCTGCGCTCACGCTCTCCTGGATATGGGTTTCCTAGGAAAACTCCCAAGGAAACCAGGTTACCTAGAGTTCCAAGAGGTAACCTCGAGGCTGCATCTCAGAGTCACAGCTGCAAGGAGTGCTAGGCCCTTGCCCAGATAACTCCCCAGGAACCACCCAGCAATGGGCTACCCCACTCACGCCACTATGCCAAATGCCAGCAAATCCTTTCCGTATGTCTGGTCCAAGCACATCATCCTGGAAAGGCTCAGCTGGTTTGTAGTAGAGCCTGACTGTGTACTCCCTGGATATACTGGGTTAGGAGAAATAAGATTCCACATTGCGGACACAGTCATTGTCCCTGTGGCGAGGACAAACACGGCATAGCCTCCTTTAAGAAGGTTCACTGATTGACATCTGCTGTAGTGTTCAGGGAGGAAACACACCCCTCCTCTTCCACAAAATGAAGGCTTGGGTGGATATGCGTTCTCCCTGAACCAGGCCAAGCAGGTGCTCCGGCATCAGAGTTATGATGCTCCTGAGACCAGGATGGAATCGGCAGTTCCTGCAGCTGATCTCAGCTCTCCAGCAATGTCCCCAGAGCCTGAGTAGCAGAGAGCACACCTGCAATTACGAGCACGCGGCATCATTTTGCTTAAAAATAATGTGTTGAGTTGTAAAGGAAGAGAAGCAGGAGGGAGGTGGTGGAGCGGATCCCTGGCCCTCTGCCCCGAGTCCTGGCAAATAAAAGCCCTGAGGGTCTGCGTCTCCACCCTCCTTCCCAGCTGCTTGGCTGAGAAATGAGGAAATCAGAGGAAGAAATGGGGATGGATGATTGCTTCCATTAATAGCACAATGAACTTAGCCTCCCCACTGACAAAGCAAGCCCATGTGTGAGGGGGTCACCTAGCTAGACTCAGAGACGCACCAAGTCTCTAGACATGAGGAATCAGCACTTTGGGGGTCTCGGCAACCAAAATTGGGGCTGTCTTCTGAGGCTCCACAACATTGTTCCGTGATGGCCTGCCCCTTTTGCACCCCCTGCAATCCTCTCAAGCAATCAATCTGCTCATCACATCAAGCCAAATCCTTACCTATCTACCAGGTTACACTGGGTTTTGGTCATGTGAAGGAGATTGGTCTCTGCAATAAACTTGATAGGATGTAGAACCACCTGGAATACAGGCCTCAAGACATGCCTGTGGGGTATATCTTGATCACATTAACTGAAGTGGGAAGATCTGCCCACTATGGGTGGCACCATTCCCTGGCTGGGACCACCGACCGTGTAAGTGGAGACTGAGCAGCAGCGTGGGTCATTCTCACTTCCTGACCTCAGGTGCACTCGACAGGTTGCTTCAGACTCTCTTCACCTTGATTCCCGCCACGATGGGCTGCACCCTTGAACTGTGAACCAGAATAGACCCTCCGTTTTTACGTTGCTTTGTCAAAGTGTCTCATCACAGCAACAGGAAAAGCAGCTAAGACAGGTCAGTTTCCTAAGGGCCAAGGGACGCCCCAAGTCCTGTTGCCTGCCGATTGGGACCTCCGATTTCCTCTATCCTGTCTTCCAAAGGAGCTCAAGCCACCACAGGCTTCCTCACAGCGAGGAGCAGATGCAAGAAAACTCACACACAGGCCCTGTTCTGGTAACTGTGGACCAGTCCAGAGCAGAAAGCAGAAGCAGCTGCCTCTTACAGAACTCTCACACTGTAGCGCCTCGGGTGGAACCGTCACAGCGCACATCTTCAAGTGGCGCGCGGAGGTCTGCGAATGGCAAACGGCATGCAGGCTGAGTCTGGGCCACTCTCAAAAGCGAAGGAGCCATTAGACATTAGAACAGCCGGAGCACTGGCAAGATGAAGACAGAACACTCTAATATTGCTTCATGGGCTCTCAAGGACAATATTGAAGGCAATTCTCTCTGGGATAAATCAGCTGCACAGAATACCATGATACCAGGTGAAAATACATCTGTCACAGAAAGCTAAACGGCATGCAAGCCCCTTAATGTCCAAAAAGCCCATCTCTTTAGCAGGGCCAACTGTGGCTGCAGCGATCGCAGAGGGTTTGCCTGCTCCGGTGGCATTAAGAGAAAGTGTCCTGCTCCTGAAGCATGGAAATAATTGGCCCCAGTGGAAAGTGAAGTCATACCCCAGAGTGCAGAGAACAACATTTCTCCACTGCTGTTGTAAAGACTCGTGTTGTGTGCATTCATGTCTGCTGTGTGGACGTCCATGCACTGGATGTATGTAGTATCCAAGGAGGCTAGAAGAAGGCATCCCACCTGGAATTACAGACAGTTATGGGTCCCCATATGGGTTCTGGGGATAGGAGTCAGGTTCTCTGCAAAAGCAGCGAGTTCTCTCACCCATGGAGCCATCTCTCCATGCAGACAGGAACCGAGGATGGGTGATTTATTGGAATCCAGTTCCCCTGGTTTCAAATTCCTGAAGTCTCCCATGGAGTTCAGCAGGTTTCAGATGCTGGCCAGGCAGAGGGATCTTTCTGAGTGACAGGATGTGGGGTCTACCTGGTCTGCATAGGGCAGGTCCTTTTCTCCTGGGGAGGAAGTGTCCCTCCCAGGCATCCAATCTTCTTCTTGATCTGTCTTGAAGTTCAGCCCCTCAGTAAGTAATTCAAGTCCTTCTATTGGCTTGAAACCCAGACCTGTCCCATATCTCAGACTCTCAGCTGTGAGTGTAACTCCCAGAGAAACCTGTGCCTCTAGGAATTGCAGGCACCCCTTCTGGTCACCAGGTTTAAATCCTGTTCCCCTCAGTATATGCAAACCACCTATAGCTCTCCCCAGAGGAGGATATCTGTACCCACTGGAAGGCCAGGGAGCTAAGGGTGGGTGCTGTGCACAGGGTGTGGGCAGAGGACTCTGAGCGCCGCCTGTGTAGTTTTCCTGCACTGGAGTCCTCTGCAAAGGAGGGAAAACGCAGCAGCAAACACCCAAGCGGCCTGGCCTCCTCAGATCACCTCAGCTGGACCCATTTCAAGTCTCTCCCCCAGGACTGACTGTATCTCCCTCGTGACTACACAATGATGATGGTGTTTCTTCCTCACCTGTGTTAAGTCTTTAGCAGGAAACCCATGGAGAGGCACTGCAGGCAGTGGCTAGCTCTACTGTGCAGACATTCAACTCTCTCTTTTAGCCAACACCCCCACTGCAGATCGCTGGTCTGGCTGTTTCTCAGGGGAGAGCAGGAAGCCCCACAGCTCCCTTCTCCAGGGAGTCATGGCAGTCTGCTCAGAGGCTCCCGGCCCAGCACATCCCATGAATTCATCTTCATCTTTCTCACACGCTGTGTGGAAGACATTGCTCTTTCCCTAAAGGTCATGGAGTAAATGCTGGCCCAGGCCCGGGAGGACCATGAATTTAGCTTCTGTTTGGCTTTCTGGTTCTTTTATTGTAAGACACTCCTCATGAGCTGTAGTAAATACAGCAACTATAGGTGGCCAAAAGGAAAAGCACTCCCACAAACCACACTGCCATCCTAATATACATAAATCATGCATGTGTGGGCTTCCATACATGCACTGTTGAGTTCAAGTGTGTGCACAGGCAAACATACATTCATGTAAAGTGCACACACACATTCAAACATGCCACCACAGACTGGCACACATGCTTTTGAGTTTATACATATATATACATGAGTACACAGAAAGAGTTGTGTGTGCATACTGTGTGCCCACAGATGTAGATTTACATACAGATGTATACACATGCATATAGGTATGCATTGCACAAGTGTGTATGTACAAATATGTACAAAACAGATGTAAGTGCACACATGCATGAACATATGTACACATGTACATACAAATGTACCCATGCAGTCACATACACATAGACATATACAGAGATGTATACATGCAGGTAGACACACATAAGCACACACGACATTAATGTATTCACATGAGATGTATACACATGAACACTGGCATGCATATATACACATTGTCTATTCATTGGCATATACATACAGAGTTGTGCGCACATAGGGATACATTCACACATGCAGATATACATACAGACACACACAGAGGCATAGTCAAACATAGACAGATACACACATCTGTGCATGTATACATAAAATACTTTATGTAACCACATATACGCAGAGAAACACATTCATGCACACACATACAGACATGCACTCCAAACAAACACCTGCAAGCAGAAGGGGACATAGAGAGAAAGAAAGCTTCAGTTAGTTCTTTTTCCACTCGGGGTGGTTTGACTAGAGACTGGTGGCCGGGGGCTCCACAGATCCTGAACACAGGAACAGCCCTCTGGCTGTGTCACAACATGCTGGAGAATCAGAAAGGAAAGACAAGCATAGGCCAGGGGCCAGGCATGAGTGTTGGCCTCTCTTGACTATGTCCAACTCTGGGACACTGCCACCGCCCTTAAGGATGTTGGGGTCTCCCATAACCTAATAACTGTCACTAGGCCCCGCTTTTTCAGCATTCCACCACGCCAACGCTATGCTGGGATGACGGGCATTCAGCACATGGGCCCGAGAGAGCAAAATGGCACCCAAACCCCTGCAGAACTGTGGACAGTAGGAGTAGACAGAACACGCCAGCCTCCAGATGAGTTTCTGCCTCAGCGCAGCCACTGTGACATTCTCAAAAGAAAAAGAAAGGACCTCCTAGGAAAATTTGTTTGCTGAGACCTGCCATAGGGTAGCGAGGTACTCTCTTCCCAGAGGTGGAGACCTTCAGAGGAAGGGGACATGGAACGGGAACATACCTGCCTGGGGCACCACTTCCAGGTCCCTGACTCGCTAAGTGCTCCACACCTGCATCCCACAGCTGGACCCAGGACTAGTCCCAACAGAACACGAATTGTCACAATTTGCCTAATACTTTGACAGGACACCGAGCCAGGAAATCTTGATACCCAGTGTTTCCAAAAGTCTCAATCCCAGCCCTGGGGGGCTCACTCATGCTGCAGCTCAGCCCCCTTGCTGGAGATGGATTGCTCCTGAGGGGCAGCTGCAGTTGTAGGGAAAGCATTAAATCAGAGCTTCTTACGTCTCACCTGTTGAATTGATGAGCAGGATGTAGCATGCCTTGCCTCTGAAATAGCCAATTAAAAATACAGAAAGATGATCAACTTTGGAGTTCCCAAAAGCTAGATGTGTCTCCCTCCTCTTAAAAGAATAAATTATGCCAATTAGAGCTAGAAGGCTAAAGAATGGGGTTTGCGAAGCTTAAACAGGAAATCAAGCCTTTCAAATGGGCGTTTATTGATTTATTGATCCCTGCATATTTGCGAGTGTGTGGATGAGTGCACATACGCTGTTCACCATCAGCCATGTTCCTCCCTCCCTCACCTGATGTTTTCAGTCATGCCCGTCACTGACCCTACAGTTCACCAAAACTAGGAATAGTGAGCCCCAGGGATCCTCCTGTGTCCACCTTCCCAATGCCAGGATTATCCACTTTTCACGTGGATGCTGGAGATGTGAATCCCGGTCCTCTGGTTTGTGAGGCAAGCACGTGACTGACTGACCCATCTCCCCAGCCCCAAAGTATGGGAGAGGCAAAAGCAACTGGATAAAACAAAAACTAGGCTGATTTGTTTTCTCCAAAGCCACGGGGCCCAGATCTCATGCAAGTTTGATACATTCTGCAGACTGAGTGTCATCGCCAGCCCTGTGTGCCTTAAAATCACTCATTCCATCTAGTTAGCTCTCCCCAAGACCCTGAAAGTTACGTGAGCAACATTATATCACACCATGGGGACAGGCTGTGTGTGGACTAGGCACCAGTGGTCTGAGGTTCTGGCCACATTCCTGTGTCATTATGCAGGGGACAGAAGGAGCCCATTTCTGTAGCACCACAGAGTGTGCAGGGCTATATGACTTGCTAGTATTGAAGAGCAAGAGGGAAAAATACATAACCAAGTGTGATTTAACAGAACTGACATGCCATTTATTCAACTTTTCTTTAGAACCCCATGTTTTCGAGCACCGACCTCATTAAAAAGTCTGTGAGCAGGATGAGGTCTGGGTCCCGTATATATTAATAAAATCATCGATTTTCATGGAGCCGACTCCTCGCTGGCATCAGGAAACCCAAGAATGCTGTGTGCAAACATCGCTCATGTCAATTTCCAGTGTACTGCTGTTAATATCTAATTCCAAGAGCACAGCTTTCATAGGTAAAAATGAATTGCCGGAAGACACTGCACTCCTGGTCCACATTTCTATTTCAAACACACATCTTCACAGATAGTTTATCCAAACACTGTCCGAGATTCCTCTATATTCCATATAGAACGGCTGTTTGTATGTTTAGGGGGATATGTGGCTAGATTAATTTTTTTAATGACAATCCAATTCACATGAATTTAAAATGAGGTCATGTTGGGTGCCCGGATAAAACAGCTTCCACTGAAGACCTAGCAAGGCTGGAGGGTGCAATCTGGAAGCCCCCGGCCTGAGCTCCTGCTGACATTTGCAGTGGACCCTCTCCAGCAGCAGCAGCCCTGGCAGCGGTGCTGAAAGCTCACTGGACTGGGATGTTAATAAGAACCATTCCAGGAATTAAAGCAGAGAAATCAAGGGCTTGAGTGGGAGAAACCAATTGTTCACTGGAATTTTTGACTGAATGGTAAGTCAAGTAATATTAGCATCAGGTACAGAGTGCAGCCCCAGCAAGTAAATAAAAATGGGTGCATGCTGAATGCATTCGCTTCAAAGGGCACCAAGTACAGTCTAGTGAATAAATTTCCGGGTGCTGGATGCAGCCTTGTGTGTGTGTGTGAAGACCAGCAGAGCAGACAGGGAGGAGTCGGGGGAGGAGAAGAGAGAAGCAATGGACATCCAGTCAGATCAGACTTCTAGTAACTATGTAGGCTCAGCAATGCATTACAAGATAGGATGCCACCCTCATTCCAGAAGCAGTCCCAAAAGCCATCTAAGATTGTGCAAGTATAAAACTCAATGCATCCACAGCGGGTGTTCTGTGTAACTGACCCACTGAGGAGGAGGTTGGGGAACAACCTCAGGGTGACTGGAGACAGTGGAGAGAAGGTGCCGCTTGACAAGGGCCTTTGGTGACTCTGTAAATGGGAATGGTTGATTTTGTCAGCTTGACTGGATCTAAAATCACCTGGGAGACTAACCTCCTGGGTGTGCCTGCAAGGGAGTTTCTAGCCTGGGTAAACTGAGGTGGGAGGAGCCACCCTGAGTGAGCAGCAGCATCTTCTGTGCTGGAGTCCCAGAATGAATGGAAAGGAGACAGTGAGCTGAGCACCAGCGTTCCTCTCTGACTGCTTCCTGTGCGTGCAATACGGCCAGCTAACTCTTGCCACTGTGACACCCGCACAGTGATGGACTGCACCTTCAGACTGGGACCCAGAACAAACTCTTTCTTCCTTGAGGTGCTTTGGTGAGAAATGTTTTATAGAGATTACTACCTAATACAAACGAAACTCAGTGAAAAGATTCTTGGTTTTCATTGGAAATTAAGATCTAAGGGCCCCGTGGTCACCTTCCCACACAGCAGAACTTCATCTGCTCTGCCTACAAGGAGTGAGAGAGAAAGCAATCCATCGCTCGTTCTGAACACCGTCATGTTTTCTTTCCTTGCCAACTCATCGTGTCTGACCCTGAGACACTTGACCATGGGAGCCTTTGGAGGAGACAACAGAGTTGACTCCAGCAGTCTTCCCTAACAGGACGACTGGACATCACTGGAGCTTGGCTGGAGGGCTGCAAAGTGTGAGCGTCCTTGGCTCTGATCCGTTTGTGCACGTCGGTGGCCTTCTTTCTATCTCATTGTAAAGACTGTGTCGTGGTTGTAAGAGCTGCTGTGCTCCAAACTGTAAGGGAGAAAATCAATTTCTCTTCTGCAGGGCTCACAATGCACCTGGAATTTTACCTGAACCAAGTAAACAAAATTGTCACCTAACTTGAATAGGGAAAGAGGTGTTAGAAAAACTCTTTATCACTCTACTTCTGAGGCTCCTATTATTATTGAAGTCTGGCTGAGTTTTTCAAGGGATGGGTTATTAGGGGGCAGCTTTAAGATGAAACCATTCTTCAGAGATTATAATAGAAACATTTTAAAATTTAAATCAGTGGTGGAAGATTGAAGTCATGCAGTTGAGAAGCTGTGATTTTTTTTTATGTCATTTTTTTCTGTGAAATATCCAGCCCACTCTGGCACCTGCCTTTAAGTCCTGATGTCCAAACATCAGCTGGCAAAGGAGCTGAAAAGTGAGCCAGTGACCTTGAGTGTGCCAAGGTCATAGTAATCATCTGTGTTTTTCTCCAGAGGTAGAGTCCATGGCACCGCCCCAGCCACACTCCTGGGAGGACACGGCAATGACACCTGGAAGGAGTGTCCAGCTCCTTGGTAGGAAGGAATTCAAGTCAGTCAGCCTAGACTCTTGTCTATGGCACAAGTAGACCTAACCCTAACTCCAATCCTGAGCCCTTATCCTAACCCCAACCCTAACCCTAACCTAACCTTAATCCTAACCCTAATCCTCTATAGTCATCTAAATGTCTGAAGTAGTGATCTTCAACCTTGAGTCTAGACCTCACCCCAAAAAGACTATCAGAAAGCACAAATATTTACATTATGATTCACAAAAGTAGCAAAATGCAGTCATGAAGTAGCAATGAAAATAACATGTGGTTGGGGTCAGCATAACATGAGGAACTGTATTAAAAGGTCACAGCATTAGGAAGGTTGAGAACCCCTGATCTAAGGGTAACTCTGACAGAACCAGCTTCAGAAAACATCCTGGCTATCACATCTCAGGTTATTGATATGTAATTGATATGACATGCCTTCATGACGTGCTGTTCTGCTCATTCAGGGCATGTTGACTGTGATCTGAGTGTGCTACTCTGATGCCTGGCACATGACCCACATGGTGTGTCATAGCCGTCTGTAACTCTAGTTACAGGGGATACAGTGACCTTTTTGACTCCTGCAGGCTCCTGAATCTGTGTAGTGCACATACATATGTTAAGGCTCACACACATACCCATAAAATAAAGTAAATCCGTGGTTTTTTACGAGAGAAGACATTGCCTTACAATTGCAGTTTTCACCCACAGGGAAGATGGCATAAATTTGCCAAAATCTGTAAAGACTGCCTGCAGGACTCCAGGGTGCTGGGGACTTCTGTTTACCACAAAGAACCGATGTTCTCACAGGGCGATGACACTGTCACTTTTCTGTGATACTTGTGTGAACTAGTGAGTCTTTAAAGACAATCAGTGATGGCTGAGAAGCCCCTATTAGAACAGGTGAGATGTCCTCTGAAACACCTCAAAGTCCATTCATGAGAACACCAAGGAAAACGCATAACCAGAGTACAAGGAGAAGGCTAAGGGCTGCATCACCCAGTCCAACCCACTTCCTTTGTGGGGCAAGCTCAGTGAAAACCAGGAGAGCTGAGGAGCTGTAGTTCTGTGGGATTCTGGGGGTGCAGCCTCCAGAAGAAAACTGAGCCATGCTTCTTGTGACTGACACAGTCTCTCCTCAACTGGCTCAAGTTCATATTAAACCCACCCAGCAGATTCAAGCGTCTGCACTGCAAAGCCCCAAGGTGCTTACCACTCACGCCAATTTGCACAGCCAAAAGCCCACCCACCAGGCTCACTCACTCATTTGGTCTGTCTCATCTGCAAACACTTGAGGCATCCTCCTGCTGTCCGCAGGGTGAGACTTGGGTCCAGCTCTTCAGCTGGTGACCTCATTCATCTAGAATGAGAGTTAACCTCTCCAAGCTTCTCTGGAAGTTACTTGAATCGGAAACTAAGGACTTAACGTGTTACATTAACAAATATTCCTGCAATGAGTTATTGCTTCCTCCATATGCTTGGTATGCTTGGAGGAATTACTTTTCACTCTGACTCTGGAATGTCTTCTGGTCAGCCAAGGCTGTGGCCAGCGTCCCAGGTGACCAGCTCGCCAAATCTAATGCTCCCAGGCCATTTCTCAAGCTCCCTAATGCCCCCTTCCAATCTTCACAAAGACACACCATCTGCTTGCAGGCACTCCGAAGGGGACGTCTGTGCTGTATGGGATGTTGATCATATGTTAGCCACTTCTGCGAGCAAAGAAATATTTTGAAAGCTGCCAAGCCACCTTCTTCATCCAGCATGCATGAAAAATTCATTGGGGTTGCTATTTGTCAAGGGACTGCAAACATTTCCTCTCATTTGTCTCAATCCTTGCTTGAATTTCGACACCCAGCTCAGAAATCCACAGGCCACACCATTTGGAGCCCTCCTTCCTTCCCCTCTTCCTCTCACACCAGAACTATCCATCACTTACTTTCTAAGAATAGACAGGCTGTTGCTACCTTCAATTCCTTTGTCTCTGCTGGTAAACTGTGCTGCTGGTGGACAGGGTATGGCTTGGGCCAGAGGAGGCTGAACCAGAGGAGGCTCTAGACTCAGAAGAAGAGACAGTATAGGTCTGATGGTGTGGTTCAAGGATAGAATACTTGGCTAGAATGCACAAGGCCCTGGGTTCATGTCCAGCATAGGGGTGAAAATAAGACAGTGAGGGTTCCACCCACTGCCCAGTTCCCTTCTCATCTTAGGCATGCACATCTGGATACTGCACGTGACACAGTCCTCACCGTGCCTGCATGTTTGCTTGCTGCACACAGTATTGTAGTATGAGAGTTGTGCTGTCGCTGTGTGGCAGAAGTTGGGAATCTTGAATAACTATTTGAAGTATTTGTCTGAAAGAAATGATCAAACTGGAAATATCTGGAAGGCTGTGTTAGTTTCTTTTCTTAGTGTTGGACCAAACCTCTGACAAAGGCAAGTTAAGGAATGAAGAGTTTACTTTGACCTAGTTTGAGGTATCGTGAGTTGGGAAGTGAGTCTATGATAGCAGAAAGTCATGGTGGAAGAAGCTTGAGGCAGCAGTTCACATTGTATCCACAGTTATTCACATTGTATCCACAGCGGCTCACATTGTATCCACGATGTGTCCACAGTTATTCATAATGTATCTGCAGATGTTTACATTGTGCCCACAATGTGTCTGCAGCTGTTTACATTGTATCCACAATGTGTCCGCGGCTGTTTACATTGTATCCACAATGTGTCCGCGGCTGTTTACATTGTATCCACAATGTGTCCGCGGCTGTTTACATTGTATCCACAATGTGTCTGCGGCTGTTTACATTGTATCCACAATGTGTCTGCGGCTGTTTATATTGTATCCATGGCTCTTTAAGTTGTACCCACAACTGTTCACATTGTGCCTGCAGCTGCCACATTGTACTCACGGCTGTTCACATTGTGTTTCCACTTTGTCACATTGTACCTGTAACTGCCACATTCTACCCACAATCAGGAAGCAGAGAGAGAGAGAGAGGAATGCTGATGCTCAGTTCAATTTCTCCCTTTTAGTCTATGGTGCTAGCCCACAGCAATGGCGGTCCTACCTTCAGAGTGAGTTCTCCCTTTTCAACTAACCTAATCTAAAAAGATGCTCACAGACATGCCCAGAAATTTGTTTAATATATGATTCTAAAATCTGTCAGGTTGACAAAATTAACCATTGGAGGGACTGTTATTTATTGCTTAGTGTTGGGGAAGAGGCAGTATACGAGTGTGTGTGTATATGCACCTGCATATATACATTCATGCATGTGTGTTTGTAAGCACATACATGTGAATGTCTAAGGCCGGAGGAAGACTTCTTTATCATTCTTTACCAGGGTCTCCCACTGAACTGGAAGCCCAGAGCTTGGACTAAGCTATCTCTCTCCAGTCACCAATGCTGGCATCACAAGCACTTACAGACATGCACAATTTTTATGTAGGTGCTAGAAATTTGAGCTCAGGTCCTCATGTGTGCGGAGCAAGCACTTTACCCATGGAGTCATCTCCAAACCCTATTTAGTATTTTTAAAGGATCATGTTATATGGTTGTTGAGATTATGTTATAAAGGCTGTCTGAGTTTGTTTTGACTGTGGATATTTTGAATCAGAGCAGCTGCATTCACTCACAGGGATGCTCAGGGGATTGAGTTTGTTAACATTTCTGGGTGGATGATGGAGAACAAGGGTGGGTGGTGGAGGACAGGGAAAGATGATGGAGAATGAGTGGATGATGATGGAGGACAGGGGAAGATAACAGAGGATGGGTGGATGATGGAAGATAAGGGTGGATGATGGAGGACCAAGATGGATGATGGAGGTCAAGTCTGGGTGATTAAGGATAGGGGAAGATGATGGAGAAGATATGTAGACAATGGAGGGCGGGGTACATATGAGGTCCTTCCTTTCCCATATGAGTGGCAAACAGCTTTTGAGTGGGGGAGATGCCCACAGTGTAGCTGCCTGCATATTGCTCATAATTCTATAAACAGCTCTTGGCCATTGCTCCTACAGTTCATATAAACTCACTGGCTCAGCCAGCAGGACCTAGGCATCACTTCTTGGCCTTTCAGTGTTCTTTTGTTTGTTTGTTTGTTTTGTTTTGTTTTTCGAGACAGGGTTTCTTTGTGGTTTTGGAGCCTGTCCTGGAACTAGCTCTTGTAGACCAGGCTGGTCTCGAACTCACAGAGATCCACCTGCCTCTGCCTCCCAAGTGCTGGGATTAAAGGCGTGCGCCACCACCGCCCGGCTATTTTTTCTTTCTTCCTTTTCCTTTCAGTGTTCTTATTGGAGTTTTTCATGTCTTCCCAGGAAAAGATATGAAATAAGCCATTTTTGTTTGCCCTTTGCTCTTCAGTTGACTAGAAAGCTCTGTTTTGGAGCCCATAATTACTTTCTATGGGGCATTATAATAAAACTCAGTAGAAAATTGAGGGGCACCTATAGTGGCCTCAAAATAGTGTCTTTCCAAGTAGCTCAGAGCTCCTTATCAATAGGATACTCAGTCCACTTCTACACAGGGTCAGAGTGAGGCTCTTCCCAACCATCTGTCCTCTGCAGTGCTTTGCTCTTTTAAAGGAGCTTACCAAGAAGCTTGGTTCACCAGAAGCCCAAGACAAAGCCCCTTAGACAACCACAGCTACTGCTGCTCCTAGTGATCCATCTGAGCATACCCAAAGCCTGGGGTTCTTCCTTGTCACTACAGGCTTTAAGGGAACTAAGTGGGCTTCTCCTTTCCTGGCTGTCAGGGCCCCTCCCTTTCCCCTCCTGGCTGTCAGAGGCCCCTCCCCTCCCCACCCACCCCCCATCCTGGCTGTCAGGGGCCCCTTCCCCTCCCAGGTCAGCATCCCTGCCTGCCAGACAAACACAATAGGAATTATGTGACTTAACACTCTGTTTAACTGAATCTCATTTTCTAAATCCTGAATAAACCATGATAATACCATCTGGGTCAGACTGGGAGGTGGCCATCCTTTAACGCCTCCCCCATGGACTGAGTGTCCCATTCTATTGAGATAATGGCACCAAGGTCCCTGGCACATGCTGAAGGGATAATGGTTATTTAAACATGCCAGGTCTTCGTGGAACAGATAAGCATTTTAATTTACATTTTTGAAAACTGGAAAGTAGGAAGAGAACAGGTGCTGCTGGGCTCCTTCCAGAGACGCGATGCCAGAGCTGATAGATTAGAGTGTGGAGGGCAGCATAGTGGCACCTGTCACCTTCTGCTTATGCCCAGGTCTGCTGCTGGCACATATGTCCCCAACAGAAATGTGGAAAAGCTTCAATACAAGAGGTCACATGTCCATGCCCCTGCCTGGCTTTAGGCCCTCAGCAGTTTAACCATCCTCCCACCCTCAAAACCCAAACAACTAAGTTAGGTGCTGAGGTCCCTGCTGTCCCTCAGGCTGTGCCACCATGCTCCCTAGACTCTGTGACGACCAGCCCTTCGAGCTCATTGGTCTCTTGTGGCTCAGGACCTTTGCATGTGCTGTATTATGTTACAAACCTCACAGGAACACATCCCTTCATCCATAATGCATGCCTGTTTATGCTGTTATTTGATCAACTTTGTCTTTCCCGTTGAGAATTTGCAAAGAAATTTGTCTATTTTGACTGCCCTAGTCACTTAGCTACAATACAGCAGCAGCTCTCTAAGCTTCCGATTGGACGAATGGGAAATCAAGAGATTAATTCATACCTGACTTAGTTGCACCATACTCTGAAAATTCCACTGACCATGAGAATAAGCTTTTCTAAGTCACCGAAGGCAAAATTCTCCCTGGAATCACTCTCATCCCCTTGTACTCTGATCCTTGTCCTGGGTCCTCCTGCCACAAGCCCTCTGTGAGCTCCATGATCACATGTACTGGGACCACGTGACCACCAGAATCCCACCTGGAGAGATGACCTGTGGGCTCCATAGTAAAAGCTATCTATTCTTCTTTGAAACCAGCAGTTCGGCTGCATCACAGAAGAGACTCGGGAGCAGGGAAGCTGAGGGTCTGTGTTCACCATGTTGAAGTTCTCAGGAGTCATAGTGGAATCCCTGAGTGTCGACCCTCGCCCTGTCAATGATGTAATGACGCATGTTGAGGCCAGCTAAGAAGAATTAGGATGGGAGGAACCTGAGGAGACAGATAACTCAGTCACTGAAGTGCTTGATTTGCAAGCATGAGGACTTGGATTAAACTCCCAGTGTTCACATATGGAGCCAATCTTTTACAGTTTCTGCTGCGTGTTTGTAATTCTATGCCAGGAAAAACAAAAACAGGTGTGAGTTCCCAGGGTTCACTAGCCAGTCAGCCTACTGGGCAAAGTCCAGGCCAGTCTCTGTCTCTCTGTCTCTCTCTTGTGCGCGCACACATGCACACAATTGGACAGGAAGTACAAAGTATCCATCATGGGCTATGGGAGCAACTTTAATGCCACCTGTATCTTATAGTTGTTCCCGTACTGCAAGAGGCATTTCTCCTGTAGAATGGCAGGTGACCCCCATCCTGAAGAGTGCCATCTGTCCTTCTGGGTGTCTGTGTCCCACATGGGCCCTTGTGTTACAAGTCTAGAAGAGAAGGAATCCCTAGTCTAGGCCGTGATCACTGTGCTCAGCTTTCAGCCCTGTATGCCTGTCACCTCACGCCACCATCACACTTGTCACATCAGCCACGCTGTGCCTACACAGATGCAGCTCAATGAGCCCAGCCCTCCCCATCTACTCAGAAGCCAGGCCATCCACGGCTGCCTTGTTCACTGCCTGGATCTTGGTTTTGCCAGAAGTAGGAGATGATTCCATCCTCCAGTGACCTGAGCCAGGGAAAGGGCAGAACCAGTGTCATTTCTGGTAGGTGTGGACCACTGTCTTCCCAGGGGTCTTTGCAAGTGTTAGAAAATGCTTATCTCAAAACCTGACATGATGCACTTAAAACCTTGCGCTTCTAATTCTCTTATGTCACGGAGAGTAAGCCCACAGCCTGTCCCATTGAGGTGAACCTGAAAGAAAAATCAGAAAATCTAGAGCTTGAGATACATGAGAAACACATTTTGCCTTCAAAGAGATATTTTTCTAAGAGTGAAACTGATTAGAGACAAAGAAAGGAGATCTTTCTTGTAGACATTTCCCATTCAAGCCCCTCCTACTGGTCCTGCATGTACTGGCAGGTAGAGGGCGTGCATCTCAGACCAGATTCCATCACCAGGCCCTGTGGGACAGATGCTACGAAACCTGGCCGTGCCACCTTCAAGACTGGCGGTGACCCACCTCTGCCTTGAACAGTAACAGGGAAGGCGCTTAGTCAACTGTAGAAGGGTGATAGTCCTGGGACTGAAACATTCCCAGAAAGCCACCCTAATTTTGTTTTTGTTTGGGGTTCCTGCAGGAGAGAGAGAAGCAATCAGTCCAGCTGTGTGTGGTGAGGACTGGCCTATGACTGAGCTGTGATCCTAATGTGGGCATTTACTAGGACTTGAGAGCAGCTGCTATGCTAATTTACGTCTCAGAACTTTGGGACAAAGGTCAAGTGCAGCCGGAGAATCGTGCACAACACAGACAAAACAGCCCGGAGGCAAGAGTCCACATCTGCGAGATGGGGTGAAGAAGGCAGAGCCCCCCTCAGCACAGACAGCTGTGGATTTCTCTTGGCGTCCCCTCTGACTTCGCGCGTCTGTGCTGGACGTGCTGTGGTGCGGCCTGAAGAAGCAGAGCGCAGACGCCTCCTCACAGAAACCTCCCAGAGAGTTCTCGCTCTTCCTTGTCCCTTGACAAATTCAGCTCCATTCTGCATGCCTGAGACCTCCATGCCCTTCTACTCAAGGATCCCCCAGAAAGAGGGATCTGTGTACATGGCAGCTGGCCATAGCTGCTGCCACTGACTTTAAGTGAACAGGGCCGGCCATCCACTTAGAAGAGCAGAAATAGCAGGACATCGGCCTTGTTATCCTGAAGCCGTGATGCCAAGGGTGTGGGGAAATGAGTTCTCACTCCTTGCCAATAAGAGACCATCAGAATGACACTTTTAGGTTATCTGTGTAGGTTGGCTTTTTTAAATTCTGCAGAGCAGTTGGACAGCATCATTCAGAAATTAAACTGTGCATACCATTAACCCAACCATCCATTTCTAGAAAATCCATTTACAGAAATGCTGACAAAAAAAAGAAAACAGCAAAGTCACACACACACATGGCAACCACCATGAATAGTGGAAACCTGGGAAGGAAACGCCCGGCACACTTACTGGGGGTGCTCCATTTAACTCGAGAGCATCTGCAGGACATCCTTCGTGCAGCCAATGAAAGATGACAATCTAAATGACTGGCAGGGACTCAGGTTGTCATCAAAATCAGCTTCATCTAGCTGTAATAGCTGCACTGTCAATTGCAAGTATTTAAGATGCATAACGAGACCACCAGTCCAATCTCTACTCCTATCGACTATTTTCTCCCCAAATTCCAATTGCATTTTACTCCCTGAGAAACCACTGTCTGTCTCTGTGGATCATCACCTTCTAGTTTTAGACTCATGGTTTTCATGTGACGAACTCTGTTTTATCCGGCTGCTTACAGTTGGCTTGTTTATTCTCTAACCCATTCATGTTGCATGCATCCATATCTCACCTTTTTAATTGCTGAACAATGTTTCCTTGTATTTATACCTTGAATTTAGAGGGTTCCTCCCTAGGGTCTATGAGCTCCCCAGACACAGATTCTTGGAGGTGTGTGTGTGTGTGTGTGTGTGTGTGGTGTGGTGTGTTACCATGCATGTGTTTCTCCATGCAGAGCAGTCTTAAATCCAACCAGAAAGTGGTTGGTTACCCCATACCATTCATGCCGCTATTGTACCCATAGTGTACCTCACCATGCTAATTGTTATTATAGCTCATGGGTCCACAGCTGGCTAAGACTGTTGGCTAAGACTTCTCCTTCAGCAGCCTCCTTCTGGTACTGTAAGAGCCAGTCACCAAGGAGGAAACTTCCTAGTCAGTACCCACTTGATTCCTTCATGCCCCGTGTCCAATATGCTTGGTGCCTTCAGGAACAGCGTCTTTCCATCAAATTCTAGAGAAAAAGGTGTTTTTTTTTTTTAAGAAACTCTCAAATTTCCTTTGAAAACAGTTGCTCCTTTTACATCCCCACCCAATTCTGAAGACCCAGGACATATTTCTATTAATTAATTACATTTTAATCAATTAATTTAAAACAATTAACTACTTTTAATGAACAAAAATATATGTATGTATTTATCGTGCAGAACATGGAGTTTTGAGATATCATGTGATGTGGGATGGTTCAATCAAGTTAAGGGGAAAGAGTAAGAGGATGTAGCATTCAAATGTGCATCTGTCACATGATAGCAAAACACGCACTCCATCGCTGACCAGGTGACTGTCCCTGCACACTCGCAGTGGGAGACACTGAAGCTAAGAAGGGTACCCACACGCTAACATAACAGAAGAGAACACATCAGTTCTCAACCACAGTTATCTTAGGAAGGTGTGACCAAGGCTGGAGTTTTCTGGCGTTTGGGACAATTTTCTCTGTATCTGTTACTTTTATACATTTAAATTAACAGAGCTTGTTGACATAGATCCCTGCTTCTGATGGGCTAAGGCAAGAGAACAACTAGTCAAAGGTCAGCCTGAACAGCGTAAGTTCAAGGCCAGCCTGATTGACTTAGTGAGAGACTGTTTCAAAAAGAAAAAAGAAATGCAATTTGGTGGTTTAGTTCTGGCCTAGCATGTGCGTGACTGTGGATTCAAACCTTTGACCAAAAAAGGACAAAAGATACCATAGATACTAGTGTGTTCAGACTTTCTTAAATTTATTATTTTTTAAAAGAAAACAAACTATCCTTTTTCATTTTATATACCAGTCCCAGTTCCCACTGCCTCCCCTTCTCCCATCCCCTCCACTTATCCCCCACCTCACCCCCCTATGCACTCCTCAGACAGGGTAAGACACATTGCTTTAGGGAAGGTCCAAGGCCCTCCCTACTATATCTAGGCTGAGCAAGGTATCCATTCAAAGAAAATAGACCTACCAGCAAAGTTTCAGCACCAAGGAGTAGAAATGTAAACTGGGCTTTTGTGAGGCCCAGATGCCACTGCCATTCTGAGGGCAGTCTGAAGGGTTCCTGAGAACTCTTTATGGAGTTGAAAAAGAAGTCTTGAGGTACCAGCTGGGGACATCTCCCTGGACACCTGAGAACCCCTCTAGAGTCAAGTCTCTTGCCAACCCTAAGATGGCTCCCTTAGTTAGGATATATACTTCGCTGCTCCCGTATCCACCCTTCCTATATCCCAACCATCCAAATCCCCCAAGCTCCTCCCATCCTCCCCTTCTCACGTTTCTCATCCCATTTCCCCTTTGCCCCATGCCACCTCACCCGCAAGTTCCCAGTTTTTGCCCTGCAATCTTGTCTACTTCCCCTCTCCAGGCGGATGATTATACGATTTTCTTTGGGTTCACTTTCTTATTTAGCTTCTCTAGGATCACAAATTATATGCTCAATGTCCTTTATTTATGGCTAGAAACCGATTATGAGTGAGTATATCCCATGTTCCTCTTTTTGGGTCTGGAATACCTCACTCAGGATAGTGTTTTCTATTTCCATCCATTTGCACGCAAAATTCGAGAAGTCATTGTTTTTTACCGCTGAGTAGTACTCTAATATGTATATATTCCACACTTTCTTCATCCATTTCTCCATTGAAGGACATCTAGGTTGTTTCCAGGTTCTGGCTATTACAAACAATGCTGCTATGAACATAGTTGAACAGATACTTTTGTCATATGATAGGGCATCCTATACTGATGAATATCTTACATATCACCTTAGAACCTTCATCTGGCAAGGGATCGAGGTAGAGACAGAGACTCAATTTGGAGCAACGGTCTGAGCTCTTAAGGTCCAAATGGGGAGCAGAAGGAAGGAGAACATGAGCAAGGAAATCAGGACCACGAGGGATGCACCCACCCACTGTGACAGTGGAACTGATTTATTGGGAGCCCACCAAGGCCAGCTGGTCTGGGACTGAATAAGCATGGGTTGAAACTGGACTCTCTGAGCATGGCGGACAATGAAGGCTGATGAGAAGCCAAGGACAATGGCACTAGGTTTCGATCCTAATACATGAACTGGCTTTGTGGGAGCTTAGCTTGTTTAGACGCTCACCTTCCTGGACATAGATAGAACACCTTCGTCTTCCCGCAGGGCAGGGAATTTGGACTGCTCTTCAGTATCGAGAGGGAGGGGGAAATGTGTAGGGGGAGGAGAAGAGGAGTGAGGATAGGGGGAGGGGAGTGGGGGGAGGGGGCAATATTTGGGAGGAGGGGAGGGAAATGGGAAACGGGGAGCAGGTGGAAATTTTAATTAAAAAAGAATAAAAATTAAACAAAAAGAATTCCCTAAGGGAATTCTGCGCGCGCACACACACACACACACACACACACAAAAAGAAGTCTTGAAAGGCATGAAGGCACAGCTGCATGTGCGGATGTGCAGATTTCTAAGGCGAGGTAAGACCAGAG